>NC_070602.1:666250-1322500 GCF_027172205.1 Podarcis raffonei
CCTCCAGAGCAGGAGAAAACAAGCTAGCTCCCTCTTCCATTTGACAGTGCTTCGGATATTTGAAGATGGCTCTCAAATCTCCTCCCAGTCTCTTTTGCAGGCTAAATATCCCCAGCTCCATCAACCATTCCTCATCAGGCTTGGTTTCCCAACCCTTGATCATCTTGGTTGCCCTCTCTGTACACCTTCCAGCTTGCCAACATCCTTCTTAAATTGTGGTGCCCAGAATTGGACACAGTATTCCAGGTGTGGTCTGACCAGGACAGAAGAGAGCAGGACCAGGACCTCCCTTGATCTGGACCCTAGATTTCCTTCTGTTGAGGCAGCCTAGAATAGCATTCACTTTTTTGCTGCTGCATCACACGGTTGACTCATGTAGTGCATTTGAGACAAGTCAGTGAAGGGGCTGATGGGGCTCAGTTTTGCACAGAATCAGAGGGTGCAGTGATTTTAAAAAACCCTGCGGACTTATCCAGAGAACTGTCTGGTCTGATTGCATTGGATCAGTTAAATTCACCTTCCACAAAATTAAACTATAATCTTCCTGGGGCAGGGACTGGTTTTCATGTTGGGATGGGGAGACAGACAGAGAGAGAGAAGGATCCTGGCTGGAACCAGAAACTCAAATTCCTCCTCTAGAAGCTAATCTCTCCTTCTGAGCACAGAGGGCGAGCGGAAAGAGAAGCCCTGAAATGCACAACAGATTTTGAGGACTAATTTGTAACTTTGATCTCTGCAGGATCATTTGGAGACACTTCTTCAGAACTGAAATGCAGACTCCCAGCGCTGCTTTTGTTGGGATGATTTGTGCCACTTTTAAAATAAAATTTAAACACCCTCTCTTGGTTATGCCACTTAAATAATGTAATATTAGAAAATGTCAGAGGAGGAAATCCTAAAATGCATCTTTCACTGTGGGGGCGGGGAGCTTGTTGAGTTCTGCTCTGAATATAGTTTGTGCTTTTCCACAGCATCTGTGCTGTTAAAATTATCCTCTTCTTCTTTTTTCCTCTGCCGTGGCAAAGTGTTAATGAATAATATCTATTTTATAGGTGTTATTCAGTAATCAGTGCTGTTTGTCCTCGGAGTACTCATCCAAACTGTGCTAATGTGCATCCAGGAGGCCTGCCTGGATCTTTCAACGAAAATGCTCCCCTTTTGGCTTCCTCAGTAATTAAAACCATCTTGTTTCCCAGGCCTTCGGGTCTATATTTGGAAGTGCTGCAAACCAGCCTCTGCCTCAGGTCCTCTCTTGTCAGGTTTTCTTGATTGCTCCATTGGAGGAGCTGTCAAGGAGAGGCAAGGTTCACGGGCTCTTGCCCTGCCCTCTGCTTGCAGTGCATGGTGCTCTCAGGTAGACCGACTTGGAACAATGCGTTTCCATGGTCACATGGACTTTGCCATTTCCACAGCCTCTGCACAGAGGGTCAGCCTCTTCCCGGTGTTGTCCACTGCAACCCCCAGGTCCTGGTCCTGGTCCATTTCCACCAGTTCAGACCTCAGAAGCAAATCTGTGAAATGAAGGCTATTGTTATTTTTGTCCTGATATGCATCACTTTGCACTCCCCCCCCCCCACTGAATTGCATTTGCCTCATCACTGCCCATTCAGCCAGTTTGGACAGCTCCTTTTGGGCATTCTATTTTGATTTTAATCGCTAAGCAATTTGGTGCACAAACTTGGTGGTTGTGTTGCTCACCCCTAGCCCTAGTTATCTCACGCTTGGATTACTGCAACGCGCTCTACGTGGGGCTACCTTTGAAGGTGACCCGGAAACTGCAATTAATCCAGAATGCGGCAGCTAGACTGGTGACTGGGAGTGGTCGCCGGGACCACATAACACCGGTCTTGAAAGACCTACATTGGCTCCCAGTACATTTCCGAGCAGAATTCAAAGTGTTGGTGCTGACCTTTAAAGCCCTAAACGGCCTCGGTCCAGTATATCTGAAGGAGCGTCTCCACCCCCATCGTTCTGCCCAGACACTGAGGTCCAGCACCGAGGGCCTTCTGGCGGTTCCCTCATTGCGAGAAGTGAGGCTACAGGGAACCAGACAGAGGGCCTTCTCGGTAGTGGCGCCCGCCCTGTGGAACGCCCTCCCATCAGATGTCAAAGAGATAAATAATTACTTGACATTCAGAAGACTTCTTAAGGCAACCCTGTGCAGGGAAGTTTTTAATATGTAACGCTGTACTGTTTTTAACACTGATTGGGAGCCACCCAGAGTGGCTGGGGAAACTCAGCCAGATGGGCGGGGTATAAATAATAAATTATTATTATTATTATTAGCCCTGAGTCATTGGAAGGGACCCCCTCCAATGCAGGAATCACAGCCCAAGTGTCCCTGACACATGGCCACCCAACTTCTGTTTAGGAACCTCCCGCAAAGCAGAGTCTGCCCCCTTCTGAGTCTGCCCCCTTTATGAAACATTTTCAGAACACGAGTCCCAATACAGATCCTTGAAGGATTCCAGTTCTTACGTCCCTGCTTTGTGAGACGTCTCCATTTACCATATTTTTCGCTCCATAGGTAAAGGTAAAGGGACCCCTGACCATTAGGTCCAGTCGTGACCGACTCTGGTGTTGCAGCGCTCATCCCGCTCTATAGGCCGAGGGAGCCGGCATACAGCTTCCGGGTCATGTGGCCAGCATGACTAAGCCGCTTCTGGCGAACCAGAGCAGCGCACGGAAATGCCGTTTACCTTCCTGCCAGAGCGGTACCTATTTATCTACTTGCACTTTGGTGTGCTTTCAAACTGCTAGGTGGGCAGGAGCAGGGACTGAGCAACGGGAGCTCACTCCGTCACAGGGATTTGAACCACCAACCTTCTGATCGGCAAGTCCTAGGCTCTGTGGTTTAACCCACAGCGCCACCTGCGTCCCTTTTTTGCTCCATAAGACACACTTTTTTCGTCCTGAAAAGTAAGGGGAAATGGCTGTGCGTCTTCTGAAGCGAATGCTGCGTGGAGGAGGGACGTGTAAGCGGCTCCTGTCCGCTTTGCTGCTTTAAAGTGAGCCACAGGGGAGGGAAGGAAGGGGAGGCATGGCTCCCGTCCACCCCCCCCATCCCCCCTCCGTGGCTCGTTTTAAAGCAGCAAAGCGGGCGGTATTTCTGTCGGGATTCCTTCCAACTCTGCAATTCTATGGTTCTATAAAAGGGACCTTGCCTCCTTATGAGATGGGATCTGCAAGCAACAACCACCAACCCCGCAGGAGGGTGGTAGCCTTTTTTCTTTGGGGCAGGAGAGTGGAACAACTGATCTCTTTCTTCTTTCCAGCTATGTGGCTCGAGGATTCTGCAACAAGACCATTCACTATATGTGCACGCCAATATTTCACCAGTGCTTTGCAGGAACCCAAACACCCTGATAGAGCAGTCTTTCCAACTGCATCGGTGAGGGGCTGAGAAGCCCTGCTTAAGCCCAGTCAACCAGCCCACTGGACCCTTGGCATCTCAAGTGGTCTTCTGGGTACGCCTGATGTTCTTCCAGCCTCCTTAACAGCCTCTCTCCCGTCTTCCACCGTAAGCACGGGTCGATCTGCAGCAACTGAAGCCAGTGCTGGAAATAACTTCTCTGCTTTCATAGGCTCTTCCTGCCTGCAGACCTTGCTCTCATTGGGAGCCTTGGTGCATCTCTGCAATGTACAGCCAAGGCGTCTTCATTCCAGAACTTATGCATGGAAGCGGAGGATTGTTTTTTCTAAACCAGCTCTGGGCTAATAACATCTGGGTGGCTTTTTCCCCATACCTAAGGAGTCTTTTCTGCCTCTCTGGGAGATGATATATAATGAAATGGGCCCTGCCAGACTTAAAACTTTATTATGAATCAGCAGCTTTCTGCTGGTTGAAGGAATGGCTACTACTTGAGAACACAGATATTTTGGATTTAGAAGGGTTTAATAATATTTTTGGGTGGCATGCATATTTGTGGTACGACAAGGTTAAAGCCCACAAAGCTTTTAAAAACCATATTGTCAGGAAAGCATTATATAACGTCTGGACAAAATATAAGGATTTGTTGGAAAATAAAACTCCTAGGTGGTTATCGCCAATGGAGGCAAAGGCTGTGAAAAAACTTAATATGGGGCTGAAATGGCCGAAATATTGGGAAATTGTGGAACAGGAGGGGGACAAATGGAAATTGCAGAGTTATGAGAAACTAAAAGATAAAGTGCGGGACTGGCTTCATTATTATCAAATAATGGAGGTCTTTAAGTCAGACAGGAAAAATGGCTTCCAGGTGGAAAAATCAAAACTTGAGACAGAATTGCTAGAATCCAAAACAAAGAATTTGTCAAAAATGTATAACTTGCTGCTGAAATGGAATACACAGGATGAAACAGTTAAATCAGCTATGATTAAGTGGGCACAAGACATTGGTTATAACATTATGTTTGAAGACTGGGAACGGTTGTGGACCACCGGTATAAAGTTCACAGCGTGTAACGCCTTAAAAGAAAATATTATGAAAATGATTTACAGGCGGTACATGACCCCAGTCAAACTTGCTAAGATTTACCACTTGTCTGACAATAAGTGTTGGAAATGTAAAGAGAATGAAGGTACATTCTTTCACCTCTGGTGGACGTGCCCAAAGATTAAGGCTTTCTGGGAGAAGATTTATAATGAAATAAAAAAGGTATTTAAATATACCTTTCCGAAGAAACCAGAGGCCTTTCTCTTGGGGATGGTTGGCCAGTTGGTGCCAAAGAAGGACAGGACATTCTTTATGTATGCTACAATAGCAGCAAGAATACTGATCGCGAAGTATTGGAAGACAGAAGAACTACCCACCGTGGAAGAATGGCAGATGAAAGTTATAGACTATATGAGACTGGCAGAGATGACCGGCAGAATCCGAGACCAGGGAAAAGAGACATCGGAAGAAGAATGGAAGAAATTTAAAGACTATCTTAAGAAATATTGTAAAATTGTGGAATGCTGAGACGTTGTGGATTTGGAAAATATGAGGTTGAATGCTGTAACCATTATGTAATATGAAAAGAAAGGTTAAAATTTATTTATTAGAAAATAGGGAAGGATTTGTTGATCATAATTAATTAGGGATTGGAATGCAGTAAGGGGAGGTACAAGGAGGTCGGGAAAATCTTTTATGAAAAAAGGGTTTGAAATTATACATGTGGTGTTTTTGTGTTTTGTGTGTGTTTATGTTTTTTTTTGTGATTTGTGTCTATATAATCTGTGGAAAACTAATAAATATTTATAATAAAAAAAAAAAGATATATAATGAAATGGGGTTGGGGGGAATGTTGAAAATAACTTTTGTTAAGAAACCAGAAGCTTTTTTTATTAGGAATTACAGGTACTGACATGCCAAAGAAAAAATATATTTTTGGAAGGAACATCTGAGGACAGACATGGTTTATAAAGGAAGGTAGTGTAGAGCTAATTGATCCATCCATCGTAGCCACCAGGAACTGGTCCATCTCTCCTGGTCCCAGGCAAAACCACTCCGACCCATGCCTGGAAAGTCTGGGGCAAGCGGAAAACTGCTCCTACCTGGGCTTTTCAGGTACAGTGGTACCTCAGGTCAAGTACTTAATTCGTTCCGGAGGTCCGTACTTAACCTGAAACTGTTCTTAATCTGAAGCACCACTTTAGCTAATGGGGCCTCCTGCTGCCGCCATGCCGCCAGAGCACAATTTCTGTTCTCATCCTGAAGCAAAGTTCTTAACCTGAAGCACTATTTCTGGGTTAGCGGAGTCTGTAACCTGAAGCGTCTGTAACCCAAGGTACCACTGTACGGGGCAATTGGAGTGTGGACAAACCCTCGCTTCTTAAATAGTTTTGTCTTTCTCTCAGCAATCTGCTGCTTCTAGAATGGCAGGAAGGGAGGAAGGAGCCATGATTAAAATAATGATTTAAGTCAGAGGTCAGCAAACTTTTTCAGCAGCGGGCCGGTCCATTCTCCCTCAGACCTTGTGGGGGGCTGGACTATATATTATTTTTTTGGGGGGGGGGAATGAATGAATTCCTATGCCCCACAAATAACCCAGAGATGCATTTTAAATAAAAGCACACATTTAGAAGGCAATTGGGCCAGATCCAGCCCCCGGGCCTTAGTTTGCCTACCCGTACTTTAAGTTAAAAGCAACAATACATATCTCATTTCTCCAGATGCTGAGCTGCACCAGGGAGATGGAAAACCATGTATCTTGCAGCAAAAAAGCAAAACAAAGAGACCAAAATGATGAATCATTTAATTGCATTTTTTTTTTTTTTTTGCTGTTGTTGTCTGTTCAACACCAAGCCGTCATCAAAGAAAGTGCAGCCGGATATGAGGGGAAACTCTTCAGAGGCGGAACGCAGAAATGGGAAGGCCCAGAGCAGAAGAACATCCCGATTTTCGGACCAGGAAAAGATGCGGTGGGACCAACCCACAATCCCAGGCTCCCCTCTTTTCATTTCTGTGGGTAGAAATTCTGCAAGATCCATTATCAGTACAGCCAGCTTCATGTCTGCAAGAGTAGGACCTGATTGCAAAACTGGTCAGAGCCAATTTAGGAGGAATTTAACGCTGACTGTTAGAGTGAAAATATTAATACATTCCGTATTAATACAATTAATTAATGCATTAATTCCAATATTAATACATTCCATCTTTTCTTATTGGAATTGATTTCATAGGTTATATACCGTACATATGAACTATATATGTTGCACATACTGGGCTGGACCTTTACATTAGGAAATAACCAATAAAATGTTCACAGTTATTCTTCTTCAGCCTGTTGCGCTTTGTGTATTGCGATAACTGTATTTGCGTAGCAAGGTATTGAATTTGTTTTGGCTCTGATAATACAGCTGCAGATTTTGCTAGAGAGGGCTACGGTTTGCTCGCTGGAAATCACATTCTTATGCTTCTACGCTGCCACATGGTTTTCGAGGGTCAAAAACTCTCTCCAGATTCTGAGGAGCTGCAAACAGAACCTCCAACACGTGACCAGTTTGTTTTGTTGCGCTCAGAGGAGGTCCTTGCTGAAGAGCCCACTTAGAGACGACCCTTGCTATGGATTAAGCAGACTGCACAGCCAGCCAAAGAGCTTCTCTGAAGGGCGAGGAGAGGCTCAGACAACAGCTACACAACCGTGCCCCATGCATCAACACAGACTTCCTCAACAGCTCCACTCCGTCATCCCCTCGCCTCTGCTTTAATGAAGGCAAACAAGAAAAAATGGTAATTAGAGTGATAACGATAATTAACAGCTCTGGCCTCTCTAGCAGGACTGCAGTCACTCCATCTTGCTTAGCAAAAAGCAAGCCCAACGTTTTGTGGGGAGGCATAAAGAATGCCGAGCTGTCAGAACGTAAGAAGAGCCTGCCAGGGACGCGGGTGGCACTGTGGGTTAAACCACTGAGCCTAGGGCTTGCAGATCAGAAGGTCGGCGGTTCGAATCCCCGTGATGGGGTGAGCTCCTGTTGCTCGGTCCCAGCTCATGCCAACCTAGCAGTTCGAAAGCACGTCAAAGTGCAAGTAGATAAATAGGTACCGCTCCGGTGGGAAGGTAAACGGCATTTCCGTGCGCTGCTCTGGTATCTATCTATCTATCATCTATCTATCTATCTATCTATCTATCTATCTATCTATCTATCTATCTATATCCATAGATCTCAGGGTGGTTCACGGCATTAAAATACAAGATAAAAAACACAAAATACATAATAAAACAAGAACAATGGCCAGGTTGAAGAGGAACGTTTTCAACTGGTGCCTAAAGGTGTATAATGAAGGTGCTAGCCAAACCTCCCTGAGGAGAACATTCCACAACTGGGATCCCACATCCCACCACAGAAAAGGCACATTCTCGTATTGCCATCTTCTGGAACTCTCACAGAGGAGGGGCATGAAAAAGGGCCTCCGTTGATGATCCCAGCATCCAGGTTGGTTCATATGGAGAGAGGTGATCCTTGATGCAACTTTGGATGGTGCTGAGGGGTGCACAAATCCTGCTTTCCATCCCTGCCTCTCCTTTAGGCTCATGAGCCTCCCTTGCCACAAGCCCAGAGAGCTCCACCCTGCCAGGTTCCTAGAACTCTGGCTCTCAAGCTCCATTCATCATCATCATCATCATCATCATCATCATCATCATCATCATCATAATTTATTATTTATACCCCGCCCATCTGGCTGAGTTTCCCCAGCCACTCTGGGCGGCTCCCAATCAGTGTTAAAAACAGTACAGCGTTACATATTAAAAACTTCCCTGAACAGGGCTGCCTTAAGATGTCTTCTGAATGTCAAGTAATTATTTATCTCTTTGACATCTGATGGGAGGGTGTTCCACAGGGCGGGCGCCACTACCGAGAAGGCCCTCTGTCTGGTTCCCTGTAGCCTCACTTCTCGCAATGAGGGAACCGCCAGAAGGCCCTCGGAGCTGGATCTCAGTGTCCGGGCTGAACGATGGGGGTGGAGACGCTCCTTCAGGTATACAGGACCGAGGCCATTTAGGGCTTTAAAGGTCAGCACCAACACTTTGAATCGTGCTCGGAAACGTACTGGGAGCCAATGCAGATCTCTCAGAACCGGTGTTATGTGGTCCCGGCGGCCACTCCCAGTCACCAGTCTAGCTGCCGCATTCTGGATTAATTGCAGTTTCCGGGTCACCTTCAAAGGTAGCCCCACGTAGAGCGCGTTGCAGTAGTCCAAGCGTGAGATAACTAGAGCATGCACCACTCTAGCGAGACAGTTCGTGGGCAGGTAGGGTCTTAGCCTGCGTACCAGGTGGAGCTGGTAGACAGCTGCCCTGGACACAGATTTAACCTGTGCCTCCATGGACAGCTGTGAGTCCAAAATGACTCCCAGGCTGCGCACCTGGTCCTTCAGGGGCACAGTTACCCCATTCAAGACCAGGGAATCCCCCACACCAACCCGCTGCCTGTCCCCCAAAAACAGTACTTCTGTCTTGTCAGGATTCAACCTCAATCTGTTAGCTGCCATCCATCCTCCAACCGCCTCCAGGCACTCACACAGGACCTTCACCGCCTTCACTGGTTCTGATTTAAAGGAGAGGTAGAGCTGGGTGTCATCTGCATACTGATGAACACCCAGTCCAAACCCCCTGATGATCTCTCCCAGCGGCTTCATATAGATATTAAAAAGCATGGGGGAGAGGACAGAACCCTGAGGCACCCCACAAGTGAGAGCCCAGGGGTCTGAACACTCATCCCCCACCACCACTTTCTGGACACGGCCCAGGAGGAAGGAGGAAGGAATGGAATTCTGTGCATGTTCCAGCACGGGGGTGTTTAATCTGTGAAAAGACTCACAGAGTCATTCTGACATTGCTCTAACCAGATGTGGCTCTTTGGGGAATCCGTTCTGGAGAGGAAAATGGATGGCTTTGGATGTGAACAAGAGGGAGGGACCACCCCAGTAGCAACTGAGCAAATGGCTCTGTTGAATGCTTGAGATGATCAAAGCTGTGTTTCTGAAATGTGCGGAGGAGACATCAGCCGGTCTGGTGCTGGTGCCCTAGAGAAGGAGGACATCTCCCACATCCTCCGCTGATCTCTTTCTTCCCACCTGCTGAAACCTATGTCCCCACTGTGGAAGGATGTGTGGATCCAGAACTGGCCTCCACAGTCACTTACAGACCCACTGTTCAAACCGTGTTTATGGAAGACAATCTTACTTGGCCGCAAGTGATTGCCAAAGAAGCAGCAGCAGAGCTCAACTGAGAAATAGGTTGATGCTTTGCTAATATACCCAAAAGGGAGCCAAGGGGATGGACATCCCAGCAGGAGGAACATATCTGGCCATCTCTCCAAAAAACCCCAAAGATGCTCAGACCAGATCAGGGGCTGAGTTGCACCTTGATTGACAGCTGGACAGCCAACTGTCCTTGTGATTCCTGCATTGCTGTGGTTTCAACGAGGTGACACTTGGCGTCCCTTCCAGCTCTCCAGTCCTGTGAATCTAGGATATGAGCATCCTGGCCTTGGCTCCCGGTTGAAGCACCAGGAAAGAATCGATGCCGCCTGAAAGGAACGCTGGGAGCCTTTCAAGGGAGCACTTGCAAACCCTTCCCGAATTAGCTGGCACTAAACTCTCTTTCTGCACAGCTCGTTGCTGTAGTTACCAAGACACTGACTGCTCCGAGATTTGTGGAAGGCAAAAAAGCCTCCCCAAAATAACCCGTTAAATTCACTTTCAGAGGCATGAACAACAAGTCGCAGTGTATAAATGCTTGAGAGTGAGCTGCAGGCGGATTGTTGGTTGCATGGGATTATATATTGTTGGCATCCGTCTGCCTCGAGAGAGAAGGCAATGCACCTCTGGGGGTGAAGTCAACCATTGCATCAAGAGCCTCGTGTCAGGGACGTCCTACGGAAAAGCGGGATGTTCTTGGGTCAAATCAGAAACTGGGGCGGTTTCTGTAAATCAGGGGCTCTCCCTGGAAAATAGGCCCACTTGGAGGTCTATAGATGTGCCCAGTTGGACAAGGCAAACCACCATTTGGAGTATCAATAGATTTTATTGCATTAGCCATGTGGCCATAGCATGATATACATAGAAATAACAACATAAAATGGGGGTGGGGAGGTAAAGGTAGATATCGTCCTGGGCAAATACTTACGGGGGGGGGGAGAGATAACAGAAGCGACAAGAGATTTAAAACATCGAGTGACCGATAATATAAAAACAAAAAGGCAAAAAACTGCTGAGGGTGGAGGAGGATCGTTAAAGGGGTCCTTCAGCTCCTCAGATTTGTCCTAGCTCCATTGACCTTGTACAATAATTTGGAGTATAGATAGTGTCTTGGGAGCAGCCAGGGATGTTCAGACCAACAATTAAGCGGTGCCACAGTGCCCCCCCCCACTGTGCTGGAGAACACACACAAACAGAGCTCTTTCAACGCCTTGTTGTTCCTCACACTTTTCTCCAGCTGGCCTCTGTTGCCTCGGGCGGCCATCTGACTTTGTCTGGAGGGGAGTGGACAAATAATGGAGGGCGTCAAGAGGTGTTTTTTGTCCACATGAAAAGCTGCCCCAAGGTGAAATGGGAGCAAGTCCTTTGGCTCAAATTGTTGTCTTAATACAGGCTTCCTCAACCTCGAACCTCCAGGTGTTTTGAGACTACAATTCCCAGCATCCCTGACCACTGGTCCTCGACAGTGTGTCTGGAGGTCCTGGACTGCCCAGATGATGAGACCCCCTTTCTCAGCCTCATTGATGGGGTCCAAAGGAAAGCAGAGCGATATGTTTGGCTCCAGCTTGGCTGCCAGGGCTACCGGAAGGAGGCCTACAAGGCACCGTCCAACCATCTTAGGGACTCAGGAAAGGAAGGGATGGGGACTTTGTGCCCCTTTACTTTTTGCAATAGATAAAATTCACCCAAATGCCTTCAGTCGGTGCCATGCGAACATGGGCTGAAAGCCACCGGCGGCAGCAGCAACCCAGGGGATAGGTTTCTTCAAAGAGAGATGGACAGCACCATGTCTGCGATGGAAGGATGCACGAAACAAGGGTTGCTTCCCAAGGGGAGTGGTACGTCGATGGTGGCTGCCGACATGGACCCATAGCACTGATGGCAGAAGAGCCAGTCATGCTCTGGGTGGCTATATAAGGGGGCCAGGGGGCCAAGCTTGTAGGAAGCCCAGGTGCAGGTGGGGAGGACCTCATTTGCCAACCACTCCTGGCTTGGATGGTGGTAGGAGGACAGCGAGGAGCGCCATGGTTTCCCTCCGCCAACTCTGCTGCCTCCTTGACATTCGGAAGTGTTAAGCTGAGTGATATATTGAAAGGAAAAAAGGGGGGGAGGTCCTTTTCCAAAGAGCACCAAGGTGAAAGGCTGTCTCTTTAGGAGTGTCATTTCTGCAGAGCAGCAGATTGATTTATGGACCGGCCTCCTCCCTGAGAAAACAGTGACACTTATTCTGCAAATGACATCTGGAAAGATGCTGCTGCTGCTGCTGCCTTTTCTCTTTCTTCCCGTGGTTCCTCATCATCCCGGAAAAAGGTACAGTGGGAGCCCCATGGGGGTCTGCTGTGGGCCTAGTGCTGCTCCACAGTGTCAAACTATGGTTGGCCATCAACTTGAATGGCTTCAAAAGGAGATTGGACCATTAATATTAATATTATTATTATTATCACCACCACCAACAACAATGTAAAGTATTGCACTTGGGCAAAAAAAAATGAGAGGCACAAATACAAGATGGGTGACACCTGGCTTGAGAGCACTACATGTGAAAAGGATCTAGGAGTCTTGGTGGACCACAAACTTGACATGAGCCAACAGTGTGACGCGGCAGCTAAAAAAGCCAATGCAATTCTGGGCTGCATCAATAGGAGTATAGCATCTAGATCAAGGGAAGTAATAGTGCCACTGTATTCTGCTCTGGTCAGACCTCACCTGGAGTACTGTGTCCAGTTCTGGGCACCACAGTTCAAGAAGGACACTGACAAACTGGAATGTGTCCAGAGGAGGGCAACCAAAATGGTCAAAGGCCTGGAAACGATGCCTTATGAGGAACGGCTAAGGGAGCTGGGCATGTTTAGCCTGGAGAAGAGGAGGTTAAGGGGTGATATGATAGCCATGTTCAAATATATAAAAGGATGTCACATAGAGGAGGGAGAAAGGTTGTTTTCTGCTGCTCCAGAGAAGCGGACACGGAGCAATGGATCCAAACTACAAGAAAGAAGATTCCACCTAAACATTAGGAAGAACTTCCTGACAGTAAGAGCTGTTCAACAGTGGAATTTGCTGCCAAGGAGTGTGGTGGAGTCTTCTTCTTTGGAGGTCTTTAAGCAGAGGCTTGACAACCATATGTCAGGAGTGCTCTGATGGTGTTTCCTGCTTGGCAGGGGGTTGGACCACATGCTTAACATGAGTCCACAGTGTGAGGCAGCAGCAAAAAACCCCGCTATTGCTCTTCTAGGCTGCATCAACAGAAGTCTAACGTCCAGATCAAGGGAAGTCATAGTCCTGTTCTATTATGCCTTAGTCAGACCACACTTGGAATACAGTGTCCAACAAATTCAAATGGCAAGAAATGAGATTCTGGCTAAACATGAGGTAAGAGCTGTTTGACAATGGAAGGGACTCCCTTTGAAGGTAGCAGACTTGTCTTCATCTGACTTTTTTAAAAAAACAGATGGCCATCTGTCTGAGATTCCTGCATTGGACTAGATGACCATTGAGGTCCCTCAGCTCTGCAACTCTAGGATTCTGTGTTGCATTAACCAGAACTAATATCTCTGGCTTAAAGAACTCTTAGGACTCCCTGTGACATTCCTTACATTTTGATGGATTCAGATAGGTAGATCCAGAGATAGCTGCGCTCTCATTCGCACACATTCCGGCGCCAGAAGGATCATAATGTGCTGCCATTCAAATCTCAGCCTGCACAACTGAGTCTTTTGGCACATCTCACGCTCTTCCCATTACAAGGGAGTCAAGCGCCTCCTCTGGCAAGAGGGGCTCTGCAATTGAAAGCAAACAGCTCCCCAGAGCATCCTTGGGATGGGCAAGGCAGACCCCCCCCAAAAAAGGAACACCCCCACTCTCTCTGCAAAGCAGGCTGCAGGGATTTACGATCCCTGGGGTCCCCCGCAGGTGAAGAAGGAGGCAGATGCCATGATCGCTTCGTGCTGTATATATTGCTTAATAATAATAATAATAATTTTTTATTTATACCCTACCCTTCCCAGTTCAAAAACCAGGCTCAGGGCAGCTAGCAATAAATTTGAAACACTTAATTGTAAAAGCAGCATAAAATACAGTATAAAAACATTAATAACAATAACATTCAAAGTTCAGAAATCAATTTAGGGGAAATCCATCTAATAAGCATTAGATAATCCTCAGGGCTAGCTGGCTGAATTGATCCTACTTGGGCCAGCGAGGAGGCCAGGGGAGAATTAGCTGTGGGGTCTCAGTGGGTAATCTTCATAAAAGGGGAGGGGGAGAGAAGGGAAGGGAAATAAAAGATCAGACTGAATTCAAATTAAAGGCCAGGCGGAATAGCTCTGTCTTACAGGCCCGACGGAAGGAGGTTAAATCCTGAAGGGCCCTGGTCTCCTGGGACAGAGCATTCCACTAGGTCGGAACCATCACTGAGAAGGCCCTGGCCCTGGTGGAGGATAGTCTGACTTCCTTAGGGCCCGGGACCTCTAAACTATGGTTATTCATGACCTTAAGATCCTCTGTGAGGCATACTAGGAGTTGCGGTCCTGTAGATACGAGGGCCCTAAGCCACAAAGGGCTTTAAAGGTCAAGACCAGCACCTTGAACCTGACCCGATACTCCACCGGGAGCCAGTGCAACTGGTAAATCACTGGGTGACTGTGCCCCCAAGGCAGGGACCCCGTGAGGAGCCTCGCTGCAGCATTCTGCACCCGCTGGAGTTTGTGGGACACTTTCAAGGGCAGCCCCATGTAGAGCAAATAAATAAATACTTAGAATGCACACACACCAACACTCTACTTTGTTTCTGCTAAACTCTGCTGAGTGAGGGTGCACATAGTGTTCTGATATGTGTCGCTGGGAGCGTGCCAGGACTGAAGATTTATGGACGTCCCAAGCTGCGCTTCATAAGGAAGATGCCCCTTGTTGAGATCTCTCACTTCAGAGATCTCAACAAGGGGCAAACAGCTCACCCAACTTTGCCCCTTCTGTGCCCTCTTCAGGAATCTTTTCCCCCTCTGGGCCATCCTGGCTTAAAAGTCAGTTTGCTTTCTGTGGTTCAGGCAAGAAAAGGAGGCAGCTGCCCAATGTACTGGACAATTACTATTTATTAAATTTCTATCTTGCCTTTCATCCGAGGGTCTTTTATGGTACAATAGAACAAAACTATATAACACAGTGACAAACGAAGCAATGCCCGCCTCACTGGTAAAATGGTCATAGATTGCATATTAGCCTGTGATAGGAATTTTGAGGTCTTAGATATGTGTTAAATGTTCATAAGTGTACCAACCAAGCACGTACATAGAAACCATTTTGATTCCCAAACTGACCAAATGTTTTCCCTGCAAGGAGGGAGGGGGGTCAGGGAGCCTTCCCATTGTCTCAGGAATTAAGTAATCAGCATTTTAATGGGTGACAGACTATCAGGAAAGACAACCAGGAAAGGCAATCAGATAACCTGGCAAACAGGAAAAACAACATTCAAATTCCTGTTTTAGACCACCTTTTCTGTGATGTAGGTATGATGTATCTGGGGGGTGGTTTTGAGCTCCAGGGCAAGGTATTTAAAATGTCTATATAAGGCCTTATATAAGGCCTTATGGTGCTGGAGGAGACTCTTGAGAGTCCTATGGACTGCAAGAAGGTCAAACCTCTCCATTCTGAAGGATATCAGCCCTGAGTGCTCACTGGAAGGACAGATTGTGAAGCTGAGGCTCCAATACTTTGGCCACCTCATGAGAAGAGAAGACTCCCTGGAAAAGACCCTGATGTTGGGAAAGATGGAGGGCACAAGGAGAAGGGGACGACAGAGGACGAGATGGTTGGACAGTGTTCTCAAAGCTACCAGCATGAGTTTGACCAAACTGCGGGAGGCAGTGGAAGACAGGAGTGCCTGGCGTGCTCTGGTCCAGGGGGTCACGAAGAGTCGGACATGACTAAACAACTAAACAACAACTACAACAACATATAAGGCCTTGCACGCCATTGTTCTGGGTTCCTCCTCCCTCCGGCGAGTGGTGAGTGAGGACCCTGTTGCAACAAGCCAAAGACCTGGTTGAAGAGGAATGCTTTCGTCGGCCACTTAAAGATACGTCACGGGGGTGGCAGCGGAGCCTCCCTGGGAGAGCAGCCCACCCACAGGAAGCCATTACAGAGGAGGTCTCCTCTCATGTTGCCACCCTCTGGACCTTCAAGCAGGAGGAGGGCGAAGAAGAGCCTCAGGTGACAAACGCGGAGTCTGGGACGGTTTATATGGGGAGAGGCGCTCCTTGAGGTATTGCGGTCCTTAGCCGTTTAAGGCTTTATAGGCCAAAACCAGTACTTTGAACTGGGCCAGGATTGAAATTCTATGCTCAAACTTTTTTTTTTTAAAAAAAACATTTTTATTAATTTTTACATTTTTATCATACTGACAATAAATCACATAACAAACAAAACGCAATTCCCCCATTTTCCCCTCCCCACCCCATGACTTCCCTCAACTTCCTTTTCTGGTTTTTTGCATAATAACGTCTCCCGCTTACTTTGTTTTATCTTAATATTGAGTTTTCTACATTACTTGTTGTTATACTCTTATTGTTTTGACATCCTCTTTGTAGTTTCTAGATTTTTGTTGTTGTTGATTGTAAGTGTTTACTCAAACCCTGCTAGTGAGTCCATTTCTTTACATTGTTTCTGTAGGTACAACATGAATGGTTCCCATTCTTTTTTAAAGTCTCTGTTGTCTTTGTCTCTAAGTCTTCCCATCAGCTTTGCCATTTTCAGCATCTTCCATCAGTTTTCCTTGCCATTCTTCTTTAGTTGGGATTTCATCGCTTTTCCATTTTGGGGCTAACAGTATCCTCACCACAGTTGTAGCATACATGAAAAGTTTCTTCTTCTCTTTTGGCAAATATTGACCTAAAATGCTCCGTAAAAAAGCTTCTGGTCTTTTTACAAAAGTAGCCTTAAACATTTTTTGATCTCATTATAAATCATTTCCCAAACTGTCTTGGCTGCTGAATTCTGCACCAGCTAAAGTTTCCAAGCTGTCTTCAGAGACAGAGCCGTGTATAATGTGTTGCAGCTGCTGTTGCTGCTGTTGCTATATTAATTATCTGCCTTTTACCTTAAAGTTCCAGGGCTGTGAGAGACGTAGGAAGCAAGGGATGGCAACGGATCGTGTCCTTTGAGGCCAGCTCAGAAGCTTCTGCAAGGCTTTGCCCCTCCCCGTTATCTTTGAACTTGTTCTGCAGAGATTGTTCAATTTTGCTGCGTACATTTTGATCTGGTTTTATGCATTGCTTATGACTGCATCTGTAATGGTTTCTTAGTTACGTAAATCTTTTAATGCTGAGCCTGGTTCCAGCTATGGAAAGGCAACATGCAAATAAATGACGATGATGGTGATTGTGAACGATGAGGCTCCAAAGGAGAACCAGAGTTTGCAGTGCTGGCACCCCTTCGTCTTCTAGAAGAGAAGCACGACTAGTTAAAAGTGCAGCTCTTACTGTAACACCTTCAAAGAGGAGACCAGTACCGTTTTTTTCTAGAAGGAAAACCCTGAGGAGAACGGTCCAGTGAATCAGGCCCCTCAATTAACAACATGCAAAGCAAAGGCGGACCCTCATCCGCTCCTGCGAACCTTTGCCTCCTTGGGACCCCAGTTGCTGAACTTGCAGAAGCATCTCATATTTATTCAGAAGCCTCCTCTGTAAAGCATTTATGAGCCCCTTAAAAGATGCTAAAATTGTCTCAAGACATGGTAAACCTTTGCTGTTTAATAAGCTGCATTTTAATAAGGAGACAGGAAAGATGGAGACGGAGGTCTCTCAAGCGGAGCAATCAGTCACCTGCTGCAAATTGGTTTACAAGACATTTTAATATATCTCCAGTTTATTACACAGTTAGTGACCGGGGTGTTGTTTTGCGAGCTCCTCTCCCTAGATGCTGCGCTGATCTTTTGGGTGGGGGGGGGGAGGAGGAGGTCTGGGGAAGGAGGAACTGCATGAACAGATCACTGGTGGTGGCAGGAGTTGGAAGGGACCCCATGAGTCATCTAGTCCAACCCTTCAATGCTTCTCCCCAGAAGGCCCTCCTGCCCCCTTGACTGAAGGGGAATTGCAGTTCTGGACTGGAGTTTTGGGATTGGCAGTCCAACTGTGTCTCCAACTGCAGGCGGTCCTCAGATGCATTTCATGTGGCCCTCAGTCTCATTTCAAAGCCCTTGATTGCTCTCGGAAGATTTCCACAGTACATGATTGGTGGTTAAATTTTGCAAGGCCTGAGGTGCCAAGGTGGCACAAGATCCCTTCTGGGGGTTCAACTCCTTGAGCAGCGACAGGATCTCAGGATCATGGGTTTCAGCACTGCGTTGGGCAAAAGGTTCCTGCATTGCAGGGGGTTGGACTAGATGACCCTCGGGGTCCCTTCCAACTCTGCGATTCTGTGATTCTAGGAGACTTCCCACTCCCACCCCAACTTAGCATCGGGATAGGTTTTCCATAAAGAGACGTGCTTCCTATTCCTCCTGGAAATCCCTGTGAAGTGATTCCTCTTCTCCCTATTTTACAGACTGGAACTGAGGCAGAAAAAAGCAAGGAGCGACACGGAGGCTCCAGAGGCCGCGAGAGAGAGTGGCCCCCTCTTTTCCCAAGGTCTCCATTCAGCTCAATTGTCTGAGTTAGCACTGAATAGTTAAGTTTTGCGAGGGAGCTTGAGGTGGATTAAAACACTTTCCCATGCCTGTTCCAGGGCAATGGGCACCGTTAAGTAAACCCTATAATAATAAAAAATAATTATAAAGTGAACAAGGAGCTGGTAAATGAGACTGAAGCTTAGACCCCGAACTGCAATCCAGAGAGTGGATCTGCTAAACAAATGCTTTGCAATTAGTAGCTTTTTACAGGAGATTATGGCACACTTAGTTTTGCGGAAGTTAAATAAGAGCCTTCATTTAATTACCTGTGCTACAGTAGGGCTGGCTTATGTGTAAAAAACCCTGCCATTTCCCCCCCCCCCCCCGCGACAATGTTAATGTTCACATCTGCTGAGCGGAGAGGCCTCTCAGCCAGAAAAGTTGCCAACAGCCTCTGGGAAAGTAGCAAAAGTTGAAGGATTGGCCAATGAGGTGGAAATAAGGCATCAGTGCCTTTGAACCACAGCAGCACTGAAGTAAAGAAGGAGATCATGAAAGAAACACAGAACTGGTGGGCTAGAAGGGACTCTGAGGGTCATCTAGTCCAACCCCTTGTGATGCATGAATCTCAAAGAAAGCAACCAAGACAGATGGCCATCCACCCTCCAAGGAAGGAGAGTCCAGCACCTCCAGAAGGAGTCTGTTCCACTGCCAAACAGCTCTTACCGTCAGAAAATTCTTCCTGTTGTTTAGTCACTCATTGCAATGGGATGAAAGATTGTGGTTCAGGAGTTGGGTTGCCAAGTGACCAGAAAAGAACCTTGGATGATCTTGTGCCAGAACTTTTAAGAGAAGACAAGAACATAAGAAGAGCCTGCTGGATCAGGCCAGTGACCCATCTAGTCCATTATCCTGTTCTCACAGATGCACCAAAGGAAAGCCAGCCAATGGGATTTGACCACAAGAGCAACTTTCCCCTTCTGTGGTTTCCAGCAACTGAGATTGCTGCCTCCAACAGTGGAGGCACAGCAGAGCCATCCTCTCCTCCTCCATGAATTGGTCCCATCCTCTTCTGAAGCCATTCGAGTTGGGGGCCATCACTGGGAGTTCCACAGTTTCACTACGTGCTGTGTGAAGAGAGGTTTGATCTGGAGAAATTGGGCTGAGAGAGTTGGGTATGCTTAGAAGAAGAGACTGAGAGGAGATATGATAGCCTTCTTCAAATGTCCCACAGAAGATGGAGCAAGCTGGTTTCCCCCTGCTCTGGAGGGGATGACCTGTGATGGCCTGGGATTCGGACTTGGATGCTGAACCTGAGGGATCCCAGCCTGCACAGGATTCCCCGCCTCCAGAACCAGCTGAGCCGGGGCTGGGGCTTGAGCCTGAAGGGTCCTCACCTGTGCTGGATCCTCAGGTGCAGGCACCAGCTGAGTCTGCTCTGGCTCCTGAGGTGATGGAGGACCCATTGCCTGCAGGTGCTCCACTCCCAGCCCCGTCAGGGGAAGGTGAGGTTGCTTCTGGGTCCGGTAACCCTCCCTCCTCTCCTGAGCTGCAAAGGCTCAGGGCAGAGAGGCGGAGGGAACTAAGTTCCCGCAGGAGGAGTGCTGGCCTCCAGGCCAGGAGAGGCGAGTCACCTGAGGATCGGGGCTGCCCTATGCCTCGGGGCAGATAAAATCCAGCCAGCCCCAGTCCCAAGTTGCGGGAGCAACATTGTTGGTTGCTAGTTCCTGCCTGAACCCTGTCCTGCTTTTCTGCCTGAGCTCCTGACCCGCCCTGGTTCCCTGCTCGCATGCCTGTTCCTGACTTCACCTGACTCCCTGCCCTGCACCCAGATTCAGCTGCTACAGACTGCCTCCATGTTGCACATATGACCACAGACCGGATTTGGACCTCGCCTCTCAGGTAACCCATGGGACCAGCACAGGACCTAAACCCATGGCTTCAAGTTACAAGGAAGGGGATTCTGACTAAACACCAGGAAGAACTTTTTAATGGCAAAAGCTGTTTGACAGTGGAAAGGGTGACCTCAGAAGGTGGTGGACTCTCCTTGACTGCATGGTCATCGACCAGGGATCCTTTTGTTGCAAGCCCTGCATTGCAGAGGGTTGGGACCCCATGTCCCTTCCAACTCTTCCATTCTATGATACTATGAAGAGAGGTGTCCACGGGGTCAGGAAGTCCTCTACCTTTGAGCTGTTTGATGAAAGCCTACGCTAAGACATCTGGTGCATTGTTTATTCCAACAGCAGCTTGCCAAGTTGGGTTGAGGAGGAAGAGATCTGATAGGTGGAGGCCAGAAGGTTGGTTGGCAAGAAGTCCAACCTGTCTGGGGTCCTGGGCCTTCTCAGGGCGGGGGTCCATTTCCTTCATTAGGGCCAGAAGTTCTGAGCTGGAGGGGTGTGGGGCAGTGGGGAGAGGAGCAGAGAGGGACCCTCCCTAGACCTCCGAAATGATGATCATCCGACCTTTCCCAGATTCTCCTTAACACAGCCGCCTCCTAATTACAGCCGGATTTAAGAGACTTTCTCATATAGATTTTTCCCGAAAGCTGTAATGAATCATTGCAAGTGAGATTAGACTAACCTTAAAATGATATCACACACACACACACACACACACACACACACACACATGTTCACAGCTTCCTGTGCCAGAAATGGTTTCTTGGCAACTTTAGAAAGAGGACAGTGTAAAAATACTTGACCTGGGTAGGAAGGCAGCACTTGGAGAGGCCCCACCGGGGTGTGTGTGTGTGTGTGTGTGTGTGCGTGCATGGGAAGGAGAATTTGTTGGGTCTGCATTTTGAAGCAAAGCAACTTCTTCACACCTCCCAGACTAATACACGAATCAGAATCTAATTAGCATTTGGATTTCACACTTTTTTTTTGCAATGCAGTTCTTGGCTCTGAAAAAGAAAGGGAAAAAAGGTGTATTTTAGGATGAAATACATTTAGAAATGCTTATGTGGAGATATAGTGCATATTTAAATGAAGTGCAATGAAATCTGCTAGAGAGTATATGAAAAAACATTGTTCTGGAGTAAGTATATTGGTATGTAATGAATGATGCTTTACAGGGTTAAAGAAAAAGAAAAATGGTGTAAAAAAAAAAGTACAAAGGTGGAAGTAACCTAATTAGACACAACAATACAGTAAGAGTAAATTTTCTGAGGTCTTAGAACAAAGGAAGGAAGTCAATTTGTGTTTATGTACGTAATGATATGGTTTTTTTCTGTAGATGTGTGCTTTTTCGTTTTTGTTTAGTTTTGTTTTGTTTCCTTTGCTTTTTTTCCTTTTTCTTTTCTGTTTTTTGTTTTTTTTTGCATGTTCCGGTTTTTTTTGTTTGTATAGTATTATTTTGGATTCAATGTTTGTAATTTTTGTTATGATTCTGCATGGAAAATGAAAAAAAAAGAAAGAAATCTGCGTTTAAATGCAAATTTCCATACATTTTTTTTTTTTAAGGCAGGTTAGTGCAGAAATTGTACAGAGCAGATGTGTGGATTCTGCACTTCTGAAACGGACAGACCTGGACCTGGTTGACCCAGGTCTCCATCCTGTGTTGTGGGTGTGCTGTGTGGATGTCCACTTCTGGCTGCATTAAGGTTCATGCATTGGTCTGGAAAGTGCAGATTCAGTGTGTTTGCATCAAAAGGGGAACTGAATAAATTCTGTGCATGTGCGTGCACACACACACACACACCTCTTGAGAGACTGCAACCTTCTTCAGGTATCTTGGAAGATGGTGGACTCTCCTTCCTTGGAGGTTTTTAGGCAGAGCTTGGATGGCCATCTGTCAGGAATTCTTCAGCTGTGGTATCTGCATTTGAAGGTGTTGGACCAGATGACCCGTGGGTCAACTCTGCAATTATATGATTCTATGATAGAGGCTCCTTGTCACGGTCCGGCCTACGGGCAATCACAGTCCCGTCTGAGGTCGTCGGGACTGGGGGCAAGATGGCAGGCTGGGAGCAGGAACGAGGGTCAGGAAGCAAGGAGTCAAGAAGCCGAGGTTTGAGGATCAGGAAGCAAGAAGCCAAACGCAGCAAGGAAGGAAACCTTCTGAGCTCTTGCCGCCAGGTGCTGTGAGTTACCAAGCGGCCTCACCTGTGAGCATTGCCTCTTCAGAACAAGCTTAGGAAGGCCCCAGTCCTGCGAAGCCCTACTGGTCACTGGGCCTGGCTCCTGCATGCACTCCGGACACTCCTCTGCACAGCAGCTGGAGGCTTGGAGAGGGCTTGCAAGCCGTGCCTCCTTTTAGAAGGAAGGGCCCAAACCAGTGGATTCAGATAGCAAGAAAGGAGATTCCAGTAGGAAGAACGTCTGGACCAGAGGTCAGCAAACTTTGTCTGCAGGGGCCTGGTCCACTGTCCCTCAGGCCTTGTGGAGGGGCGGACTATATTTTGAACCCCCCCGACTCTCCCCTCCCTTTTCCACAGCACCGGACGAGCCCCGGTGGCTGCTTACCTGTGCCTTGCAAGCTGTAGGGGCTGGGGGTGGTGGTGGTGGAGGGACGATGAGTGGCACGAAAGGGCTGGCTCTGGAGAGGGGCTGCTTAAAATGGTGCTCAGCCAACCGCAGCTCAACAAAGCCCAGCCCCCTTCCTCCTCTAGGCAGGGCAGGGAGAAGCCGGGAGGAGGGAGGGAGGAGGCGCCACTGCGGTGTGTGTGAGGGAGAGGAGGGAATGGAATGGCGCAGAAAGAAAATGGCACTGCCCCAAGCAATCAGAATCCCCATGCCGATCCATGCAGCGATTCCTGGACAGTCCATGGGCTGGATCCAGAAGGCAATTGGGCCGGATCCAGTCCCCAGGCCGTAGTTTGCCGACCCATTGTCTGAATGGTAAGAGCTGTTTGTCTACAGGACTCTCCATGGATGGCCATTTTAAACTTGGGCAGTCATCTGTCAGGGATTCTTGCATTCCAAGGGGTTGGACTAGATGACCCTTGGGGTCCCTTGCAACTCCAGGTTTCTTTGAGAAATGCCAGGAAACAGCCACATTGCAAGACAGAGTTGTTCCGCCAGGCCATTGGTCCGGGCCCAGTTTGTCCCCCCTCTATGGGACCCTGAAACCTCCCTCTTTGGCCCTTTTATCGGCTCATGTGGGACCAACATGGACAGCTGGCCCGATGAACACTCGAGGTTCCCAACCCCTATGGTTGTAATTCATGGGCAAACATTTAATTTTATCCTGATTCTAATTTTTAAGCTGTATTTTAATTAATTGTTTGATTGTGTTTTAATGTATTTGATATGTGATGTTAGCTGCCCTGAGCCTGGTCTTGGCTGGGGAGGTCGGGGTATAAATAAAAATTTACTTACTTGCTTACTAAAGCCGCCATCCCACCCAAAATCTGCTTTTGCTTTGAATGTTCGATTTGGAGCTGCCGCTGGTTCTTCAGCCATTGCATTTGTGTTTCCTTCATTGTCTCTTCTTCTACCCTCCTGGCATGTTCCTTCTAGATGAGCAGCAGGTAATTGCCCCGTAAGTGGTGTTTAGGAAATTAGCAAAATGCTGAAGTGTCAGAATCAAAGGCGTGCCAGGGCGATTAAGCCTTTATTTCCTCGGCGTAATGCAAGCTGGCTCCTCCTGGCTCCTTCTTTCCCGCCGAGTCTGGTGGATTCACACCCTTCCGAGATGGCACAATTTCCTCTAAACGGGCTCCCAGAGCTTTATTGTGTGCACTGGGTACGAGGCAGCGAGCTTCGAGCAAAGTTATAAATCTGGAAGGGGCTTGAGGTAGAAATCTGGAAGGAGAGCAGAGAGGGAACGGCTGGGGAGATGGAGAACAGGGCACCTCTCCCTGCTGCTGCCTCACTGGAAATCCCTGCTTTGCTCCCAAAGGAGCTTTTCCTGATTTTTATTTTATTTTACTTTTTAAAGACGATGGGTGGTCTTAGGCCAACCCCAACCTCTCTCACCACCAAAGGAACACAAATGAACAGCAGAGAACCCGCACAAGCAGCGCTGACACAAAACCCCACATGTATTAAGTAAAATAGAAACATCACCCCCCACTCAATTCCCCCCCTCTACCTCTTTCCCCCTATTCTTCCTAATGTCTCAACAAATGAAACCAAATTGTTACGTGGGAAAAAAATACGAGAGAGAGACATTGCACATACCTTTGTAAATCAAGAAAATCTTTAATAAAAATACATTTAAATAATAGTAAAAAAGATGGGTGGTGAGGAGCAAATCTGTGCTTCATACAGTTAGTGTGGGATAACCGGTCTCGTATCATCAACATGCTTAAGTCTAATTAATGCATAAAGGGGTCAATACATAGGGTAAGCTGTCTTGCCAGGTTTAGCCTAGACCTCACCCCCTTACCTTGAGATGAAAGGGGTAATCAAGGCTATTGTTTCCCCCCAATTTGCACAGCTAAGTGTATGACAAGGTGTGAGCTGGTCGCTCCCGCTCAGACCGCATGGCTTTCAGAAACCTCTCTTCAGTTCCTCTACCAATAATTCCTATACCAATAACTGAAACTCCTATGCCAATAATTTAGGAACTTTAACCTTTTTATAACAAAGCCAAGTTTTGCTGCCTGTGAAACTTTTCTGACTGATGCATGGAAAAGCACATGAATCTGACCTTTGAGGAGTTTGTAAGTAAACCTGTTTTTCACTTACCAAACAGGTGGTCTTTCCTTATGCTGGGGTAAGGGGGACTCATTTGAAAGGGAATATTGTAAAGGTCTTACAGCCTATATCTCCACGCTTCCTTTTGCTTCATATTTTGCGATTTTAAATCCCTGCAGGGGTTCTCTCACTTGCCCGAAATGTGGAGCTTGGCGTCCAGGATTTCTTCTGGAAATTTCTTCTGAGTAAAGGGCAACAAAGAAAGAAAGGAACAAGGGTCCCTGATGGCAAGTCTTGGAAGGGGGAGGTTTGCTGTGGGGGTATCAGGAAAACACTGCCCAGAAAGAATTTGGATGTGATCAAGACATCAAGGTTGTGTGTGTGTGTGTGTGTGTGTGTGTTTGGCCATGTTTTATGAGTGGATACATTGGCATTTAATTAGAAGTATTTCCCATAATGATACATTGAAATCCTTCCCACTTCCTCCCTGACTGAGCTGAAAAACGCCTCTTCTCGGGAAAGGGGTCTGGGGTGAGGATTGTTTGCGCTGCTCTTAGCAGGTCACTCTAAGCTCTGTAAAGCCTCGAAATCCTTTAAACGGGGGAAATATGTATTTGAGCAGCCGAAGCCGCCATTGCCAGGCGACCTAACAGGTTTCGCTGTAAGTGCTCCTGTAGATGAGTATCTTCAAAGCGCCGACGTGGCTGCTTGGCAAATCGTATTTGTGCACATCAAGGAGAGAGAGAGAGAGAGGCTTTCGAGCCGGCTCCTTCTTCGCAAGTGACTCCAGACATGAATTATGGAAATTGCCTCTCTTGCAAATGCTCCCGCACACACACACCCTGGGCTATAGCGCTTTGCATAGCCTGCCGGCTGCTTTTACTATTACAGAGCATCTCGTCTCTATTGCAGCAAAGAGCCTTGCACAAATCCTGCCTTGTCTCTCTTTGATTTGGATCAGCTCTCTGCAAAATATTGTACAACTAAAGGGTGCCTTTCTTTCCTCCTCCTCCTCCTCCTCTACCCATCCTCCTTCATCTCTCTCTCCTCCATTCTCTTCTTTGTCCTCTTCTGCTTCCTCTTCCTCTCCTCCTCTTTTTGGCTCCTCTTCAATCCATTATTGCCTTTGCTGAATGACCACTGATGGATGGAATCCACTGATGCCAAACTCAGTCTAAGGTGGCTTCCATGTGGTTTATGCTGGGGGAAACAAGGGCTCCTTCCTATAATCCTAACTTGCAAATGTTCATCCTGCTTACGGAAGTCCAGCAGATGGAAGGTGACTCCGAGCCATGAGAATTTGGATGTTCATCAGAATGGCCTGGTGAGGCCCCCACTGCCATTCTGCAAGATGGAACAATGGCTGGCATCTATCAAAGAACATAAGAAGAGGCTGCTGGATCAGAGCAAAGGGGCCCATCTAGTCCAGCAGCCTGTTCTGACAGTGGCCAATGAAATGCCTCAATGGGAAGCTCGTGAGCAGGATCTGAGCACAAGAGCATCCCTCTCCCCTCCTGGGGTTTCCAGTAACTGGAATTCAGGAGCATCACTGCCTCCGGCCGTGGAGGCAGAGCAGAAAGGGTTTCTTCTGATTTCTTTCTCCATCTTTAATTGAAGGCAAAAGGGGTGGGGAGGAGGAACAGTGAAGTTCTGGTCAAGACTGAGAGAGTTCTACCTAACCTATCAGAAGTCAGAATTAAATAGAGTTAAAGCAAACTGTATTAAATCAAACCTCTCCATTCTGAAGGAAATCAGCCCTGAGTGTTCGCTGGAAGGACAGATTGTGAAGCTGAGGCTCCAAGACTTTGGCCACCTCAGGAGAAGAGAAGACTCCCTGGAAAAGACCCTGATGTTGGGAAAGATGGAGGGCACAAGGAGAAGGGGACGACAGAGGACGAGATGGTGGGACAGTGTTCTCGAAGCTACCAGCATGAGTTTGACTAAACTGCAGGAGGCAGTGGAAGACAGGAGGGCCTGGCCTGCTCTGGTCCAGGGGGTCACGAAGAGGACCATGGGGGACACGACTAAGCAACTAAACAACAACAACAAAGCAAACTCTATGGTATGTGTCATGAATGAGTAAATGGGGGAGAGTTCTTCAAGAAGCATCAAGGAAATTCTTTGGAGAAAGTACCCTTGTGCTTTAAGAACATAAGAAGTTCCTGCTGGACCAGGTCAGTGGTCCATCAAGTCCAGCATCCTGTTCTCACAGTGGCCAACCAGAGGCCCATTGTGGGAAACCTGCAAGCAGGATTCGAGCACAAGAGCTTCCAGCAACTGGTAGTCAGAATCCTGGCTAGAAGCCCTCGATAGCCCTCTCCTCCACCATAAATTTGCCCAATCCTCTTTTAAAGCCATCCATGTGGGTGGCCATCAGTGCCTTCTGCAGAAGTGAGTTGAACTACTCTACTTCCCCGCTTGCCCCCTCCTCAGAGACATCAATCTCTGTCCAGTACCTCTTCAGCTTACCTCCCCCTGGGGGCTACTCTCCTCTTTGCTTTGCCCCCCACTCCCAGTTTAACATCCCCAAACAACTTGCCAAAATGGAGTGCCAATCCCACCCCAAGCTGAGGAGAGCCACACATCCATATTCATCCGGCTTTTTCACATTAGGAAACATGGACCGCTAATTGTTGAGGGACTCACCTGTCAGGTAGCAGCCTCTTAAATATTGAAACACAAACAGGGAGGAAATATTGAAACACAAACAGCATAAAGCCCAGGCTTCCAAAAAAAGCAGCTTGTTAAGAGTTCTCCAAGTTGCCACGATCTTCTGAGGCTTTGACCATGCACCCTTCTCCAGAAAAGCTCTTCCTATGGGCGGGGGCAACAGAAGGCACTGAAGTCATTCAGCAGACTGTTCTGTGAACAAAGCACAGTACAGTGCTTTTTTAAAAAAATTAAATATTTAGGGGGTACTCTCATTTCCTACTCATATTGAAATACTGCCCCTCAATGAGGCCAAACTTAGATTCACAAAGTCTTTAGGGGTATGCGTACCCCTGCGTCTCGCCAGAACAAAAGCACTGGGGCAGTATATCAGTTCAATAAATAAAATAAATGTCAGGAAGAAGGGGTGTCCCTGCTGCCCCTGGGCCAGATTCCCTTGGGAGGTTGTGGACTCTCCTTCCTTGCAGGTGATGCTTTAGCTGCCAGGGATGCTTTGCCTGAGATTCCTGCATTGCAGGGGTGGGAATGCAGAGCCTTCCAACTCTACAATTCTATGATTCCAAGGGGCAGAATTTCTAGATGACTGTAGCCAGAACAGTTGGTCATGGAACCGATCAGAGGAGCAGCAACCTTGGACTTAATTCTGAGCGGCAGCCAGGACCTGGTGTGAGATGTAAGTGATTCTATGATAATACCCGAAATGCGCTTGGATGGGTCCAACTGGCCCAGGGCTGGTGGTTTGTCTGTGATGGAAAGCTGGATGTGAGTGCTCTGTGGGCTTCTGCACCTGGCCCTGGCAATGAGATCCGGCTCTTCTGATGTGCATGAGAGGGCTGGAAGCAGGCTCTTCCTCCTTGCCATTTGCCCTGCAACCCAGAGGCTGTTTGTGCTGCTTCCTTCTTTTTGAAGCAGCCTGTGGCATTCTTTGCCAGCCTGATGGTGCCCCTGGCCTGCCATGCCTCCGCTGGCAGCCTGGAAAGTGTGGTCACCTGTGCCCAGTTGTGCAGCTGGCTGGGCCTGCCTGCCTTGCCCAGTCATCTGCCTGCTTCTGATAAAAGAAGAGAAGAACCAGGCTCTGGCAAGAGGGCATCACGCTGGGAGTCTCAGGGCTTGGCTGAGTATCTCTGGGCACGGGGTCAGGGTATGGGTGTAACAGGGTATTGTTTGTTATTTATATGCTGCCTTAAGCCGAAAAAGACGCCCCAAGCCAACTCACAACCAATGCAAATGCAAACATAGCAATGCAAATGCAATGGGATGCAATAAAAACCAAACTTGAATCGTAGATTTGTAGAGCTGGAAGGGACCCTAAGGATCATCTAGTGCAGGGGTCGGCAACCTGGGGCCCGTGGGCCAGATGCGGCCCAATCGCCTTCTCTCTTTTCTTTATATATATAATTTTTATTAGTTTTTTAACATACCATTTTCAACCGTAATTACACATACTTTTACATCTTATTCATTTTTGTTTACTTCCATCAGTCCTGTCTGAAAATTTTCCAATCTAATCTCTTAGTATGCATTTCTTACTTTCCCTATTACATTTAAGACTCATAACCAATATCTCTGTCTTTTTCTACTTTGTAACACTTCGTATATTTCTCCTTACAAAACGTCTTGTAGTCCTACTAGCGTAATTTGTTGATTACAATTGCTCTTCAAATAGTTTGTATACTTCTTCCAATCTTCTGTAAATCTCTGGTCCTTCAGGTTTCGAATCCTTCCTGTCATTTTGTCCAATTCTGCATAGTCCATTAATTTCGTCTGCCATTCTTCTTTCGTCAGAATTTCTTCTTGTGGCCCAATCGCCTTCTCAATCCGGCCCGCAGACAGTCCAGGAATCAGTGTGTTTTTACATTAGTAGACTGTGTCCTTTTATTGAAAAGGCATCTCTGGTTATTTGTGAGCATAGGAATTCGTTCATTCCCCCCCCCCAAAATATAGTCTGGCCCACCACATGGTCTGAGGGACTGTGGACCGGCCCAGGGCTGAAAAAGGTTGCTGACCCCTGATCTAGTGCATACATGTTTAACCGGTCGACCGCGATCGACAGGTAGATCACCAGGGTGCTCCAGATAGATCGTGGGATTTAGGAAAGTGGGCAATGAATGTCCTCCCCCCCCCCCCAGTCATGGCTTGTTTGCCCTGTGGAGGCGACAGAGTGGGGAAGGAGGTAGGGCGGCGGACTGTTGGGCTCAACAACTATAGATCACCGCTAGTTTTTAATACTGGGAGTAGATCGCAGTCTCTTGGGAGTTGAATGTGCCTGATCTAGTGGAACCCCCTGCAGTGCAGGAATATGCAGCTGTTCCATACAGAGCTCGAACCTGCAACCTTGGCATTATCACCACCATGCTTTAACTAACTGAACTTTCAAGAGTATTAAAACCCTGTTGCATGTCACCCCAGTCTTGGAGCAATGAGAGACTCCAGGGAGTTCAGCCACTTATCCTTGACAAATGGCCATCCAACCTTTGCTTCAAACTTCCAAGGAAGGAGAGTCCATGTTATGTACTGAGTTGAATAGGATCCAAACTGCAGCAGTCTGATTGGTCCTAGAACAATAGGATCCAAAAGGCAGCAGTCTGATTGGTCCTAGAACAATAGGATTCAGAATGCAGCAGTCTGATTGGTCCTAGAACAATGCAGCAGTATGATTGGTTGGCAGGAACTACCCAATCATGCTCCAGATAGAAGTGAATCCACAACCTGATTGGCTTACAGTAGAATTCCGGAATTAGCCAATCATGTGCAGCCCATTGTGTAAATAATGTATATAAAGCAGATACTTTGAGGGGACATTCATTCATTCCTCCTCACCACTATGAGCTGAATAAAGAGCATGAAATCACTTTGCGACTCTGAGTATATTTCAGTCCACCACTTCCCAAGGGAGTCTGTTCCACTGCTGAACAGCTCTTACTGTCAGAAAGGTTTTCCGTATGTTTAGTCGCAATCTCCTTTCTTGTAACTTGAAGCCATTGGTTCGAGTCCTCCCCTCCAGAGCAGGAGAAAACAAGCTTGCTCCCTCTTCCATGGGACAGCCTTTGAGATATTGGAAGATGGCTATCATATCTCCTCTCCTCTTTTCCAGCTAAATATACCCAGCTCCTTCAATCATTCGTCACAAGACTTGGGTTCCAGACACTTGATCATCTTGGTTGCCGCCCTCTGCGCACCTTCCAGCTTGTCAATATTCTTCTCCCCATGTGATCATATCGGAATGAGAAGTCTGGAGAGCGGCAACACAAGAACGGGCCTTTTTTGTGGTGGCTCCCTGCTCATGGAATGCACCTTCCTTACTTATCTTTAGGCACCAGGTGAAAACTTACGTCTATAATCAGGACAGGACTTTAGCCTTTAGCTATCTGTGGCTTTTTAGAAGTGGGTAGGATGTTTTTAATGTATTTGTTCCACTTGGTTTTAATGTGCAGTGGTACCTTGGTTTTCAAACAGCTTAGTTCACGAACAACTTGGAACCCAAATGCTGCAAAACCGGAAGTAGGTGTTTCAGTTTTCGAACTTTTTCCCCGGAAGCTGAACATGCTCCGTTTTGAGTCCCCCTGTGTTTCCTGTTGCGCTGCTCATTTGTGTCCCCCTGTTGTAATTCAAGCCTTCCATTTCCTATTGCAATGTTCTAAGGTGATATTTGGAGCTTACATTTTGAGCTTTCATTTTTGCTATTTATTTTGTGTTTTTTGTTTTGAGGCTTTTTCAGTTAATTTGTTTTTGTGACTGTGTGGATCCCAGTTCAGCTATTGACTGATTGATTAATTGACTGATTGATTGATGGTGTGACTGCGGAAATGGATAAAAGCTCCCCCCCCCCATTAAACAATGACTATCATCAGTGCAGGCAAGATTTTTTTTTTTAATTTTAATTTTTATCATCTACAATTCTCTTTTATTTATTTTATAGTACATTACATTGATTATTGCTTTCATTTTATGGATCAATGGTCTCATTAGATAGTAAAATTCATGTTAAATGGCTGTTTTAGGGGTTGTTTTTAAAAGTCTGGAACGGATTAATCCGTTTTGCATTACTTTCTATGGGAAAGTGTGCCTTGGTTTGGGAATGCTTTGGTTTTGGAACGGACTTCCGGAACGGATTAAGTTCGAGAACCAAGGTCCCACTGTATCTCTCTCTGCCTGTTTGTTTAGTGGAATGTCACTTTGGGTTCCCCTGGACACGATAAAGTGACTAACAAATTCTAATCATCGTCATCAGCGGCAGCCTTGCCAGGCTTGGAAGTGGAACAGTGATGGATCCTGCTGCAATGGCCGTTGATAGCCAATCAGTACTTTCCCTTTCAACACCTTCCGATAATTGCCCTTAAATCAATTTGTTATAAGTTAGGTGCTCATTCCCCACAAAGGTGAGCAAATCAATCCATCAGTGTCAAGGCACGTTCCCTGGGTGAATTTGGGGGGCATCTCATCCCTCCTGCCGATGAGAGATTTCCCTCCCCCTCGACAAAAGCAACTCATAAAGCATATTGGCACGATCTCCTGTGTTTCACCCCCCCCAGACCCCCCCTCCCGCTTGAGCCACTTAATAGGATTCCTGTCCATACAGAATAATTCTGCTGAGCTCTCCGCACAGCCTTGATAGCTGCCTCCTTAATTGGTTTCTTTGCTTCATAATATCCGAGAAATAAAAGAGGCAATAATTGATTATCCTTGCTCAAAGAAGTGGCGGCCTGATTTCCAAAAGGCTGCAAGAGGCCCCTTTCTCACCTCTCTCCAGCGCTGGGGCTTTGCTTTTCCTGGGTTTGAGCACATCGAGTTCGTGTTTGTGTGTGATCACATGGAGGTGGTGCAGTGAGTCATTGCGTCTGGCTGTTCACCAGGAGGTTGGTGGTTTGAGCCCACCAAGGGGTAGCTGGGGGCAGGATCCCTGCACTGCAGGCGGCTTCGCTGGATGACCCTTGGGGTCCCTTCCAACTCTACAATTACATGATTCTAGGCTGATCGCCGAAGAATTGATGCTTTTGAATTCTGGTGCTGGAGGAGACTCTTGAGAGTCCCATGGACTGCAAGAAGATCAAACCTCTCCATTCTGAAGGAAATCAGCCCTGAGTGCTCACTGGAAGGACAGATCCTGAAGCTGAGGCTCCAAGACTTTGGCCACCTCATGAGAAGAGAAGACTCCCTGGAAAAGACTCTGATGTTGGGAGAGATGGAGGGCACAAGGAGAAGGGGACGACAGAGGACGAGATGGTTGGATAGTGTTCTTGAGGCTACCAGCATGAGTCTGACCCAACTGCAGGAGGCAGTGGAAGACAGAAGTGCCTGGCGTGCTCTGGTCCAGGGGGTCACGAAGAGTCAGACACGACTAAACGACTAAACAACAACAACAACAGGGTGTTTCAACATGGAACTACATTTTCAGAATGGAGAACAGCCTTTGCCAAAGGTCTCATGGGCTTTGAAGACACTCAAATGCAGGACGCAAGGGAGAAATGTGCTAAGATGAAGGCATGTTTGGCAAATCCACACTGTGATCAACTGCAGCCCAGAAACCTATGTCCCCACTGTGGAAGGACGTGTGGGTCCAGAATTGGCCTCCACAGTCACTTACGGACTCATTGTTAAGAAGACCGTGTTCATGGAAGACAATCTTACTAGGCTATGAGTGATCACCAAAGAAGAAGACATTTCCACCACAGCAATTTTGCAAGCACAGTCAGGCTTTGCTCCCCCCACTTTTTTTTGGGGGGGGGGATATAAATTTTGTACTTTACCACTCTCACCTTCCTGAAAACATGTTCTCTCCTATGGAAGATTTTATATCAACTGCTCTCCCTCCACACCCAAAACCCCTAGGTTGTTGTTGTTTTCTTTACAGCTCCTTTAAAAAGGTCCAACATCTTCCATTAATTAAACAGCTGGGAGGAAGGAGAGGGCACCAACTTCTGAGGACATCTGCTCCATGGTTGAACAGCTCCTACCACAAGAAAGTCCTTCCTGATGCTTTGTCAGAATCTCCTTTCTTGTAACTTGAAGCCACTGGTTCGGATCCTACTCTCTGGAGCAGGAGAAAACAGGCTGGCTCCATTTCCCATGTGACTTCGCTTCAGATATTTGGAGATGGATATCATATCTCCTCTCAGTCTCCTCTTCTGTTGCTGCATCACCCTGCGGACTCCGCACTGGGAGTCTCCCTTGCCTTTGTGCTGTGCCACAAGGTACAATGTTGTCCTCAGTGCTATGGAGGATGGATGGCAGCTAACAGTTTGAGGTTGAATCCTGACAAGACAGAAGTACTGTTTTGGGGGGACAGGGGGCGGGCAGGTGTGATCCTGAATAGGGTAACTGTGTCCTTGAAGGACGAGGTGAGCAGCCTGGGAGTCATTCTGGACTCACAGCTGTCCATGGAGGCGCAGGTCAATTCTGTGTCCAGGGCAGCTGTCTCCCAGCTCCATCTGGTATGCAGGATGAGACCCTACCTGCCCACAAACTGTCTCGCCAGAGTGGTGCATGCTCTAGTTATCTCGCGCTTGGACTACTGCAATGTGCTCTACGTGGGGCTACCTTTGAAGGTGACCCAGAAACTACAACTAATCCGGAATGCAGCAGCTAGACTGGTGACTGGGAGTGGCCGCCGAGACTACATAACACTGATCCTACATTGGCTCCCAGTACGTTTCCGAGCACAATTCAAAGTGTTGGTGCTGACCTTTAAAGCCCTAAACGGCCTCAAAGGCCCAGTATACCTGAAGGAGCGTCTCCACCTCCATCGTTCTGCTCAGACACTGAGGTCCAGCGCCGAGGGCCTTCTGGTGGTTCCCTCACTGCGAGAAGCGAAGTTACAGGGAACCAGGCAGAGGGCCTTCTCGGTGGTGGCACCTGCCCTGTGGAATGCCCTCCCACCAGATGTCAAAGGAAAAAGCAACTACTCCACTTTTAGAAGACATCTGAAGGCAGCCCTGTTTAGGGAAGCTTTTAAAATCTGAGGGACTATTTTATTTAAATATTTTGTTGGAAGCCACCCAGAGTGGCTGGGGTATATTATTATTATTATTATTATTATTATTATTATTATTATTATAACAATAACAGTCAATAAAATTTTCCCTCCCTGTCCTCCTCCCTTTTCAGAATGAATCTGGACTTTTGCTGGCACAGAAATATCGCAAATCTTTTCCTAGGTTCATTGTAACTGCATATTGTTAATTACAAGAATGATGAAAGGGCCTTTAACTAATCATTAAGAAGCAGATCATTTTGTCAATATGTCTCTGAGGGGGGGGGGGAGGAAAGCAAAACTGCCAAAGACTCTCCTGCGAAGTTTAACGAGCCGTGATGAGATCTGAGATCAATCTGCTTTTCAGAAGAGCAGATGCCAAACCTGAACTTCCTGTCCTTCTTCCAGAAGCCCAAAGGCAAAGATTGATTGAGTCTTATTTGCAATAAGACTAATAATCAGAAATGGACCTTTTATGCCAGAAAAAGTGGAGTGGAAAATGGCAATTGACTCTGATACGCTTTAATTAGAAAGGGATTCTGAAGCTTTGGTTCCTGCATTGCAGGGAATTGTCCACATGATCCCTGGAGTTTCCTTCCAGCTCTGCAAGTACCTGAAGGGCTGCCACGTGGAAGAAGGAACAAGCTTGTTTTCTCCTGCTCTGGAGGGAAGGCCTGAACCGCTGTTTTCAACCGAAAATGTCAATGACTTCCCTTCTTCTCTTTCCTTCGTTCATTTTGCATATCATAAATCCCTGTATATTTTACATAAGCCAAACCATTCAGTATTCCATTATTGCATCCATCAAAACTTGTTTACACTGTTGAATTTATCTTAACGCTTTCAACACAACCCCCCCCCCATATATTCAATAAACATTTTCCAGTCTTCTTTCTTCTTGTTCTCTTATTCTATATGTTAGGTCCGTAGGCTGTGCATATTCCATCAGTTTAAGTTGCCATTCTTCTTTAATTGGGACCTCGCTCGTTTTCCTTTTTTGGGCAAACAAAACACGGGCCACAGAAGTGGCATACATAAAGAACCCTTTTTGACCCGTGGGAATTTCCATCTGAATTATCCCCAACAAAAAGGACTCTGGTTTGCTTAGGGTTTGTTTTGGAAAAGTACTTTTAAACATTTTTTTCAATTCATAATGCATGATTTCCCAATATTCTTTTACCTTTTTACAGGTTCTCAACCTATGGAAGAATGTTCCCTCCACCTCATTGCATCTCCAGCACTTATCCGATTCAGTATTGTACATCTTAGCAAGCCTAGGTAAAGGTAAAGGGACCCCTGACCATTAGGTCCAGTCGTGGCCGACTCTGGGGTTGCGGCGCTCATCTCGCTTTCCTGGCCGAGGGAGCAGGCATACAGCTTCCGGGTCATGTGGCCAGTAGGACTAAGCCGCTTCTGGCGAACCAGAGCACCCCCTTCCCGCCGGAGGGGTACCTATTTATCTACTTGAACTTTGACATGCTTTTGAACTGCTAGGTTGGCAGGAGCAGGGACCGAGCAATGGGCGCTCACCCCATCGCGGGATTTGAACCGCCAACCTTTTGATCGGCAAGTCCTAGGCTCTGTGGTTTAACCCACAGCACCACCCGCGTCCCTTTTCTTAGCAAGCCTACTTGGAGTTAAATACCACCTGTAAATCATTTTCAAGTACTTCTCCTTCAATCCTATGCAATTCTCTCATTTTCTATTTCCTCACTTTACCATTCTGATTTCCAAAGGTTCAGAGCTGGTTACAATACATAAAATAAGCTGCCTCTGAAGCAAAGGTGCAGTCAGACATGGGGATTACTGCCTTAGCTTTCCCTCATTACAATGCTAGGGCTTCTGTCACAGTTTCCAATGCTCCTTTTATGCTGCTTCACCTGTTGCATTATGGAATTGAGGCTTTTTTGCTCAATATACCACCCGATCACGCAGAAATTCATTCACACCCTTGGGCGTGGTTCAACACCACAGCAGAAATCTTTGGACTTGTCACAACTCTTTGTATGCAGGCAGGCTCCTGTTTCCCCCTGAGAAGAGCAGGAGAGAAACTCACGCTGGAAGACCGCCTCAAATTTCATTGCATTGTGCGATCCAGGAAAATGATGGGGAAATTACAGCACAAATATTCTGCGTGAACAGGGTTGCAAATGATTTCCCCCCCTTTTTTTCTGGAAGCAATTAAAGGAGGAACGAGCACTAAATGTCTGCGAGATCCCTGTGGATCTTCAGAAGCAGCTTTTACGTTGAGTGTAAGAACACATAAAATGTGGAAATTATCAGGTAAGGAAACGTCAGGGAAATGGAAAGAAGAACTGAAGGGAGCCGAAGGCAGGGCAAGCCAAGCCTCCCTTGCCACATATCTGGGAAGGCAGTTCGGGAAGGTAGACTCCACAAAATCCTCTTTCCGTTTTGGAGAGGACTTTGCATAATAAAATCCAGAATCACATCTAGACTCTCTCCCCCACACTTGGTTTGTTTTTTTCTCTTGAGGAAACTGTGGGAATGCTGTGGGTAACAGGAGAGGATATATTGATTAATATTATCCTTCCTAACTCTAGCAAGTTTCGTCATACAGCCGAGTGCATTCCCCCTTTTACACAGCAGAAAGCTGGTTGCAGACTCCTGTGAGTCTCTTAAGACTCTGGCTTGCCCATATTGAGATGTTCCTGGTAAGACCCCTTGAATCCCTCCTGAAAGAATGAAGACACCACAGTCTTATTCATAAGTAACAAAAAGAAGTTTACCCACAATCAGGCAGAGCACCATGTGATCCCTGAAGGCAGCCTTTAGGCTTAAAGTTACAAACACATAGAAATAGGTTTACCCCATTGTTATGTACTGAGTTGAATAGGATCCAAAATGCAGCAGTCTGATTGGTCCTAGAACAATAGGACCCAAAATGCAACAGTCTGATTGGTCCTAGAACAATAGGATTCAGAATGCAGCAGTCTGATTGGTCCTAGAACAATTCAGCAGTGCCACCCAATCCAGCTCCAGATGGAAGTGAATCCACAACCTGATTGGCCTACAGGAGAATTCCATAATTAGCCAATCATGTGCAGCCCATTGTGTAAATAATGTATATAAAGCAGATACTTTGGGGGAACTTCCATTCCTCCTCACCACTATGAGCATGAAATCCACTCTCGACTCTGAGCATAGCTGTCAAGTGTCCCTTATTCCAGTGCCATGTCCCGCTGCTGTCCCTTATTGATGGATGTCCCTTAAATGTCCCTTAAATGATGTCCCTTAAATTTCAAAGGAAGCAGCTCCTCTCCCTCCCTCCCTGCCGGCCAGGGAGGAGGAAGGCTCCAACTGTGTTGCTTGGCTGTGTTGCTCACCCAATAAGAAGTCTAAGAACGACTGGGGGGTGGAGCTTGCATGCCTTGTGTGTGGCTAGTTAATGCAAGCTGAGGGGTTTTTTGAATGCTGGACGCCATTTTGTTGCACGTGCTGCTGCAAACTTTGCAGTGCAAAGCCAGGCCGGGGAGCCATCTTAAGTTGAGGCTGCATAGGCCTTGTGGTGCATGTGATTCAGATTCTATTTAGTTGAACCTCTGGTTACAAAGTTGGTTGGACAGTGTTCTCGAAGCTACCAGCATGAGTTTGACCAGACTGCAGGAGGACAGGAAGACTGGAGTGCCTGGAACAGGTGAGGCTGCAGGTCCCTTATTTTGGCTGCTGGTCCCTTATTTTCAAATCTGTAAGTTGACAGCTATGACTCTGAGTATATTTCACTGGCGACGAGGATGGGATCCCGCTGAGCTGACTGCCACACACAGCACCGCAGCACCGCCACCTGCCGCACCGCTGCCTCGCACCGAGTATCCAGGCTTCAGCTCCGGGACACAAGGAACTCAGAATGGCAACCGACAGCAGCTTCTCGCCGTTCAACCCAGCATCCGGAGACTGGGAAGCGTACGCCTCCCGTTTCACCTTCCTCCTAGAAGCCAAAGGGGTCACCGATGAAGAAGACGCCAAGAAGAGGGGGAGATTCTTCAGCGTCTGCGGAGAGGAGACGTTTGCTCTCCTTGCACCTGAAGACGTCTCTACTGTTCCATACAAAACAATAATGGAACGGCTGAAGGGGCACTTTTCGCCGCAGCCCTCAGTGGTGGCTCGTCGAAATGCCTTCTACGCAAAGCGGCAAGCCACTGGGGAAACCATAACTGGGTTTGTGACCTCTCTCCGCCAAGCTGCCCAGTTCTGCAACTTCTCAGAGTTGGAGAACATGCTTCGTGACCGCCTCGTCGGTGGCCTGAAGGATGAGAAGCTGCAACGACGCCTCTACGCCAAGAAGGACCTAATGTTCCAGGTCGCTCTGGAGGAGGCCCTGGCAATGGAAGCTGCCAAGAGATCGATGCAAGAGGCACAGCCGAGCCTGCTGCCCCAACCGAGGGTCCACCACGAAGACTTTGCCGATGACTCAGGATCTGACAGGGAGGAGGTGCACTGACTGCTGGCTGAGAGCCAGGTGAGTCCAGGTGAAGCAGGAAGCAGAAAAAGGACGAGAAAGAAGGGAGGGTGGTTACGTGACTTGGCCTTTTACCAGTTCTGGAAAGGGTCATGCCCACCTAGTGGTCACATGCCAAGGAAGGATGCTCCAGCCAAGGTGTAACAGGAAGTTCAAACTGGCTGGACCAACGTTCCCCTGCATGTCTACTCTAGCCAAACAGGTAATGTTGTAATTGACTGCTCCAGTGGATTACATCCCATAGAGACTGCGACAAGCAGCAGAACTCCCAGCATGCTCCAGGGTGGGGTGGCCCCCTTCCCCTCACCTGCACAGAACATCTGCTGCAAAAGCACTGCTCTGGAGCGCAATGGGACCTACAGCCCAATCCTATGAATGCTTCCCTAGCTGCATGTTCTGCGAGTTCAAAGGGATTGGCAGTCCAGTCCCAGCTAGGGATGCTTCCCTCTATTTTACAGCCCCCTGCAAAGTCTCCCTTCCACTGCTGCCTCTTCCTGCCCACCCCCCTCCCCAGCACTTTCCTTCCTTCCTTCCTTCCTTCCTTCCTTCCTTCCTTCCTTCCTCCCTCCCTCCCTCCCTCCCTCCCTCCCTCCACTGCTCCTTCCAGGCTCTTCTGGATAGCCTGTGCCTCCTAGTCAGGTGGTCAGTCAGGGTGGGAGGAAGCAGGTGAGCTCTGGGACTCTGATCTGTCCCCCAAAAAACCTGCCATGGAAGCACCTGCCTCACTGGGCTCATGGCAGTGTTGGCTCCAATTCACAGGCCTTGAAAGGGAACAACACTTTCAATTAATTAAATTATTGATGCTTGTGGAAACGTAGAGCTGGGTAGAAGGTCTATTTTACTTAGAGGAAAATCTGCACTCCGGCAGGAGAGGGTGAGAGGGAGAGTTATTTGTTGTTGCTATAAGGCAATTCCGTTTAAGCTTGAAAAGTCTGTATAAAACTGAGCACCACCCTCATTCTCTGCCCAGCTGCAAGATTCCTGGTGGTTCCAGGCAACAAACAGGTTCTGTGTTCCTTTGAGAAGCAAGACGCAGCGCAGACTGGAGTGGCTTTAAGAAATATGGTGGGTGCACCTATTTGCACCTAGGTTTGGATGGAGAGAGTCACAGCATGGACATCTCCAGGGGCTTCTTCCCCACATCAGGGCAGCACCAGAGTCCCAGGCAGCTCTCCTCCCCTGCCTTCAGCCAGCCTGCCCAAGATGGATCTGCCCTTTTCCTCAGCTGTCCCAAGCCTTTTGCCAAAGGCCCCCAAGGATTCCTGTCCAAATCTCCAATCTCTGGTCACAGCTTAGGGCAAGCGGGGAGGACATTTCTCTAGGATTGCCAGTGGCTCTCAATGGTCCTGTCTTGTTTCTCGGTGCTCTAGAACAGGCTAGCCCTCTTAAGCCGCTCCCTTCATATCACAAAAAATCAAAACCCTACCATTAAAAAATGAAGTGGGGCAAGCTTTTGGTCCATCCAAGTTTCGGAGTCTGCATGCCCCACCAGCCTGACAGCGCGATTCTGCCCCCCCCGCCTTTCTCTCATTCTTTTAGTCTTGAGGTGCGGCTACCCTAACGGGAAATGTCAAGGCCATTTGGCGCTGAGCTTTCGAACACTATTATTCCATGCTAGAAGCAAATGGCTCTCCTAATCAGGCTCCCGCAAGCGCCTGGGATCACAGCAACATTTGCCAGGCGCCCTAAACGGAGGTTATTTTTAGTCCCTGGGAGCCAGAGCACCAATAAGCAATAATGACAAACAACCTTTCTGATGAGAAGCCTGGGAGCAGAAAGAAGACTCGTCCCCAAGGCGTGATGTACTATCACCTGTCTTTCATTGCGGCAAGATTTCTTTGTACTTACAACTCCTGATTTGCATCCCTCTCCAGAGGGGCAGGGAAAGGCAGGCTCACTTGTAGCAGGGAGGCCTGGGAGATTTTAGCATTTACTACCTTCAGCTGCCTACCTCTTCAGACTGACTAGTTTCTGGGACACATGGTCATTTAGGCGATGAGGATCATATCACTTGGTCACTGTGGTTGTCCGAAGGGCAAACCTCTAACCTTGGCAGGTCAGCCAAGCTTCTGGGATGTGGAAAATCTCAAGGCAAGGCAGGTCATCACTTCACCTCCAGGTCCCAGTCTCTGTCCTGGTCTACAGGCAGGTCAGAGATCATTTCACACCTGACCAGCTTTACTCTTCAGGAAACTTTCAGTCAAGGGGTAAAGGTAAAGGTAAAGGGACCCCTGACCATTAGGTCCAGTCGTGACAGAGTCTGGGATTGCTCACTTTATTGGCTGAGGGAGCCGGCGTACAGCTTCCTGTTCATGTGGTCAGCATGACTAACCCGCTTCTGGTGAACCAGAGCAGTGCACAGAAAAGCCGTTTACTTTCCCACAGGAGCAGTACCTATTTATCTACTTATACTTCGTGCTTTTGAACTGCTAGGTTGGCAGGAGCAGGGACCGAGCAACGGGAGCTCACCCCGTAATGGGGATTCGAACCGCCGACCTTCTAATTGGCAAGTCCTAGGCTCTGTGATTTAACCCATAGCGCCACCCGCGTCCCTTAGTCAAGGGGTAGGTTGCATCAAAAGAAATCTAGTGTTCAGAGGTCATGGGAAAGCTGGAAGCAGAAAGGTGGGAGGCACCAGCTGGGGAACCACCAAAGAAACAAGGCTCAGAGCCTGGGGAGTGGTGGTGGTAGGACAATGAGTGGTCAGAGAAAGAAAATAGATCAAACTGGGTGGAGGAGGAGGCGTTAGAAGCTAAATAGGTAACAGGGCTTAGTGAACTGGGAGAATCTGTGGCAGAGAGAAGTCCAGAATCAGAAGCAGGAGAAGAGGGAGGCCAAGAGGCAGAGATGAGTCAGGCAGGTGAAGAAGCCAGGGCTTCTCTCTCTTCTGCTGTGACAAGCTCCCCTCCACTCAATCTCCTAGGATCAGAAGAGGTAAGAAGTGGAAGGAGCAAAGAAAGGAGCACCGACGTAGTCTCAGATTGCTTGGGAAGGTCCCTGGAGAGAAAGAGATTTAGGCAGCTGTGGGAAAGCAGGGACCTTCAATCTCTTCAACTGTCTCATATGGGCAAGGTCTACTGAGAAGAATTGCTGAGAAGAGAGCCAGTGTGGTGTAGTGGTTAAGAGCGGTAGTCTCGTAATCTGGGGAACCGGGTTCGCGTCTCCGCTCCTCCACATGCAGCTGCTGGGTGACCTTGGGCTGGTCACACTTCTCTGAAGTCTCTCAGCCCCACTCACCTCACAGAGGGTTTGTTGTGGGGGAGGAAGGGAAAGGAGAATGTTAGCCGCTTTGAGACTCCTTAAAAGGGAGTGAAAGGCGGGTTATCAAATCCAAACTCTTCTTCTTCTTCTGTGCTCATTAGACCTAACCCTCTTGAGCTGACCTTGTTTCTTCTAATAAAGAGTTAAACTCACTTACTCTGTGTGATTTATTGCTGCTCAGTTCCTCACACCAGATGAAGGGAAGGCAACCAAGATGATCAAGATTCTGGAAAGCAGGCCTTATGAGGAATGGTTGAGAGAAATGGGTACATTTAGCCTGGAAAGGAGACTAAGAGGAGATATGATGGCTTTCTTCAAATATCTGAAGGGCTATCACATGAAAGGTGGAGAAAGCTTGTTTTCTGCTGCTCTGGAGGGTGGGACCCGAATCAATGGCTCAAGTTACAAGAAAGGAGATTCTGACTCAACACCGGGAAGAAGTTTCTAACAGAGCTGTTCAACAGTGGAGTGGACTTCCTTGGAAAGTGGTGGACTCTCCTTCCCTGGAGGAGTTTAAGCAAAGGTTGGATGGCCATCTGGGAGGGATTCCTCAGCTGTGATTCCTCATTGCAGGGGGTTGGACTAGATGACCCCGTAGGCCCCTCACAACTCTCCGATTCTATGATAAATCTCTCTCTCCATTTCTCACTCTCCTCTCAGCCCTTCCCAAAAGATCCTTGCTGAATACGGAATCAGAGGAGTGTCGTTTTCCTTAAGTGAATCACTCCATGATTAAAGCCAATGTTCCAACAGGATCACGGCTCACTTCATGCTTGCGCTGATCAGATGCTTCTAATATCAGGCCCTGCAAAATTAACGGGATGGAGATAACCGAGAGAGGGAAGATGGCTGCTGTGTTCTCTATGGCTGTGCTAAAATTTAACATCCTCTATCTGCAGAAATGCCACATGCCAAAGCCTCCGGAGAAATGCCCCGTCCTCAACTAATAAGAGCAGCCTTTCTTTGCTGGGTGACTTGGAATTGCTTCCTACGTGCTCCTCTTCTGAATTTCTCCCCGGATGCTGGGATTTCAAATTACCTGCTCTTGCTTCCGAAGTGGAACCGCTCTATTAGGCATCCCCCGTCGCTCTGGTTTTTTATTTCCAAATTCTGTACCTAGGAGTGCACCACGTCCCATTTGTTGCCTCTCTCATTTCCTTCACGCCTTTTTCTCCCTTTGCACCACCGCTCTGCACACTTCCACATCAGTAAAAACACGACCAAACAAATCAACCAAACCTGATGCGATTGCAGGGGCATCAAGATTTGCTTTTGTGTTTCATCATCAAAGTTTGTGTGTTATTTTTCGCATCTGTAACACGGAGCGGGGAGGGAGGAAACTTAATGTGATTGTAAGGATAGATCAAGATTCCTTCCATGCAGCTTTTTGCTCTCTAACGTGTGGGAATGTTGTGGATAGGAGGAGAGAATATATTGATTAAATATTATCCTTCCTTCCTCACGCTCATGAGCTGGTAGCAGAGTACATTCCCCTGTATATTGCAGGAAGCTAGTTGGTAGATTCCTTTAACTCTCTTGAGTTAAGCAATCTAGTCTGTCTTGTCCAGATTGGATTATTCATGGTAAATTCCCCTTTAATCCCTCTTAAAAAGAATAAAGACACAACAGTCTTCTCTTAAAAGCAATGAGAAGTTTACTTACATTCAGTTCACGTATGATCCTGAAGGCAGACTTTCGCTTGTAGTTACAGAAGAGAGTTTGGGTTCATCCCATATGGGAACGAGCCCATGTGCTGCTGGCTGAGATCCAGCAGACAGAAAAAAGAGATCAAGAGATCAGGAGAGCATGGCATCAAAGAGGATGATGGCTGTGTGACCAGTCCTTTGACGGGGTCTGCCAGGGTCATGCCCACCTACCTGGTCACATGCAGGGGGAGGATGCTTCAGACAGGTGTGGCAGGAAGTCCTCCTGGCTGCAGTAACATCCCCCTGGGTGTCCACTCTGGGCAAACAGGAAGTGTTTACTTGACTGCTTATGTTACATCCCACATAACCAACATGCAGGAGCTTCAGGATTAGGATACGGTAACTTTTCATTTTGTAAAACTATGAGAAGAGTCTGCTGGATCAGGCCCACCTGGTCCAGGATCCTGTCCTCGCAGTGGCTTCCCAGGTGCCCCTAAGGAAAGCCCTCCAGCTGAGTTCTCTGGTCCTGCGCCTTCCAGCAACTGGCATTCAGAAGGAGGGCTGGGTGATATATTGATGTACAGTACATATCGTTACATATACAATGGTACCTCTAGATACGAACGGGATCCGTTCCAGAGCCCCGTTCTCATCTAGAGGTAAATGTATCTAGTGATGGCACATCTGCACATGCACGCGTTGCTTTTCGCCACTTCTGCGCATGCGCATCACATCATTTTGAGTGTCTGCGCATGCGGCGAAACCTGGAAGTAACACACTCCGTTACTTCCGGGTTGCCGTGGAACGCACCTCGAACGCGCTCAACTCGAAGCGTATTTAACCTGAGGTATGACTGTACTCCCCAAAGCGAATAAAATACAAACACCCCCAAGAAACAGTTCTTGCTGCACACAACGACCCTCCCAAGCAAAAAGAAAGAAAGAAAAAACCAGGAAAATCAGTGGACCTTGGAAACCACAAAAGGGGTGTGTGTGTGTAGGGACAACTGTTAATTTTTCTTGATTTTACTGCTGTGGTGTTTTGTTTTTTGTTTTGTTTTGGTAAACCACTTTGCAGGTTGCTTTTTAAAATAAATTTTATTAAATAAACAATAAATAGAAATAAAACAACACAAACCAAAACATAATCCATCATGTAGATTTAAATATCTGTCCATAGTCGCTTACTTGTTATCAGAGGCACAGAACCCACATTCCTTTGTAAGAGAATATGAAATAAAGTCAAATGAAATAAATAAATAAATAAATAAATAAATAAATAAATAAATAAATAAATGTGTGGGGGGTGACAAGAATTTTCCCACACGGGGTACCCCCTGACCTTGCTACCCACTGCGCCTCTCTTGCCAAGAAGGGTCTCCCTCCCTCTCGCCCCCTTCCCAGTCTTTCCTCTCCTTCCTGGGGGGGGGGGGCGCCGTCTTGGCCGCCCGACAATTCCCAGCCCGTCTCTCTTCATTAGCGGGACGTGGGGGCCCCGTCTGTCCCCTCCCTTGTAAACGGAGGAGACACGCCGAGGGACGGAGGTAACGAGACTCCGGGAGAAGGAGGCGCAGCTCGGAACTGCCTTCGCCTCCCCTCCAGCTCTCTCTTCCACGCAAACACGAGTCTCGCTAATTAAGCCAACAGCAATTAACCCTTCCTGCCTTTTGCAAACGAGTTGGGGACTGGAGGAGAGCGCAAATCCCAGCCCTCCTCCGCCTCCTCTCTCTTTCTTTCTTTCTTTCTTTCTTTCTTTCTTTCTTTCTTTCTTTCTTTCTTTCTTTCTTCACCTCCTCCTCACAGCGGTCATCCAGATGCACCAGGGGGAAACCTGAAAGCAGGATTCAAACACAGGACTCCCCTCCTGGAGTTTCCAGCAGCTGGTATCTTAACGGGACGCGGAGCACAGCCATTCTGGCTAGGAGGGGGGGGCACGTGTTCTAAGAGAAAAAAAGATTTTGCTATCCCTAAATGATGGTGGTCCCTGATCTGAGGTCTTCCTGCTTTTCTGCTCGCGTGTTTTGCGTTTACTCAGTGTTCTCACTGTAGGCTTTTGAAAACTATTATTTCATAAGATCTATACGCTGCTTGACTATAAAAAAGAAAAGAAAAAGCCCATTCAAAGCAGTTTACTGAAAAAATAAAATAGTAGAATTGCCTGTAAGAAGTTTTTTTTAAAAGCAAAAGCAAAATAGCAGGTGCTGGAAAACATACAGTGAGGGTTCCTTCTTCTTGTTGTTGTTTAGTCATTAAGTCGCGTCCGCCTCTTCATGACCCCCTGGACCAGAGCACGCCAGGCCCTCCTGTCTTCCACTGCCTCCCGCAGTTTGGTCAAACTCATGCTGGTAGCTTCAAGAACACTGTCCCACCATCTCGTCCTCTGTCGTCCCCTTCTCCTTGTGCCCTCCATCCATAGCTGTCAACCTTCCCTTTTTTTGCGGGAAATTCCCTTATTCCAGCGTCATTTCCCGCTGTTATCCCGTATTGTTAGACATCCCATAGACTGTTCCCGGGACAGATGAGGCTGCTGATCCCTTATTTTCGAGGCTGCTGATCCCTTATTTTCAAATATGAAAGTTGACACCTGATGCCTCCATCTTTCCCAACATCAGGGTCTTTTCCAGGGAGTCGTCTTTTCTCAGGAGGTGGCCAAAATATTGGTTCCTGCTGAATACCAAATGGCAGGGAGTTCCACAGTGCAGGTGCTGGCTCATGAAAAGAATAAATTCTGAGCAATGCAGAACAGGTTTGATGGGGTTCCTGCATCAGGACCAATTCCGCTGACCATGGGGGAAAGGCCACATGAAGCAGCCCCCCAAGTGGAAAAGAGTAAGGTGACCGTGACTTCCAGCATAGAGCGGCAAAGAATAAGGTTGCCATAACTTCCGTCATAGAGCTTCAGTATGCTGATGACAACGTAGTGTGTGCACGCTCAGAGGGTGACCTCCAAACCATCCTAAATATCGTCGCAGAAGCTTACGAAAAGCTTGGTCTGTCGCTCAACATCCAGAAAACCAAAGTGCTGCACCAACAAGTACAAAACAACCCCTCTATAGCACCACAAATCCAACTCAATGGTGTAACGTTGGAAAATGTCAATCACTTCTCCAACCTGGGCAGTTATCTTTCCACAAGGGCCAACATTGATGCCCAAATCCAGCATCGCCTGAGCTCTGCCAGTGCAGCTTTCTCCCGATTAAAGTGCAGAGCGTTTGAGGACCGGGACATTGGCAGGGAAACCAAAATGCTTGTTTACAAAGCTACTGTACTACCAACCTTACTGTATGCTTGTGAAACATGGACCACTTTCCATCAACGGTGTCTCCCAAAAATTTTACACATCACTTGGGAAGACAGGCAAACTAATATCAGTGTCCCTCCCAGTAAAACACAACTTTGATCTTCTCCTTTTAGCTAAAGATCATAAAATGACCTGGATGGTCACCAGATTCTGTCTACAGATCTGTAGGCGCAGACCATCCCCTGATACAAATTAGTCCATCAAGAAAATCCCCATCATCGGACCCATGGGTGACTCTGGGCCAATTTTCTATGGTAGTTTTTCCTAAAGATTTTATGTGTTTATGCATTCAGTGCATTTTTTTAACATGTAAGCCATTGCTGTATATTGTTTTAAATGTCTGCTTTGCTTTTGGGAGTGCAGTCCCGTTATCTGTTTTACAAGCTCGTCTCTGACCGTAATAATAAATTATTATTATTATATACCAGTGGACTGGAAGAAGCAAAGATCACCAGTGTTGAAGCAATGATTCTTCAACATCAACTTCATTGGATTGGTTATGTTGTGTGAATGCCTGATGATCGTCTTCCAAAGCATCTACTCTATTCCAAACTCAAAAATGGAAAGTGTAATGCTGGTGGTCAACAAAAGAGGTTTAAGACTGTCTCAAGGCAAATCTTTAAAAATGTAGTATAAACACCGACAACTGGGAAACATGGGCCTGTGAGCGCTCCAGTTGGAGAACAGCCTTGACCAAAGAAGAAGAAGAAGTTTCTCCCCCTTACAGAAAGGTAGCCGTGTTGGTCTGCCATACTCAAAACAAACAAACAAACAAATTTCTTTCCAGTAGCACCTTAAAGACCAACTAAGTTAGTTCTTGGTATGAGCTTTCGTGTGCATGCACACTTCTTCAGATACACTACTTCTTCAGTGTATCTGAAGAAGTGTGCATGCACACGAAAGCTCATACCAAGAACTAACTTAGTTGGTCTTTAAGGTGCTACTGGAAAGAAATTTGTTTGTTTGTTTGTTTCTCCCCCTTGTTTTTGAAGCCGGATGTCTTCAGCTGGAAAACTTCCTTCTCCTTTTTAGGCTTCCAGCTCACGGAGCTCAGTTTACACACCAGATCACTGAAATTATCCCTGTATGGAAAACTCATGAAGATTTAAAGATGCAGTAAAGCCAACAGTCTTAGCCTGTTAAATGGCTCAATAGCAACCAAGCTGCTTACTATAAAAAGGCAGGGAAGGAGGCGCGGACGGAAAACCAAGGCAGGCGCCTCTTCAAAGCCAAGGAGCCTCTGTTTGCTGCACCGTTGCAGAAGCAGGATGGGCTCTGCCCTCCTACTCACCGACACCACGCCCCCCCCCCGATGCTCATGATCCAATGAGGGGGGCGCTAGGCAGCGACCTCGACTTCTTCTGGGCTCCATCAACTCATCCTCAGTGCCACCTGCCATATAAAAAGCTTTTTTTTTTCAGACCCACTAGAAGGAAGATAACACATGCAAATGTGCATATCAGGAGAAATTTACTCTAAATTGTACTCTAAAATTCTCGAGGATCCAAAACTGCATGTGCACTGATATACACACACACACACACACACACACACACACACACCTTGATCGTAAAAAAAAGCAACAACCTTGAAGCAATTTACAGCCATGTTACACATTAAGGTTGTTGATGGGAAATTAAAAACAGGTATTAAAAATGTGCAAAAGGTGAGGACGAACTTTCTGAGGGCAAAAGCTGCTTGAGCAGCTTGGAGGCAGCAATGCTCCAGGAGAGACGGCCCTCAGGATCAGGCCCTCCTGGAGGTTTCCCACAGGCCTCTCTTTGACTACAGTGAGAAGAGGATGCTGGACTCGATAGGCCATGGGCCTCATCCAGCAAGCTCTTCTGGTGTGCTTAGGACAGAGAATGAGATCCTTCGGAAGGTGGTGGAGTCTCCTTCACTGGTGGCTTTTAAGCAAAGGTTGGATGGCCACCTGTTGGATTCTTCAGCCGTGATTCCTGGAGGTTGCGCTAGATGACCGTTGGGGTCCCTTCCAACTCTACAATTATATGAAAAGGTCCCACTCTTCTCAGAGCTGCGTGTTGAGTCCACGTGCGTGGTGGACACCCTTGCATGTTCAGACATGCACCCCACAGTGTGCTGCAACTCACTTCAAGATGGCTTTTGTTAGGATTCTTGCATTGTTGGGCCTTGAAGTAGATTGGGGGACCTTCAAACTTTACAATTGTATGTTTTAAAAACTTCCAGCCTGGGTTCAGCCTCGGTGCGAAGTGATTTGTGAAGCTGAATTGACTCTCAGTGTTTGGGTTTCATCTCATTTCTTCCTGACCAGGAAGGGCACCAGCCCAGGTAGAGGAGCAAAGTCACCTGGAGGCAGGAGGCAGGGAGGGTGGAAAGAAACCTTCTCCTCCGCTTGCCGTGTGACAGGGCCATTAAATAATGTAAACCTGAGAGAGAGGCTGCATTATCAACTGTGCCCAAGTTCTGGTGGGCCTGGGGAATCGCGTTCACCTTTCCACAGAGCAGAAGATGCCCTGAAAAGTAATGAAAGTTTGTGCAGAGGCAAAGCAATTGCATTGTGTCGACGGCTGCGCAGCCGAATCTCCGGAGAGTTCTAGGTCATAAAGCTGCTCGCCCAGGAAAGGGATTGCAGGGCTTGTGATAAAATCATTTAAGTAGTTGGCAGAGGCTGTTAGAGGCAGAAGACTTTTCTGATTCATTATTGCCATTAGAGCGCCGGGCAGATTCATGTCAAAAATAGAAACATCTCCTGCTCAAGAAGCTCAGGGCAGAACCCGAGGTCCGTGGAGGAGAGGAGGAGAATCAGTCGGAGGAAGGGCCAACTCAATTAGCCCTTTTCAGTTGCTCAGTCTGGGGACTGCTCAGCACCTGAGAAGAGCCGGCTGTATCCGGCCAGGGGCCCAACCAGCCCAGCACCCTGCTCTGACAGAGGCCAACCAGATGTCCTTGTGGGAAACCTGCGAGGAGGATTCGATCCCAAGAGCAATCTGGCCCTCTTGTGGTTCCCACAAAAGGGATTCAGAAGTATCGCTGACTCCCACTGCGAAAGCAGAGAAAAGCCACTGACTGCTCTCTCCTCCTCCGTGAATTTGACCAGTCCTCTTTTAAAGCCACCCAAATTGGTGGACTATTTCCTGTGGTTCTAGTTACAGGTTATAATAATAATAAATTTTTATTTATACCCCGCCCTTCCCGGTTCAGAAAACCGGGCTCAGGGCAGCTAACAACAAATTTAAAACACTTAATTGATGCAACAAAAACGGCATAAAATACAGTATAAAACATGAATAACAATAAATTCCGAATTCAAAAATCAATTTAGGGGGGAAATCCATCCAATAAACATTAGATGATCACCAGGGCTAGCTGGCTAAATTAGTCCTATTTGGGCCAGTGAGGAGACCAGGGGAGAATTAGCTGTGGGATCCCAGAGCGGGGAATCTTCACAAAAAGGGGAGGGGGAGGGAAGGAAGGGGAATAAAAGATCAGGCTAAGTTCAAATTGAAAGCCAGGCGGAATAGCTCTGTCTTACAGGCCCTGCGGAAGGAAGTTAAATCCTGCAGGGCCCTGGCCTCATGGGACAGATCATTCCACCAGGTCGGAGCCATCACTGAGAAGGCCCTGGCCCTGGTGGAGAATAATCTGACTTCCTTAGGGCCCAGGACCTCTAAACTATGGTTATTCAATGACCTTAAGGTCATGTGCGGGGCAGACCAGGAGAGGCGGTCCCGTAAATACAAGGTAGGTAGACCGGAAAGAGAAGTTGCTGAATTGCCAATTATTACCAAACTTAAAACCATGGAGAGACCTGGTCTGAATAGAGACATTGGATTCTTATCTCATTATACATTATATAGCTATTTTTAGCCATCTCACCCCTTGCTTTTCCCTGTAAGACCAATTGCAGTTGTTAACATCATCAACAGGTTGACCACACCTATCACCCAATCACCCATTCCCACCACCCTTCTGCGTAATACCCCTCCCCACCCTCTCACTATATATAAGGGTCTGTTTCAGTGTATCTGAAGAAGTGTGCATGCACACGAAAGCTCATACTAAGAACAAACTTAATTGGTCTCAAAGGTGCTACTGGAAGGATTTTTTTTAAAAAAATATCCTGTGGGAGTGAGTTCCACAGTTTAACTAGGCACCAGGTGAAGAAGAACTTCTGTCCTGAATCTTCCAGCATTCAGCTTCACTGTACATCCATGAGTTCTCATGTTAGAAGAGAAGGAGGAAAAGTTTTCTCTTCTTTTCAGACTGTGCATCATTTTATAAATTTCCATCACGTCACCTTCACCTGTTACTCGCCTTTTCTCCAAACCAAAAAGGCCCAACCGCTTCAACCTTTCTTCGGAGGGGAGTTAAGGTGGGTGAGTGGCTGGCCTTAACAGAAGGTCTTTAAGCAGGCACTGCAGATCCTGAATTTAAGGGGTGCTGGTCTGAGGACCTCAAAAGTCCCTGCAAACTTTATGGTTCTGTGATCTGAGTTAATTTCTAGATTGTTGAGCTGGGTCTAGGTTGCCATATTTTGAAGAGCAAAAAAGAGGACACATTTGCTGGCACCTGGGGCAAAAGGGGGAGGGGGTGCGGAAGTGGGCATACAGTGGTACCTCGGGTTACATACACTTCAGGTTACACACTCCGCTAACCCAGAAATAGTGCTTCAGGTTAAGAACTTTGCTTCAGGATGAGAACAGAAATTGTCCTCCAGCAGCGCAGCAGCAGCGGGAGGCCCCATTAGCTAAAGTGGTGCTTCAGGTTAAGAACAGTTTCAGGTTAAGAACAGACCTCCGGAACGAATTAAGTACTTAACCTGAGGTACCACTGTATTCCACAATGTCCCTTCAAAATATACAAAAGCAAGGACCCAGTTCTTTTCTGCATAATGCAAAACTCACACAGTATGTATATGTTTTGCTCTTGGTTGTCTAGAACTGCGTAGGCAACATAAAATGTATCCTGTTCCCACACCCCTGGACATTTTGGCAAATTCAAAAAATCCACCCAGGCAGAAATTTTACCCCTGAAAAACAGGGCACATCCTGGGAAAAGAGGACGTATGGCAACCCTAGTGAGTCGACGTGATTCAAACTGGATCTTGATGCCATTGCAAATGAAAGTGCACCAAGATGACTGCAAGCGGTCCAGATCTGAGACTTGAGAAATGCCGAACGCAAACCAAGGGGAGGCTGTGGCAAATTGCACCAGCCGCTATCCCAGCATTAAACAGAGAAATTCTGGGTCTTCAAGCGACATTCACAGGGAGCAGAGCGCAGGGCGGAGCTGAGTCGAGCAGTTTGCTGGAGCCTGGACCAAGTCCTCAAAATGCCCTACAAAAAACTTTATCGCGTTACGTCTTTGAAAAAAGCAGCAGCGCAGAGATGCTCCATATGAATGAGCCCAGCTGGCCTCCTGGAATTGTTTGCTTCCTTCTATACATTTCAGATGCTTCAAAATGAGATTTCCCAGGGCCTCTCGCCTCCCCTGCAGCACCTGAGCCATTTCCCAGTTGGTGCAGAGATGAACTTAAAGCATCTCCTGACATCCTGGGGGATTTGCGCTGGGCTCAGCGGAGGAGGCCGGCTGGCTTCTCCAGGCAAAGGGCAACCATTAGTGGAGCAGAAAGGTTTCTGGCAGCTGCAAATCCTTCAGGACTTCTACCTGCCCCCGAACCTATTGGCTGCAGTGCTGAGTTCCTCCTGCCTTTTGGACTGTGTCTCGGAAGACATTGTTCATCTCTCTCTCCCTCTCCACACCCTTCCTTCCTTCCTTCCCTGCTTTTTCTTTCTTTCTTTTTTTGCAGGTTCCATCCTGCAGAAAGGAAAATGGAGAAAATGGATGTGAAGTTACCAGCTGCTCAGAAGGAAGAAAACAGGGGCTTTGGTTATTAAGAGGCAACCGCTTCAATTTGCATTTGTTTAGTCTGGCCCCGGACAAATGGAAGGAAGTTTTACATGCCTTCGGTTGGAGGCAAAGCAGTTGGTTATTACCTGACAGAATGTGACGTGTCTGCTCTATTGCACTGACTCTTGAAGTGGAAGCAAATAAAAAATGAAAATAACCAGCTCACAATCCCCCTCCTGCCACTTGGGCTGGAAGCAACGGAATCTGACTTCTTCCTAATGCCAGAACATTTCTCATCTGGCTCAGCCGCCACGGCTTCAACCAGCCCAATTATTGCTTTAACTGCCGGCAGATTAAAGGAGAAAGAGAAAGCCATCACTTCCTCCTTTATTTTGACAGCTCAGAGATGCTCTCGGGTCTCCTCCTCTGCCTGGAGGACAAATGCCCTTCCCAGGAGCAGCTTAAAAAATAAATGAATTAAGAAGTGACACGCACTTCAATAACACACAAGAAGAAAGACAGAAAGGAAACAATACCGCCGAATTAAGGTTAAGATTAAAGATACATCACAAAATGCAAATTTGGGTCATTTCATTCACAATTCCAGAAAAGAATGTATTATTATTGGGCGTGGGGGGTAGTAACACTCTCCCCTGGATTTTAATTCTTTTATTTTATTACATGTAGCAATGCAAATGTTTGAGCAATACGGAAAAGAACAGTGATTTGACATCAAATAGTTCCCCACTTTAAAAACAGAAAATGGAGTGGAGAATTGGCTCTTGCTTCCGCTTAAGAAACGCAGGCAATCTGCTCCCAGGGCCCTTGGAAGCTGGTTGGGCTGTGCTTATGGAGTGGGTTTTATTTTGTGGTGGAGAAGAGACATGGGCAGAGAGCCAATCAGGAAAGGGCAGCCCAAGGGGTATCGAAAAGGGGACTCAGATGGGGGTCTGAGGCGGACCCTGACCTAGGAGGGAGGAGGAGACCTGATCCTTGAGACATGAGCAGAATGCTCTGCTATGTGCCATTGATGTAAAAAAAGGTAAACGTAAAGGACCCCTGGAAGGTTAAGTCCAGTCATGAATGACTCTGGGGTTGCGGCGCTCATCTTGTTTTACAGGCCGAGGGAGCCAGCGTTTGTCCAAAGACAGTTTTTCTGGGTCATGTGGCCAGTTGGTCTCTTAGGTGCTACTGGAAGGAATTTTTTTATTTTGTTTCGACTATGGCAGACCAACATGGCTACCTACCTGTAACTAGAACATTTTTATTATTATTTTGTTTAGAAAAAAGAAATGCTTTATGTGTCCATGTTTAATCTTGCCCCTTTCTAAAAATTATTTACTGGTGTGGGGGGGGGGGTTGGGGGGGTTGTAAATCTGCCAAAGAATAAAATAAACATAGGGTGATGGGGTTTTCTCAGGACGATGGGGAATATGTGTGCTGTGTCCTCTTGGTGTAGGGGCAGTAGAAATGCTCTGGGAGGGACAAAAAATGGGGGTTCAAGGGGGGGAGTGAGAAATGCCTCAATTTCCATCTGAGGAATGTCGGAGGGTCTGAGTATATGTGTGTTCATGGGACTCCCTTCAGATGTCATAATGAAACAGAACATCATCATCATCATCATTTTATTATTTATGCCCCGCCCATCTGGCTGGGTTTCACCAGCCACTCTGGGCAGCTTCCAACCGAATATTCAAAGCACAATACAGCATCAAACATTAAAAAACTTCCCTAAACAGGGCTGCCTTCAGATGTCTTTTAAAAGCAATATAGTTGCTTATTGCCTTATTGTTCCACAGGGCAGGCACCACTAAGAAGAAGAATCTGCTGGATCAGGCCAGTGTCCCCCCCTCTCACAAGCAGGATCCAAGCACCAAGACAGCTGTCTCCTCTTGTGCTTTCCAAAAGTTGGCATTCAGAAGTATCACTTCCTCCATCTGTAGAAGCCGAGCAGAGCCATCCTGCTAGCCTCTGCTCTGTGAATTTGCCCAGTTCTCTTTTAAAGCCATTGAGGTGGCCATCACTGCTTCCTGTGGCAGGGAGTTCTTCACTACGCACTGAGTGAAGAAGTCCTTTCTTTCCTTTAGCTGTCTTGAATCTTCCAACATTCAGCCTCACCAGATTCCTCCTCCAGGGCTTTGAAAAGGCAGGTGATTCCTCTGTGTCCTGTTCCTTTTACTCTGATCCTTATGTGAAGGCGGAAAGGACTCAGAGTTAGAAACAAATAAAGAAATAAACCCAGCTTCTTATGAGTCAGACTACTTTGGGGTTATTCCGCTCGGTGGGGCAGAGAGGCCCCACAGACCATAAGTTGGCCGCCAAGCCTGAAGGCAGATGCGCTGCACTGCAAATTTGCCAGGATTAAAGCTTTGCCTCCGATGGAGAAAGAGATTTAATTGCATTTACACAGCCCAGCCCACGGGAAAAGATGACAACACACACACAAAAGCCCACCACCACCGTCTTCCAATATAATTGCAAATATTTCCACCGAAGGAAAAATAGATCCTATCAGCTACGAAATAGACTTTCAGAATGATGCAACCGACTGTCACCCTCAATTCTCTGGCTTGGTACCTGCAGGAGGAATGGCATGTTCTGGGCTGTGTTTTTTCCCCACCAGGAAAGTTCATTGATTCCTCTTCAGCATATTTACACACACAAAAGACTTTCTGTTGCATATAAATTACATTTTCAAAGACTTCGGCTAAATGCAAATATCATTGATTTCCCCATATCCCACAAAATGATAGTGCCAAGGGAATTGAAGGGGGGGGGGAAATGTGGAGACTCAGAGAGAGTTTCTGCTGTTACTGTTTATCCAAGCGCACAAAAAACCATACGCACACACACACAGAAGCACTCTCTGGAATCATTTACATTCTGTTTAGACTCATCCTTGACTTGGAAGTGCTTTGAGGACTTGTGCCACCTGTTTGGGATCTATATAAGCTGCGGTGGAGCAAATATTTACCCACAGGTATTTGCACAGGTACCATGGAAATCCGCTCTTTGCACTGGGAACAAGGGCCGGATTCCAACGGGAACAGCCATTCATGGCACCCAAAGGCGCAACGCAGTTCACTGCATGTTGGGAGCCAGGGAAATGATTTATTCCCAAGCCAAACTATGAACGTTCCCAATTTACAAATGACATTTTTAATCCAACCTCTGGGCCAATGTTAAGAATATAAGAATCACCTGCTGGATCAGGCCCATGGCCCATCTAGTCCAGGATCCTGTTCTCACAGCAGCCAACTGGATGCCCCCTTATGGGAAATCAGCAAGCAGCATTGAGCCCCAGAGCCCTGTCCCCTCCTGCGGTTTCTAGCAACTGGAATTGAAAAGCATTGTTGCCTCTGACAGTAGAGGCCAAACAATAACCTTCTCCTCCACGAATTTCTCCAGTCCTCTTTTAAAGCCGTCAAAGGTGGTGGCCATCGCTGCTTCCTGTAGCAGTGAGTTCCATAGTTTAGCTATGCGCTCTGTGAAGAAGTCCTTCCTTTCATCTATCCTGAATCTTCTCACATTCAGCCTCACAGGATGTCTGTGCTGGGCCCAGGGGTAACCCGTGAAACGCGGTCCAGGTCCGGTCCAGAATCCGAAGGTTCCGCTGGGAGTCAGTCTGACAGGGCCAAGGCAGGACACCAGGCAGGAAACCAGGCAAGGACAGGTACAGGATCTCAGGCAGGATCTGGCACACAGCAATGTTGCTCCGGCAACCTGGGGCGGGGTCCGAAGGCCTTTTATCTTTGTTGGGTTAGCGGCCAGGGTAGTAGACCAGAGAGGGGAAATATTGTGATCACCACCTGGAGCCTGCTGATGTCGAGAAGAATCTCTCCTCACAGGAATCTTGGATTGAAGACGATCCCTCATATAGATGACGTTCTTGCATTTGATGACTTTTCCCTTCCCCCTTTCCCCCTTTTAAAAATCTAATATGGGGAGAGCACCATATGATGCATCTCACAGCCATTTCAACTGAATGTCGTTCCCGGCAAATGTCACCACCGAATATGAGTGTCCTGGCAACGCGGCCTCTTCCATTCTCTCTTTCCTGCGAACAGATCCGGTAGCAGGGCCAACTTAGACACAACCAACCAATACCAGGATTGCTCCAGCCGTACCTGGCATGGAGAGCTGGCATGGATGGGCAACTGCCAAGCCTTAGAGACGGGCAGAGCCCCTGCTGCTATCCAGAAGCGGACTCTCTTCCCAGACCCTCTTAACACCAAAACGTCCTTCTTATCGGTTCTGGAAAGGCAAAAGGGAAGAGGGTTTAAGGCCACAGCAGCTGAGATTGCGGTGGGGAGAGGTCTGTGATAGGGGAGGGCAGCACTCTGGCAACTTTCTTGGGTTTTAAAAAAATAAAATCAGTAGGTTTATAGAAGGGTGAAGAGCTCAGAAGCAGGATCTATCCAGTCACTCCAATGCCCGTTCAGTCTCATTCACACATTGCTAGCATTGATTGAATAGAGGAAATAAAACACACAAAGATCCCATTGGTAAGGGGGAAGAAAAAGTTCTTCACTTACACTTTCTTCTTGCCTTATAAGGAGGGTTTTGGATTCTTCACCTTGTGGGAATGTTCATAGAATCATAGAATCGTAGAGTTGGAAGAGACCACAAGGGCCATCGAGTCCAACCCCCTGCCAAGCAGGAAACCCCATCAGAGCACTCCTGACATATGGTTGTCAAGCCTCTGCTTAAAGACCTCCAAAGAAGGAGACTCCACCACACTCCTTGGCAGCAAATTCCACTGTCAAACAGCTCTTACTGTCAGGAAGTTCTTCCTAATGTTTAGGCGGAATCTTCTTTCTTGTAGTTTGGATCCATTGCTCCGTGTCCGCTTCTCTGGAGCAGCAGAAAACAACCTTTCTCCCTCCTCTATGTGACATCCTTTTATATATTTGAACATGGCTATCATATCACCCCTTAACCTCCTCTTCTCCAGGCTAAACATGCCCAGCTCCCTTAGCCGTTCCTCATAAGGCATCGTTTCCAGGCCTTTGACCATTTTGGTTGCCCTCCTCTGGACACGTTCCAGTTGGTCAGTGTCCTTCTTGAACTGTGGTGCCCAGAACTGGACACAGTACTCCAGGTGAGGAGTTGTTCAGGGAACTCCATGTTCAGGGAGGCAGGAGAGGATATATTGTTTAATTATATCCTTTCCAACTTGTGTTAACAAGTTCCACAATTTAGCAGAGTAACATTCCCCTTTTTAAACTTGTACAGCGGACAGCATTTGCCAGGCTTGTATAAACCTCTAAAATAAGTTACCTGGTATTTTCCCCTTTAGTCCCTCCTAAAAAGATAGACACAACACAGTCTTCTATAAAAGTATAAAAAGAGTTTACTCACTCACATTCTGTTCACAGATGGATCTCAGAAGGGCAGACTTAAGTTACAAAAGTAATATACCTGGAATCTATCCCATAAAGAGACAGTCCCTTTGTCATCTCTTGGCTGGAAGCCAAAAGAGCATCTTAGGCTAAACAGATGTTGCTTCTTCGATGAAAGTAGTCAGAGAGAGAGGGATGGCGGCCAGTCCTATGCTTTTGTTACCTGCACAGGTGAGGCCGCGCCCACCTCTGGTCACATGTAGAGGAAGTCTGTCCAAGCCTAGGGGGAAACAGGAAGCTCCAACTGGCTGGTCCAGATATCCCCTTTTTATGTCCACTCTAGGGATGTTGTACTTGACTGCTCTGTGTTTCACATCCCACAAACCTACATGGTGGGAGCTGGGGATTTCTGTGGGAAACCATGAAGGACAGAGCTTAAATGACCTTTTTCAAAGAAAGCATAGCTTTATTTCATATAAAACTATTGTGAGACATGGTCCCTTAGTGCCACCCATATATGCACATGCCTGGTTCACTTAAGGCTATATAATAATTATAATAATTTTATTCTTTATACCTCGCCCATCTGGCTGGGTTTCTCCAGCCACTCTGGGTGGCTTGCAGCATATATATTAACTTTGTTTGTCCCAGCCCATGCCCTCTGCTGACTGGAGGCATGCAAGGTTGCTGAAAGCTAAAAAAATGTCTGGGTTCACGATCCCACGTGGGTCTGGAGACTTGACACAATCTTCTGAAACTCCCCAAATGAATGTTTTATGGAGATCACACAGACAGCATGCTATTGAGAGTTTGGGGCTTATGGCTTGTGTCGGAGGCAGGTAGCATACTATGGCAGGCGTGTCTGTGCAGAGCATGTCGGACAAGCTAGGAGGTGTGCAGAGGAGGGCAACCAAGATGATCAAGGATCTGGAAACCAAGCCTGATGAGGAACGGTTGAAGGAGCTGGGTATGTTTAGCCAGAAAAAGAGGAGATTGAGAGAAGATAGGACAGCCATCTTCAAATATCTCAAGGGCTGTCCCATGGAAGAGGGAGCAAGCTTCCCCCCATCCTTCTGTGGAGGTTAGGACTTGAACCCATGGCTTCAAGTTACAAGAAAGGAGATTGACAGTGGAATGGTCTCCCTCAGGAGGTTGTGGACTCTCCTTCCTTGGAGGTTTCTAAGCAGAGGTTGGACGGCCATCTGTCATGGATGCTTTAGCTTAGATTCCTGCATTGCAGGGGGTTCGACTAAATGACCCTTGGGGTCTTTTCCAAATCTACAATTCTAGGATTCTGTGATTCTATGGTAGTTAGCTGACCTTGGGATGGGGAAAGAGTTTATATCCTGTACCTGGGAAGTCATAAAGTGTTGGGGGGGGGGAATGTGATCAATGGCACTAATGTCTGAATTGTTCAGGGGGCTGTTATGAGAAGACTGCTTTAAGTGCACACAGACTTAAGTGCTTTCGAAGGAAAGGATTGAATTTCTCACCAAGGTGCTGAATTGCAAATTCAGCAAGGAGAAAGGAAAAGGTGAAGCGAAACCAGATGTTTCTTGAGGAGCAGAAAGCTTGGATGAGACAGTCTTGGCACTGGCTGGTCATGGAACAAGGTGAGGAGACAGGAAGCTCAGCTTTGCATGCTGAGGACTCAAGAAAACTGCCAATATTGTGTTGCTTTGTCTTTTTTAATAAACTGCTTTGAGGATGTTGTTGTTGTTTTACATTCAAGGAGTGTATAAATGTCATGAAATAACTAAAGAACTCAAACTAAAAAACATCAGAGCAGCACTTCAGACCAGATGGTTATGGATCCTGAAAGGATTCAGCCCATTCCCCAAAATCACATATTTATTGCAGCCCTATCTTAATTATAGTTTACTATAGACAAGAATTTTCTCAATCCATTCCAAAATTTTACACACAGAGACACCATTGGTTTGGAGACCTGCATTGCGAAATTCAGAGATTTGATGGTTTGGATGGATAACTGAATTGCAAACAGCAACCAGATTTCTTGGCCAGCCATTTAATAAGTGGGCAGGATCATAGATTCATAGAACAGTAGAGTTGGAAGGGACCCTGAGGGTCATCTAGTCCAACCCGCTGAAATGCAGGACTCTCAGCTCAAGCCCCCCTGAAAGACGGCCATCCAACTTCTGCTTAAAAACCTCCAAAGAAGGAGAGCCCACCACCTCTGATGGGAATCCATTCCAATAATAATAATAATAATAATAATAATAATAATAATAATAATAATAATACCAATACTACTACTACTACTACTACTACTAATAATAATAATAATAATAATTTTATTATTTATTCTCCACCCATCTGGCTAGGTTTCCCTTTGGAATCAGAGCAGAAAACTAAATTAACATTTGTAAAAAAGCCAGAAGCATTTTTTTTAGGGATTGTAGGAAAAGCCCTGCCAAGGAAAGTGAAGAATATATTTATGTCTGCAACAACGGCAGCAAGAGTCTTAATCGCACAAGGATGCAAGAATGAAGAAACCCCAACAAAAGAACAGTGGCAAAAAAAAATGATGGATTATGCAGAACTGGCCAAATTGACATATAAATTGCGAGATAAGGACAACAGTGACTTTAAAAAAGAATGGGAACCGTTTACAAATTATTTTAAAAAACCCCAAAATGAACTGGACTCCTTGGCAGGTTCTGAATAAACATGCACAAACTTATTGTTGCTAATATACGGTAATAGATAGATATGTTGAGGATCTTTACATTTTTATAACATGCAGAGAATAATATGTGTTAAAAAATCAGAGAGAGAAGCTGAGGGAAATGGGAGGGAGGAGGGAGGGAGGGAGGGGAGGGGGAAATGGGGGGAAATATAATGATGATGATTTGTTGGAATAATTTGTTATGTGAAAACATTCAATAAAAAAATTACAAAAAAGAAAAGAGAACAATGGAACCAGAGCAAAAAACAACATTGTGGCTCAACTCCCTGTTGATTTTTGATTTAGTGGATATATGGAGATATAAATATCCTGTCCCTGTTGGATTTCTGACTTTCCAGAAATTGGAAAAGGGTTACAGCCTCAGTGAGAACCTTGAGTCAGTGCCTGGTGATGCTCAGCCAGGCTCACAGAACCACAGAACTGTAGAGTTGTGAGGGAGCCTCAGGGTCATCCAGCCCACCCCCACCCTGGCAACGCAGGAATCTCCACTAAAGCATCCTTGGCAAATGGGCACCTTCGCTAAAAACCTCCCAGGAAGGCGCCCAGCTGCAATTCTTTCCCTGCCTCTCCTTCTGGCCCCGAAGACGCTGGAGCTGTGGGCGTCTTGCGTGTCTCCCCTCATTGCAAACCATCTGCTTCTTCAGCATTCGGGGTGGGGGGTGGGGGTGCTGCTGCTGCTTTTTTTAATCCGTCAGGCCAAAAACGAAGCCATTCTGTGTCAAACAACATCCTCTGACAAATTTGGCTGACAAGACTCAAGTTTGTCTTTTGGGTTCGGATCTCGTGGTTTATTTATCGGTCATTATTCCTGACAGCTTTGCTTGCTGGAAGGAGGAGGCGGAGGAGGAGGCGGCGGCAGCAGCAGCAGGGGAAATTGTCTTGGCTGAGGATCCAAATAGCTAGAATCGTAGATTCGGAGAGCTGGAAGGGACCCAAAGGGTCATCTATTCCAACCCCTTGCAATGAATGAATCACGGCTTTTGGGAAATCCTGCTCAAGCACCTTTGAGGGTAACTAGGGACACGGGTGGCGCTGTGGTCTAAAGCACAGAGCCTAGGGCTTGCTGAACAGAAGGTTGGCAGTTCGAATCCTTGCAATGGGGTGAGCTCCCGTTGCTCGGTCCCAGCTCCTGGCAACTTATCAATTCAAAAGCATGCCAGTGCTTCTCTGGCGGGAAGGTAGACGGCGTTTCCGTGCGCTGCTCTGGTTTCTCCAGAAGCGGCTTAGTCCTGCTGGCCATGTGACCCAGAAAAACTGTCTGCGGACAAACACCGGCTCCCTCGGCCTATAGAGTGAGATGAGCGCCGCAACCTCAGAGTCGTCTGCGACTGGACTTAATGTTCAGGGATCCCTTTATCTTTACCTTTTTAGAGGAGGAGAAACAACCCCTTTGTGAATGAGGCAAAAGAGGGAAATGTCTTTGCAAAAAGGCAAAAAATAAAAATAAAATTGGGTGACAGAAAGGAATTCAAGAAAACAGAATCCAAAGGACATCTGAGTCTGCTGTATCAGGCTAGGGCCCATCTAGCACGGTGACCAACCAGGTGCCCATTATGGGAAACCTGGAAGCAGGATCCGAGCACCAGAGCCCTCTCCCCTCCTGCGGTTTCCAGCAACTGGGATTCAGAAGCATTGGCTTCCTCTGACCTTGGAGACAGTGCAGAGCCATCCTGGCTTCCAGCCTGAGTTTAAGGGACCCAAGGGTCATCCAGTCCAACCCCCTGCAATGCTGGAATCTCAAGTGAAGCATCCATGACAGATGGCCATCCAACCTCTGCTTAAAAACCTCCAGGGAAGGAGAGTCCACCATCTCCTGGTGGTGACTGTTCCACTGCTGAAGAGCTCTTACTGTCAGAAGGTTTATAAAGAGACCACAGTCTCCACAGTGCCTCATTTCCAAAGGGAAACACAGACCCTGGGTGAGCGTCCGGGACTCCGGGAATCGCATACCACTCGGAGATTGGGGTGGCATGCAAAACTAAAGAAAAGAAGATGACAGAAGACCTCTCCTTTACAGTTTGCCAAGAAAGAATGAAGCTTTTATTCAACGAGACGAATTATGAAGTTCAATTAGCTTCAGTAAAATTAGCAGCTCTCCAAAGGAAAACATAACAATCATTTGGGGGGGGGGGGAGAGGGGAGGAGAGAGAGAATTACTGGAGGCTCCCTTTCAGCGTGTCAGCATTATGCCCTGATAGGGAAAAAAAAGTGCCATGTTTTCCTTTGCATTGGCTAATTTTACGAGAGGACATAATTGCTACAGTTTCTCACATCTAAGGCTTCTCCTCCCCCCCCCCCCGTTCCAAGCTGGCCTCGTTGCCCAATATTTAATTAGAGTGACCCATTTTGCACACATGCCAGCTTGTCGTTTTCTAATGGAGATGATCCTCAGCGCAATGGAGCTGCTTGATGCGTTTTCTAGACGGCGCCCTGGGACCCATCAGTGTGATGTTATCGTCTCTGAATGGGCGTCCTCTATCACTTAGATGATAATCGAGCCAGGAATGGGCTGGAAGGGCCGGCCGGCTCTGCTTTGTATTCGGGAGGAGCAAAAAAATAACGTACAGCCGTTTTATCTTCACATTCCAAGACAGAATTCTACATGGATGGAAATGCCAGTGGTTTCCTGCACCTTCTCATATTGCTAGAACTCGCGGACGTCCAGTGAAGCTGAAGATTCAGGACATAGGAAAGAAAGGACTTCTTCACCCAGAACACAGTTGAACTGTGGAACTCCTTCCTGGAAGAGGGAGGGACAGCCACCAACTTGGATGGCTTGAGAAGAGCATGAGACAACTTCATGGAGGAGGAGAAGGCTATCGTTGACTTAGCAGCCAGAATGGCTCTGCTCCACTTCCACAGTTAGGAGGCAGGCATGCTTCTGAATACCAGTTGCTGAAAACCACAGGAGGGGACAGTGTTGTTCTTAGTATCAGGTCCTCCTTGTGGGTATTGTTGTTGTGGTGGTAGTTTTGTAGCTGTTGTTGTTGTTGTTGTTGTTGTTGTTGTTGTTGTTGTTGTTGTTGTTGTTATATTTATTTATATCTCACATTTCACCCCATAGAGGGAGTCAAGCCAGTGTGGTGTAGTGGTTAAGAGTAGTGGACTCGTAATCTGGTGAACGGGGTTCGCTTCTCCGCTCCTCCACATGCAGCTGCTGGGTGACCTTGGGCCAGTCACACTTCTCTGAAGTCTCTCAGCCCCACTCACCTCACAGAGTGTTTGTTGTGGGGGAGGAAGGGAAAGGAGAATGTTAGCCGCTTTGAGACTCCTTCGGGTACTGATAAAGCGGGATATCAAATCCAAACTCTTCTTCTTCAAGGTGGCTTGCAGATAAATTGTTGTTGTTTAGTCGTTTAGTCGTGTCCGACTCTTCGTGACCCCCTGGACCAGAGCACGCCAGGCACTCCTGTCTTCCACTGCCTCCCGCAGTTTGGTCAGACTCATGTTTGTAGCTTTGAGAACACTGTCCAACCATCTCGTCCTCTGTCGTCCCCTTCTCCTTGTGCCCTCCATCTTTCCCAACATCAGGGTCTTTTCCAGGGAGTCTTCTCTTCTCATGAGGTGGCCAAAGTATTGGAGCCTCAGCTTCAGGATCTGTCCTTCCAGTGAGCTGCTGATAAATTAGAAACTGCTAAAAAAGGAAAAGGAAAAACTCATTAAGAAACAATTAAACTCTCTTAAATTGACCATGGAGTGACAGGCTCAGTCCTCCAAACGCCTGCCCAAGTTGTCAAAGGCCAGGGCAAAGGGCTCCGCCAGTAGCTTCACCGTAGTGAGTAGGCAATTGTGATCTCTCATTTGGATCAAGGCTTTGCTTTATAGGAAAGCGCAGAGAATAATATTCTATGAAGAAATGCTAAGAAAACTGAATTGCATTGAAAAAAAATCTAGTTTTGGATCACTGAAGAAACACAGTGGCATATCCGTTGCAGGGGATGTGGGTGATGCAGTTCACATAATTTTCTAAAAGTCTTCTAATGGGATAAGCACAACTATGAGAAATCAGATTGAAGCCGCTCAGTATATTACAAAGTGACATAATATATCGGGCTGTTTTATGGTTTGCTGCGTGTTAAATCATTGTGACGAGATGGGACAATTTGCATAATTTCTTCCACATTTGGTTTTGTTGCAACAAAGTGGGTGAATTGGCTCTGAACGGAACGGGTGATTTAATTTCTCTCCTGTCAATAAAGCGATGAGGTTTTAATGCATTGATGAGGTCAACTCAGCGCAAGTCAGGAGAAAGTCTCGGAAGCAGGAACGGCCTTGAAATGGACCCCCACCTCAACTTCCATGATACGGCGCTGCTCATGCTGTCTGGGGCAGACTCCTGGAGGAGACCTTCTTGAAGCATGAAGTCCTAGCGATTGTGACATTTTAGCCTGCTCTTTGGAATCACAAAAGTGTTGGGAGACACCATGAATGTCCTTGAAGACATTGACTGGCCATCTCTGCCTCCTGGGGGAGGGAGTTTAAACATGTTTTAACTATGTGCCTAATGAAGAAGGACTTCCTTTCCTCCGTGCCAAATTGGGGGTGGCTTCCATCAAGTTCTTGCTCATCTTCTCCTGAGTGGCCTCATTTCCAGACCAGAAGACAAAGCCAGCTTGCTAGCGGCATTCATTCCAGGCACCTTTAATTTTGCAAATTAAGCAGCAATCTCATTCGCACTATTTTTTTTATTTTTTGCAAGCGTCCCATGCGAGTAATTTTCTCCCACAGTTGTAGAATCAGCAATCAACTGGATGGGGAAATATCCAGAAGGGGAAAAGAGGGATAATTGCAGCGTGTTGGTCCCTTGGTGCTGGAAGGAGGGAGAAGTCCAGCTCCACAAGTTCTGCCTCTCCCCAAGGCTCCCCGCATTTATGGAGATCAATTCATTTCAGAATAAGGAGGTTGCTAATAACGGAAACACCAGCCCCACCACAGGATCCTGCCAAGGTGGACGGCTGCCCAGGAGACTTCAGCCATCGTAAAACACTGACTCTCCCGTTTTCTCTCCTTTAATTAATTATGTTTGGTTTGGCTTCTTGTGGAAAACCAGGTCAGTGGCTCCTCTTCTGAACTGGAACTAATCACTATTGCTCAATTGTTACTTATCTGAGAGGGAGCCGAGTCTCCCTGCTGGATTTGCAAAGATGCACATTGGTCCTTTTTTTAGACCCTCTAAAGCAGGGGTGGCCACCGCCCAAGAATTAAAGACTGGTAGATCACTATCTACCCCCATTTTGGGGGGGTTCAGGACAAAGTTGTTGAGCTGTTTTAGGGAGAAGGAAAGGGGGAAAGGGAACAGCCACTCACCAACAGATTGCTGAAGAAGAGTTTGGATTTGATATCCTGCTTTATCAGTACCCGAAGGAGTCTCAAAGTGGCTAACAATCTCCTTTTCCCTTCCTCCCCCACAACAAACACTCTGTGAGGTGAGTGGGGCTGAGAGACTTCAGAGAAGTGTGACTGGCCCAAGGTCACCCAGCAGCTGCAGGTGGAGGAGCGGGGAAGCGAACCCGGTTCCCCAGATTACGAGACTACCGCTCTTAACCACTACACCACACTGGCTAAGGGGCTGGGCGAGGGGGTGGGCCAGATTCTATTTTTAAAATGCTAAGGAAAGGGACCCAGCGATTGACCACGATCTACCAAGACCTTCTGGGGATCTACCAGTAGATCATGATCAACCTGTTGGACCTCCCTGCTCTAAAGGTGTAAAGAGAGCCACAAACAAGAGATCCAGCCCACCTAGCGCTGCATGGAGCTAGTCCTGAGTGGAGAGGGGGCTGCCTCACACACACACACACACACACACACACATACTGGCTCTTTGCTCAGGTTAACACACTTGTCATCTTCAAGCTGGAATTAATATGAAGTTGGTAGGAGAGCTCAGGCAATTTCTTCTAGCTGAATTGGCAGGGAGAACCACTGAGTTCCATACAGGTCCGTATAATGCAGATCAAGGCTCGCCAGACTTTCTGTGCCTCTGAGCATAAGACAATAAGAAGACCCTGCTGAATTAGGCCTGACCTTCTCCCTGCAACAGCTGGCTACTTGTGTATGCTCCTCCTTTGTGATATCTCTGTTCTTCAATTTCTTATACATCCCCTTCTTAACTCTCAGCTCATCTGTAAGCTCCTTGTGCAGCCACACCAGTTTCCTTAGATGCCTCCCACTTTTCTTTCTTGCTAGAATTGTCTGCATTTGGGCCTTCAATATTTCACCTTTTAGAAACTCCCTTCCATCTTTGACTCACTTCTCTCTGAGTATTTCTGGCCATGGGATCTCACTTAGTAGCTCCCTCAGCTTTTGGAAGTTGGCCTTCTTAAAGTCCAGAGTACGTGTCTGTACTTCCTCCCAAGTTTCCGAGAACTTCCGCTTCATCCATCAGCTCCTCCTGTTGGTGAGGAACAGGTCCAAGATAGATGATGATCTTCTTGTTGCTTCTTCCACCTTCTGGGAAATGAAATTGTCAGCGAGGCAAGGGAGCGATTTGTTGGACCGTACATTCTTGGCAGAGTTTGACTTCCAACAGATATCAGGGAACTTGAAGCCTCCCATGACTACTATATCTCTCATTTTTAATGTCTGGTAATCTGCTCTAGAAAGGCATCATCCAAGGTTTCACTTTGGCTTGGCGGTCTATAGCAGACTCCCACAGTAAGGTGACAGTGATTTTCCTTCCCTTCGAGTTCCCCCTCCCTAGGAGCACCCACCTGCATCACTCTTCTAGCCCACTCTACTCTGTCAAGAGATTTTCCTCATCTTGCCCAGTAGGTTGAAACGGGGTTAAGGGGGCCTCAAGTTGCTATATCTTCCAGGAAGGCACCAGTTTGCACTTGCTGCAGATGTAGCTTTGTGCAGTCTCAGTGAGGAAGGCAAACCTGGCCCAGGTGTTGCAGAACACGGCAGCAGCTCCCTCACCACCCATGTCTCCTGCTCCTACGTACACTGTGAGACAGCACTCTGGGCCTCCCCCCTGCAAGAAAAAGCAGCCTCACAAACACCCTGATTTGCAAGTCCTGCTCAGAAGCTCCCAGAGGCTGCAGTCACCTGAATAGAGCTACTGCTGGCTGCTAACTCCATTCGTACATCCAGCTTGCATTTTGCGTCCTGCTGAATCATTTTATGGTTTCAAGTTTTGCACTTTGCACTTTGCTGAAGCACTTGCCTGCATTGCATGCACATTCTGAAGGCCACTTACGTCAACTTGCAAGGGCTGCTTTTATTTTTAGTACAGCCTCTGTTACTAAACATGTTCCTAGACAGCATCTTAAAAAACAGAGACATCACCTTCCCAACAAAGGTCCGTATAGTTCAAGCTATGGTTTTCCTAGTAGTGATGTATGGAAGTGAGAGCTGGACCATAAAGAAGGCTGATCACCGAAGAATTGATGCTTTTGAATTATGGTGCTGGAGGAGACTCTTGAGAGTCCCATGGACTGCAAGAAGATCAAACCTCTCCATTCTGAAGGAAATCAGCCCTGAGTGCTCACGGGAAGGACAGATCCTGAAGCTGAGGCTCCAATACTTTGGCCACCTCATGAGAAGAGAAGACTCCCTGGAAAAGACCCTGATGTTGGGAAAGATGGAGGGAGCAAGGAGAAGGGGACAACAGAGGATGAAATGGCTGGACAGTGTTCTTGAAGCTACCAGCATGAGGGAGGCAGTGGAAGACAGGAGGGCCTGGCGTGCTCTGGTCCAGGGGGTCACAAAGAGTCGGACACGACTAAACGACTCAACAACAACAACTGTTACTAAAAAGGTGGAGAACCAATTTGAACCATTGAAGAAATGATTTGGGTGTCCTCCTTGTCAGGTGTTCTAAGGATTGTGATTTTGGGGTTCTGAGTGGTTTGTTTGTTCAGTTTATTTTTCTGTTTTATTTGTTGTTTTAGATGCTGTCTCCCACCCTGGGCCGCCCCCACCCCAACGGAGCCAGGAGTCGCACCTAGAAGAGGAGTCTTCTTTCGACTCGTGAACTGTCTGCCTCTCAGACACAACGCTCCTATAACTAGTAGACATAGGGCCCAGCTCCCAGGGGCCGAGTTCCCTTCAGCCCTCCCCCCATAAAATATTTGACTTTGGTCTTTGCCATTTCCCCGGTACTCTGCTAAAAATAAGCAGGGAGGGTGGGGGAGAGTAACATCAACATAAAGGGAAGAAGAAATGGTTTTGTATGGCTTTAAGGCATTAACCGCCAGGGCAAGGGAAGGAGCCTGCCATTACGGGGATGTTCTAGGGAGCACCGAATCTGCTTTCATGGGCTGGAAACTGCTCCAGGCAGGATTTGTGTAGCCCATGATCTGCAATGTGTTGCATTCCGATTGCCACATTCCTAGAGGTGCAGCGATTGCTGCTCACCTGACCAGCGTGAAACTTCGCGGAGGCTCCAGGTAGGTCTGAATTTTTCAAAGAGCCTCATTTTCTGGTGGTTCACCCCCAAGTAAATTGGAATCAAAGTATTGTCAGGGTGGGGATTCTGGAGGAACTGATGGCCTCAGATTTGCTTTCAGACAAATCAAGTCTCTTTTCCCGTTTGAATCATTTACAACGTGTCAAGCTGCAGACTGAGTTGCTAAACTGAGAGGATGCAGAGCAGTGGTTCTGTAACCATCTGCCTTCTTATGTGAGAACCTAAGATGTCTTCTGGATCAGATCAAAGGGGCCCATCTAGTCCACCTGTTCTCACAATGGCCAATCAGAGGCCTCTTCTGCGAAACTAGAAAGCAGGATCTGAGCACAAGAGCATCTTCCACTCCTGTGGTTTCTTATAACTGGCATTCAGAAGCATGGCTGCCTCCAGCTGCGGAGGAACAACAGAGTCTTCATGCCTTCTCCTCCATGAATTTGTCTACGCCGCCTTTTAATCTATCTAGGCTGGGGAGCCATCACTGCCTGCTGTGGGAGGAAGTTCCACAGTTTATTCAGAATTAATTTCAGTAGGGACAACTGTCAGGTTCTACACGTAGGCAGGAAGAACCGGATGGACAAAAATAAGATAGGAGATGCTTACCTCTAGGGGTCTTGGTGGACCACAAGCTGAACATGAGTCAAAAGTGTGATCCATCAGCAAAAAAGTGAATGCTGTTCTAGACTGCATCAACAGAAGTCTAGTGTCCAGATCAAGGGAAGTCATAAAGGTAAAGGGACCCCTGACCATTAGGTCCAGTCGTGGCCGACTCTGGGGTTGCGGCGCTCATCTCGCTTTACTGGCCGAGGGAGCCAGCGTAGAGCTTCCGGGTCATGTGGCCAGCATGACTAAGCCGCTTCTGGCGAACCAGAGCAGCGCACAGAAACGCCGTTTACCTTCCTGCTGGAGCGGTACCTATTTATCTACTTGCACTTTGACGTGCTTTCATACTGCTAGGTTGGCAGGAGCAGGGACTGAGCAATGGGAGCTCACCCCATCGCAGGGATTTGAACCTATGACCTTCTGATCAGCAAGTCCTAGGCTCTGTGGTTTACCCACAGTGCCACCAGTGTCCCCAGGGAAATCATAATCCCACTCTATTCTTCCTTGGTCAGAACACACCTGGAGGACTGTGTCCAATTCTGGGCACCACAATTTAAGAAGGATATTGACAAGCTGGAGGGTGTACAGAGGAGGAGGTCCAAGACGATCAAGGGTCTGGAGCCAAGCCTTAGGAGAAAGAGTTGAGGGAGCTGGGCATGTTTAGCCTGGAGAAAAGGAGGTGGAGAAGGGTCCCTGCCAATTCTACAATTCTCTGATTCTATGTGCTGAATGAGGAAGTCCTTTCTTTCAGACATCCTGAATCTTCCGACATTCATCTAGGTTGGATGTCCCAGATTTCCAGTGTTATGAGAAAAGGAGGAAACACTTTTCTCTCTCCGCTTTCTCCATGCTGTGCATAATTTTCTAAGCTTCTCTCGCGATGCCCTTTTGTCTAAACTAGAAAGTCCCAAATTGGGGCATCTCGAGTGACAAGTAGTTGCTGGCTGGGCAGGGAGCTACAGACTCTTGGAACAAAGCAAATTCTGGCCAGCAGAACAAAAGACATAAAGCGTCTCCCCTGGTTTCCAGCAAAGTGTCTTTTCCACGGAGAGTTTGGAAAACAGGCTGTTCCTGCCATGAAGAGGCACTTAATGAGCCTGAATTGCTTCACTCTGGATACTGGAAGCTCCCGGGAGAAGGAGCAAGGGCTGCAGGCTCTTCTCCCCTGGCCATTCTGACGAGGCCATTGACATTTCAGCTGATTTCAGACAAAAACCTTGTTTATCTGGCTTGTTAAGGAGACTCTAAGGAGAGTTTAAATTCTTCTATGCAAGCAACCTCAGAGAGCTCTGCTGAGCCAATTCTGCAGGGGAGCACCGGTTCCTGGACTTTGGGCAGCTCTGCAACACTTTGGGCAGCTTGCAGCATATATTAAAACATAGCAAATGTTATCTCCCACTTGGACTACTGCAATGTGCTCTACGTGGGGCTACCTTTGAAGGTGACCCGGAAACTACAACTAATCCAGAATGTGGCAGCTGGACTGGTGACTGGGAGTGGCTGCCGGGACCATATAACACCGGTCCTACATTGGCTCCCAGTACGTTTCTGAGCACAATTCAAAGTGTTGGTGCTGACCTGGAAAGCCCTAAATGGCCTTGGCCCAGTAAACCTGAAGGAGCATCTCCACCCACATTGTTCAACCCAGACACTGAGGTTCAGCTCCGAGGGCCTGCGGTGCGCCTGAGCCATGCTTCTCTCCTGGGAGTGACACGGTGGCTTGGGCACCTGCAGGCTCCGCGCTGCCCCAAACGGTCTACCCACCGCCTCCCCCCAGCTGTAGGGCGGCTGAGTGAGAGGAGGCAAGCAGATTCCTTGGAGGCCTGATGGAGCGTCCTGCCCCGGCTGGCCCAGACCTGCAGGTGGCTGGCCCAGCCCCTGGGCACAAGGCACGCGCACCACCACAGGTGCCCGATCGGCTTGCTCCGCCGCTGCTGCCTGGTTCCCAGTAACTTTGCTTCTCGCAGTGAGGCCCTTGGCACTGGACCTCAGTGTCTGGACTGAGCAATGGAAGAGGAGGTCTCCTTAAAGCACATTTAATACACATTTTAAAAAATCACAGTTGGAGGGACCCCCAAGGGTCATCCAGTCCAACCCCTTGCAATGCAAGAATCTCAACTACAGCATCCAGGACAGTGTTAGGATATTTATCTATCTGAGCTGCTCCAGCGACTGTGAGAAAGGAACTCAGTGTTATCTCTTGGTTTCACTTCTGTGTGTGTTGCAGTTCTGTACTGGTGTTCAGAGAGCACAGATGTACTGATGGAGTCTCTGTATATAAGACTGTAAATAAAGTAGTTTTAGAACTACGGTTGAGTCTTTCTTCTGCTTGTGTATGTTTCCGAGCACAATTCAAAGTGTTGGTGCTGACCTTGAAAGCCCTAAATGGCCTCAGTCCAGTATACCTAAAGGAGTGTCTCCACCCCCATCGTTCAGCCCGGACACTGAGGTCCAGCGCCGAGGGCCTTCTGGCGGTTCCCTCACTGCAAGAAGCCAAGTTACAGGGAACCAGGCAGAGGGCCTTCTCGGTAGTGGCACCCGCCCTGTGGAATGCCCTCCCACCAGATGTCAAAGAGAACAACAACTACCAGACTTTTAGAAGACATCTGAAGGCAGCCCTGTTTAGGGAGGCTTTTAATGTTTGATGTATTACAGTATTTTAATATTTTTTTGGAAGCCGCCCAGAGTGGCTGGGAAAGCCCAGCCAGATGAGTGGGATATAAATTAATAATAATAATAATAATAATAATAATAATAATAATAATAATAATAATTACTATGATATGCCAGAAGACTGGCATGCTCTTTTCAGGAGAGAAGAGTCGCTTATTACCGGCCGCTCTGGACTGAAGAAGATTTACAACCAGAGAGAGCCACTGGGGAACGCTCCGGAGACTTGGGGAAGTTTGCAGCCTTCCTGGGGTGTTTTTCCAACAGACAGATGGCCACCCAACCTCTGCTGAAAAACCTCCAAGGAAGGAGAGTCCACCACCTCCCCAGGGAGACCGTTCCACATTTATAGCACAAGAGGTCCCCCCACAAGATTTCTGGGAACTGCAGTCCCCTCTTGCAGAGGCACAATTCCCAGCACCCGTAACAATATACAGTTCCCAGGATTAATTGTGAGGGGGTGGTCATGTGATTTGAATGGGCTTTAAATGTATTTCAAACTCACGTCTATTTATAGCAAAATCGATGGATCACCTGGTTGTAAGAGAACCTGGAAGCAGCTTACAAAAAAATTATGAAAAAATTGATAAAAACAATTGTGAACGAGTATTTTAGACTATCCAGAAGATGGTTACAAGCAACAGTAGCTAAAAAGAAATGCAACATATGTGAGGTTTATGCATGTCTGTCTAGTCCTACCTAAACAAATATGTTCTAAGCAGGCACCAGAAAGAGGACAGTAAAGGTGTCAGCACTGCCCCCCCCCCTTTATTCTAGCAAGATTTAATGAAGAATCGAGGGGGAATGTAAAGGCAAGGAGTTTCAAAGTGTAGGTGGGGCCACACCAAATGGTTTATTTCTTACACGTATGGAATAAGTCGTATGCAGGACTTGCAATGGTGCCAGTTCCACAGGTCGAACCTCCAGTGGAGGTCTTTAAGCAGAGGGCAGGTGGCCATCTGTCAGGGATGCTTCAGTTGCGAATCCTGCATCGCAGGGGGTTGGGCTAGATGACCATCAGGGTCCCTTCCAGTTCTACAATTCTGTGATTCTTAGGCAATCTCAGAAGTGTAGAGCAGGGGTCGGCAACCTAAGGCCCATGGGCCGGAAGTGGCCCATGGAGGCCGTTTAACTGGCCCCTGAGCCGCCCCCCGAATTGAGTCACCTGTTTGGGGAGTCCCTGAACGCTGTGCTAAACTGGTGCAGGGCAGCACAGAGACTCTCTTCCATGGCTCCGGAATCGCTTCTGCACATTCCCAAACATAGAAAATCACATCTGCGCATGTCTGTGGCACCGGAAATCACTTTTGCGTATGCCCAGATGCCGAAAATTGCATCTGCACATATCTGTGGCACCAGAAATCGCTTCTGCGCATGCCCAGATGCCGAAAATCATGCCTGCACTGAAGTGATTTTCGGCATCTGGGCATGCACAGAAGTGATTTCTGGTGTTGTGCTGCCCCAGTCCGGCTCACGGAGGATCTCAGTGGGAGTGATCCAGCCCATGCCATTAAGCCTTGCTGACCCCTGGTATAGAGCAGGCACATCCAACTTTCAAGAGACTGCGTTCTACTCCTACTACAGTGGTACCTCGGGTTAAGCACTTAATTCGTTCCAGAGGTCCATTCTTAACCTGAAACTGTTCTTAACCTGAAGCACCACTTTAGCTAATGGGGCCTCCCACTGCTGCTGAGCAATTTCTGTTCTCATCCTGAAGCAAAGTTCTTAACCCGAGGTACTATTTCTGGGTTAGCAGAGTCTGTAACCTGGAGCGTCTGTAACCTGAAGTGTATGTAACCCAAGGTACCACTGTGTAAAAAAATCTGGCCGTGATCTACCCATTGGATTGACCAAAGTTGATGAGCTTTTTTGGGGAGGATCAGCCAAAGTTGTTCAGCTTTGGGGTTGTTTTTTTTTGGGGGGGGCAATCAGGATCCTGCGATCTACCATGATCGACCAGGGACACCCCACAATCAACCGGTTGGGCATCCCTGGCATAGAGCGTGGACCTGCCCTTTATCTGATATGAAAAAGAAGCAAGGCTTTTGGGAAGAGCGTTCTGGCTCTGGCTTTTTTAAAGCATGACTAATGACATATTGAGTTTGCCACAGCTTTATTGATTAGTGTTTTGAATGTGGAAGTGAAGTCTCCCGCCGCTCAGTTTATCTGCGGAGTCTGGGAGCCAGCACCCCGCCTTCTCCCTTCCCTGCGCTGGCCATGAAGCTTCCTAATTTGATTACTGGGTGTACAAAGGCAGTGACAGCCCTTGGTCTGCTTGAGGCAGGTGAGGAAGTTCCTTTTTATAATATTTTTATTAATTTTCCATTTTATAACATTTAAACACATCTTTGTTATCTACTTTACTTCTTTTGTTCATATGAGCCTGTTGACTCCCTCCCGCCTCATGGTTTTCAAAGTTCATTTGTATATAATAGCATTTATGCATATTCCATTTTATGTTTCGCTCATTCAGAATATCCCAATTTTTAAATAAATATAAAAGGGTAATGACAATTATCATTGCAAGTCTTCTTACAACCCTGCTAGTGTTGTTAATTGCTTACAGTGGTCCTTCAAGTATTGTACAGTGGTACCTCTGGTTGCGGACGGGATCCATTCCGGAGGCCCGTTCACAACATGAAAATAATGCAACATGCAGCGGTGCATCTGTGTGTGTATCTGAAGAAGTGTGCATGCACACGAAAGCTCATACCAAGAACTAACTTAGTTGGTCTTTAAGGTGCTACTGGAAGGAAACAATTTTTTTGTTTTGACTATGGCAGACCAACACGGCTACCTTTCTGTCACTGTTATAGCAGACATAAACAAATTCTTCTTCCTCTTCAGGTCATTTTGAATCCCGATTCTGTCGTTTGCAGCATTAGCCGCCTCTCCCAGTTTGTTGTCACCTGCTTCCCAGTCCTGACCTTTCCCTCCCCTTCCTGCCTTGTCTGCTCCCTGCATGCTAAGAAGCTGCTCTTTTCTTCGCGAAGCACGAAATACGGCTGGCACTCTGGAAACAACTGATTTCATCCTCCTGGCAGCACTTGCAAAACCACCAGTGCCTTTGTCCTCCCGACAAGAGCAAGAGAGGTCACTGTCTTTGAAGGGTCTGCGGGGGGGGGGGCAGTTAGAAAGCTGCAATGAGCACAAGGGGAGCCCCAGTTGAGGATGAATCTTGCTCCCCCAGCAGCAAAGTGTCAAAGTGACACTCGAGGAAATCACCTGAACAAAGAGCGCGGCCCATTTATTTGGTTTATTGGAGCATCAGCCGAAATGGAAACAGCGACGGCCTTGTGGGTCTCAGGAGCAGAGCAGAGAAATTCATGTCAGTACAGCTACATAAACCCAAATCTATCAAATTTGCACTTTTTGAAACAATATTCAAACTGCAAGCCAGCCTTCCTTCGAAGTTTGCACTTTTCTGAATTCTGCAATGCGCTTCACCGATCAAACAACACTGACAAAAATGCATGTTTTGGGGGGAAGGGTGCATGAAAGTTAAGGTTCATATGAAAAACGGCATAAAGGGGTGGTGGTTTAATATTAAGGGAACTGCTTGCAAAAGAATGTGTGCGTTTGTCAAAACTGCATATGAAAATGTATTTATTCAGATGAATTCGCACTAGAATGCAGTTTGACACTGCTGAGCACAGTATCCTGCTAAGGCAACTCAGGGAGTTGAGGGTTGGGGACACAGAACATCTGTGGTTCTTTCCTTTTCTCCAGGGCCATTTCCAAAAAGGAGTCATGGGAAGCTACTGCTCATCTCCGTGAGAGTTGTCCTCCAGTGACCCACAGGCTCCCATCTCACCTGCCATAATCTTTAGCCCCTGGGAGCGGCCGCCTGGACCATATTACACCTGTCCTGAAAGTCCTACATTGGCTCCCAGTACATTTCCAAGCACAATTCAAAGTGTTGGTGCTGACCTTGAAAGCCCTAAATGGCCTTGGCCCAGTAGACCTGAAAAAGCATCTCTACTCCCATAGTTCCGCCCGGACACTGAGGTCCATCTCCGAGTCCCTTCTGGCCATTCCCTCCCTGTGAGAAGTGAGGGCCTTCTTGGTACGCCCTGTGGAACGCCCTCCCACCAGATGTCAAGGAAATAAACAACTATTCAACTTTTAGAAGACATCTGAAGGCAGCCCTGTTGAGGGAAGTTTTTTAATGTTTGATGTTTTATTGTGCCTTTAATATTCTGTTGGGAGCTGCCCCGAGTTGCTGGGGAAACTCATCCAGATGGGCGGGGTATAAATAATCACTGATGATGATGATATGGAGCTCCTGGAAGCTGTCAGCAGATTTGGAGTGACATGTCATCAGTGCACAAACACAGGATGTCAGGCTAGGTGGGCCATTGGCCTGATCCATCAGGCTCTTCTTGTGTCCTTACGCGTGACCCGCCACCCCCTCCAGTTCCCTCAGCACATGATTCTCCAACTTTTGGTGTCTCAGCCACCCTGGTGGTCTTCCCTGCAGCCTTCACTGAGTGCCAGATTCCCACCCGCCTTTGAAGACAATGGCTGCCTGGTCCTCGCTGCTCTTTGAAGAAGAACAGCTCCAACTGGGAACCAGAAGCACCTGTTAATGGGTTTGGCCCCCTAAACCGAGAGGTCAGAGTCACGGGGCGAGAATATGGGGGACTCTCATCCTCCTCCTCCTCCTCCTCCTCTCCAACACGCAGATGCCAGTTATCATCATTGCCGCTGTCAGGTAACAGCGCCGGCAGATAATGGATGACTTGTCCGACAGAGTCTCCCCTTCGCCTCACCAGGTTCCCATTTTTCCCCATTATGTGAACTATCGTTTTTCTAGTTTGTCTCCGAGTTGCATTCGGGCCTCTGATTTATTCTCTGTTCATTTCATAAAAATGATTATGTGTCTCCTACCTGTGATTTATAACTATAAATCATCTTTGCCCCGAAAACAGTTGCACGGTATCTCCCTCTCGCAACATTTATAAATCTGAAATGTTATTGTGCCACTTGGCAGGCGAATAGCAAATTGCGAGCACCGGGTGCCTCAGGACGCGGCTCCCAGGGAGGGAAGAAGACAGGCAGGCGCCTCTCCCTGGCCGGTGGGTGCCTGGGAATCGTAGGACTGTAGAGTTGGAAGAGACCCCAGGGGTCATCTAGTCCAACCCCCTGCAATCCAGGAATCACAGCTGAAGAATTCAGCCTCTGCTTAAAAATCTCCAAGGAGGGACCATCCATCACCTTCTGAGAGTGTTTGTTCCACGGCTGAACAGCTCTCACTGTCAGAAAGTTCCTCCTAATGTTCTGTCAGAATCCTCTCTTTAGTCATTTGAATCCATTGGTTTGGGTCCTCTCCTCCAGAGCAAGAGAAAACAAGCTTGCTCCGTCTTCCGTGTGACAGCCCTTCAAATATTTGAAGATGGTTATCTCCTCTCAGTCGCCTCTTCTTCAAGTTACCCATGTCCAGCTTCTTCAAGTGCTCCTCACGAGGCTTGGTTTCCAGAGCCTGGATCATCCTGGTTGCCCTTCTCTGAACACAACTCTATTCCAAACTTAAAAATGGAAAGCGTAAGGCTGGTGGTCTACAAAAGAGGTTTAAATACTGTCTCAAGGCAAATCTTAAAAAAATGTAGTATAAACACCGACAACTGGGAAACACTGGCCTGCGAGCGCTCCAGTTGGAGAACAGCCTTGACCAAAGGTGTCATGGGCTTTGAAGACACTCGAACTCAGGACGCAAGGGAGAAACGTGCTGAGAGGAAGGCACGCCTGGCAAATCCACACCGTGATCAACTCCCACCCGGAAACCAATGTCCCCACTGTGGAAATATGTGTGGATCCAGAATTGGCCTCCACAGTCACCTACAGACTCATTGTTAAAACTGTGTTTATGGAAGACAATCTTACTCGGCTACGAGGGATCGAAGAAGAAGACGTGGAAGGTGGAGCAAGCTTGTTTTCAGAGGAGGAGGAGGAGGAGGAGGAGAAGAAGAAGGAGAAGGAGAAGAAGAAGAAGAAGAAGAAGAAGAAGAAGAAGAAGAAGAAGAAGAAGAAGAAGGAGACTGTCACTTCCCCAGATTTGGACATGAGACTTCTTGTTAGAAGGATCCAGCTACAGAGACTCCCATTATCAGTACACATTATCAAGGCAAGACTTGTTTGAAGAAGGAGCGGCAGGCAATGCCACAAACATCCTCGAGGGGTTTTATTTCCCATGCCACAAGTGCATGGCAGGTTGGGGGCAAAGCGGCATGTGCGCCTGTGCATGTGGCGGGGGGGGGGCTGCTGGGAGCTTTGCTGAGCAGAGACCCACGAGTGACAGCCAGCTTGTCTTCCGATGTGGATTTTTTGGCAGCCATAAATTTTGACAACGCTGATTGAATCCCAGACTGCGACAAGGTCAGAAATAATAAACTGAGGACAAGAGTGTGTTTCTCGTTGTCACTCCAGTGGAGACCGATTTGCTGGTGCCCTTGTTTCCAAGCAGTTGGTGTGAGGGCTGCGATTTGAACACACACACACACACACACACACACACACACACACACACTCCCTCTGGTGTGAAAACATAGCACAGACTCATCCACCCCCCACATTCCCTGCTGCCACGGAATATTTGCAGAGAGCTCGTTTTCATCCACTTATTTTTTGCTCGGCCGTATTTGCATTCTGCCTTCCAACCCTCCTGCCCTAGCGGCCCCACAAGGAGAAAAACAGCTCCCATTTTACAAATCAGAAACTTAGAGGGGGGGAGGGGAGATTGAGAATACAATTTTTTTTCAAGGCTCATAAGCAGAGGTGAGTCTTGGGGCTCTCCTTAACCGAATGAATTTATTTCATGGAATTGTAGAGGTGGAAGGGACCCAAAGTGTCATCTAGTCCAACCCCCTGCGAGGCAGGGTCCACTGTCCCACAGACCTTGTGGGGGGCCAGACTATATTTTGAAGGGGGGGAATGAACCAATTCCTATGCCCCACAAACAACCCAGAGATGCATTTTAAATAAAAGTACACATTCTACTCATGTGAAGAAGAAGAAGAAGAAGAAGAAGAAGAAGAAGAAGAGGAGGAGGAGGAGGAGGAAGAGTTTGGACTTGATATCCCGCCTTTCACTCCCTTTAAGGAGTCTCAAAGCGGCTCACATTCTCCTTCCCCTTCCTCCCCCACAACAAACACTCTGTGAGGTGAGTGGGGCTGAGAGACTTCTGTGAGGTGAGTGTGACTGGCCCAAGGTCACCCAGCAGCTGCAGGTGAAGGAGCAGGGAATCGAACCCGGTTCAGCAGATTACAAGTCTACCACTCCTAACCACTACACCACACTGGTTACCCAGCCAGGCCCCACAAATAACCCAGAGGTGCAATTTAAATAAAAGGACACATTCTGCTTATGTAAAAACACGCTGATTCCTGGACCGTCCGCGGTCTGGAGTGAGAAGGCAATTGGGCCAGATCCGGTTAGGCCTTAGTTTGCCTAACCATAATCTAGGGAATGGATTGACTCTCCTATGAAGAGAAAGGTTTCTGCGTTTGGGACTTTTTAGTTTAGAGGAAATGCGAGTCAGAAGCAAGGGGACAGAAGATGATGATATTATGCATGGCATGGAGGAAGTGGAGGGAGAAAATCCTTTTTCCGCTCTCACAGCACTGGAACTCATGGATATCCAAGGAAGCTAATCTTGGAAGATCCAGGACTGGGAAAAGGAAGCCCTCCTTCACAAAGTGTGGTTGAGCGATGGAAGTCCTCCCCATGGGAGGCCGTGATGGCCACCAACATGGATGGCTTTAAGAGAGGAGGAGACAACTCTATGGAGGAGGAGAGGTCTGTTGGGGCCGCTAGTCACAGTGACTGGGCTCTGCTTTGCCAGTTGCTGGAGACCACAGGAGGGGAGGGAGGTTCCTCAGGTCCTGCTGGTGGGTTTCTGACAAGCATCTAGTTGGCCACTGTGAGAACAGGAGGCTGGAGGAGATGGACCACTGGCCATCTTCTGATGTTCTTCGGCCCCCGCTCAGAGATGCTGGTTCCCGAACCGTCCGTGAGCTGGATTTAGAAGGCGATTGGGCCAGATCCGGCCCCCAGGCCTTAGGTTGCCTACCCTTGAACTAGATGCATTGAAAAGTTGATCAGACAAGTTGGTGGCCCAACTAGCCCAGCCTCCTCTTCTCACAGGGGCCAACCAGATGCCCCAAATGGGAAACCCACAAGCAGGATCCGAGCACAAGAGCATCACTCTCCCCTCCTGAGGTTTCCAGAAACTGGGATTCAGAAGAAGCATCTCTGCCTCCGACTGGAGGAAGAGCAGAGACATCAGGCCAGGAGCCACCAAGAGCTCTCTCCTTCTTCTCAATTTTGTCCAATTTTGCCTGCCCTGCTACAAAACAAATAATTTGATTCCATTTTCTTTGCTGCAGTGGGTAGATTTATATATGACCATCTGGATGTTTTCACTGTTGCTAGCCATCAATGTCCATGGTTTTATATATAAATAGTATATAGTATATATAGATATAGATATATCTTGTAAACCATTTTGGGCTTTATAAATGAGCAGTGGTATATAATAATAATAATAATAATAATAATAATAATAATAATAATAATAATAATTTATTTTTATATGCATTTTTATTGGTTTTTTACATATCATTTTCAACAATCATTTATCATAACTTCTTATCTTATACAATATTTTAGACTTCTGTCAACAACCTCTGATGATTTTCCTCTGATTATTTTCTTTATCACTTATTCTGCATTTCTTAATTTCTCTATTACTCTTAATTATCATTAACTAATAAGTCTCTGATGATGATGATGATGATGATGATAATAATAATAATAATAATAATAATAATAATAATAATAATAATTTATTATTTATTATTTATACCCTGCCCATCTGACTGGGTTTCCCCAGCCACTCTGGGCAGCCCCCAACAGAATATTAAGAACACGATAAAGCATCAAACATTAAAAACTTCCCTCAACAGGGCTGCCTTCAGATGTCTTTTAAGAAAGATAGTTGCTTATTTCCTTGACATCTGGTTCTCTGTAGCTTTGCTTTTCTCCGGGAGGGAACCGCCAGAAGGCCCTCAGAGCTGGACCTCAGTGTCTGGGCTGAATGATGGGGGTGGAGATATAAATATACGTTTTAAAAATAAATAAAAATAATCTTTAAATATTCATACATTTATGTGAAGTAGTACATATGCAAAACAATGTCTTCGTTTTCAATGATCGCCCCCATGTTCTCCAACTGGGGGGGGGGGCTCTCTGGAGAATTAAATGTCCTCATTATCCAGGAAACTCCTTGAGACCCACAATTGTTTCTGGGACTTATTTATCTATTCCCTTTCTGCATCTCTCTCTCTTTTAATTAACTTTTTAAAACAATTTATTTTTAATACAAGTGCAGTTTGCAGCAATCGTGACAGACTGCATTCCTGACAATTAACAACAATCCCCTTTTATACTACATAATAATTTTGTAAAATCACAAAAAACAAATCGATGGTAATTTTAGCCTCTGATAATTACCATCCCCAAAAAGAGGGTTATTCTGAGTCAAACCATATTTTCTCATGTAATTGTTAAAGAATTATAGTTACGTAATTGTCCCTTGTTCTTTAAGTGTTCTCCAATCTTGCTCATTTTGTCTTCCTTTTCCCCATTTTTAACCCATGAAAACTAGGTAGTTTTGCCAAAATTAGCCGTTTCCTCTGCAGTTTTATATGCCATCCTCTAATATGGTAGATTTTCTCTCTCCCCCAATATTTTACATATACCGCAAGGTGATTTCATGAGACCATTATATACACAGGCCTACCAAAATGATTAAGGTTTAAAATGATAATTTTAGGTTATATTTTAGTGATCAAGATTTAACATATTTTTTAACTGCCGCTATATCTGAATTGTCTCTGTTATACCCAATTGTGATTCAATGTATTCCTGTTGTGTTTTATGATTTTCCTGATATTGTAAGTGACCCAGAACTGGTCTGTGACCGTAATAATAAAATTCTATTCTATTCTATATACAGGCACATTTGCATGTATAAAACCGATTTAAAAGTTGCACTTTTTTTCTCCCTTTCTGGAGAAAATGTTGAAAATATTTTTTGTTAAAAAAACAGAAGCTTTTTTATTAGGACTTTTAGGTACCGATATTCCAAAGGAGCAGAGAAGACTTTTTATGTATGCGACAACAACCGCATGGATGCTACTAGCTCAGAAATAGGAAGAAGACCATGTCCCTACCAGAGAGGAATGGCAAAGTAAGATGATGGATTACGCCAAAATAGCAAAGCTGACCAGAAAACTCAGGAACCAAGAGGACAAAAACTTTAAAAAAGAATGGGGAAGATTTATAATTTACTTAGGAGACCACTGTAGGCGGATAAAAAGATTAGTAGGATTTTAATATCACCTGTAATGTAACAGGCACTATGGATAATATGGGTGAATACAAAATATAGATTAGGAGATAATATGTGGTTGAAAATGTTCACATTAGGACTCATGGAAGGAATACTGGGGGGAGTCGTGAGATTCAATCTATACGGATATGTATTTGGGATTGCTTTGTTTTTGGAAAATCTCATAAAAATGAGTTTTTTAAAAACACACTTTTTTGCCGTTTCAAAGAACCGTTAAATACAGTGGTACCTCGGGTTACATATGCTTCAGGTTACAGACTCCGCTAACCCAGAAAGTGCTTCAGGTTCAGAACTTTGCTTCAGGATGAGAACAGAAATTGTGCTCTGGCGGTGCAGCAGCAGCAGGAGGCCCCATTAGCTAAAGTGGTGCTTCAGGTTAAGAACAGCTTCAGGTTAAGAACGGACCTCCGGAAGGAATCAAGTACTTAACCCGAGGTACCACTGTATATAGAAACAGTTAAAAAACACCATTGCACATATAAAAGCCCTTTCCTGTCTAGGGCAGGGGAGGCAACCTAAGGCCCGGAGGCCAGATCTGGCCCAATTGCCTTCTCAATCCGACCTGCGGACGGTCCAGGAATCAGCGTGTTTTTACATGAGTAGAATGTGTCCTTTTATTTCAAATGCATCTCTGGGTTATTTGTGGGGCATAGGAATCCGTTCATATTTTTTTTCAAAATATAGTCTGGCCCCCCACATGGTCTGAGGGATGGTGGACCGGCTCCCTGCTGAAAAAGTTTGCTGACCCCTGCTCTAGGGAGCCACTGCTGCCAGTCAGTGTGGACAACACTGAGGTCAATGGGCCCATGGTCTCCTTTGGCATGTGATGCTCCCCTGAGGCAGGGGTCAGCAAACTTTTTCCGCAGGGGGCCAGTCCACTGTCCCTCAGACCTTGTGGAGGGCCAGACTATATTTTTTGGGGGGGAATGGACAAATTCCTATGCCCCACAAATAAACCAAAGATGCATTTTAAATAAAAGGACACATTCTACTCATGCAAAAACATGCTGATTCCCAGACCATCCACGGGCCGGATTGAGAAGGCGATTGGGCCGGATCTGGCCCCCAGGCCTTAGTTTGCCTACCCATGGCCTGAGGTTTCCAGAGAACCACTTCCTCTTGTTTAGGAGCCAGTGGTTGTGTTCTGGGTAGGGTGTTGGGTTCGAATCCCCACTCACTGGGTGGCCTCACAGGCCAGTCCCTGCCTCTCCATCTGACCTACCTCCCAGGCTTGTTGTGAAAATAAAAGTGGAGAGGAGGAGGAGGACGGAGGGCGGCCCCTCGGGCTCCATGGAGGAAGGCTGGAATATGAATGTAACTATCAATTTGATGCAATTATTGATTTTAAACACTTATCCACTGCCTTTTCTTGAAAGCTTCTTGGGAGGGGTGTGTAAAACAGAAGCCGCGTGGCTCCCATTCTGGGTCTCCCGTTCTGTGCCCAGAAACCGATCTGCATTTTCACAGCCAAGGAAGCCTGGAGAGAAAATTGCACGCTAAGTAGAATCCTTTTGCAAATCGCACGGATGTCTAAACATCTGGGAATTGGTTAATTACCAATGTGGTCCATTAATTAGCTGCGTAGCGTGCATTTTATTCGGGGTGGGACTCAGTAGAATCGGCGCCGCAAAATCTGTTCAGCGGCCGAGGGTTGCAAGTGTTCCTGGTTCTGCTGCTTCCTTGAAAGGGATCTCCGCCCTCCTTCCCAAAGCCTGTTCTTCACGAGAAAATCATCAATTTTTCACATGCACATCTTCAGCAGTTGCAACCCTGTAAGTGCTGCCGTTTCCCAGCTGCTACTTGCCAAGGATGCAAATCTGCTAACCCTATAGAAATTAAATCCCAAACAGTGCATGACTGCAGGGGCGGAGGAAGGGGGGTGGCGGTGGGGGCGGACTGCCCTGGGTGTCCTTGCTGAGGGGGGTGACATTTGGCACACCGCCTGCCCCGAGCATTGCCCCTCCCCCCTTTGTTTTGACAGGTTGGGGGGTGCTTGGGAGTCGCGGTGGGCGGTGCGCCAAATGTCCGCCATCAGCAGCTTGCTCTGCCCCAGTGGGGGGCTCACTCCGCCCCTGGCTGCAGGGCGCGCATGCCACTCCATGCACCCAAGTGGCTATCCTGGGCCTGGGAGGGCACTTCTGCAACAGGCCCCCCCCCAGGAGTGTGCCCGCCCTGGGCAGCGCAGGCACATGCCCTGCCGCTGCATGATTGTGGGGTGACTCACGCAACACGTTGGTGAGTAATATACACAGAGCAATAATTATACATACTTTATCAACCTTCTGAGAAAAATACAAAACCTTGTGCAAAGCCACAGAGACTTGTGAACTACCCAACCTAAAATGAACTTATAATGTCTGGTTTCAATAGATTTTTCAAACGCTTAACTCAGGTCTTTTAGATAAGTTCATGAAGATACCGACAAAAGGTAAGTTCGGTGTTGTTCACAATAGCGAGAGATGCTAGTGTAGTTGTGTTGTTGTTGTTGTTTAGTCGTTTAGTGGTGTCCGACTCTTCGTGACCCCCTGGACCAGAGCACGCCAGGCCCTCCTGTCTTCCACTGCCTCCCGCAGTCTGGTCAAACTCATGCTGGTAGCTTCGAGAACACTGTCCCACCATCTTGTCCTCTGTCGTCCCCTTCTCCTTGTGCCCTCCATCTTTCCCAACATCAGGGTCTTTTCCAGGGAGTCTTCTCTTCTCACGAGGTGACCAAAGTCTTGGAGCCTCAGCTTCAGGATCTGTCCTTCCAGCGAGCACTCAGGGCTGATTTCCTTCAGAATGGAGAGGTTGGATCTTCTTGCAGTCCATGGGACTCTCAAGAGTCTCCTCCAGCACCATAATTCAAAAGCACCAATTCTTCGGTGATCAGCCTTCTTTATGGTCCAGCTCTCACTTCCATACATCACTACTGGGAAAACCATAGCTACTGTAGTTGTAGATAGATGTTAGTGAAGTTGTAGACAATGAAGTTGCAGACCACAGGGTGCCAGGGTTTTGCACCTGTTTTGCCCCGGCAGTCCAAGTGATCAAGAGGCCACTGTTTGCCCCCGATGGGGCCCTTTTACTGGGGCTTGCAGGTAGCCCACTCCCAAGGTAGTTTTCCGGGCTTCTTCAGTTGTCTAATCTCAAAGCCTTGATACATATACAGTGGTACCTTGGGTTAAGTACTTAATTCATTCCGGAGGTCCGTTCTGAACCTGAAACTGTTCTTAAACTGAGACACCACTTTAGCTAATGGGGCCTCCTGCTGCCACGCCACCAGAGCACGATTTCTGTTCTCATCCTGAAGCAAAGTTCTAAACCTGAGGTAATATTTCTGGGTTAGCGGAGTCTGTAATCTGAGGTGTATGTAACCCGAGGTACCACTGTATTGATATTCAATCTTATAGAGAATACTCTTTCTTGGCTTAAGCTTAAGAGACTGAAAGAGTATTCTCTATAAGTTTGAATAGGTGCAAAAAGGTTGATAAAGTATGTATAATTATTGTTCTGTGAATATTAATCGCCAACGTGTTGCATGAGTCACACTACTTCTACCAGTGCACAGGTTGCATTTTTCTAGCTGCATGATTGTGGGCAGGTATTGCACGACCCCTTCCGCTTTTTTGATTATTCGCCTGTGTATGAGTGACAATCTCAGGGTCTCGTACGTAGCAGAGGAGCCCCCTTGCTGCCATCTATTGAAAGCCATTCCTTGACACAAGCTTTCTTCTCTGGAGGGTAGGACTCGAACCCACAGCTTCCAGTTACAAGAAAGGAGATTCTGACTAAACTTTAGGAAGAACTTTCTGACAGCAAGAGCTGCTCGACAGTGGAACAGTCTCCCTCAGGAGGTGGTGGACTCTCCTTCCTGGGAGGTTTTTAAGCAGAGGGTGGGTGGCCATCTGCCATGGATGCTTTAGCTGAGATTCCAGCATTGCAGTGGGTTGGACTGGATGACCCTTGGGGTCCCTTCCAAGTCTACAATTCTACAGTTCTCTGATTTAGAGTGTATAGATGCCCAGTGAAGCTTTTCTCTTCCTTTCTCTCTCAAATATGAAAATCTCATCTCCGGATATGTCAAATGAAATTCTGTCCAAAATACAGGAGAGTCTAGAGCAGTAAACCAGAATTCCTGACATGTCAGAGAGACAGAAACAAGTTGAAGCCCTGATGCTGACATTGTGCATTCGGATCACAGTCTGCAATCGAGGGAACGTCATCCGCGACTGGAAGCATCAACATTCGGAGTGTCTCTCCGCCACTCGGGTGATGTTGGAGGTCAGGCTCAGCATGTTTCCTGAAGTGCAACACTTTGACCTCTCTGCCTCCCCCTCCCCTCTGTGGAGGACAAGGACGCCCCCCAAAGAAAGGGAGCCGGGAGATGAGTCACTGAATTTCCTCACCCCACACTTCAAATGCAGCAGGGGCAAAGATTAATTATTCCGTAACATGGAGGTGCCTCTTCAGAATGCAGGAAGCACTTTCGAAACCAGCTCTGGTTGTCACAACATCCAGCGCTGTTTTAACAGGGGAGAAAAGATGCAAGATTCCATCACTGCCGAGAAGAAACTTCAGCATTTCAAAATCCCCTGGCGTTGGAAAACAGGGGCTCTGGGATCTTCTAAAACTCCACAGTGACCAGGTGGGTGAGATATCTTCAAATATCTCAAGGGCTGTTCCATGGAAGAAGAAGTTTGCTTTCTCCTGCTCCAGGGGTTGGACCTGAACCAATGGCTTCGCGTTACCAGGAAGGAGATTTTGACCAAACGTCAGGAAAAACTTCCTTTTTAATAATAATAATAATAATTTTAATTAGGTTTTGCATTTTAAGCATCCAAATATCATATCACATAACAGGAAAAAATATATACCCAATTTCCTACTTCCGCAATTCACACACACACCCCAACTTCCCTCAATTTCCTCTTCTGGATATTTTTACATATTAACTTCTCCTGCTGACATTAAAAGTCTCTGTTGTCCTTACCTCGGAGTCTTTCAGTTAACTTTGCCATTTCAGCATATTCCACCAGCTTTTCTTGCAATTCTTCTTTAGTTGGTATTTCATCACTTTTCCATCTTTGGGCTAGCAATATTCTAGCCACGGTTGTAGCATACATAAAAAGTTTTTTTCTTTTGGCAAATCTTGACCTGAAACGCCTAATAAAAAGCTTCTGGTTTTTCACAAAGGTTATCTTAAACATTCTTTTCATTTAATTATATATCATTTCCCAGTATTTTAAAAAATTATTTCACAATTCCACCACATATGAAAAAATGTGCCTTCTTTTTCCTTACACTTCCAACATTTGTTAGAGCCTGTTCTATACATTTTTTCCCCTCCATTTTTACAGGTGTAATATAGGAAATAGGGACGCGGGTGGCGCTGTGGGTTAAACCACAGAGCCTAGGACTTGCTGATCAGAAGGTCGGCGGTTTGACTCCCCGCAACGGGTGAGCTCCTGTTGTTCGGTCTCTGCTCCTGCCAACCTAGCAGTTTGAAAGCACACATGCAAGTAGATAAATAGGTACCAAAGCGGTGGGAAGGTAAACGGCGTTTCCATGCGCTGCTCTGGTTCACCAGAAGCGGCTTGGTCCTGCTGGACACATGACCCGGAAGCTGTACGCCAGCTCCCTCGGCCAATAAAGCGAGATGAGCGCCGCAACCCCAGTCGGCCACAACTGGACCTAATGGTCAGGGGTCCCTTTAACTTTACCTAATATAGGAAAAACTTGCTAACAGCAAGAGCTGTTCAACTGTGGAACAGTCTCTGTCCAGAGATGGTGGGCTCTCCTTCCTTGGAGGTTTCTAAGCAGAGGTTGGAGGGCCACCTGCCATGGAAGCTTGAGCTGAGATTCCTGCAGAACTGTGGAGACAGAGCTGAGCCCTCCTGGCTAGTAGAAGTTGATAGCCATGAATTAGTCCCATCCTCTCAGTGCTTTTCTTCTAGAAAAAATGGTGCCGGTACTCACCGTGAAGTTGTTACAGCAAGTACCCAATTTTTAACCAAGGCTTTTCTTCTAGAAGGAAATGTGCCACCATTGCGTATCCTTGAGTACCCCCAGAAATCACTGTGTCCTCTTCTAAAGTCATCTTACGCCCTAGGACCCTCGTATCTACGGGACCGCCTCTCCTGGTATGTCCCACGGAGGACCTTACGGTCTTCAAACAAAAACATCCTGAAGGTCCCAGGCCACAGGGAGGTTAGGCTGGCCTCAACCAGAGCCAGGGCCTTTTTGGCTGTGGCCCCAATCTGGTGGAACGCTCTGTCACAAGGGACCAGTGCCCTGTGGGACTGGACATCTTTCCGCAGGGCCTGCAAGACAGAGCTGTTCCGCCAGGCCTTTGGCCAAGGCACAGCCTGACCGCTCTCTCCTTCTGTAATCCTCACAGAACTCTAGCCCAATGGTTGCCATGAATTTGATTCTGAATTGGTTTTAGAATGTATTTCAATTAATTGACTGTGATTTTATGAAAATTGTGCTATTTTTACAGTTGTTAGCCACTCTGAGCCTGGCTTCAGCTGGGGAGGGAGGGATATAAATAAAATTTTATTACTATTATTATTATTATTATTATTATTATTATTATTATTATCATCATCATCATCATCATCATATCTATGCCTCCTTTCTACATTGCCATATGCAAGATTGGTGCTTTTTTCTGGGGGTACACAGGGGTACACAGGGGTACGCTTACCCCTAAACATTTTGTGGATCTTTGTATTTTTGTCCATTTACTGTATTTATTTTTCCCATTTTGGACTGTACCCCTGAACATTTTTTTAGGGGGGGGAGCACCACGCAAGATGTTTTACAAGCTGAAGAAACAACAAAATATGCAACCAGGATCACACATCACAATCCAATCCAATGCAAGCAAGTTATTGCAAAATTGACTTTCAGAATCATAGCTCATTTCCTGCCAACTGTTTGTTGCAAAGCGAAGTCTGGTCTATAAAAAAAACATCCCTGGGAGCATTAAGTGCAATTTGCCACCAGCTCATTTCCCTCCCCAGATAAGGCAAATCTGCGTCGTACAAGGAACCACGCAATGCCTCCCCTCCTCTTCTCCCACCCACACAAGGCCTGACTCTGTACCAGCTCGTTCCCTCACACTGAGTGCAATTAAGCCACCGCACAATGCACACAAAAAAGCAAGCCCTGCTCTCACTCTGGGAAGCAAGAAGGAAGAGGTGGCAAGGTAGAAAAACTATGGCACAACATGGAGAGAGCGGATCGAGCAAAGTTTTTCTCCCTCTCTCCTAATGCGAGAACTCATGGAAGATTCAGGAGAGATGAGAGAAGGTCCTTGTTCCTGCAGCACAGAGTTAAACTGTGGAACTCCCTCCCACCGCTTTGAAAGAGAATTGGACAAATTCCGGGAGGAGGAGAGAGCTGTTGATGGCTCCTAGCCAGGATGGCTCTGTTCTGGCTCCACAGTTGGAGGCAGCAGGTAGACCATTGGCCTGATCCATAATCTTCTTCTGTTCTGTGGGAAGCCCAGAAAGAGAGAGTTGCTCATCAGGGCATCTGAGAACAGGACATTGGACTAGATGGACCCTTGGCCTGATCCAGATAACAATAACAATAACAATAATACTTTATTTATACAATAACAATAATATTTTATTTATACCCCGCCCATCTGGCTGGGTTCCCCCAGCCACTCTGAGCGACTTCCAACAGAATATTAAAATGCAGTAATGCATCAAACATTAAAAGCTTCCCTAAACAGGGCTGCCTTCAGATGTTGTCTAAAAGTCTGGTAGTTTTTGTTCTCTTTGACATCTGCTGGGAGGGTGTTCCACAGGGCGGGTGCCACTACCAAGAAGGCCCTCTTCCTGGTTCCCTGTAACTTGGCTTCTCACAATGAGGGAACCGCCAGAAGGCCCTCGGAGCTAGACCTCAGTGTCCGGGTAGAACGATGGGGGTGGAGACGCTCCTTCAGGTCTACTGGGCCTTTGAGGCCGTTTAGGGCTTTCAAGGTCAGCACCAACGCTTTGAATTGTGCTCGGAAACGTACTGGGAGCCAATGTAGGTCTTTCAAGACCGCTGTTATGTGGTCTCGGCGGCCGCCCCCAGTCACCAGTCTAGCTGCCACATTCTGGATTAGTTGTGATTTCTGAGTCACCTTCAAAGGTAGCCCCACGTAGAGCGCATGGCAGTAGTCCAAGCGGGAGATAACCAGAGCATGCATCACTCTGGCGAGACAGTCCGCGGGCAGGTAGGGTCTCATCCTGCATACCAAATGGAGCTGGTAAACAGCTGCCCTGGACACAGAATTGACCTGCGCCTCCATGGACAGCTATGAGTCCAAAATGACTCCCAGGCTGCGCCCCTGGTCCTTCAGAAGCCTCTTCTGGTGTTTTTATGCCGGGAATTTCTCAAAGTGCCCGTTCTGAGATGCCATCCCCTCCAAAAGCCAGAGATTATTGTGGGTTGGGGTAGAGGAAGGGAGAGGAAACCCCAGCGGGAGTCAACTTCTTCCCCTCTTGCAGCCATGTAACTTTCCTTCTGCGTTGGAGTCGATCCCGTTGGCTTCCGACGTGGGGATGCAGTAATTTTCTGTTGCACGTAAAGGTTAAGGATTATTTACGAGTTTCCCTGGGGCTTTTGAGTTGACAATCTGATTGGTTCTAATCATCGTTCTATTCATTTCCTGATGCAATTAGAGTTGTTATTTGCTTTATTATGTTTACTTGAGGATGGCACAACAAAACATTAATAGTGATTTGCTGGAGAGGCTGAGGAGGAGAGTGGGGGCTGGGAAGCAGGCAGAGGTGGGGAGAAGGAGCCATGCCAGAACCAGGGCAGAGGATAGCTGCTTCTTCCCTGGCCTGGTCAAGCTTGTCGCCTTTGGGTGGGATTGACAGCTGTCCAGTCCCTCCTCCCAGAGTAGCACTTCCCTACACTGCATGGGGTTGGACTAGATGACCCTTCCAACTCTACAGCTCTGTGACTTGATGACTCCTGTTTTATTGGGTACAATTGCTTTTTGAGGAGGAAAATATTGGCTTATAAATGACTTACTTAAACAACATTTATTTCCATGGGCCTACTCGAAGCATGGTCCCAGCTCCTGCCCACCTAGCAGTTCGAAAGCACTCTTAAGTGCAAGTAGATAAATAGGTACCGCTTTATAGCGGGAAGGTAAACGGCGTTTACGTGCGCTGCGCTGGTGCTGGCTCGCCAGAGCAGCTTCGTCACGCTGGCCACGTGACCCAGAAGTGTCTTCAGACGGCGCTGGCCCCCGGCCTCTTAAGTGAGATGGGCACGCAACCCTAGAGTCGGACACGACTGGCCCATACGGGCAGGGGTACCTTTACTCGAAGCATGAGTAAGTCTGATGGGGAAGAGCAGGATAAGTCCCTTAATGTGGGCTCTATACCCCCCAATCAAAATATACATCCCTTCGAATGTGCCCTCAGCACTCCAAGTTGCAGTTGCAAACTTACACATACGTTTCTTGTCATATCCTGGATTCCCACATCACACTCTCCAGTCTTTTCCTTAGCTAGACTTTGCAGACAATTGCCTTCCCTGGATCCCTCAGTGCATGTCAGGAACCACCTGGTCTCCTTGTTTCCAGGTGAATGGCTTTTTTCAGGGTTCAGGTCACCCCAGTGGAAGCACAGCTCTCTTGCTTCCTTGTTGCCGCCATCCTCTCTGTCTTCCAGAGAGCAGTGAATTCCTATTTGGCAAGATTTGAATAAATGTTGGTGACCATCTTCATCCATTTCCCATCAGCTCCTCTGTAGACTCGGCTCAGTGGGAGATGCAGCTACAGAATTTCTGATACGTCCCTCTGGTTCTTGTCAGGAGTCAGCAGAAGACTAGGATCCTGTTGGGTCTTCAGATGCCTTCCTGGCCCACCTTCCCAACTCTTCTGGAACAGGCACTTCCCATGACTTCTTTAATGGAATGGAATTTCCGAGGAGATGGTAGAATTGCAGAGTTGGAAGGAATTCCAAGGCTCACTGAGTGCAACTCCCTACAGTGCGGGAATCTCAGCTCAAGAAGGCTTGAGAGGTTGCCACCCAACCTTTCCTTAAAAACCTCCAAGGAAGGGGAGTCCCCCACTTTCCAAGGTCATTCATTCCACTGTCAAACATCTCTTACTCTCAGAAAGTGCTTCCTAGTGTTTAGCTGCAATCTCTTTTCTTGTAATTTGAAACCACTGGTTCGGGTCCCACCCTCTGGAGCAGGAGAAGACAAGTTTGCTCCCTCTTCCTTGGGACAACCATTCAGATATTTGAAGAGGGCTCCCATGTCTCCTCTCAGCCTCCTCTTTCCCAGCTCCCTCAACCCTTCTTTTCCAGCTTGTCAATTGTGTTGTTGAGTCATTTAGTCGTGTCCGCCTCTTCGTGACCCCATGAAGCAGAGCACGCCAGGCCCTCCTGTCTTCCACCGCCTCCCGCAGTTTGGTCAAACTCATGCTGGTAGCTTCGAGAACACTGTCCCACCATCTTGTCCTCCGTCGTCCCCTTCTCCTTGTGCCCTCCATCTTTCCCAACATCAGGGTCTTTTCCAGGGAGTCTTCTCTTCTCATGAGGTGGGCAAAGTCTTGGAGCCTCAGCTTCAGGATCTGTCCTTCCCATGAGTTCTCAGGGCTGATTTCCTTAGCTTGTCAATATCCTTCTTAAACTGGACACAGGACTCCAGAAAGGGTCTGACCAAGGCAGGATAGGAGTGATGGACCTTTCACTTCCCTTGATTATGGCTATTGTGCTACAGTATTTAGATTATCTTTTTCCATCATGAGTCACTTTGTGCTCATTTGTGTTTATGTGTGAAGTTGCTGGTGTGATTATGACTTGAATTATGGCTGTGCTTGAATGAAAGTGGCCCCGATTCAGCCAGGACCTCTGACTCTTGAGGAGGCCCATTTGGACAGGTTTGTGCTTGCCAGCGCTGCTTCTCCCTGGGCTGTCTGTCTCCTCCCTCCTCTCCACACCCCGCACTGGCTTCCCTGTGGCATCTTGCATCCGCCGTTCTAAAAATATTGCATCTATTTTGAACCAGCTCGTCCTCCCTGGATCCTCAGGAAATGATAAAATGGGAAAAATCTATTCATGCCAAAATATCTCTCTCTGTTGGATTGCAGACGTAATGTCCCTGCAGTGACATAAGTCATGGGGGATTCGATCCTCGCTAGACATGGAATGTAAAATGGGGGTAAACAGCAAATTGAAGCTCTCTGTCTTCTGGGATACGATCACTGCGTTCTGTGTGTTGATCAAGAGCAGTCCAATTTCCCATTTCTTTTCTCAACAAGACAGACAGTGCAGATTCTATGGACCTTTTAAAAAAACATAATAAGTTATTGTGCATGTGAAATTTCATCCAGGATCAATCATCTTCTAGTTTATTTCTCTCAGGGGTGGGGAACCTCCAGTTTGCGGGCTGGTCTTGGCCCACCAGAGCATCCAGTTTGGCCCATGAGGCCTCAAACCATGCCCACCTGTCAATCATCTGACAATCAGTTGTGATTCCTGCATTGCAAGGGTATTGGACTGGATGACCCTTGGTGTCCCTTCCAGACGTCCAATTCTATGGATCTGTGGTTCTGTGACATCAGGCGATGGGCAGGTATTTCTAGTGGGGCATCTGATTGGCCTCTTTGAGAAGATGATGCTGGATGAGGTGGCTCTTTGGCCTGATCCAACAGCCTCTTCTTATTTACAAAATGTGCCAGTCCCCATGGGCCCCACATTTAGCAAAGTGATTTAAAAGCGGGCGCCCCAATGAATGTTGAGGAAATTGTTTTAATCCAACACGATCTCTGGATTTTCCACCTCCAGATTCCCCGATTCTGATTGCAAAAGTGGTTCTACCACCTTAACAAACCCCACCCTCTCCTGACTCTTATTTCCAGACATTGTCTGGACTGCTGCGCAATCACAGCTGGGCACATTTTTCCTCCTGATTTTCCCTTACAGGTTTCCAGTGCTTAGAAAGCACATTGATTAAAACACTGTGCTGGAGAATCTGCCTTCATGACTTTGCACAATTGCAATTTAATCAGCACTCAAGGGGGGTGGGGGGAAGGCTGTTGGAGCAGAAAGCTCAGTACAGGAATATCCCATTCCAGCACAGAAGGCCTCACAAAAGCAAAAGCTACACTCCTTCATCTAAGAGAACTGGACTGATTACTATTGTTGTTCTATTTATTTATATATATCCTGCCATTTTCCCTGGGCAGCCGAGGGCTCATCCACACGCTCTAGAGAGCACAGATCCAGGCGCTTTTCCACCTGACCCACACTTTCTAGGCCTGGGTCTGAGGGGTTTCCCCTGGTCCCACTCCTTCCTCAAGGAAAACCCCTCTTTAGTGCTAAATCAGAGCAAACGTCAATCCGGAGAAAACCCAAATCGCCATTTGTTCCAGTTGAGCACTAGAGTAACAAAAAGGTCAGGCGGAAGGCTACCTTTACCTCTTGGACACCTACCCCCCAACTAGCATGAACTTGCCAAACATCTGAACAGGCTTGTCTAAAATGTCTCTATCAGGTGTCCAAAAGAGGACAGGAAAGGAACCTTCCTGGTGTCACTTGGCAGGGAGTTCCAAAGTGTAGATGCTGCCACAATAAACGACCGAGTTCTTCTTATAAATGTGGATCAGGTCTTATGTTGCTGCTGTGGTGGCTGTTTTTATAATTTTTTATTAGTTTTACATAAAAGTTATACACTATAAACATAATATTTCCACACATTAAAAAAGGGGTTCTTTTGAATCTTGCAAACTCCTTCCTTCCCTTTGTGGGTTCCAATTCTAATTTTTATTCCTGCATCTTTTACTGTAATCTATCTGTTATATAATCATAGTATCCATAGGATCAGGTCTGATGTGGCAGCTGTAAGAGAGTGAGTTCTGCCAGTGGAAGAGACCGAGGGGGCATATATGGAGTAAGGTGATCTCTCGAGTAAATTGGTGCCAAGTTGTTGAGACTTTTGTATGCTATCCGTTCTTTACATTGTGCTGGAGTTCATCCCTCCTTCAGGCTGCCCCCTGCTTCGGATTGATCATTGGTAAAAGGTCAAGGACCCCTGGATAGTTAGGTCCAGTGAAAGGCAACTATGGGGTTGCGGGGCACATCTCCGCTTTCAGGCCGAGGAAGCCAGCGTTTGTCCACAGACAGCTTTTCGGGTCATGGTGTGATGGCCTGGGATTCAGACTCGGATGCTGAACCTGAGGGATCCCAGCCTGCACAGGATTCCCTGCATCCAGAACCAGCTGAGCCGGGGCTGGGACATGAGTTCCTGCCTGAACCCTGTCCTGCTTTCCTGCCTGAGCTCCTGACCCGCCCTGGCTCCCTGCTTGCAAGCCTGTTCCTGACTTCACCCGACTCCCTGCCCTCACCCAGCTCCAGCTACTATGGATTGCCTCCACGTTGCACCTTTGACCATGGACCGGACTTGGACCTCGCCTCTTGGGTAACCCACGGGACCAGCACACATAGGGCCAGAAGGACTAAACCGCTTCTGGTGCAACGGGACACTGTGACGGAAACCAGAGCGCATGGAAATGCCATTTAACTTCCCACCGCAGCAGTCCCTATTTATCTACTTTTGAACTGCTAAGTTGGCAGGAGCTGGGACAGAGCAATGGGAGCTCACCCCATCGCAGGGATTCGAACCACCAACGTTCTGGTCGGCAAGCCCAAGAGGCTAAATGATGTAGACCACAGTGCCACCCGCGTCCCAGTTTGATTCTGTTTGGAGATCCTTTGTCTCCCTACATCGAAGAGTTCCCCAAAGCCCTTTAGATCGCACGATGAGGCATTCATACAAGACTCTTCATTTCTTTTTAACTGCAAAACTGAAACAGACCAAGACTTCACAGGAGGGAGATATTTCACTGGCAAAGGATGCCAGATCACTTGACGTAAGCCTCCCACTCCTCACCATAGGGAACACTGCCAATAGCGGGGGGGGGGGCTTCAAAACACACACACCCTTCTTCAGCAGAGATTAGACCATGGAAGGGGGATTTCTCTCCTCCTCCTTTTAGCAATAAGTTCTTGTGTTGTTGTTGTTGTTTTTTTAAAAAAATATCAGCTCAAGTTAGCATCTGAGCTCCAGAGAGAGCTAATCCCCGCATGGAAGAAATCGAAATCGAGAGCAAGATTCTCTTTGGACAATCCGCTTTTATTAGAGATGAACCGATATTTTTGGGAGGGTTTTTGTATCAGCCATTCATGGAGGGAAGAGTGAAAATGAAATGCTCTTCTCAAGAAAAGTGTGTGTAGATCAAAGAAAGACACGTTGTCTGGCATGTGTGTGTGAGGCTGGGGGAGGGTGTCCTTTAATCTTCTTCTTCTTCTTCTTCTTCTTCTTCTTCTTCTTCTTCTTCTTCTTCTTCTTCTTCTTCTTCTTCTTCTTCGCAACCCTCATGGTGGCTCAGAACTACCCCAAGGCTGTTTGAATCCCTGCTGCCACATAGAAGAGTGACTAGTGGGGTGCCACAGGGTTCTGTCTTGGGCCCGGTCTTATTCAACATCTTTATCAACGACTTGGATGATGGACTCAAGGGCATCCTGATCAAATTTGCAGATGACACCAAACTGGGAGGGGTGGCTAACACCCCAGAGGACAGGATCACACTTCAAAACGACCTTGACAGATTAGAGAACTGGGCCAAAACAAACAAGATGAATTTTAACAGGGAGAAATGTAAAGTATTGCACTTGGGCAAAAAAAATGAGAGGCACAAATACAAGATGGGTGACACCTGGCTTGAGAGCACTACATGTGAAAAGGATCTAGGAGTCTTGGTTGACCACAAACTTGACATGAGCCAACAGTGTGACGCGGCAGCTAAAAAAGCCAATGCAATTCTGGGCTGCATCAATAGGAGTATAGCATCTAGATCAAGGGAAGTAATAGTGCCACTGTATTCTGCTCTGGTCAGACCTCACCTGGAGTACTGTGTCCAGTTCTGGGCACCACAGTTCAAGAAGGACACTGAGAAACTGGAACGTGTCCAGAGGAGGGCAACCAAAATGGTCAAAGGCCTGGAAACGATGCCTTATGAGGAACGGCTAAGGGAGCTGGGCATGTTTAGCCTGGAGGAGGTTAAGGGGTGATATGATAGCCATGTTCAAATATATAAAAGGATGTCACATAGAGGAGGGAGAAAGGTTGTTTTCTGCTGCTCCAGAGAAGCGGACACGGAGCAATGGATCCAAACTACAAGAAAGAAGATTCCACCTAAACATTAGGAAGAACTTCCTGACAGTAAGAGCTGTTCGACAGTGGAATTTGCTGCCAAGGAGTGTGGTGGAGTCTCCTGCTTTGGAGGTCTTTAAGCAGAGGCTTGACAACCATATGTCAGGAGTGCTCTGATGGTGTTTCCTGCTTGGCAGGGGGTTGGACTCGATGGCCCTTGTGGTCTCTTCCAACTTTATGATTCTATGATTCTATGATATGAGAGATGGAGCTGGGTTTTTAGAAGAGGTGGTCAGGCCAAGGATGAAACCTGTGCTGGTCCCTTGGGTTTCCGTGAGGCGTGGTCCAAGTCCAGTCCGAAGTTGAGGGTGCAGTATTGAGGCCGTCCGTCAAAGCTGAAGCTGGGTCCAAGGCAGGGAGTCGAGTGAGGTCAGGAAATCCGGCAGGACAGGGTGCAGGCAGGAACTGGCTACCACCAACGTTGCTCCTGCAACTTGGGACTGGGGCTGGCCGACTTTTATCTGCCCTGAGGCATAGGGCAGCCCCAATCCTCAGGTGACTTCTCTCTCCTGACCTGGAGGCGAGCACTCCTCCTGCGGGAACTGAGTTCCCTCCGCCTCTCTGCCCTGAGCCTCTGCAGCTCAGGAGAGGCTGGAGGGTTACGGGACCCAGAGGCAGTCTCACCTTCCCCTGACAGGGCTGAGAGTGGAGCATCTGCAGGCAATGGGTCCTCCATCACCTCAGGAGCCAGAGCAGACTCAGCTGGAGCCTGCACCTGAGGATCCAGCACAGGTGAGGACCCTTCAGGCTCATGTCCCAGCCCCGGCTCAGCTGGTTCTGGAGGCGGGGAATCCTGTGCAGGCTGGGATTCCTCAGGTTCAGCCTCTGAGTCCGAGTCCCAGGCCAGCACAAAACCGTCTGCAGTAATGCCAAGGACACCGCCCAGGGTGGGGTATGGACCCTCCCAGTTTCCTTCACCCCTTTTCATTTGGCATATTGGTAATATATTTATTCTATGGAAAGAGAATTCAGAGCAGCTGAGTCAACTTTTGAATCCGTTATCTCTGGGGATACGGAGACACATCTTCTGTCAGGATAATCGGACGATGAATATCTTAGACGTTCCAGTTTTCCAGGAAGGTGAACATCTGTCTGCCAGTTAATAAAGAAAACCCCACAGGCAGCAAAAACCTATTTATGGCTGGAAAACTCCCAGTAATGCCATATGGACATTTTTGTTTTTTATTTTACATTTGAGATGTAATTGGGCAGATCTTCAAGTTTGTAAACAGGGGGCTTCCCAATCATTGAATTATATTCCGCAAGAGAAGGTGGTGTCCCGCTAAGTCATTCCCAGAGCAGACCAACTCAAATCAATGGACGTAAATCACTTTAGCCCATCGATTTCAGTTGGGCTGCTCCTGGGATATCATCACCCAGGGTGTCCAAAAGTTTCAGTGATCATTTGTTGTCAACTGATAAAGTCTAAAATGCTTTATCGTCTTTCCACTCGGAGATACTGAGTTTCTTTTTCTTTCTGCTGTCTCACCTGATAATTCAGCATATTGAAGTGTAGGAATTGGTGCCTCTGGCAATATAGACTTTCCAAATGTTATTTGAGCATGGAGTAAAGTGTGCTTTCTGTGAATAATTAGATACAGAGGGGGAGTGCTTCTCAAATTCAGGATTTTATGAGCCTTGCTTAGGGCTGTTCTCTTAGTCAGGTCTCTCTTTTTCTCTCCCCCCCCCCCCGAATTCATATTTAGCAATGCTGTTTTATATAATGTGTTTTTCAGGGAATTTTCCATATGATGCAGTTGCCCCCTAATGCGGAAGGTGGTGATATAACTGGCATCTGACACCTTCATTATCTAGCTCCCATTGTGTGCAGAAGATGTTCCTCTTTACCCTGGTCTTTGACTACACAAACTCTTCCTGGGACTGTAATTTGATTTCAATGGATTTCAATGTTGTATTTTAAAATTCTTTCAACCACTTTGGGACCCATTGATGAAGCGTGTACAGGAAATCAAACATCAGGAGAGCCTTCTGGATCTGGCCAATGGTCCATCTGGTCCATTATCTTGGTCTCACAGTGGCCAACCAGATCTGGCATGCAGTGAAACTTTTGTAGGGGAAGAGTTAGACCCAGAGGCACCAGCTTGTGAGGGCAATGGATGTGTGTGTGTGTGTGTGAGAGAGAGAGAGAGAGAGACATCATATGCATGACTTCTCAATGTCCCAGTGCCAAGCATGACAGCATTGTGCCTCCCTCCCTAAGCCTAGGCCTCCCTAGGCTTCCCAGGCTTTGGGAAGGAAGCACCGGGCTCTAACACTGTTGTTGTTTAGTCATTTAGTAGTGTCCGACTCTTTGTGACCCCCACTGTCTTCCACTGCCTCCCGCAGTTTGGTCAAACTCATGCTGGTAGCTTCGAGAACACTGTCCAGCCATCTCATCCTCTGTCATCCCCTTCTCCTTGTGCCCTCCAACTTTCCCAGCATCAGGGTCTTTTCCAGGGTGTCTTCTCTTCTCATGAGGTGGCCAAAGTCTTGGAGCCTCAGCTTCACGATCTGTCCTTCCAGTGAGCACTCAGGGGTGATTTCCTTCAGAATGGAGAGGTTGGACCTTCTTGCAGTCCATGGGACTCTCCAGAGTCTCCTCAGCACCATAATTCAAAACCCCTTCATGGATCACTGCCTTGCCGTGGCGAAGGGGCTTGAATAACTCAGAGAAGCTATGAGCTATGCCGTGCAGCACACCAAAGATGGACAGGTCATAGTGGAGAGTTTTGACCAAACATGATCCACCTGGAGGAGGAACCGGCAAGCCACTCCAGTATCCCTGCTAAGAAAACTCCATGGACAAAGACAACAGGCTCTAACACTATCATACTCTAATTTACCAGGAACATTTAGGGGACTACTCTGATCTCTCGAGTCCACTGACCAGATGCCTACAATAAACCCATGAGAAACTCAGAAGAACCTGATGGATCAAGCCAGTAGCCTGCCTTGATCCTGTTCTTCCCACAGTTGCCAACCAGACGTCCGCAGGACACCATCAAGCCAGACCAGAGCACAAGAGCAGCTCTCCCCTCCTCTGGCTTCCAGCAAGTGGCATCCGGAAGCATATTATTATACAGTCATATCTCGAGTTGAATGTGCTTCGGGATGAGCATGTTCGAGTTGCGCTCTGCGGCAACCCGGAAGTAACGGAGCGCGTTACTTCCGGGTTTCGCCGCTTGCGTATGCGCAGACGCTCAAAATGACGTCACGCGCATGTACAGAAGCGGCGAAAAGTGAAGCGCGTGCATGCAGGCGAGCCATCGCTAATTTCATTTGCTTCTAGATGCGAACGGGGCTCCGGAACGGATCCCGTTCGCATCTAGAGGTACCACTGTATATATTAATAAGCAACTATGCTTTTGAATTCTGGTGCTGGAGGAGACTCTTCAGAATCCCATGGACTGTAAGAAGATCAAACCTCTCCATTCTGAAGGAAATCAGCCCTGAGTGCTCACTGGAAGGACAGATCCTGAAGCTGAGGATCCAAGACATGAGAAGAGAAGACTCCCTGGAAAAGACCCTGATATTGGGAAAGATGGAGGGCACAAGGAGAAGGGGACGACAGAGGACGAGATGGTGGGACAGTGTTCTCAAAGCTACAGCATGAGTTTGACCAGGCTGCGGGAGGCAGTGGAAGACAGGAGTGCCTGACATGCTCTGGTCCAGGGGGTCACGAAGAGGCGGACACGACTAAACGACTAAACAACAACAACAATCCTACATTTTAAAGTTTTTGATGTTTAATGCCGTATTGTGTTTTTGATGTTTGATTGGGAGGCGCCCAGAGTGGCTGGGGAAACCCAACCAGATGTGTGGGGTACAAATAATAATAATAAATTTAATAATAATAATAATAATAATAATAATAATAATAATAATAATACTCCCTGTCTGTGGAGGCAGAGCAGAGCCATTGCAGCTCGTTCCAGGAGATGCCTGGATTCTGTGCCCAAAGTGTCCGTCTTCCTTCTCTGAGTGAGGGGCTTGCTGGTTCATGAAGAGGAGGAGGAGGAGGAGGAGGAAGAGGAGCCGGTGTCCTTTCTTTGGGGACGTGGCCCCCCTCCCCACCTGCCGTGCAACCAGGCTGCCATTTCCTAGAACTCCGGATCTCAGGAATCAGGCGCCAAGCCCAGTGTGGTCACGTTTGGCATGCTTTAACTAACCTCTGCATCCCTTTAATTACCTTCCCTCCATCTTAGTCCCCTCCCACCCCCTCTTTTTCGGTCTCTCTCTTTAATTGCCGCTGCATAATCATCTCCAGAGAAAAAACATCTGCGGTTTTTATTGATCTCTCGTTTCCTCGGGGAGGATTTTGCATTGTACTGCTGCGTAATTTAATTTCTTCCTTTTCCTTCTGATACCCACCACAGACTTGAGTGGTTTTTCAGTCTCTCTCTTTCTCTCTCTTGGCAGGGGGAGCAACGAGTGCAAAAGGACTTTCTCCTTCCCAGAAGTTCTTTCTCTCCATCCTGCTGCAAGACGCCCCCCCCCCGGGCCCAGAAAGGATCCCGCCAGGCAGAGGGAAACCCCCTCTTTCCCATCCTCGCCTGCCTGCTCTGCTTCCATGCGCAGGATCGGTGCGGCCGCCTGTTGAGAACGGTGCCTGATTCTGATCCCCTCCCCTCAAAACGGATACCGCATCTGGAAAATAAAATATACTCAGAGTCAAGAGTGGATTTCATGCTCTTTATTCAGCTTGTAGTGGTGAGGAGGAATGGAAGTTCCCCCAGAATGTCTGCTTTATATACATTATTTACACAATGGGCCCCACGTGATTGGCTAATTCTGGGATTCTCCGGTAGGCCAATCAGGTTGCAGATTCACTTCTACCTGGAGTTGGATTGGGTGACTCCTGTGGACCAATCAGACTGCTGCATTATGAATCCTATTGTTCTAGGACCAATCAGACTGCTGCATTCTGGAACCTATTGTTCTAGGACCAATCAGACTGCTGCATTTTGGACCCTATTGTTCTAGGATCAATCAGACTGCTGCATTTTGGATCCTATTGTTCTAGGACCAATCAGACTGCTGCATTCTGAATCCTATTGTTCTAGGACCAATCAGACTGCTGCATTTTGGATCCTATTCAACTCAGTACATAACAGAAAAGGTTCAGAAAAGGGCCGTCAAAAGGATTGAGCGGAGGGACTCCCATGAGAAAAAGAGACTTTAGAGAAAAGGAGAATGAGAGTTTGTAAAATGAGTGAAGTTTGTAAAATGATGTGGCAAAATATTTTTCTCCCTCATACTAAAACTAAGGGACATCCAAAAAAGCTGAAAGTTGGGACTACGCAGCACACAGTTAAACTCTGGAACTCCCTGCCACAGGGCTGGACACCAACCTAGGCAGCTTTAAAAGAGGATTGGATAAATTCATGGAGGAAGAGAGAGTTGAGGGCCATGGAGGGCTCCTCCTTGCCAGAATGGCTATGTCTCTCCCTTCACAGTCAGAGACAGCAATGGTTCTGAATCCCAGTTGCTGGAAACCACAAGAGGGGAGAGTTACTCTTGTGCTCGGATCCTGGCTAAGGGTTTCTCATGGGCATCTGGTTGGGCATTGTGGGAAAAGGATGTGGGACTGGATGGGTCCCCTTTGGGCTGACCCAGCAGCCAGCTCTTCCTATATTCTCTTTTATATTTTAAATTTTTATTGGAAATTTTATTTACAACATTACCTAAACCCCCCATCCCCCCAATACAGAAACCCACCCTCATTAAACGCGAACATAACATACAATAAGCATAACATACAACAATACAAACAACCAAATAAAAGACTTCCTTTATCCTGTATCTGGCCTCCTTGTTGTTGTTTAGTCGTTTAGTCGTATCCGCCTCTTTGTGACCCCCTGGATCAGAGCACGCCAGGCACTCCTGTCTTCCACTGCCTCCCTCATGCTGGTAGCTTCGAGAACACTGCCCAACCATCTCATCCTCCGTCGTCCCCTTTAGTGCCCTCCATCTTTCCCAACATCAGGGTCTTTTCCAGGAAGTCTTCTCTTCTCATGAGGTGGCCAAAGTCTTGGAGCCTCAGCTTCAGGATCTGTCCTTCCAGTGAGCACTCAGAGCTGATTTCCTTCAGAATGGAGAGGTTGGATCTTCTTGCAGTCCATGGGACTCTCAAGAGTCTCCTCCAGCACCAGAATTCAAAAGTATCCATTCTTTGGCGATCAGCCTTCTTGATGGTCCAGCTCTCACTTCCATACATCACCATACATCACTATCTGGACCCCTTATTTACTTCTTATAAGCTGTTTCCTTTATGAATAATTATTAAGATTTTTCTAATAAAACTTAAATATCCACAAAGTCTCCTGCAGACATTAATTGAAACAAGTCCAGGTATGTATTTTAGGGCACTATTTTGTGAAGTATCCTGTGCATTTTCTCCTTGTCTAGTGTGATCTCTGATTGCCTCTGTTAATCTAGCCAGTTCAATATACTCTAACAGTTTATCTTGCCATTCCTTTTTTGTTGGCACAGTTTCTTTTTTCCAGTTTTTAGCAATTAGGATCCTTGCCGCTCCTGTGGCATAGAGGAATATTTTCTGATCTTCTCTTGCTATACCTGTGTTTGTTATTCCTAGTAGAAAAGCTCCTGTATTTTTTATAAAGTTGTACTTTATATCCTATATTCTCATGCTCCACTTGCTGGAGACTATTATCACCATTATATTAATTTATATTCTGCCTTTCCCCCAGATCACGACTGAAGGCTGCTTCAACCAATGCAGATACAATGCCAAAAGCTAAAAACATATAAAAGACAATCATAAAAAGTAATTAAACTGTAAAAGGATCGCAAATCTAGATAATAAAAACAGCACGGCAGTATCAAAAGGAAAAAAAGAAAAGAAGCACTCACTTTTCAAAGGCCTGTTGGGATTTTTTAAAAAAGGCTTTGCTTTCCAGGGCAAGCACAGCAAGGAGGGAGGCAGTCCAGCTCCTCTAGGCAGGGAGTTCCAAAGTTGCCTGGGAGGAGCCACCACTGAGAAGTCCCTCTCCCACATCCCCACCAAATGATCCTGGAGGTGCTAGGGCCAAGAGAAGGGCTTCCCCAGAAGATCTCCCAGCCAGGGCAGAGGTGGATTTAAGGCAGCACAACTGGCTCCCCCCAACTGGTGCCGCTGGGCATCACAGCTATGACTTGGTGCATGTGCAGAGTGGAAGGTGAGAGGCAGAAGGGGGCCCATTTGGCCTCACACCAGGTGCTGCTGAAATTGGAAAAAGTCTTCCCCCGCTAGGGGGATGAGCATTTATTGTTCCCAACTCTCATCCTGCGGAAAGCCATCTACCGTATTTTTTGCTCCATAAGATGCACTTTTTTCTTCCTAAAAAGTAAGGGGAAATGTCTGTGCGTCTTATGGAGCGAATGTGTGGTCCCTGGAGCCGAATTGGCCAGAAGCAAAAAGCAGATCGTGCTTTTCTTTTTTTAAAGAGGGAAGTGGTTGTTGAAACAAAGCCGCTGATCATTTGCTGATTGGGGAGAGAGATAAGGGACGCTAGCGGAGGCTGCCTGGGAGGGGGGCGGAAAAAGCCCATGGATCCTCAGGATTTTTACTTTGGGTCACCCCAAATTCAGCATCAGATCACACAGCATGTCCATGGCTACAGCCTGCACCAAAAAAAATCACGCACCCACTGTTTCCTGGGGCTGCAATGGTGCAGAAATGTGGTTACAAAGCATGGATCCACATGGATCCTCAGGATTTTTGCATTGGGTCACCCCAAATTCACCATCAGATCACATGTCTGTGGCCACAGCATGAACCACAAAAATCATACATCCACTGTTTCGTTCAGAATATATTTTTTTCTTGTTTTCCTCCTCTAAAAACTAAGTGCGTCTTATGGAGCGAAAAATACAGTAATTAGATTTTAATTTGATCCTGGCATGTTTTCAGGAGGTAATTTAATTATTGTTTGGTTTTATACTAATGTTATGTATTTGATGTTAGCCACCCTGAGCCTGGTTTCGGCTGGGGAGGGTGGGATACAAATAAAAGTTTTTTTAAAAAATTATTATTATTATTATTATTATTATTATTATTATTATTATGGCAGGTGTGTATGAGGGAATAGTCATTGCAGAGGGTTGGACTAGCCTTGGGGTCCCTTCCATCTCCACAATTCTGTGATTCTGTGAATAAGCAACAACCGTGTCCAGTTCTTAAATGGGAGAGGCAAGAACATAGCTGTCAAGCGTCCCTTATTTGGAGGGACAGTCCCTTATTCCAGCGCCATGTCCCGCTGCTGTCCCTTATTGATGGATGTCCCTTAAATGATGTCCCTTAAATTTCAAAGGAAGCAGCTCCTCTCCCTCCCTCCCTGCCGGCCAGGGAGGAGCGAGGCGCCAACTGTGTTGCTTGGCTGTGTTGCTCACCCAATAAGAAGTCTAAGAATGACTGGGAGCTTGCATGCCTTGTGCTGATCAAATCGGCTGCGTTGCCTGGGGACTCGCCTTTGCTCAGCGCTTCCCAGCAGAGAGGTGACGGTGGTTTTCCTTGAGGCTTTGTTTGGCTGCTGGCTGGGCTTTCTGCCTTTGGTTCAGAGGGGCTCAGAAGTTGAACATACCTGTGCTGAGTGCTCGGATCGGAATCGGATGGATATATCATCAACGGCCCACTCACCCTTGCCGGGGAAAAGGTCTGTCTGGAGCGGGGGCACATGGTGAGGAAAAAGGAAAGGAGATCTCATGGGAGGGGGGGCTTTTGAATTTGTTTTGGAGGCTCCTTCGATTGACTTATGGGGGGAAAGAAAGGAGCTGGTTGACTAAAATGGTGGGTGACTGGTGATCTCGTGGCGAGGGGGGGAGGCTGTGTGTGTGTGGCTAGTTAATGCAAGCTGAGGGGGGTTTTGAATGTTGGACGTGCTGCTGTAAACTTTGCAGTGCAAAGCCAGGCCAGGGAGCCATCTTAAGTTGAGGCTGCATAGGCCTTGTGGTGCATGTGGTTCAGATTCTATTCAGTTGAACCTCTGGTTACAAAGTTGGTTGGACAGTGTTCTCGAAGCTACCAGCATGAGTTTGACCAGACTGCAGGAGGACAGGAAGACTGGAGTGCCTGGAACAGGTGAGGCTGCACGTCCCTTATTTTGGCTGCTGATCCCTTATTTTCAAGGCTGTTGGTCCCTTATTTTCAAATCTGTAAGTTTGCAGCTATGGGCAAGAAGGGAGAGAAGAAGCAGTCCCCTCCGCAGCAGAAGCTGCCCACAAAACCTCCCTGGGACTCCTTTTTGTCTCCTCTCCTGATGAAAAGACCAGTTGCTGTCGTGACAAGTTCCATTTTAATATGAGCAAAAATGAAATCCAGGCTGCCAGGTGTCAGGCGACCACAGGCCGTTCTGTTCATGCGCAAAAGACAGTGTGCTCTGGAAAGGGGGAGCAGGAGAAAGAGGTGCGATTTTGCAGGGCCTTTTCCCTCCGTGTGAAATACTTTTCTGGTTGTCGTCTAAGTGACAGCAACTGTCACTCAGGCAACCCGAGTTAAGAAGAATATTGATAAGCTGGCAGGTGTGCAGAGGAGAGCGGCCGAGATAATCAAGAGCCTGGAAGCCAGACTCCTGTTTTTGAAGAAGGGTCGAGGGAGTTGGGGATGCTCAGCTTGGAGAGGCGATACAAGAGCCACCTTCACATACCTGAAGGGTTGTCACACAGAAGAGGCAGCAAGCTTGTTTTCTGCTGTTCTAGAAGGTGGGGCCTGAACCGATGGATTCAAGTTACAAGAAAGGAGATTCTGACTCCATTTTAGGAAGAACTGTCCAGCAGTAAGAGCTGTTTGACAGTGGAAAGGACTCCCTTGGAAGGTGGTGGACTCTCCTTTTAAGCAGAGGTTGGATGGCCAGCTGTCAGGGATGCTGTCAGGTCTCGTACCTACAGGACCGCCTCTCCCAGTATGCCCCGGGGAGGAACTTAAGGTCCATAAATAGTTGGAAAACTACCCCCTCAGGAGAGGCTAGCCCCCTCTCAGGTTCCCGGGCTTGTTTACCAGTGACCTACCCTGGCTGGCATCCCCGCAAGTCCAGGGAGATCTTGATAGGCGACATCTCCCAGCGTGGAAGATGCACACCCCCTTTGCTCCTTGCATACCAGCAGGAGAAAGAAGAAAGTCAGAAAGTCTACATCATCTACGGTTTATTTCTGTCTTTACATCTGTACAAAAACATGTCCGTTTAGTTCAGTCTCCTCCAAGCAACTCAGTAAGACTTCCTTCACATGCGCAACAGGAAGGTCTCATATTACGCACAGAACAAAGCCCTGTGAACCGCCCTGTGAATTCTTTCCCAGGACTAGCCACATCATGTGATGTAAACATCGAGCTTCTAGTTTGCAGCTGCGTTGTACTCATATCCCAACACACCCTAGAGGTCCCGGGCCCTAAGGAAGTCAGATTAGCCTCAACCAGAGCCAGGGCCTTCTCAACACTGGCCCTGGCCTGGTGGAACGCTCTGCCTCATGAGACCAGGGCCCTGCAGGATCTGATTTCTTTCTGCAGGGCCTGTAAGACAGAGTTGTTCCACCTGGCCTTTGGCTTGGAATGAGTTTGATTCCCTCCCCCTCTTCCTTTTTCCTTTCTCCTTCTATGAAGAGATTGCACCCTAATGTTTTAATGTTGTATCTTAATCTTTTAAACTGCATTTTAATCAACTTGTTTTTATTATTGGTTGTTAACCACCCTGAGCCTGGTCTTAGCTGGGGAGGGTGGGGTATAAATAATAAAAAATATTATTATTATTTAGCTCAGATTCCTGCACTGCAGTGGGTTGGACTAGATGACCCTGGGGTCCCTTCCAAATCTATGAGTCTATGATTCCATTATTCTGTTATTCTCTGCCTGCTGGGAGCAGTGCTGGATTTACGTATAAGCTAAACAAGCTCTAGTTTAGGGCCCCACTCTCTTGGGGGCCCCAAAAAAATTAAAGGAAAAAAACCCCTGGATGTACATTTCCAAAATATAACGTAAAAAATAAAATGAAATAAAACCTACATCCAGCAACAGTGTTTTGTGTTGTGTAAGCTCCTGTGATGTAAGTCCTGGGCCCCACCTGCTAGCCTGCTCCCTCAAATATCCCTGGTTTGCTCCTTTCTATATATAGGGTGCCTACATTCTGCATGTGCAAATGGCTTGAGCTACCTATGAGGTCCATAAATTACCAGATAGCATATATTCAACACAAAAAACAGCAACCATTGGTTGGTGGCAAACAACTGCTGGACATAGAAAGGGCCCCATTACCTTGAGGGCCTCATCAAACCTAAATCTGGCCCTGGCTGGCAGGTATCTTCCCCAGGCTAGAGGAGCAGAGGAGCAAGCTTCCAATATATACGGCTACGCTTTTAGTTTATAGTACAGTGGTACCTCGGGTTACAGATGCTTTAGGTTACAGACTCCACTAACCCAGAAATAGTACTTCGGGTTAAGAACTTTGCTTCAAGATGAGAACAGAAATTGTGCTGCGGTGGCAGTGGGAGGCCCCATTAGCTAAAGTGGTACCTCAGGATAAGAACAGTTTCAGGTTAAGAACGGACCTCCAGAACGAATTAAGTTCTTAACCCGAGGTAGCACTGTACCTGTAGTTGTCCTCCTTCATGGGGGCAGGGCAGGGGAGGAGGGTCCTTCGAAAACCATCCCTGCTGTGGGGTTGTCATTGAGGTTCCCACCTTTCCATGGTCACAGGCTCTGGAATAACAGCAAATGCGACTGTCAGGGAACTGCCATCTGAGACGCAGGAGGTGAAAGGGCTCACGGAGGGTGAGAGAGACCATTCAGCTGAGGAGGGGACCAGCAGGGGGAGAAGTGGAGTTCCAAGGGAAAGTGAGTCGGAGGGAGGGCTCAGAGACACTTCAAGCGAGAACAGTGGGGAGGTTTCAGGACCTCCTGTAGGGACACCCACTCCTCGGCGGAAACTGTCACGCCGAGAGTCCAGAAGACGCGTTTCCGTTAAGGAGCTTTTATGCTGGAAGAAGTTCCGTAAACGCCCACTGTCCGATTCAACGAGCGACTGATGGAGCCATGCTTAAGGAGCTCCGTCACAGACAGAGGTTTGTGGACTTAGCCAAACTCTGAGGGACTAGGATTTTACGCACAAGCAGCTCACCATCCCATCACAGCAATCGGACAGTCCCTGAAAGCAGCTTGTGCAGAGAGGCATCATGAGCAACCCAGCCGGAGCCGGGGGAGCAGGAGGAGCTGGAGAGGGTCCAAGCCTGGAAGAAAGGTACAGGGTGTTGGAAGTGCAGCTAGCGCTGCAAACGGCGAGGCTAGAGGAAAGGAGGGCGCAGGATGCAGAAAAGGCAAAAGGCGCTACACTAGCAAGAAAGATGCCAGGATTGGTGCAGAAGTTTGGGGGGGACCCCAGGAACTATCAAGCCTTTAGGACAGAGATGCAGTATGCTCTCGAGCTGCAGTTTGACGACTTTCCCGACGAGGCATCGCGAGTGGCGTTTGTGATTGGCCATCTCGAAGGGGGGGCGAGAGACTGGGTTAGACCCCTGATGGCAGGGAATAGTGAAATGCTGAAGGACACGAGGAAGTTTTTTCGCGCCATGGATTTGATGTTTTCCAGCGAGATTGAACAGGGACTGGTGCGCAGACAATTGATGGCTTGCAAACAGGGGAGCCGATCGGTTCGTGAGTACTGGACTGAGTTTACAATGTTGATACATAAATTGGGATGGGACCTATCGGCGGAACCCATTCAAATGCTCTTTGAAGAGGGGCTTTCTTCGGCGGTGAAAGACGAACTTTCCCGGGCGCCCAGGGCGGAGTCTATGGACCAGCTGACCAAATCAGCGCTGACCATTGGAGCGCGCCAGGAGGCAAGAGCCTTGGAGAAGCGGGAGGGGAAAGGAGAGCGTTGGAGGGATTTCCGCATTCCAGAGATTCCAGAGCCAAGTTTCCCGCCAGGAGAGCCGATGGAAGTTGGAACAGCGCGCGCGCGCGCAGTTTCAAATCCCAGTGAAGGGAGGAAGAAGGAGGGAAAGAGCGCCAAGAAATGTTATCTCTGCCAGCAGCCAGGTCACTTTGCCAGAGTCTGCCCGCAAAGAAAGGAATGGCAAGGGATGGCAGGAGCTGTTGGGGGGGAGGAGGAGGGAGTCCAGGAGCCAGTAAAAGCCAACGCCTGGCTGCCACCGTCAGGGCACTGCAGCCAGGCCAAGGAGCAGTAAAAGTGCCCACTCCGGAACCTCCAAGACCAGCCCTAGTAATAGAGGTGTTGCTAGAGCTGGCAAACGGATACCCACTAAAGACAAAGGCGCTGTTGGACTCAGGCAGCTCCTGTAATTTTATGAGTAAGGAGTTTGCAGCTGAACACCAGATACAGACACTCCCTTTAAGCAACCCCCTGCAGGTGACCACGATCGATGGGAGGGAGCTGTTGGGAGGAGAAGTTAGCCTACAGACCGTCCCAATGGTTATGAGGGTGGCCAGGCACACCGAAAGGATAGCGTTCAATGTGGCCACCCTGGGAGGGGCTCCCGTCATTTTGGGAATGAGCTGGCTAGCGTTGCATGACCCACTAGTGGGCTGGCATCAGAGAGTGGTCTCCTTTGGGTCAGCACATTGCCTGGAACACTGCAGAGAGGGAAAGGTGCCAGAAGGGGCAAAAGCCTTTCTAGCAGGGACGGAAGTGGCGGACAAAGGGAAGGTGCCCAAACAATACGCTGACCTGAGCAAGGTCTTCAGCGAAAGGGAAGCAGATAAACTACCACCGCATAGAGACTTTGACTGCCAAATTAACCTGGTCCCTGGGGCCCAGCTCCCCGTGGGCAAGCTCTACGCCATGTCAGACAGGGAAATGCAGGAGTTAAGGGAGTTTATTGATAAAAACCTGAAGAGGGGCTTCATCAGAGAGTCCAGAGCGGTGGGGGGGAGCCCAGTGTTTTTTGTGGACAAAAAAAAACACGGATAAACCCAGGCTTGTAGTGGACTACCGGCGGCTAAATGCCGTGTCAGAACCAGTGACTTTCCCCATGCCCAGGATTGATGACATTTTGACCAGGGTGAGGAAGGGAAAGATATTCACGAAACTGGACCTGAGAGGGGCATACAACCTGATACGAATAAAGAAAGGGGATGAATGGAAAACCACCATGTTCACCCCTTTGGGGGCTTTTGAATATCTCGTTATGCCATTCGGATTGCAATCAGGCTCCGCCTGTTTTCAATCGCTCATGAACCATGTCCTGGGACCTTTGCTCTACAAGAATTGCGTGGCCTTCCTCGATGACGTGCTGATATATTCAGAGAATGAGGAGCAGCATGTAAAGGATGTCAGGGAAGTGCTGAGCCAGCTGCAAGCAAACCAGCTGTGGGTGAAATTGGAGAAGTGTCAGTTTCACACCAAGGAGGTGGAATTCCTGGGGTACCGCTTATCAGACAAGGGATTAGCCATGGATCCAGGCAAGGTCCAGGCGGTGCTGGAATGGAAGACACCGAAAACGAAAAAGGATGTGCAAAGGTTCTTAGGGTTTGGGAACTTTTACCGTAAATTCATCAAGAACTTTGCCCACTTAACGGCTCCCATCACGGACTGTCTAAGCAGCAAGAAGAAATTCGTTTGGACGGCGGAGGCGGAGCAAGCATTTGAGGAATTGAAAAGGGCATTCGCTTCGGAAGAACAGCTCCTGCATGTGGATTTACAAAAACCCATGAGAGTGGAAACTGATGCCTCAGACCGGGCGGTGCTGCTTCAGCCAGGGAGCAATAAGTCGGAATGGAGACCGTGTGCCTTCTTTTCGCGTAAGCTGAACAAATCCGAGAGGAACTACACCGTATATGACCGAGAACTACTCGCCATTCACGAAGTGTTCCGGAGATGGAGACACTTACTAATCGGCGCACAGCATAAGGTGCAAGTGTGGGGAACTTATTTAAAAATAATTATGAGAAATGCTGGTCAGAAGTGAAAAAAGATCTCGAAATATGGTCAAATCTGAAGCTTTCCTTGATGGGTCAAATAGCAGCTATTAAGATGAATGTATTGCCTAAAATGTTGTTTCTGTTCCAAACACTACAAATTGTGGACAAGATGGACTGTTTTAAGAAGTGGCAGAAAGATATCTCTAAATTTATCTGGCAGGGCAAGAAGCCCAGGATAAAATATAAGATTTTAACTGATGCAAAAGAAAGGGGTGGCTTTGCCCTGCCAGACTTCAGACTGTACTATGAGTCAGCAGCATTCTGCTGGCTGAAAGATTGGCTGCTTCTTGAAAACACGGACATTTTGGATTTAGAAGGTTTTAACAATGTTTTTGGATGGCATGCATATTTGTGGTATGACAAGGTTAAAGCTCACAAAGCATTTAAAAATCATATTGTCAGGAGATCTTTGTTTAATGTCTGGATCAGATACAAGGATTTACTTGAAAATAAAACCCCAAGGTGGTTGTCACCAATGGAAGCGAAAGCTCAGAAAAAACTCAATATGGAGGCCAGTTGGCCAAAATATTGGGAAATTTTGGAGCAAGAAGGAGATAGACTGAAACTGCAGAGTTTTGAGAAATTAAAAAATAGAGTCCGAGACTGGTTACATTATTTTCAGATAAGGGAGGCATACAATTTGGACAGGAAAATTGGCTTCCAGGTGGAAAAATCTAAATTAGAAACAGAAGTGCTAGAACCTAAAACTAAAATCATGTCAAAAATGTATAACTTGCTGCTGAAATGGAATACACAGGATGAAACGGTTAAGTTAGCTATGATTAAATGGGCACAAGATCTTGGACATAACATCATGTTTGCTGACTGGGAACAGTTATGGACCACAGGTATGAAATTTACGGCATGTAATGCCTTAAGAGAGAATATTATGAAAATGATATACAGGTGGTACATAACCCCAGTCAAGCTCGCAAAAATATATCACTTGCCCGATAATAAATGCTGGAAATGTAAGGATGTTGAAGGTACATTCTTTCACCTTTGGTGGACGTGCCCAAAGATTAAGGCCTTCTGGGAAATGATTTATAATGAAATGAAAAAGGTACTTAAGTATACCTTCCTGAAAAAACCAGAGGCTTTTCTCTTGGGCATAGTCGGCCATTTGGTGCCAAAGAAGGATAGAACTTTTTTTATGTATGCTACAACAGCAGCAAGAATACTTATAGCAAAGCACTGGAAGACTCAAGATCTACCCACTCTGGAAGAATGGCAGATGAAGTTGATTGACTGTATGGGACTGGCAGAAATGACCGGCAGGATCCGCGACCAGGGAGAAAAGGCAGCAGAAGAAGATTGGAAGAAATTCAAGGATTATCTACAGAAATATTATAAAATTAATGAACTTTGAAAAGATGTTGGTTTGAACTTTGGTGGTCTCTAGCTGTTATGATAAAGATAATGGGGATTATAATTGTTTATGTTATTAAATTTAAAAAAGTTGAATGGAAAATAAGGTTTTATTTTAAAAGGAATGTTAAGAGATTAGGATTTGCTGAATTAATAAATTGAACTAGAGAACAAGAAGGGGAGGTATGAGGAAGTCAAAGAAACATGTGAATGAAAAACTGTTATTGAAACCGAATTGTTTTTAATATTTTTCTTTTTCTTTTTCTTTTTGTGTTTATATAAAATTGGAAAATTCAATAAATATTCATTTTAAAAAAAAAAAACATAAGGTGCAAGTGTGTACGGACCACAAGAATTTGGAGTATTGGAGAACGGCACGAGTGCTCAACCAACGGCAAGTGAGATGGGCCCAGGAGTTCTCCAAATTCCATTTTGAAATCTGCTATGTGCCAGGTCCAGAAAACATCAGAGCGGACGCTCTCTCTCGCAAACCTGAATATTTGGAGGGGGAGGGAGCGCCTGAAGAGAGACATATTATCCCAGAGGACCACTGGGTGTGTGGGGCGGCCTGGGTGGGGCAAAGAGAACTGGTAGAGGGAACGGTAAATGATGAATACGCCCAGGATAAGCTCAGAGGTTTAAGGAGAGAGGGAGAAGACCCCGGAGGTTTTGAAGAAAGAAACGGGGCATTGTATTACAAAGGGGCACTATATATACCCGAAGGGGAATTGAGGGGGAGAGTACTCAAACAGCTGCACGACAATCCCACAGAGGGGCATTTTGGGCAACACAAGACCATGTGGTTGGTGACCAGGGAGTTCTGGTGGCCCAAGGTGAGGGAGGATGTACGGGAGTATGTGAGAGGGTGTGACCAATGCCAGAGAGCCAAAGGAGAAAGGCGGGCACCAGCGGGGTTATTAGAACCGTTACCCACACCAGAACGACCGTGGGAGGCGGTATCGATAGATTTTATGACTGATCTGCCTAAATCCCAAGGGGAAACCGCCATACTAGTCGTAGTAGACCTGTTAACTAAGATGGGTCACTTTGTAGCTTGCTCACATGCAGTCACGGCGGAAGAGACAGCGAAATTGTTTGTAGAACATATTTTTAGGCTGCATGGCGCCCCCTTGAGGGTGGTCTGCGACAGAGGGAAACAGTTCACGTCCAGATTCTGGAGGAAACTTATGAGCTTGTTGCACGTAGAGGTCAACTTTTCAACTGCCAGGCACCCTGAGACCAATGGGCAGGCGGAGAGGGCAAACGGTATCCTCCAACAATACCTGAGGTGTTATGTCAATGACAGAGAGAACGATTGGGTCGAAAAGTTGGCGCTAGCGGAATTTGCTTACAATAATGCAGAGAATGTGTCCACCGGGATGAGCCCCTTTTTGGCTAATTATGGGTGCCACCCCAGGGCGTTTCCAGGGGGAGGAGGGGAGAGATGGAGTGTCCCGGCCGCTGAACATTTTGTAGAAGAAATGGAAGCGATCCATCGTCAACTCCAACTCAACTTAGAAAGGGCCAAAGAAGAATATAAGAGGCAGGCAGACAAGAGCAGAAGGGAAGGTGAAACCATTAGGGTGGGGAGTCAGGTCTGGCTATCAACCCAAGGGTTGCCGTTCAAGGGGGGTTGCAAGAAATTGAGACCCAAAAGATTGGGACCATTTGAGGTCATCCAACAGGTCAACCCGGTGGCTTTCAGACTCCGGTTACCGAACCACATGAAACTGCACCCAGTATTCCACAGGTCATTACTGTCACCATATAGGGGGGAAGGTGGAGGGGTATCCACACGGGGGCCAGCCATAGAAGAAAGGGAAAGCAGCAACCATGTGGCGGAAATCATCGACTCCAGGTGGAAGGGTAATCAGGTGGAGTATTTGGTCGCGTGGGAAGGGGAACCGGAGTCGGAAAACACCTGGGTGACGGCAGAGGAGGTCCGTGACGAGATCTTGATCGAAACGTTCCACCAAAGGTTCCCCAGGAAACCTCAGCCAGTAGCGAGGTTCCGGAGGGAGTACTTTGGCACCACCGACGATGAGGAGGAACTGGAAGGATTCAGGGAATCGGAGTTGGAAGGAGGAACAGACTCCGATGAGGAGGAGTACTTGGAAACCCGAAACAGCAAGAGGTGGAGGGAAGTGTTCGAAACTTCGGAAGATGAGGGAGGTTCCTTCAGGGGTTTTGCTCCCTCGCCTCCCGCAGAGGAGGGGAGGGAAGGGGGTGAAGGGGGCCCTGGAGGGGAGGTGGATGTCAGGGAATGCCATCTGAGACGCAGGAGGTGAAAGGGCTCACGGAGGGTGAGAGAGACCATTCAGCTGAGGAGGGGACCAGCAGGGGGAGAAGTGGAGTTCCAAGGGAAAGTGAGTCGGAGGGAGGGCTCAGAGACACTTCAAGCGAGAACAGTGGGGAGGTTTCAGGACCTCCTAGAGGGACACCCACTCCTCGCCGGAAACTGTCACGCCGAGAGTCCAGAAGACGCGTTTCCGTTAAGGAGCTTTTATGCTGGAAGAAGTTCCGTAAACGCCCACTGTCCGATTCAACGAGCGACTGATGGAGCCATGCTTAAGGAGCTCCGTCACAGACAGAGGTTTGTGGACTTAGCCAAACTCTGAGGGACTAGGATTTTATGCACAAGCAGCTCACCATCCCATCACAGCGACATAGACCGATTTTTGAAAATAAATGGATTACAGAAAATCTCCCAAGAAAGCAAATTAATGTTGAACTATAAAATATCTGAACAGGAAATAGAAGGTGCCATTCAAAATATGCAATTGGGCAAATCTCCAGGACCGGATGGGCTGACTTCTAGATATTATAGATCTTTGAAAGAGTGGTTATTACAACCTTTGAAGGAAGTCTGCAATGAAATTTTGGAAGGGAAAAGGGCACCAGAGTCATGGAAAGAGGCGTATATTACACTTATACCAAAAATAGAGACTGAAAAGACTCAGCTTAAGAACTACCGCCCTATATCGTTACTTAATGTGGATTACAAAATTTTTGCTGACATTCTGGCCAAGAGATTGAAAAAAGTATTGATGGAAGAGATTCATAAAGATCAAGCAGGCTTTCTCCCGGGAAGACACTTGTCTGATAATTTGAGGAATATAATTGATATATTGGAAAAACTAGAAGTGAATATAAACACTAAAGCAGTTCTGATATTTGTGGACGCGGAGAAAGCTTTTGACAACATCTCTTGGAGTTTTATGAAGAAGAACCTACAGGGGATGGGGGTAGGCCAAGGTTTTGAAAATGGTATAGGTGCAATATATTCTGAACAAAAGGCTAAATTAATTGTAAATAATGTGGTGACGGAAGAATTTAAGATAGAAAAAGGGACACGACAGGGGTGCCCAATCTCTCCATTGCTTTTTATATCGGTCCTGGAGGTTCTGCTGAACATGATTAGAAGTGACCGGTTGGTTAAAGGTATACAGGTCAGAGCCAAACAGTACAAATTGAGAGCATTTGCAGATGATTTAGTATTGACGTTACAGGAGCCAGAATCTAGTACCAAAAGGGTTTTAGAACTAATTCAAGAATTTGGTCAAGTGGCAGGATTTAAACTGAACAAGTCAAAAACTAAGGTTTTAGAGAATGAGACAGGTCTAACTGTGGTTAAGAAAGTGAAATATTTGGGGATTAATATGACAGCAAAAAATGGGAACTTATTCAAAGATAATTATGAAAAATGTTGGACGGAAGTGAAAAAAGATTTAGAAATTTGGTCAAATTTGAAGCTTTCCTTGTTGGGTCGAATTGCAGCTATAAAGATGAATGTTTTGCCTAGAATGTTGTTTTTGTTTCAAACATTGCAGATTGTGGACAAAATGGATTGTTTCAAGAAGTGGCAGAGAGATATTTCTAGATTTGTCTGGCAGGGCAAGAAGCCCAGAATAAAATTTAAGATATTAACTGATGCAAAGGAAAGAGGCGGATTTGCCCTGCCAGACTTTAAACTTTACTATGAATCAGCAGCATTCTGCTGGCTGAAAGACTGGCTGCTTCTTGAGAACACAGACATTTTGGACTTAGAAGGTTTTAACAATGTTTTTGGTTGGCATGCATATTTGTGGTACGACAAGGTTAAAGCACATAAAGCATTTAAAAACCATATTGTCAGGAAAGCATTGTTCAATGTCTGGATAAGATACAAAGACTTATTGGAAAATAAAACCCCAAGGTGGTTGTCACCAATGGAAGCGAAGGCTCAGAAAAAGCTCAATATGGAGGCCAAATGGCCGAAATATTGGGAAATTTTGGAACAAGAGGGAGATAGACTAAAACTGCAGAGCTTTGAGAAACTAAAAAACAAAGTGCGAGATTGGCTTCATTATTATCAGATAATGGAGGCATATAATTTGGACAAGAAAATTGGCTTCCAGGTGGAAAAATCAAAATTAGAAACAGAACTGTTAGAACCCAAAACTAAGATTTTGTCAAAGATGTATAACTTGCTGTTGAAATGGAACACTCAGGATGAAACGGTGAAATCTGCTATGATTAAATGGGCAAAAGACGTTGGACATAACATTATGTTTGCTGACTGGGAACAGTTGTGGACCACAGGTATGAAATTCACGGCATGCAATGCCTTAAGAGAGAATATTATGAAAATGATATACAGGTGGTACATGACCCCAGTCAAGCTCGCAAAAATATATTATTTGCCCGATAATAAATGTTGGAAATGCAAAGAAACTGAAGGTACATTCTTTCACCTTTGGTGGACGTGCCCAAGAATTAAGGCTTTCTGGGAAATGATCTATAATGAAATGAAAAAGGTATTTAAATATACCTTCCTGAAGAAACCAGAGGCCTTTCTTCTGGGCATGGTCGGCCAATTGGTGCCAAAGAAGGACAGAACTTTTTTTATGTACGCTACAACAGCAGCAAGAATTCTTATTGCAAAGTATTGGAAGACACAAGATTTACCCACCCTGGAAGAATGGCAGATGAAGGTGATGGACTATATGGGATTGGCAGAAATGACTGGCAGAATCCGAGACCAGGGAGAAGAGTCGGTGGAAGAAGATTGGAAAAAATTTAAAGACTATTTACAGAAATATTGTAAAATCAATGAATGTTAGAATGATGTTGGATTGAAATTAAGCGGTTTCCAGCTGTAATGCTTTAAGAGAATATGGAAAAAAAGGATTATAAATAGGTAATAATACAGTGGTAAGGATTTGCTGAACTAACAATTTGTGGTGGAATACAAAAAAGGGAGGTACTATTAGTAATGGTTAAGACAAGGAGAATAAGGATGATTAGCTTAAATTTATAGTAAAATAAGGGAAGATTTGCTGAACAATTGATTAGAATTTGGAATACAGAAACGGGAGGCAGGAGGAAGTCGAAGAAGAAAGGTTTAAGAAATTAGGATATGAAATGGTACTTGTTTTTTGTTTTGTTTTTTGTCTTCTGTTTGTTTATGTATGTTTTGTTTGTATGAATATAAAAATTGTTTAATAAAAATATTATTAAAAAAAAAACAAAACAAAAAAGGGAGGTACGAGGAGGTCCGGGAAACAAGTTAAAGGAAAATAAGCAATTGAAAATTTATGTGTTTTTAAATTTTCTTTATTCTGTAATTTTGTCATTTATCTGTTTTTTCTCTTTTTTATTTTATTGTAATATCTTAAAAAATCTTAATAAATATCTTATAAAAAAAATGGAATAACAGCAAATGCAACTCAAGATCTCTCTTCCACTTGATAGATGGGGTGGAGTGGGGGAGAGAGAGATGAGGAAATTTTATACTCCGTAAAGGAGCCCTCAATGCAAAGCGGAGAATAAATTCTTAGGCAGTAGCTCCATTCAGAGGTTTGTAATGGTTCACAAATGGCACATCTGACCTCAAGAAGAACATAACCCAAGTTATCTCCTTAACATTTGACCTCCCCTGAAGGTCCGAAAGCGGTCTACATTTTGGGAAGGGATGGCTGATTTCATGAACTGACGGGGGCCACTGTTGTCTCCAGACTAAATAATCCATGTTTTCATAGAGTAGTGGAGTTGGAAGGGACCCAAAGTGTCATCTAGTCTGACCCTGCGGGAGCTGTATGTTGTTGTACCAACGCAACCCTTCAGAGGTGATCTGGCTCGATAAGAAAACTAGGCAGGCCTTCACTGCTGTGGAGCGAAAGGAAAGCCTAGCAGTCAAACGTTTCGTTTATGGATTAAATGCAGCATCAAAGAGAGAGATGAAACATTCATGCCCAAATCTCGGATTCCTCCCTCGGTGGCTCCTCGCACAGCCTGCAGCCTCCTCTCCATGTGCGCAGAGTGAACTCCCTGCCTTTTGTTTGCCTTGAAGTCTTCATCCAAACGGACGTCCCTATTAAACAAAAAGGGCTAAACTGCACTCAGAGACTCAGATGCGAAACGCAGCGCAGCCTCCCAATCAGTTCATTAAGTCTGAATAAACACATGGAAATTAATATTCAACTTTCATTCTCATATAGCCAAATTAGAAGCCAGCAAAGAGGGAAAGAATGTAATCTAATTAAACTAATGAGAGTTGTGCTAATAAATTGCCCACCATTAATTCTTTATTGCAGCAGGAGCGGCTCGGGAAGGAGACGTCGGCAGCCCCACCGACCCGCCCCTGACGCAGGGGGGCTTCAAAATCAGTTGGTTCTCCCATCAGCTTTGCATGTCCCCCAACCGCTTCAAGGAAAAGCCAGAGATCTGCAAGGCGCTGGAGACGAGGAGACCCACTCCCAGAGCTCAGATGCTCCTTATTTTTAGAGAGGCATTCACCCACCCCTTGTTTTTATTCCATTAAATTGTTGTTGTTTTTTTAAAAGCACCTGAAAGTGGTTTACCAAAAGACAAAACAATAAAATCCATTAAACAATGACAATACTTTAAACACGTACAAAAAGTTAAAATTCACACCGGCATTTCTACGCATCTGGGTAGGATGCTTTTGTTGTTGTTGTTGTTTAGTCGTTGTGTCCGCCTCTTCGTGACCCCCTGGACCAGAGCACGCCAGGCCCTCCTGTCTCCCACTGCCTCCCGCAGTTTGGTCAAACTCATGCTGGTAGCTTCGAGAACACTGTCCCACCATCTCGTCCTCTGTCGCCCCCTTCTCCTTGCGCCCTCCATCTTTCCCAACATCAGGGCCTTTTCCAGGGAGTCTTCTCTTCTCATGAGGTGGCCAAAGTACTGGAGCCTCAGCTTCAGGATCTGTCCTTCCAGTGAGCACTCAGGGCTGATTTCCTTCAGAATGGAGAGGTTGGATCTTCTTGCAGTCCATGGGACTCTCAAGAGTCTCCTCCAGCACCAGAATTCAAAAGCATCCATTCTTTGGCGATCAGTCTTCTTTATGGTCCAGCTCTCACTTCCAGACATCAGGATGCTTTTAGCAGCTGCCAAAAAAGAATCAAGTTGCCAGCTTGATCTCAATAGGCAGGGAGTTCCAAAGTGGAGATGCTGGGAAGGACCGGAGGAGAGACTTACACTTGGGCTCAAACCCTACAGGTGGGATTTCCGTTGTGGCATCTGGCCGGCCACTGGGAGAAGAGGAGGCTGGACTTTGGGGCTGACCCAGGAAGCTCTTCTTTAAGTCGATAGAAAAATCTGTTGGAGAGGGAGGTGTTCCTTCTCAGCTCCTGATCTCCAACGTGGATGCCATGGAACGAGAAGCTGCCAGTTAATTTTGCTTTACTTGTTTCTTATTTACTTGTTTCTTGTTTCATTGCATTCATATTGTCTTTTTTCATCCATGGAGTCAGGGGCGTCTTACCCATATTTTACTCACATATTTTACTGGATATAAAACTGGATATTTCATGTTTTTAATATTAGGTAGGGAACCACCCAGGGTGGCTGGGGAAACACAGCCAGATGGGTGGGGTATGAATAATAAATTGTTACTACTACTACTACTACTATGTTTTTACATAAGCTGTAATCCGCCCAGAGTGGCTGGGGCAACCCAGTCAGATGGGCATGGTACAACTAAGTTGTTTATTATTATTATTATTATTATTATTATTATTATTATTATTATCTACAGGTGTTTTTTTCTTGTGCTTATCTTCCTTCCAAAGTGGCTGGGCACTTTCATTTCCAGACAGAGAGAGAGAGAGAGAGAGAGAGAGAGAGCAGGAGGGATTCAACATCTATTTCTGCACCAAGGAGTAACTTTTGCTATAAGGCTACAAATACAAGACTTTTCACCCGGGAACACGGAGCTGACAAAAGAGGTTCGTTTCCCCGCTCTGTAAAGCTAAGTCTAAACCCAACCAGTAACCCAAACAGAGACAAACTGAGCCGCAGAAAAATATCCAAAGACGAACGGATCTGCCTCTTGCAAAGAGCGCAGCTGGGAAGCACAGAACCATTCTGAGCATTTGGGTGAGCCTAAGTGGGTCACAGGGATCCTTTACGCATCCGGCTCAGAGACTCAGCTGGGATCTGGCGCTCTAAAGCTAGATCATCCCGCCTCCTCTCGGCTTCTGCCGCTTGGCTTGCAAAATCCCCCGAACCGCCTTTGTTGTGCGGCGTCGCATTTGTGATGCTCTGAGTGTCTCCATGGAAAACTTTCAAGTCTGGCAGGCAGGCTCAGCACAAGCATCAAGGACCTGGTGGAATTTCCCCATTTTGACTTACAATCGATGGGGGAAGCGCAGCAGAAGGGGGGCGGGAGAAAATGGAATTTCTTTTCATAGAATCATTGCATTGCAGAGTCATTAGAACTGGATATGGAACAACTGATTGGTTCAAAATTGGGAAAGGAGTACGACAAGGCTGTATATTGTCTCCCTGCTTATTTAACTTATATGCAGAATTCATCATGCGAAAGGCTGGGCTGGATGAATCCCAAACCGGAATTAAGATTGCCGGAAGAAATATCAACAACCTCAGATATGCAGATGACACAACCTTGATGGCAGAAAGTGAGGAGGAATTAAAGAACCTTTTAATGAGGGTGAAAGAGGAGAGCGCAAAATATGGTCTGAAGCTCAACATCAAAAAAACGAAGATCATGGCCACTGGTCCCATCACCTCCTGGCAAATAGAAGGGGAAGAAATGGAGGCAGTGAGAGATGTTACTTTCTTGGGCTCCATGATCACTGCAGATAGTGACAGCAGCCACAAAATTAAAAGACGCCTGCTTCTTGGGAGAAAAGCAATGACAAACCTAGACAGCATCTTAAAAAGCAGAGACATCACCTTGCCAACAAAGGTCCGTATAGTTAAAGCCATGGTTTTCCCATTAGTGATGTATGGAAGTGAAGAGCTGGACCATAAAGAAGGCTGATCACCGAAGAATAGATGCTTTTGAATTCTGGTGCTGGAGGAGACTCTTGAGAGTCCCATGGACTGCAAGAAGATCCAACCTCTCCATTCTGAAGGAAATCAGCCCTGAGTGCTCACTGGAAGGACAGATCCTGAAGCTGAGGCTCCAAGACTTTGGCCACCTCATGAGAAGAGAAGACTCCCTGGAAAAGACCCTGATGTTGGGAAAGATGGAGGGCACAAGGAGAAGGGGATGGCAGAGGACTAGATGGTGGGACAGTGTTCTCGAAGCCACCAGCATGAATTTGACCAAACTGTGGGAGGCAGTGGAAGACAGGAGTGCCTGGCATGCTCTGGTCCAGGGGGTCATGAAGAGTCAGACCCGACTAAATGACTGAACAACACAAAGGTACCTCCAGGGTCATCTAGCCGCACCCCATGCAATGCAGGAATCACAGCCTTTGCACAAGCTTCACTGAAAAGAAAGGTGTTGTGTTTTAATGAAGGGCCTTGCACATTTAAAGAAAAGAGCAGCGAAAAAGAGACAGTTCGTGTTCAGGAATGGGACAGTTTAACCCCTTCTGACCCTGCTGCAGTCCTGGTGAAAGTTGCTCCTTGCATCAGAGGAGAGGTCAGCTTGGCTCTGGCCAGAGTCTAGGCATCAAAGCGTCTGTCTCCGCAGAACAGGTCAAGCAAGCAGACTCAGTGGGATGAATGGGAGTGAGAGAGCAGTGCCCAGGACCCAGATGCAGAAAGCGAGGGTCAAGTCTGTCTGCCACCCACCACCCTCTGTCCTCTCCAGTTGCCCATTGATCTGTGGTTAATCCCCCAAAAGGAGCCACTCTGAAAATCTCAATGTCCAAATGTGTTTTCTCTCAAAAGCAACTGTTCTAAATACTCTTTCATACATACAGTCATACCTCGGGTTACAGACGCTTCAGGTTGCATTTTTTCGGGTTACGAATGCTCCAAAATGCGGAAGTACCAGAATGGGTTACTTCCGGGTTTGGGCAGTCACGCATGTGCAGAAGCGCTAAATTGCACTTTGCGCATGCGCAGAAGCACTAAATCACAACCCACGCGTGTGCAGACGCGCCACTGCGGGTTGTGAACATGCATCCCACACGGATCACGTTTGCAACCCGAGCGTCCACTGTATTTGGAGCCAAAAGCTGCACTGGGACATTTGGTCAACAGCAACAACAAAAACAATGGCTGAATGTCTCAGTACAGCTTGCAGCTCAAAAGATAGAATTATAGAACTGTAGAAACTTGTTTTCCACTCTTCCCGATGGTAAGACCCAAACCGATGGATTCAAGGTACAAGAAAGGAAATGCCAGCTAAGTCTCAAGAAGAACTTTCTGAGGACAAGAGTTGTTGGGCAGTGGAAGGTGGCAGACTCTCCTTCCTTCCTCAGAAGGTGGCACACTCTCCTTCCATGGAGGTTTTTCATCCGAGGTTCGATTGGCACCTGCCAGGGATTCCTGGGATTCCTGCCTTGCAAGGGGTGGACTAGATGCCCCTCAGGATCTCTTCCAGCTCTACAATTCTATGTTTGCATGAAAGAGGGCCCCAACAGGGGTGATGTGACAGCTGCAGCTGGAAAGGAAGGAAGGAAGGAAGGAAGGAAGGAAGGAAGGAAGGAAGGAAGGAAGGAAGGAAGGAGCCCTCACTATTTCCAGGGCTAATTGGTGCTTTTCTTCCGCCTTCCCAACCCGCCTACTGTTTTCCAGGAAGAGGTGGCGGTGGCACTTGGAGCCATTTCTGCCGGAATGAGCGAAGTGCCGAGGGAAGGCCATTTATTCTGATTAGCCTGCCTCATTACACAACCACAAATGTTGCTTAAGCAAATGAAGCCAAGCTGCCTCCTCGCTCTTCCAAGGAGGCCCTTTGCGGCTCCGCCAACAGAACACGCCAACGGAACCCAGAGCGCCGGCCATTTCTTCCTCTTTGCAGCCCAGTAATGAAACATTCATTGGGGCCTCGACTGGAGGCCTCCGGAGCTGGAGGAGATGAAGAAGGCAAGGAAAAATGGGCTGCAGCGCCTGCAGAGGGAGCGAGAGCAGGAAGAATGCCTCAGAAGAGCCTGGTGGATCAGGCCACAAGATGCCTCTTCTGGGAAACCTCCAAGCAGGATTCGAACACAAGAGCAACTCTCCCCTCCTGGGGTTTCCAGCAACTGCTCTCCAGAAGGATGGCTGAGCACAGCCATCTTGGCCAGTAGCCATCAATAGCCTTCCTTTAAATAATGGTTGCAATAATTAGAGCCATCTAGGTAGGTGGCCATCTCTGCTTCCTGCAGGAGTGAGTTCCGCAGTTTAACCAAGGCCAGGCAGCCCATGAGGCGAGGTGAGGCAATTGTTTTAGGCAGCATATCTGGGTCCAAGGAGAGGGCTTTGGGTTTTACTTAAAGGCTCAAATATAGGTCCATATAAAAAGGAGACTTCCCTGAATGCCTAGACCCAGGTTTGAGCCCAGAGAGAACCCTGGCAGAGATTTAAAAATCACAATTATTATTATTATTATTATTATTATTATTATTATTATTATTATTATTGTTATTTATATACCGTCCTATACCTGGAGGTCTCAGGGCAGTTCACAGAAAAGATCAACATAAAAACCACAATATATATAATCAAAATGAAAACAACCCGATTACACCCCCCAAAATATGTTCAGCAAGGCATTGAAATGTTGCCTGCTAGACCTTCAAAATATCCCTTCAAAGTTGCTCTTGCCAGAGGAGTGAGGGTGCCAGGGGACAGGTATGGAGGAGGCAGCTGCGTTGAGCAGCAGGTCCGGTGCCTGAGGCAACCACTGCACCTTGCCTCACAGGTGAGTCAGCCCTGAAAGAAGAGATAGGGCAGCTGCTTTTCCTAGAGAAATCCCAGCTCCAGACCCCCAAACCCTACCTAAGAGCTTCCCCAGAGACCCGTTGCTGGGAAGCCAGAGTTGGATCTGGAGCAAGCCTGGACATCTCCTTGAGGCCTCTCCCTTGTTATGCACTGAATTGAATAGGATCCAAAATGCAGCAGCCTGATTAGTCCTAGAACAATAGGATTCAGAATGAAGGAGTCTGATTGGTCCTAGAACAATAGGATCCAGAATGCAGCAGTCTGATTGGTCCTAGAACAATAGGATCCAGAATGCAGCAGTCTGATTGGTCCACAGGAGCCACCCAATCCAGCTCCAGGTGGAAGTGAATCTGCAACCTGATTGGCCTACAGGAGAATCCCGGAATTAGCCAATCACGTGGGGCCCATTGTTTAAATAATGTATATAAAGCAGACATTCTGGGGGAACTTCCATTCCTCCTCACCACTATGAGCTGAATAAAGAGCAAGAAATCCACACTCAACTCCGAGTATATTTCACCCCTCTTAGGGAAGCTCTTTCCCATCAACAGCTGCCTTGAAACTGCTGAGGGGTTGAAAAGTTGGGATGACTTGGAGGAGGCGAGGAGGACCGAGGGTGAAGAGAGAGCTGGGAGTGGAGGGGGCCCCCTCTTCCCATCTTCTGGACCCCCTGGAAAACTCAGGAAACCTTCTGCACCTGGAATTGGTCATGGAGAGGTCAGCTGGATGGGATGCAGCCAGAGGAAGCGCCATCCAACTTGGGCTGCCCATAAAGAAGAAGAAGAAGAAGAGTTTGGATTTGATATCCCGCCTTTCACTCCCTTTAAGGAGTCTCAAAGCGGCTAACAATCTCCTTTCCCTTCCTCTCCCACAACAAACACTCTGTGAGGTAAGTGGGGCCGAGAGACTTCAAAGAAGTGTGACTGGCCCAAGGTCACCCAGCAGCTGCAGGTGGAGGAGCGGAGACGCGAACCCGGTTCCCCAGATTATGTGACTACCGCTCTTAACCACTACACCACACGGGCAAGTCTAGAGGGAGAGGCTAGAGGAAGAGCAGCGATGGCAAACCTGGTAGAGACCGAGTGCCCAAACTGCAACCCAAACCCCCTTATTTATCGCAAAGTGCCAACACGGCAGTTTAACCTGAATACTGAGGTTTTAGTTTAGAAAAAACAACTCGTACATTAACATCTTTTGCCTTAAAAGAAAAGCACAATGACACAGCTTCCGATGACACAAACCACTTTTTATTGAAAGGTAAAAGTTTGCATTTGGCATGCTTTTGAACAATTTATGTGGTTTTTGCTATTGTATGCATGCTGATAACTTGGCTCATACTTTGTAAGCTGTTGGGTGATCTGTTCTAGAAAGAGACTGTGGTTGCAAAAACTAAGATACTGGGAATGATATTTCCTCAATTTCCCTTCAAGAAACTCTTTTCTTTCACCAAGTTGGGCAACACTTTTGTGGTTGGTGTCAGAGCCGTCAGACGCTTGATGTGTGACACACAACATTTTCATTGCACAGAAGACAGAACACTTTCCCACTGCGTTCAATCAATCCAAATGACTCTTGGAATGATCTTCCATTATCTGTTCTTGCTTTTCCTTTTTTTTTTCCTGTACTCCTTTTTGGGTGTCCCAATACAAATCTAGCCCTGTGTCTGCGTCACAACGGCGATCCTCAATTCCTCTGGCAATCTAGTAACAAGCTCTGGTGAACTCGGTGCTGGGGCGACGGTGCATGTGCCCACAAAGAGAGCTAGAGGGATCACCACCACTAGGCTAGAGGGATCTTTCCAGGAGCTCTTAGTGTTTTGAGACTTTTGCAGGTGAACTGAGAATTTATTTGGACCCTGGGTGAGAATCCAAAGGCCGAGAGGGGGTGTCAGAAGGAAAATAGATTGGTATTGATCCATATATATTAGTCACGTTATCTTAATGTTACATTTTTATATGTAACTGTGTGTTTTTGCAATGTTTTCTTTAAGTTGTCTGCCACTGCTTCGGTTTTTTTGCATACCACTTCGAGATATTTTTCATAAATTAAGCGGTATAGAAGTTAAATGCTCTGATCTAATAATCTAATCTTTCTGAGCCAGGAAACGAGGATGAAGTTGCAGGCCAAGTCAGCAGAATCAATTGTTCTGAAAAGACTGCTAATTTGCTGAAAGTGAGCCCTCAAAGCATTTTGTTCGTCAAGCCACCGTGTCTTTGTTTACAGGTTAAATCCCCGCTGTCTCATCCTGTTAATGATCTCCAAATTAAAGCTGACCTTCCAATTTGGAGCCTTTCAGGGACTCAGAGATAATGGCTGGTGGGGGCGGGAGGCATCATTTAGGAGACCAATGAGACAGGCCGGCAGGTGCCCCGTGCCTGAAAACCTGAATCGGGGCCGCTCCATTTGGAACAATGAAGAAGGCACAGAGGAAAGGGGTTCTGGGCACTCTCCCTACCCTTAAAGAAGGCAGGAACTTGTGAGTGCATTATTTCTTGGAAATGTCTTGCCCCCAAAATGGTTTTCCTTGAGCTGGAAAGATGATGAACCATCTGGAAACCAAGTCTTTTGAGGAACAGCTGAGGGAGTAGGGGGTGTTCAGCATGGAGAAGAGGAGGCTGAGAAGTCAAGGGCTGCAGTGACTCGTTTTTCCAGCCAAGGTACACCCAGAAGCCAGCCCCACCCTTCCGGAAGCTGGAGGAAGAGGAGTGCACAAGCAGAAGGACAAAGCACGTCTTTTGCTTTCCTCTTTCCGCCCCGTGCTCTGGTGTGAGCCAACTGACTCAGGCCACAGTGTGGGACAAAATAATGCGTCTTTTGGAGCAACCAGAGCTCTGGAGCCCACACAGAACATTCAGACTTGGGATCAGAAGCTTCTGTAAATCTGGGATGCCCCTCTTAAAACGGGACAGCTGCATGCTATGCCAGACCCAGATCTTCAAATATCTGAAGGGCCGTCCCAGGAAAGATGGAGCCAGCTTGTTTTCTGCTGCTCCAGAGGGGAGGACCTGAAGCAATGGATTCCAAAGGCCGGAGGCGAGATTCTGACTCCACATCAGGAAGAGCTTTATGATAGTAAGAGCTCTTCAGCAGTGGAACAGTCAACTTCAGGAGATGGTGGGCTCTCCTTCCTTGGAGGTTTTTAAGCAGAGGTTGGATGCCCATCTGTCATGGATTCTTTGGCTGAGATTCCTGCATTGTGGGGATTTAGGCTAGATGACCCCTTCCAGCCCCACAATACTATGATTCCTCCTGCAACGCCATGGAAGGCTCAAGAAGAACGGAGGCCTTGACAGTGCAACTGGTCGCTTCAAGCGCTTGCCAGGGATCTTCAAACTGCAGGTTTCCGCCACTTTGCCTGCTGCAGTCACATCTGCTCTCTGCTCTGCATTACCGTCCTATTATGATAGAAAGAGAAGACGTGTGTGTTGTTGAGGAGATTATATATATATATATATAAAATAAAGACTGGTTGTTTAAATAAGAATGGTTCTGCACTGAATATTTATGGAACCCAGTGTTATCCAAAAGGGCAAAAAATAAAAATAGAGGTTATTTAAATTTAATTTGCATTTAGATTTTCAAGTCAGGTTTATTATATAGCAGAAACATGCTAAAATTAAATCCATAATGTACATTACAGCAAGTTGAGCAAATTGTACCTTGGAGCAATTTCTGCTTCGAACACAGGCTGCCTTGCCTGCCTCTTCTCTTTTTCCCATCATGGGTAAGTAAATTTGCAGGCGCTTTTCAGCAACTCTTTTATTATGCCTATTAGTAAATCAATGGAGAGTCTGGAAGAGAGAAAGTGTAACTGCTCAGGCAGCTGAGAGAGACGCAAAACCCGGTGGCGGCTTGGATTCGCCAAAAGGACTAGGTGGCATGGCAGGAAAACGTTGCCTTCTCTTTGGCTCTGCTGATTCAGCATTAAAAGAATTTTTTAGGATTTTGACAAGCTAGAAAGTATATATACAAGGGTGACCAAGATGGTCAATGGTCTGGAAACCAAGCCTTGTGAGGAACGGTTGAGGGAGCTGGGTATTTTTAGCCTGGAAAGGAGGAGACTGAGAGGAGAGATGAGAGCCATCTTCAAATATCTCAAGGGCTGTCAGATGCAAGATGGAGCGAGCTTGTTTTAGAATCATAGAATAGAATCATAGAGTTGGAAGAGACCACAAGGGCCATCAAGTCCAACCCCCTGCCAAGCAGGAAACACCATCAGAGCACTCCTGACATATGGTTGTCAAGCCTCTGCTTAAAGACCTCCAAAGAAGGAGACTCCACCACACTCCTTGGCAGCAAATTCCACTGTCGAACAGCTCTTACTGTCAGGAAGTTCTTCCTAATGTTTAGGTGGAATCTTCTTTCTTGTAGTTTGGATCCATTGCTCCGTGTCCGCTTCTCTGGAGCAGTAGAAAACAGCCTTTCTCCCTCCTCTATGTGACATCCTTTTATATATTTGAACATGGCTATCATATCACCCCTTAACCTCCTCTTCTCCAGGCTAAACATGCCCAGCTCCCTTCCAGAGGCAAGGAACCAAACCAATGGACGTGGGATGTAAGAATCAGGTGCAGTCAAACACAGCATTGCTAGAGTAGACATGATGGTTGTCTCAGTCCTCCAGTCGGAACTTCCTGCTTTCCAGGACTAAGACGAAACCTCCTATGTGTAACCTGAGATGGGCATGGTCTCTCCTGAAGTAGAGAAGAACCTGAACCACAGGCTGGCGACCATCTTATCTCTTATCTTATCTCTATTGATGCCATCTTAACAACAGCACTGCTAAGTTGCCCCCTTGACTCCAGACCAAGAGAAGAAAAGGGGGGCTTTCTCCCATAAGCAGATAGTCACCACATTTAAACTATGTTCTAACCTTTTAAGTCTGCCTTCTGGGAACCTTTGTGTGAACAGATGATTACTTGTGAGTAAACGTTTTATACTTTACAGAAGACTGTGTAGCATCTTATTTTGTTGTTGTTGTTGTTGTTTAGTCGTTTAGTCGTGTCCGACTCTTCGTGACCCCATGGACCAGAGCACGCCAGGCCCTCCTGTCTTCCACTGCCTCCCGCAGTTTGGTCAAACTCATGCTGGTAACCTTGAAAACACTATCCAACCATCTCGTCCTCTGTCGTCCCCTTCTCCTTGTGCCCTCCATCTTTCCTAACATCAGGGTCTTCTCCAGGGAGTCTTCTCTTCTCATCAGGTGGCCAAAGTACTGGAGCCTCAGCTTCAGGATCTGTCCTTCCAGTGAGCACTCAGGGCTGATTTCCTTCAGAATGGAAAGGTTTGATCTTCTTGCAGTCCATGGGACTCTCAAGAGTCTTCTCCAGCACCATAATTCAAAAGCATCAATTCTTCGGCGATCAGCCTTCTTTATGGTCCAGCTCTCACTTCCATACATCACTAAACGGGGAAAACACCAGGAAATATTTACAGAGACTCTAACGATTCTGAGGAAGCTATCTGCTGTGCTTGTGTTTAAATAAAAGGGGGATGTTAACTCTGCTGCTTTTGTTGAACTTGTAAAGACAAGTTGGGATAGGATATCTTAGACAATATATCCTCCCCTGCATCCTTAAAAATTCCCACAATGGATTCGAATGACAAGAAAGGAGATTGCAACTGAACATCAGGAAGAACTTTCAGACAGTAAGAGCTGCTGAACAGTGGAGAGGTCTTCCTTGGATGATGGTGGACACTCCATCATTGGAGGTTTTTAAGCCAAGGTTGGGTGGGATTCTTGAGTTGTGATTCCTGTGTTCCAGGGGGGTGGAGTAGATGACCTTTAAGGTCCCTTACAACTCTACAATTCTGTGATCAGATGAATCTTAGGGTGGTATGACAACCATTGCCTTAATGAAAAAGAAAATGCTTATCTGGACCTTGAATCAATGGCTCCCTCTTGTCACATTCTCAGCGGACTGAATGAAAATCTCTTCCCCCCTCCCCATTCCTTTGGATGTTTGTAAATTGCTAATATATTCCAAGCCCCTGATCACTGCATCTCCCACTTCCTTCAGCCAAAAGTCACAATATTGGCATTCTCTCTATCCTATGGATTATTAGCTCCTTGTGGGGGGCAGTGTAGCTGATATTACAGAAACGTGAACCAGGATTCAGCAGGAACTTGATTTGTTATCACCTCAGTGGCACAGAGTGCCTTCCATCAGCTTCTGCTGGTGGCCCAGCTACACTCCTATCCGGACAGGGATAGCCTGACTACTGCTGTCTGTGCTCTAGTAACCTCCGGGTTAGATTACTGCAATGCGTTCTACGTAGGGCTGCCTCTGAAGACGGTTTGGAAACTTCAGCTAATGCGGAATTCAGTGGCCAGGTTGCTCACGGTTTGAGCATATTACACCAATCCTGGTCCAACTGCACTGGCTACTGATTAGTTTCTGGGCCCAATTCAAAGTGCTGGTTTTGACCTATAAAGCCTTAAATGGCTCAGGACCGCAGTACCCCAAGGACTGCTTCTTTCCATATGAACCTACCCAGACCCTGAGATCATCTTCTGAGGTCCTTCTTCGTGTGCCTCTTCTGCGAGAGGTCCGGAGGGTGGCAACACGAGAACAGGGCCTTCTCTGCAGTGGCTCCCCGTCTATGGAATGCTCTCCCCAGGGAAGTTCACCTGGCGCCTTCGCTATAAACCTTTATGCGCCAGGCAAAAACGTTCCTTTTTAACCAGGCCTTTCCTTACTTGATCTACATCCTATACCCTTTTAAAAAATGATGGCTCTTTGGGGGAGTTTTTGCTTGGGTTTTTGGTTTTGATTTGATTTTATGTATTTGATATTTTATGTGAACTGCCCTGAGACCTTCGGGTATAGGGCGGTATAGAAATTCAATCAATCAATCAATCAATCAATAATATTGGAAACTGGGGCTTAGTCTAACGAAACAAATTCCAATCTTTAGTTGAGATTCCTGCATTGCAGGGGGTTGAACTAGATGACCCTTAGGGTCCCTTCCAACTGATTCTGACTTCTTGTTCAAGCCACTCTTAGCACAGGGGGGAAGAGAAGATACACACAAATGGCCTCTGACAGAGAGCCAGCCTCCATTAGGCTCTGCCTCTGAAATACTTAATAAAGACAGATTTGCTCTGCTCGAGAAGAAGGAGATTGGTCTTTCCCAGCCTTGGTCTCCAGTGCTCCCTCTAAATTCTCCCCACATCCAACCTCGCTTCTCCTGGCCGCCAAGGAGCAGACGGACTTTGCATTGCCCCGTCATCCCCGCCATAACATCTCACATCGCCAAGCAAGACGTCCCTTTTCTGTTTGGGTTTATGCCTGTCATTTGCAAAAAGCGGCTCACGTGTCACATGTTTGGGAAGCAGCTCAGGGGTTAGGAGGAGACGTTGAAAGACAGAATTTAAAATCTGATGCTCTGGATCCCATCTCTTCTGGTTACTTTGACAAGAGCATTTCAGAGAGGCTCATATTTGTCCCTTCCTGTTAGGCCCACCGTCTCTCCAGTGCCTCACATGCGCTTGGAAGTGAGCACATCAGAGGAGCAGAGGCGCCCACTGAAATGCAAAGAACATCCCTTCCCTTCTAGCTAGGAGTTGCAGGACTTCTTGCCAGCCAAAGCTGCTCACTGCTGGAGCTGGCAGCCATGAGGCTACCTCCTTTGCCGCAGAAAGGGTTTCAAGGGAACGCCAGAAAGGCACCTGCTGAGATCCTTCATAGAATCACGGAATTGGAGAGTTGCAATGCAAGAATCACAGTTAAAGCATCCTTTGTTTACAGCCACCCAACCTCTGTCCAAAAGCCTCCAATGAAGGAGATTCCACCACCTTCCTGTGGGGTTTGCAGCTAAAATCACAACTGTGTGTTTTGCTTGGCAAGCGCAGAGCTAATACACCGAGAGTTATTAAACTTCCCAGAGAGGACCCTCTGTGTGGTTTAAAGACTCTCTCGAGGTTTAAAGACTCTCTCAAGGCAAATCTTTTTAAAAGTAGTATAAACACTGACAACTGGGAAACACTGGCCTGCCAGCGCTCCAGTTGGAGAACAGCCTTTACCAGAGGTGTCCTGGGCTTTGGAGACACTCAAACTCAGGATGAAAGGGAGAAATGCGCTAAGAGGAAGGCATGCTTGGTAAATCCACACCGTGATCAACTCCTGCCCAGAAACCAATGTCCCCACTGTGGAAGGACGTGTGGATCCAGAATTGGCCTCCACAGTCACTTACGGACTCACTGTTAAGACCATGTTCATGGAAGACAATCTTACTTCTTTTGCCTCCACTGGGTGAGAACTCTCTAACAAATGAAACAACCGTCTCTTCCCACCCCCCACACCTCCAAGGTGACCAGACGTGCATGGCTAAAGCTCCTGCTTTCAGCCATGTTAGCTAAGACTACCATTTTTTTATTTTACTGTAAGTTAGAAGCATTTTTTCTGCACGCTACTTTTGTTGTGTTTGCTGCTTGCATTGAAATGTAAGTAAACCCCTCTTTTTTTGTTTATCCTATTAAAAACATTTGGTTCATTCTTTGTAATAGGGGTGAAGAGGAGAAGGTGAGCTGACCGCAAACGACAGGGATGGAAAGGTCTGACTGCCTAATTCCTCAGCTTTATTAAGCTGCAATACGTATAAGTGTTTTATTCTGCTAAAAAGGCTTCACAGCCAGTTTTTACTTCTGTTCTCATAGTGGCTGACCAGGTGCCCTAATGGAAAACAAGATTCAGGAAGCATTTTCGTACAAATTTCTCCTAACAAACACCTTGTGCTGTTGTGACTAATATGCACTTTTCTTTGCAACCAATTTCCCCTGATATAATTTATATTTATATGTTGTTTTTATTAATAGATACATTTTTAATTCCCCTACCATATGCATTTTTGTGGACGTGATTTAGTTGGAGAAGCACGCCTCAAAATTCAGAGATGCACGCTTCTCAAAAGCTAGCCTTGTTTTGGTTCAGGAGCTGGTTGCAGAAGGGCAAAGGGGGAATTTTCTTATTGAAATGCAAACAAACACCAAGCTCTCTCCCCCTTGGTTGGTCAGGTGAGAGCAGGAGGCTCAGATCCATCCATTCCATTCAGAGTGAACGGTTCCCTGGCTTGACTGAGAGACACAGAGTGTGCTGCGGATTATCCCTGGAGTGGGAAGGAAGGCAAAATATTGATTTCCTGCACTCCTTTTCATGGGCTGATTGAAATCAAGTTAGTTCTCCTTTACAGAGACACACACACCCCATCCTTTATCTCCCACAGTGTGTGTACTGGAACAGTGGGGCTCTCCTCCCACCCCCCCAACAACAACAAAACGCTGGGAAAATAGAAGCAGGAACAAAATCCCCTGGAAAGATATTGCAAAGGCAAACAGGTTTGCTCGTTTTTTCTCCTCCAAAGCTCCAGTAAGCTCCATGGCAACTGATTGGCTGTTCTCCTGAAGAGCACCGAAGCTGCAGAGCTCCATCAGGATTTCGGCAGCGAATCTGTCTCTGAACTAAACAACAGCAAATGAAGTTAGAAGTTAATCCTGCAGCATCAGGGCGAGAGTGACAGCGAGCCCTGACAAGGCCCGGGGCTTTGCATAGGGAGGGGGCGGAAGAAACCCCAACATCACTCAACCCCCAAAAGAAGGTTCTCAGAGCCAGGCGCTCTCACCTTTGCTCATGTGCGGAGAAGTGACAGCATTTGAGGCCGAGGAAGAAATCCTAGGATCACAGAATGGCAGAGGCAGAAGAGACCCCTAAGGGTCGTCTAATCCACACACACACACCCCGAAATGCCAGAATCACCACTAATGAATCCCTGACAGATGGCCGTCCAAGCTCTGTGGGAAGATTTCTATGGCAGCTTGAAGGAGGAGAGGCAGTTGGGGAGGGGGTCTTCTCGCTGGTTGCCCCCAAATTAAGGGAAAGGGCTCAGAGCATTCAGAAAGTCCCAGCGTTTTAGTTTAGGAGAAAGGAAGGCAAGAGGCAACATGACAGAAGTTTGTAAAATTACGCGTGGCCTGGAGAAAGTGGAGAGAGAAACGTTCTTCTTCCTCTCTCCTAACTCTAGAACTTGTGGATGTGCAATGAAGCCAAACATTTAACCTTTAAAGCCCTATACGGCCTAGGACCCTCGTACCTATGGGACCACCTCTCCTGGTATGTCCCACGGAGGACCTTATGGTCTTCAAACAAAAGCATCTTGGAGGTCCCAGGCCACAGGGAGGTTAGGCTGGCCTCAACCAGAGCCAGGGCTTTTTCGGCTGTGGCCCCGATCTGGTGGGACGCTCTGTCCCAAGAGACTAGGGCCCTGCGGGACTTGACATCTTTCCGCAGGGCCTGCAAGACAGAGCTGTTCCTCCAGGCCTTTGGCCAGGGCACAGCCTGAACCCCTCCTTCTGTAATCCGCATAGCACTCTAGCCCAATGGTTGCCATTAATTTGATTCTGAATTGATTTTAGAATGAATTGATTTTAGAATTGATTTTTACTGTTGTTAGCTGCTCTGAGCCCGGCTTCGGATGGGGAGGGCGGGATAGAAATAAATTATTATTATTATTATTATTATTATTATTATTATTATTATTATTATTTAGGAAAGGACTTCTCCATGTAGCACAGAGTTAAACTGTGGAACTCCCTCCCACAGGAGGCTGGGATGACCACCAGTCTAGATGGCTTTAGAAGAGGAGTGAGCGCTCTTGTGCTCGCATCCTGCTTGCGGGCTTCCCATAGACATCTGCTTGGCCACTGTGAGAACAGGATTCTGGACTAGATGGGCCATTGGCCTCATCCGGCAGGCTCTTCTGTTCCTAAGCTAGGCCTGGGCCAGACTCCCTGAGTCTGCAATACAGAAGAGCCTCTGCTGCCAGTCAATGCAAATCCCTCCCAAGGGAAATTTGGGGGGAGCTCATTTGGAGAGGCAGACTTGGCACCCGGCCGTCGCATTCCTGCTTCCCTGAGCTCTGGCTTGGTGGTTTCCATAGCTGTGTTTGATTGTGGTTAATATTGTTTGCAGTCATCTGCGGGGAGCTGATAATAACTTTTTGTTTCACTCCTGCCTTGTACTCTGGATACTTTTTGCACTGCTGTCTCCCACTATCCAAGTGTAACCTCTTGCCAGCGTCCCTCAAACACCACCAGGCAACAGAAATGTTTTAAATAAGCAAACCGTGGATTTGCAGCCACGCTTGACAGCGACCCAAACGCAGCCTCACCTCGCATTACGTATGGGCGGGTTCTGGTCCCTTGTTTAAAGTACTGCCTTGTATTAGTTCAGCCTGAGTTGCCGCTGCTGGAGCTCCTGCACATCTCATTACAGTGGGGCCTTTTGGAAGCACCGAGGTTCAGGCTACAATGGAGGCGCTGTTGTTTACACTCTTGTTTTATGCATCAGTAATATTAGGATGCCGTGCGTTGGACACTTCGCTTTGCATTCCATCCCCCTCCTATATCCGTTGGCAGCCATGAGCAGCAGCCTTGGAGGAAACTTCCAGCAGATGAGATGCAAATGAAGGCAGAACCAGAGATGTCCAGTGGATTCCCAACGCCGCTCTCCTCCAATGTGCAGAGTCAGGGTGGAAGCAGGATTCGCACCCGGGTTGCGCTGCATGGTCAAAGGGGGAGGGGGGATGGTAATGGTGGGGAAGAGTGTTGGTGGTAGGGAAACTGGCGGGTGGGAGAAGAACAGGCAGCTCCTCTATGTGCCTCCTCATTAAAAACATAAGAGGCCCATGCAGTCATAGAACTGTAGCCATGCCGATCACTTCTCCTACCTGGGCAGTTCTCTTTCCACAAGGGCCAACATTGATGCCCAAATTCAGCATCGCCTGAGCTCTGCAAGTGCAGCTTTCTTCAGACTGAAGCGCAGAGCGTTTGTGGACCAGGACATTCACGGAGAAACCAAAATGCTTGTTTACAAAGCTATTGCACTACCAACCTTACTGTCTGCTTGTGAAACATGGACCACTTATAAACGCCATCTCCAACTCCTCAAAAGATTCCATCAATGGTGTCTCCGAAAATTTTTCACATCATCTGGGAAGACAGGTGAACTAATGCCAGTGTACAGGAAGAAGCAAAGATCACCCATGTCAAAGCAATGATTCTTCAACACCAACTTCGTTGGACTGGTCATGTTGTGCGGATGCCTGATGATCGTCTTCCAAAGGAACTACTCTATTCTGAACTTAAAAATGGAAAGTGTAATACTGGTGCTCAACAAAGGAGGTTTAAAGACTCTCTCAAGGCAAATCTAAAAAAATGTGGTATAAACACCACCAATTGGGAAACACTGGCTTGTGAGCGCTCCCATTGGAGAACAGCCTTTACCAAAGGTGTCATGGGCTTTGAAGACACTCAAACTCAGGACGCAAGGGATAAATGTGCTAAGAGGAAGGCATGCTTGGCAAATCCACACCGTGATTATCTCCTGCCTGGAAACCACTGTGGAAGGACGTGTGGATCCAGAATTGGCCTCCACAGTCACTTACGGACTCATTGTTAAAAGCGTGTTTATGGAAGACAATCTTACTCGGCTACGAGGGATCGCCAAAGAAGAAGAAATGTAGCATTGGAAGGGACCTTTCTTCATAAGGAAGTCATTCCCTGCTATTATATGAATTCTACGGTCCCAAATATAAAATAAACGTTCATCAATGTATAAGGCAAACACATGCATAAGTGTATAAACCACGTGTCTGAAATAGTACAGGAGAGCAATCCTGAAGTCATTTTGACTTTCCCAAACCAATTTGACTCTCCCAAATTGACCTCAATATATTTCTCTGCAAGGATGGAGGAAAGCCTTCCCTTTGTTTTTCTGCTTTCAGATCCTGTCTTTAGGGCATATTTGTACACAAATAGGGTGAGCCTGTGACCTGGATTCAGGAATTAAAATATTTACCATCACAAAAGAATGGACAGGATGCCCAGGTAATGCAGTCAGTGACCATTAATAGTTATCCTGGCAGACAGGATTTCTGCTGTAGAAATGTGATGTATGTATGATGTTTTGGGGGATGGTCTTGAGCTACAGCGTGGGCAGTTATAGGGGCTTGCCCACCATTGTTCTGGGTTCCTCCTCCCTCCTGCGTGTGGTGAGTGAGGACCCTGTTGCAACAGATCAATAAAGATCAAGCTTACTAGCTGCTTTGCTTCCCAATATTCTCTGGTTGGCCTCTGTTATTTTCTCCTACCAATAGAGAACCTACTTAAGGACTCCATATGGCCTCTTGGATACCCCATAAGGGAAAAGGAGCAGGTTTTTTCTTATAACAGTTTGTTTACCAAGATCAGGAGCATCATATGCTGCTGCCATATTTAAGACTCACAGTCATAAAACTCACAGCGTCATATGTAGAGTTGGAAGGGACCCCAAAGCTCCTCTAGTCCAACCCCTGCAATGCAGGAATCACAGGTAAAAAAAAATCCCTAACAAATTGCCAACCATCCTCTGTTTTAAAACCTCAAAGGAAGGAGAACCGACCTTGCTCAGAGGGAGTCTGGCCTCTGTCCAAAGGGCAGGATTTTCAGGAAGGAATTTCTGAGGAGAAGGAAGAAGAAGAAGAAGAAGAGGAGGAGGAGGAGGAGGAGGAGGAGGAGGAGGAGGAGAAGTTTGGATTTGATATCCAGCTTTATCACTACCCGAAGGAGTCTCAAATCAGCTCAAAATCTCCTTTTCCCTTCCTCCCCCAAAACAAACACTCTGTGAGGTGAGTGGGGCTGAGAGACTTCAGAGAAGTGTGACTGGCCCAAGGTCACCCAGCAGCTGCATGTGGAGGAGCGGGGAAGTGAACCCGGTTCACCAGATTACGAGTCCACTGGCTGTTCAGCAGTGGAACAGACTCTGTTGGAAGGTGGTGGACTCTCCTTCCTTGGAGATTGTTAAGCAGAGACTTCTCCACAGGAGGGGAGCATTGCACTTGTGCTAAAGTCCTGCTTGCAGGTTTCCCAAGAGACATCTGGTTGACCACTGTGAGAACAGGACTCTAGACTCACTGGCCTGATGCAGCAGGATTTTCTGAGGACCTCAAGGTACACGAGGAGAGTCTTCCCTGGAGAGCACAGAGAGTGGGTTTCCCCAGGAGGGAGTCGGGCTCCCGCAACACCCCTCCAGCATCAAATAAACATGGAGCCATAATCGTTCTCCTTTTGACTAAGCCAATTCAGCACATACCAGAAGACAAAACGGACAACCTTTCACGCCTCGCTGGCCTCCCGTTTGCTGAATCGGCACTGAAATTACTTTCAGCTTTGCTGAACAAGGGGAATGGTGTTGTGAACCAGCTCCTTTCCGTGCTTCATCTTTTGGGGATGATTTCCCCTCCCTCTCTTCTCTCTCCCCCCCCCCCCCCACGCGCAGGCTGATGATGCACACATCTTGCAAGCCCTTCTGTTGAGAGGGGACAATGGCATCCTGTTTGCTGCCCTCCAGGGAAGAGGCCAACTTGCACACTGTCAAGAAAGAGCCTTGTGGTGGCCTTAGAGATGTCTTTAAATAACCCCCCAGTGGAGATGAAGAGCAAGGCAGCCCCACGAGTGGAGGAGGACATGGAGTGGCCGCTTGCCCTGAACCATGGCTTCCTGCATGTTGTTGTTGCTGTGGTACAGAGGAGGCATTCAGCATTGTGCTAAGGCCAACACCCCAAGCATTTTGGCTTCCCCATGACACAGCATAGGATCGTGGAACGGTAGAGCTGTAAGAAACCCAAAGGGTCATCTGGTCCAATCCTCTGCAATGCAGGGGTCTCAGTCCTCCATTTCTCCCACCACGCATTGTTCCAGGGGTTTTCTTGACCCTCATCTCTCTCTCTTGTCATCAAAGGAAGGAATAGTACCGCTCTATTTTGCCTTGATCAGACCCCACCTGGAGTCCTGTGTCCAATTCTGGGCACCACAATTTAAGAAGGATGTTGATAAGCTGGAATGTGTACAGAGGAGGGCAACCAAGATGGTCAAGGATCTGGAAATTAAGCCTTACGAGGAACGGTTTAAAGAACTGGGTATGTTTAGCCTGGAAAGAGGAGATGGAGAGGAGATAGGATAGCCAAATACCTTTCGGGCTGTCACATGGAAGATGGAGCAAGTTTGATTTCTCCTGCTCTGAAGGGTAGGACTCAAATCAATAGCTTCAAATGACATTGTCTCCCAAGACAAATCAATGCCAACCAGGAGGGAGTTGGGGGGTGTTTAGCCTGGATAAAAGGAGACTGTGAGGAGATATGATAGCTCTCCTCCAGTGTCAGATGGGCTTTTGCACAGAACATGGAGCAAGATTGTTTCTGCTCTCCAGGGGGGAGAACCAATGGATTCAAATGACAAGTAAGGAGATTCCAACTGAACATTGTTGTTGTTTAGTCGTTTAGTGGTGTCCGCCTCTTTGTGACCCCATGGACCAGTGCACTCCAGGCACTCCTGTCTTCCACTGCCTCCCGCAGTTTGATCAAACTCATGTTTGTAGCTTCAAGAACACTGTCCATCCATCTCGTCCTCTGTCGTCCCCTTCTCTTTGTGCCCTCCATCTTTCCCAACATCAGGGTCTTTTCCAGGGAGTCTTCTCTTCTCAGGAGGTGACCAAAGTCTTGGAGCCTCAGCTTCAGGATCTGTCCTCCCAGTGAGCACTCAGGGCTGATTTCCTTCAGAATGGAGAGGTTGGATCTTCTTGCAGTCCATGGGACTCTCAAGAGTCTCCTCCAGCACCAGAATTCAAAAGCACCAATTCTTCGGTGATCAGCCTTCTTTATGGTCCAGCTCTCACTTCCATACATCACTACTGGGAAAACCATAGCTTTGACTATACAAACCTTTGTCGGCAAGGTGATGTCTCTGCTTTTTAAGATGCTGTCTTAAAACTGAACATTAGCAAGAATCTTCTGAGGGCAAGAACTGCTTGACGACGGAAGGGACTTCCTCAGAGGGTGGCGGACTCCCTTTCACTGGAGCTTTTTAAGCAGAGGTTGGACCGCCATCTCCCGAGGATTCTTGAGCCATGATTCCTGTGTTGTGGGGGTGGACTAGGCACCCTTGGGGTAGCTTCAAACCATAGGAGCCAATTCCTAGTGGTCGCGGCGCCTGTGGTCTCCACATTAAAATATTTGAGGGGCTGCCCCCTCAAAGTTGATGGGCATTCCCATTCAAATGGTGTGACCAATTATGCAGGGCGGGGCTTACCTGGGCCCCCACAATATTTTTTTCAAGTTGGCAACCCTTCTTCAAACTGAACCATTTTATGGTTCTGTGATTCTATTCCAGCAGAGAGAGACAGCTAAAAACAGCTATAACACACGGAAGAAGAGACAAAAATGGTCCCTTATTTAAAAAACCTATAAAACCTGAATAGAGAAGTACGGGTTTGCTTGGCGTCAAAATGGCAAAAATGTTGGCACTGACATTGCTCCCTGATTATGGCGCCACCACTGAGGAGGCTCTGTCCTGCATCATCACTGCATAAGCCTCACCCTGTAAAACTGGGGCTATTGGATTATATGTATTATTATGTGAAAAAGAATTCCTTCCTTTTGCATGTCCTGAATCATCTGCTTCTCAGCTTTGTCGAGCAAGTCCCAAGTTCTAGCGTAACGGGAGGGGAACCGGCACTTGGGGGCTCTGCACTTTTGCACTGGACACCTGTAACCCCCTCACCCCAATATCTCCTCAGTCCTGGCCCAGTAAATAAGTAGTCCAGAGTTAAGGGATGATTGGCTTATTATCCTAATTTTGTTTACGCCTTCACCATCGCATTATTAAATTCCTCAACAAAGGCAGCTCTGCCTGAACCATAATTATCTGCAGGTGTGCATTAGCCAATTATATTTCCTGGCTCTTCAGCTACGTACCCCATAATAGTTCACCAAAGAAGCCATTTAAGGGAGAGAACCTTGTGTTTCAGTGCGGGGAGAGCAAGTCACTGCAGATCTGGGGAAAAGGGAGCAGTTTTAGTAAACGGGTCAGTGCCACAAGTTTTGCAGAAAGGGAAGAACCAGACTCTGCTTCTTGGTTCTTAATGCTATGGAACCCTGGAAGACCTCAAGGAGGAACTGGATCCCTTTGCACTTTCTAGGCAAGGGGTCAGCAAACTTTTTCAGCAGGGACTGGTCGACCTTGTGGGGGGCCGGACTATATATTTTTTTGGGGGGATGAACGAATTCCTATGCCCCATAAATAACCCAGAGGTGCATTTTAAATAAAAGCACACATTCTACTCATGTAAGAAAACGCTGATTCCCGGACTGATTTAGAAGGCGATTGGGCCGGATCCAGCCCATGGGCCTTAGTGCTCACTGGAATGACAGATCCTGAAGCTGAGGCTCCAAGACTTTGGCCACCTCATGAGAAGAGAAGACTCCCTGGAAACGACCCTGATGCTGGGAAAGATGGAGGGCACAAGGAGAAGGGGACGACAGAGGACAAGATGGTGGGACAGTGTTCTCGAAGCTACCAGCATGAGTTTGACCAAACTGCGGGAGGCAGTGGAAGACAGGAGGGCCTGGCATTCTCTGGTCCAGGGGGTCACAAAGAGTCGGACACGACTAAACAACTAAACAACAACAACTAAATGACTAAACAACAACACCATTTCAGACACATGGTTTATATACCTATGTATGTGTTTGCCTTGTATATTTATGGACGTATATTTTTTATTTGGGACCTTAGAATTCTTATTACAATTCTACATGTAGATTTCTACATGTCTTCTTTTTCTTTCTGGTGAAGGAGAGTTGGAAATGCAAAGGAACGTCTTCATCTGTGCGGGTCAAGTCAGATCATGCTCCTTAAAATAATGGCCTCTGATTCTTCTCCCAATCGGCTGAGCTTCCTGGTAATGATTCCTTTGCTGGGCTGAGCGAAGGAATTGAAATCAGCTTTAAAAGGCAGCGGATTTGCTATTGCTGTGTTCTACAATCCGGAGGTGAGCTTTAGCGAGGATATTCTGATGCTAATTCCTCTTCCCTAGAGGGCATTTTGCTTCATTTCCACGCTGTTTCACTGCCGCCCCTTAAACGTTTTGCCATCATAACGCACGAAGAATAAGCCTTCAGGATAAGTGTTGGGCAACTTATTATATAAATTAATATAAAGGCACTTTCCACCAGACTTTCTGAAGTCTCTCTCTTTCTTCCTAGAATCATAGAATCATAGAGTTGGAAGAGACCACAAGGGCCATCGGGTCCAACCCCCTGCCAAGCAGGAAACCCCATCAGAGCACTCCTGACATATGGTTGTCAAGCCTCTGCTTAAAGACCTCCAAAGAAGGAGACTCCACCACACTCCTTGGCAGCAAATTCCACTGTCGAACAGCTCTTACTGCCAGGAAGTTCTTCCTAATGTTTAGGTGGAATCTTCTTTCTTGTAGTTTGGATCCATTACTCCGTGTCCGCTTCTCTGGAGCAGCAGAAAACAACCTTTCCTTTTTGCCCCAGAGCCATCTGGCCGTCTTCTAAGTGAAATGATGCTGCCATCATGACTCCCAGACCTGTGCAATCTGTCTGTGGGTGAGTTCAGCTGGAGGACACGACAGTTCAGAAGGTGACCTCGCCCAGCTTCTCTGCATTCATGGAAAACTGGGTCCTTCCCAGCCCCCCAGATCATCCCCCAAATTGAACAGCCATGAGATGGGCTTCTCTACAAGGGGCTGCTACTGCCCACTCAGTGAAACCTCCCAAATGCTACATATACTGTATTATTATTATTATTATTATTATTATTATTATTAAAAAATATTATTATTATTTAAATTTATGTACCACCCTACACCCATCGGTGTGAGGGTGGTTGCAACATAAAACCACAATATAAAAACACGACATACGTAATCGAAATAAAAACAACCCATTAACCCCCCCATGCACATTTAAAAAGGGCAGCAGGCCCCTTTCATGTGAGACGGCTTTGCCCCACAAGTGCCCTTGCGGCGGCTTGGATGGGCAGAACTGGCACCACGAAAGACGCCACAAACTGCAGGTTCCACATCTGTAAGAACTCAGTCTTTTCACTCAGCAACATACCCTGCAGTGTTCCTCAGATGCAAATAGGGACATTTCTCACCCCCACCCCCCCAACTGACCCTCATCGAACCCCCCTTTTATCCGTCCCCCCATAGCATTTCCTATCAGAAGACACAGGACACTTGCCCTCCACTGTCCTGAAAAAAACCTCCTAATGTTTTTTGTTTTGTTTGTTTTGTTTTGTTTTGTTTTGTTTTGTTTTGTTTTGTTTTGTTGTGTTGTGTTGTGTTGTGTTGTGTTTTGTTTTGTTTTGTTTTGTTTTGTTTTGTTCTGCTCTGCTCTGCTCTGCTCTACTCTTTGGTAGATTTACAAAAAGGGAAGCACACACCAATAAATAAATTTTAGCAAGGGGTAAGATTAGAGGCAAATGCACAAAGCATTTAAATAATAATAATCAAGACTCCTTGCTCTCTTCCCCTTCCTTCTCTCCCCCCCCACCCCCTCCATCTTTCCCAACATCAGGGTCTTTTCCAGGGAGTCTTCTCTTCTCATGAGGTGGCCAAAGTCTTGGAGCCTCAGCTTCAGGATCTGTCCCAACCACTCTGGGCGGCTTCCAGGATGGCAGCCCTGGGGGTGGGGGATAGGGACATTCTGGGATCAAGAGGGAGGCTGGGGTGGCTTTTGTGATTCCGGGACTGCCCCTGGGAAATTGGGACCCTTGGGGGGTTTGCAGCAGCATTCAACACCTTGGAACTCCCTGCCTATTGACAACGAGTTTAACAGAAACCCCCCATCGACATAGAACAGGTAAATGTTAATGTTTGACATTTTTATTATTTTGCTGGAAGCTGCCCAGAGTGGTTGGGAAAGCCCAGCCAGATGGACAGGGTTATTAGTTGTTGTTGTTGTTAGTCGTTTAGTCATGTCCGCCTCTTCATGACCCCCTGGACCAGAGCACGCCAGGCACTCCTGTCTTCCACTGCCTCCCTCATGCTGGTAGCTTCGAGAACACTATCCAACCATCTCGTCCTCTGTCGTCCCCTTCTCCTTGTGCCCTCCATCTTTCCCAACATCAGGGTCTTTTCCAGGGAGCCTTCTCTTCTCATGAGGTGGCCAAAGTCTTGGAGCCTCAGCTTCAGGATCTGTCCTTCCAGTGAGCACTCAGGGCTGATTTCCTTCAAAATGGAGAGGTTGGATCTTCTTGCAGTCCATGGGACTCTGAAGAGTCTCCTAGTATTATTAGTATTAATATTATTATGGGCTCTGTAGGGGAGACATCTTTGTCCTCCTGAAAGCATTGAACACATTCCCCCATTGACACCTTAGCAAAAGATAATTATGGCACCTCCGTCAGGTCTAAGGATCCACCAACCATTGTCAACCCCTTTTTGCCTGCTTCCCTTCTCCCTGCCCCAATCCACCCCACACATTGTGCTCGCATTTTTCTGGCCTCTTGGCCCCTCCTGGCTGAAATGGGGAGCTGGGGGGAAGGGAATTGGGGGCTGCCTTCATCATATGAGGCACCCCAGAGCTGCCACGAGGCTGCTGAGATACCCACTGATGGAGCCATGGCCATTCTCTGGACAGCAAACGTCTCTTCAAACGGACTTTCGAGAGAGAAGGAAAAAGCAACAGAAGAAAGAGAACTAAATGCCACATGATTTATATTTCTCAGGTATAAAATAATCCGAAATAGACTAGCACAAAGTACACCATAAGCAAAGGTATAAAATGGCAGTTTATGGATAAGCAGCCTCTTTTAAGTACTAAACGTTGAGGCGTGTGAGTGAATCTTCAAAATAATGAGGGGGAGCATTAAAAACGCATTTATTTTACAGTCTGCACCTTAAGATTCCACAACATTTTTTGCTTAGTTACCGATACAGTGAAATTGGAGGCTTTTAATATTGCTCTTAATGGAATTTCTGAAAAGGCAAATGGAAAAAGCTGTAAGATGACAGTTTATAAAATGGTGATGGAAAAGATGAATTAAGAGGAAAGGGCCTTGCCGATATATATATATTTAGATGTATGGCCAGGAAGGGGCCATGGTCCAACAGAAGAAGGAGTCACAGAGCTGGGAGATGATTAAGAGCCCAGCTGCTGATGGCTTGTTTTATTTTATTTCACAAGATTTATATACCCTTTGCTTGCAGTAAAACCATAAGGAAAGATGACTTCTTAGGCACGTAAGGCTATAGGAAGCTGCATTTTCCTGAAGATACATAGCTCAGTATTGTCCACAGTGACTGTCAATTGCTCTGCAGGGTCTGTAGGAGAGGTTCTCCTTGATGGTTCCAGTATGGAGCCCCACACCCAGTTCCCAACCTGGTCGGAATTTATTCGATGATGCATTACAAGGCAGAGTTCACCTTACCGACAAAGGTCCATATAGTTCAAGCTATGGTTTTCCCAGTAGTGATATATGGAAGTGGGAGCTGGACTATAAAGAAGGCTGATCGCCGAAGAATTGATGCTTTTGGATTATGGTGCTGGAGGAGACGCTTGAGAGTCTCCTATCCATTCTGAAGGAAATCAGCCCAGAGTGCTCACTGGAAGGACAGATCCAGAAGCTGAGGCTCCAAGACTTTGGCCACCCCAGGAGAAGAGAAGACTCCCTGGAAAAGACCCTGATGTTGGGAAAGATGGAGGGCACAAAGAGAAGGGGACGACAGAGGACGAGATGGTGGGACAGTGTTCTCAAAGCTACAAACATGAGTCTGACCAAACTGTGTGAGGCAGTGGAAGACAGGAGTGTCTGGCGTGCTCTGGTCCAGGGGGGTCACGAAGAGGCGGACACGACTAAACAACAACAACAGTTGGATACATGCAGAGCAAACCTGGATGGATCTTTCCCCTCCCCAGGAACCTGCTTCGTCTCCTCTGGTCCACCTTCCATTGGCAAATCAAAGCAGTGTCACCGGAGCGAGTGCAGGATCAGGGCAGAAGCCCAGGGTTCCCATTTCCCTTTCTAGTCTTCTCTCTTTCCAAACTGCTGCTGTTTATGCCGTTTGGTTTCGATGCTCTTGTTTTAAATGGTTTTATTGTTTGTCACATTTTAGAAGACAGGAGTGCCTGGCGTGCTCTGGTCCATTGGGTCATGAAGAGTTGGACACGAATAAACAAATAAACAACAACAAATGAAGAGTAAGCCTAAGAGAAATTCACTACCAGGTTCAGGGAGTCTTATCAGGAAGCCCCACCTGAAGATCCCAGGGAGGACTGAGCTTAGATTTCTGCAGGTAAAGCAGATGGTGCACCCCTGAGCTGGGCCAGATCATTGCTCTCCCATCTTGGAAAGTGGTGGACACACCTTCCTTGGAGACTTCATCTGCCAGGAGACTTTTAGCTATGATTCCTGAAACACAGGGAGTTGGACTAGATGCCCCCTGGGTCCCTTCCCACTCTACAGTTCTAGGATTCTGTGACTCTATGACCTCAAAAGGTGGTGGACTCTCCTCCATTGGAGTTTTTTTCTTCCCCCACAGGTAGGATGGCCACCTGTCAGGAACTCTTCAGCTGAGATTCCTGCTACGCAGAGGGTTGGACTGGATGTCCCTTGGGGTCCCTTCCACCTCAACAATTCTACGATTCTACAAAACCTTGGAAGCAGAAGAATTAATTCATCCCCTCTCAGTTATTTCTGGCTCTTCTCAAACTCCCCTTGGAAACAGGAACTGCAACATAAACCCACAGTGTGGGGGATTTCCCCCGACCTAGAGAGTATGGCCATTGTCATCACGTCCAGAAATACTTTTTTGAAATGGGGAGGACTGCAGTCCTGGTAGAGCATCCAGATTTATTGCTCAGGGCCTTACTTAATCTTTGCAGGGGCTAATTCATGCGCTGTAACAGTCAAGGAGCCCCCACTTTTCCTAGCGATTGGCTTTGTCGCAGCTACAATCCCCACAGAGAAAAGCATCATTTTCTCCCCTGAAATTTGCAGTGTGGGTAGAGCATTACTCACTCCTGTGCTAGACCTTCCAATTAGCCGGAAATTAATTCCATCGCCTCTACTTTCGGCACAGCAGCTACGGGTTGGTGTGTGGACCCGCAATGGGCCTTCACGGTCGCGTGGAGAAACCCTCCCCTGCAGAACATTAGAGGGAAGCTGTGCAAGTGTATTATTAAGCCTTGTGTTGCGAGGAAAATATAAAAAAGGCACATTCTCAATAGAATCCTTTCTGAAAGAACATGATTCTTCCCAAGCACGAAACGGTGTCCCATAACTTTCAGGGGGATGTGATGTTGACCTAGAAAATGGCAGTTCACGCCTCCTGCTCCTTCCGCAGATGGCCTTCGATGGTCCTCTGAGGACAGATTCTGCACCCGTAAAAAGGGAACAGGAACAACTTGCCTCACATAATTATTGTGACAAAGAAGTGGAGCTAATCAAGGATAAATTGTATTATCCACCATCAGCCTCAGGGGTAGGATTAAAACCATAAGGAAATAAATTAAGCCCCTGACAACTTTCAGATAACTGGAACTGAAAAGTACCCTCCAAAACAAGGCAGTAGAAAATGAGAACTTATGAAGGACTTTGAAACAAACATGGCATGTATTATTTTTGGAGCATATATAGAATATATATATACAAGCCCGTTGCTCGGTCCCGGCTCCTGCCAACCTAGCAGTTCGAAAGCATGTCAAAGTTCAAGTAGATAAATAGGTACCGCTCCAGCAGGAAGGTAAACGGCATTTCCATGCGCTGCTCTGGTTCGCCAGAAGCAGCTTAGTCCTGCTGGCCAAATGACCCGGGAGCTGCACGCCGGCTCCCTTGGCCAATAAAGCGAGATGAGCACCGCAACCCCAGAGTCGGCCACGACTGGACCGAATGGTCAGGGGTCCCTTTACCTTTATACAAGCTGGAAGGTGTGCAGAGGAGGGTGACCAAGATGACCAACGGCCTGGAAACCAAGCCTGATGAGGAATGGTTGAGGGAGCTGAGGACTTTTATCCTGGGAAAGAGGGGACTGAGAGGAGATAAGATAGGCATCTTCAAAGACCCGAAATGCTCTCACTTGTCACAAGCTTGGTTTCTGCTGCTCAGAGGGGAGGACCCAAACCAATGGATTCAAATGACTAAATGGTTAGGAAGAACTTTCTGCAGGTAAGAACTGTTCAATGGTGGAACGGACTCCCTCGGAAGATGGTGGATTCTCCTTTCTTGGAGGATTTTAAGCAACAGTTGGATGGGCATCTGTCTTGGGTGCTTTAGCTGAGATTCCCACCCTACAGAGGGTTGGACTAGATGGCTATTTGGGTGCCTTCCAATTCTACGATTTTATGAACAATTAAGATTCTGTGAAGCAAGCAAGCCATAATCTCTGAATGGCACCTTGGTTCCTTCCTTCCTTCCTTCCTTCCTTCCTTCCTTCCTTCCTTCCTTCTCTGGGTGCCTCCTCTGTCCCAGCACTAGGCACACAGGGACTGTCCTGGTTTTGTTTCCTCGCAATCAATAATCTCTCCAGGTCCAGCCTTCCAGGCAGATTAGAGCAGGCCTGGGACGCACGGAGAAGGGCTGAGCTGCCACTGAATAATGGGTGCAATAAATATCCCCTTTGTTATCCTTGCACAAAAGATGTTTTCACTGATGTATAACGGTGCCATGTTCAGATTAGCCGCCTTGCTGCCGCCAGCGAGAAGGAGCTTGAATCATTTCCAGCACCTTCCGTGACTGAAGTGGGCCAGAGCCTCATAAAACACCATTATTGCTTTCTGTCCTTCCTCCAAAGCGCAGATCAAGGTGTTATTTCATTGCTAAGATCCTGACGCTGGGAGAGAGGCGGCCACTCTCTGCTTAGAGCTCAGAATGGCAGGTCAACGCATCTTCCGGTGTAATGGGGTTGAGATTAATTGGTGATAAGAATCTATGAACGTAAGAAGATCCTGCTGTGTCAAGACAATGGCCTTTCCAGTCCAGTCTTGTCTTCTCACAGTCGTCAACCAGATATTCCAAAGAGTTACCATATTTCAAAAAGGGACGCAAAATTTGTTGTTGAGCTTTATTTGGGGGGGGGGTAAGGTTCTTGAGATGGATAGATAGCTATATTGGCCAAAGTTGTGGCTAAATCTCAAAAGAATTAAAGTTTTTGAACTATTTATTTTTAAATAGCACTTCTGGCATGGGTTGCCATATGTCCAGGTTTTCCCAGACATTTTTTTGTGGTACTACACAATATAGAGGAATTATACCAGAAAGAAATGGGTGTCTCGTACACTCCAGGTAGTGTGGTTGCTGACCTTGAGCCAGACATCCTGGAGAGTGAAGTCAAATGGGCCTTAGAAAGCACTGCTAATAACAAGGCCAGTAGAAGTGATGGTATTCCAGCTGAACTATTTAAAATTTTAAACGATGACGCTGTCAAGGTGCTACACTCAATATGCCAGGAAATTTGGAAAACTCAGCAGTGGCCAGAGGATTGGAGAAGATCAGTCTACATCCCAATCCCAAAGAAGGGCAGTGCCAAAGAATGCTCCAACTACCGCACAATTGCACTCATTTCACACGCTAGCAAGGTTATGCTTAAAATTCTACAAGGCAGGCTTAAGCAGTATGTGGATCGAGAACTCCCAGAAGTGCAAGCTGGATTTCGAAGGGGCAGAGGAACCAGAGACCAAATTGCAAACATGTGCTGGATTATGGAGAAAGCTAAAGAGTTCCAGAAAGACATCTACTTCTGCTTCATTGACTATGCAAAAGCCTTTGACTGTGTCGACCACAGCAAACTATGGCAAGTTCTTAAAGAAATGCGAGTGCCTGATCACCTCATCTGTCTCCTGAGAGATCTCTATGTGGGACAAGAAGCTACAGTTAGAACTGGATATGGAACAACTGATTGGTTCAAAATTGGGAAAGGAGTACAACAAGGCTGTTTATTATCTCCCTGCTTATTTAACTTATATGCAGAATTCATCATGCGAAAGGCTAGCTGGATGAATCCCAAGCCGGAATTAAGATCGCCGGAAGAAATATCAACAACCTCAGATATGCAGATGACACAACCTTGATGGCAGAAAGTGAGGAGGAATTAAAGAACCTTTTAATGAGGGTGAAAGAGGAGAGCGCAAAATATGGTCTGAAGCTCAACATCAAAAAAACGAAGATCATGGCGACTGGTCCCATCACCTCCTGGCAAATAGAAGGGGAAGAAATGGAGACAGTGAGAGATTTTACTTTCTTGGGCTCCATGATCACTGCAGATGGTGACAGCAGCCACGAAATTAAAAGACGCCTGCTTCTTGGGAGAAAAGCAATGACAAACCTAGACAGCATCTTAAAAAGCAGAGACATCACCTTGCCAACAAAGGTCCGTATAGTTAAAGCTATGGTTTTCCCAGTAGTGATGTATGGAAGTGAGAGCTGGACCATCATGAAGGCTGATCGCCGAAGAATTGATGCTTTTGAATTATGGTGCTGGAGGAGACTCTTGAGAGTCCCATGGACTGCAAGAAGATCAAACCTCTCCATTCTGAAGGAAATCAGCCCTGAGTGCTCACTGGAAGGACAGATCCTGAAGTTGAGGCTCCAAGACTTTGGCCACCTCAAGAGAAGAGAAGACTCCCTGGAAAAGACCCTGATGCTGGGAAAGATGGAGGACACGAGGAGAAGGGGACGACAGGGGACAAGATGGTTGGACAGTGTTCTCGAAGCTACAGACATGAGTCTGACCAAGCTGTGGGAGGCAGTGGAAGACTGGAGTGCCTGGCGTGCTCTGGTCCATGGGGTCACGAAGAGTCGGACACGACTAAACGACTAAACAACAACAACACACAATATAGTTTGTTAAGAAAATTCCCAAACTCGGATCCACAGGCGACTCTGGGTCATTTTTCTATGGTAGTCTATCTTAAAGTCTTTATGTGTTTATATGCCTACTGCATTTTTAAACTTAAAATCCATTGTTGAATATTCAGCTCCATTGGATTTTCACGAGTTCTCATGTTATGAGGGAGCAAGGAAAGCTTCCCTCTCTTTGCCCCCTTCTCTTCTGCCTCTCCCGCGACCCTCTTCATCCTTCCTCCTTTTCTGGCACCCCTCGCCAATCAACAAGTTTAAAAATTCACCGCTCCAGCAAGCCCCAATTAACGAAAGTGGTTGTGCACTATGCAGATGATGACAAGTTGGGGACAGCTAATTAGTTGCCTTGTATTAATAAAAATGTATCAGCTTTTGCGGCAAAGTTCTACAGTGTTGTTTTTAGCAGGGACCCTTTCAGTTCAGGAGGAGGCTAGGCTCTCATAGGAAGAAAAAGAGGTCATTTATAGCAGATCTGCCCCTTTTAAAATCAAAACAAATCAGGTTGGTGATTGCAGCTCCCAGTAAGCACCCTGCTGTCTTGTTTTGCACTCAGGTGTCCCCAGGTGTGTCACATTTTGGGGCTTCACACAGTGCTCCTCAAACATCACGACCACATCTTCTGATCATGATGGGGCTTGGTGTGTAGGGAATGCAGAAAGTGGCCACATAATGAGTCAGACCACTGGTCCTGCTAGCTCTGTCTTGTCTACACTGCAGATCTCCAGGGTTCAGACTGTGGGAATGTTCAGGGTGGCAGGAGAGGATATATTGTTTATTAATACCCTTCCTAACTTGTGCTAGCAAGTTCCTTTGCTTAGCAGAGTGCATTCCCCTTTTCACAGCACAGCAGATAGCTGGTTGCAGGCTCGTGTGAGCCTCTCATTATTGTACAATTCAGTCTGTCTCAGATTGAATTGTACGTTTCTAGTAAGTTCCCTTGAATCCCTCTTAAAAGACCAAATGCGCAACAATCTTATTTAAAGTCAATAAAAGAGGTTTACTTACATCAGGCAGAGCACAGTGTGATCCCTGAAGGCAGACTTAGTTACAAATATGTACACATGGATCTGGGACGCGGGTGGCGCTGTGGGTTAAACCACAGAGCCTAGGACTTGCTGATCAGAAGGTCGGCGGTTCGAATCCCCACGACGGGGTGAGCTGCCGTTGCTCAGTCCCTGCTCCTGCCAACCTAGCAGTTTGAAAGCACATCAAAGTGCAAGTAGATAAATAGGTAGCGCTCCGGCGGGAAGGTAAACGGCATTTCTGTGCGCTGCTCTGGTTCGCCAGATGTGGCTTACTGCTGCTGGCCACATGACCCGGAAGCTGTACGCCAGCTCCCTCGGCCAATAAAGCGAGATGAGCACCGCAACCCCAGAGTCGGCCACAACTGGACCTAATGGTCAGGGGTCCCTTTACCTACCTTTACACGTGGATCTATCCCATATGGGGGATAGTCCCAGTGCTTCTGCTAGCTGAGAAGCTTTGCTAGAAGCTGGTCAAATGAAGAAGGAAGTGAAAAAGAGAGAGGTGTGCTGCGTGACTTGTCCTTTTGTTACCTGGACAGGTTACGTCATGCCCACCTTCTAGTCACATACAAGAGGAAGGATGCTCCAGCCAGGAGGAACAGGAAGTTCCGACTGGCTGGGCCAAACATTCTCTCATAGGTCTTCTCTAGCATTACAAGGAATGTTGAACTTGACTGGTCCCCATGGATTGCATCCCACACAGACACGGGTTCTTTCTGAGCCATGCCAGGAGATGCCATTGGGGACTGAGCTTGGGACCTTCATCATGAAAGGCAGATGCTCTAGCCGCTGAGATATGGACCTCCATGACTTGGTGGACGTGCCACTTATTTGGAGGCCTGGAGGGCCATCTCATCCGGTGTCATGACTGAGCCAGCTCCCAGTGAATGAAGCAGTCAGGAAGAGATAGAGTTCACTGCCCGACAAGATGAGCATAGCCGAGTGCCAGCTCCCCTGTCCGTAGGAATGCCAGTGGATAAGAGAATGACGGAGGGCAAACCAGAGCCCTGCCAACGCACTCAAGAAGTGCAAAGGACCACAAAGAGAGAAGGAAGCAGTTCATCAGGCGGGAACAGAGACCAAGATAGCGACTCGGAAGAGGTTGGAGCTGATCAAATCTCTCCCCGGAGCCGGTGTAGGGGGGCTTGCTAGACAGGAAGCAGAAAGGATGTCAGCTTTGTAAGTTCACTTTCTGTTTTAGAAAGCAGAAGGGACCTTAGAAAGGTCATTGCAATTCATGATGGTGGAGGCTGTGTTAATGCTGTCCGGAGTTACAGTGGTACCTCGGGTTAAGTACTTAATTCGTTCCGGAGGTCCGTTCTTAACCTGAAAGTGATCTTAACCTGAGGTACCACTTTAGCTAATGGGTCCTCCCGCTGCCACCACGCTGCCGGAACATGATTTCTGTTCTCATCCTGAAGCAAAGTTCTTAACCTGGAGCACTATTTCTGGGTTAGCGGAGTCTGTAACCTGAAGCGAATGTAACCCAAGGTACCACTGTATCTGCATGTTTTGACAATAAATCATCCTTTTTAATTAACTGCGCTCACTGTGTTATCAAGCCGGGGACTGGACTCCTGACATCCAACTCGCTGCAGTGCAGGCGTCACAAGAATTCCCCACAGATGGCCACCCAACCTCTGTTCAGAAACCTCCAGTGAAGGAGAGATCCAGGGCCACCCATTGCACTCTTGAATGACTATTTGCAGGAAATAGTCCCACTCTACTCTGCCTTGGTCAGACCCCACCTGGAGTCCTATATCCAGTTCTGGACACCCAAGTTTAAGAAGGATGTTGACAAGCTGGAAGGTGTGCAGAGGAGGGTGACCCAGATGATCAAGGATCTGGAAACCAAGCCTGATGTGGAACGGTTGAAGGACAGGGGTGTGTCTAGCCTGGAAAAGAAGAGAATGAGAGGAGATAAGATAGCCATCTTCAAATATCTCAAGGGCTGTCCCATGGAAGAGGGAGCAAGCTTGTTTTCTCCTGCTCTGGAGGAGAGGACTCCATCCAATGGCTTTCAGTGACAAGAAAGGAGATTCTGGCTTCCTGAAAGTAAGAGCTGTTTGACAGTGGAATTTGCTGCCAAGGAGTGTGGTGGAGTCTCCTTCTTTGGAGGTCTTTAAGCAGAGGCTTGACAACCATATGTCAGGAGTGCTCTGATGGTGTTTCCTGCTTGGCAGGGGGTTGGACTCGATGACCCTTGTGGTCTCTTCCAACTCTATGGTTCTATGATTCTATGATTCTGACTAAATATCAGGAAGAACTTTTGGACAGGAAGAGCTGTTCTACAGGTGGAACAGTCTCCCTCAGGAGCTTGTGGACTCTCCTTCCTTGGAGGATTTTAAGCAGAGGTTGGGTGGAATTCTTGAGTTTTGCTTCCTGTCTTGCAGGGGGATGGAGTAGATGACCCTCAGGTTCCCTTCCAACTCTATAATTCTATGGTTCCTACCTTACTGTCAGAAAGTTCTTCCTGATGTTTCGTCGGAATCTCCTTTCTTGCCATTTGGATCCCTTGTTCCGGGTTCTCTCCTTTGGAGCAGCAGAAAACAAGCTTTCTCCATCTTCCATGGGGCAGCTTGTCAAAAAGTCAGAGGTGGCTCGAAAGTCATTTCTCAGTCTTGTTTACTCCCGGTGTAGCAGGAAACACCCCCCCCCATCATTCAGTTTGTACAAACTTCACACACACACACACTCACACACTACATACGCTACGCTTCTGTTATAAATTGATAGAAAATCAACCATACATCGGATTTGCACTGTTCCACTTTTATTTTACTCCATGAAGGAAGGACTACAAAGTGGGGAAGGTTTGATACAGGCCAGCCATAATCCCTTGAACATCCCAGCACATCCACAGGAGCCCTGCCCAGTTGCTATGCCAACCCTGTTGGTCCTAGACAGAAGACAATCAAGATCACAAGGAACTTCCATATGGGAGTGGATTCAGCATGGACTGGAACAAAGGACAATGATCAGATCTTCCCTCAGGGGGCAGGAAACTGCGACTACCTTTTGTCTTCTGAAAATGACTCATGGGGAGGGGGAGAAGGGAACCAGCCAGGTGACAGGACACTCAGGTTACCACCACCACCCCTCCCTCAACCCCTCCTTTCTGTGATGTATGCATGATGTTTCTGGGGGTGGGCTTGACCTACAGGATGGGAATTTCAAAAGTTTTTATAAGGTCTTGCACACCATTTTTCTGTGTCTTTCCTCTGTTACCGGAAAAATCTGAGGGCTCCCTTGGACAAAAAGTAAAGACACCAACCAGAGTAAATTGAAGCAAATCAGCAGCCTGTAGGCTTGGTCTTTATTGAAGAAAGACTTTCGCGACAGGGTGCTCCCCTCACTTGCAGGTGAGAGGAAAGACCCAGAAAAAATGGTGTGCAAGACCTTATAAAAACTTTTGAAATTCCCATCCTGTAGGTCAAGCCCACCCCCAGAAACATCATGCATACATCACAGAAAGGAGGGGTTGAGGGAGGAGTTGTGGTGGTAACCTGAGTGTCCTGTCACCTGGCTGGTTCCTCCTTTCCCCCCTCCCCATGAGTCACTTCCAGGAGACAAAGGGGAGTTTGCAGTTTCCTGCCCCCAGAGGGAAGATCTGATCATTGTCCTTTGTTTCAGTCCATGCTGAATCCACTCCCATATGCAAGTTCTTTGTGATCTTGATTGTCTTCTGTCTGGGATCATCAGGGTTGGCATAGCAACTGGGCAGGGCTCCTGTGGATGTGCTGGGATGGTGAAGGGATTATGGCTGACCAGGACCAAGCCACCCCCCTTTGATAGTCCTTGTCATATGGAGTAAAATAAAACGGAACAGTGCAAATCCGATGTATGGTTGATTTTTCTATGAATTTATAACAGAAATGTGGCGTATGTAGTGTGTGAGTGTGTGTGTGTGTGAAGTTTGTACAAACAGAATGATTGGGGTGGGGGGGTTCCTGCTACACCTCTCTCCTGCAAGTGAGGGGAATACCCTGTTGCAACAGTTCAATAAAGGCCAAGCCTACAGGCTGCTGTTTTGCTCCAAGTTATCCTGGTTGGTGTCTTTGTTTTTGTCCAAGGGAGCCCTTGGATTTTTCCGGTAACACCGGGAAGCTGTTGGACTGACCGCTGGTCACAATGGCTGGGTCTGATGAAGTCCCAAAACATTGGGGGGGATTTATTTATTTAAATAGGAGAACTGGGTGCTGTGCAAGAGGCCACTGGCAGGATGAGTCCCTTCCTTTTTGGGAAAGGCAGGGAAGGGGACTTTCCCAATTCAAAATAGCACTTAAAATTGTTCCCTGTGCAGACGTGTTTCAGAAGAGGGCTTTGGGCAGTCTGCATTTGCCAGCTCTTGTTTTCAAAATGTATTTTGCTCCCTAGAAACAGAACTTTGCAGTTGCCTGAGGCGGCGGAAGCAACGAGACTGCAGAGCAAACAGCTTCCCTCCCCCCCTTTCTTTTTTTTTGCAAGCCTGACCTGTAGGAAAACATCTCTTTTGCAACAGGAAAACAAATTGGTTTGAAGGGGAATGTCAATGGACACAGACTCCCTTACCTCTTTTCCAGACCAATTAAGCCCATGTTCTTCGTTGAGGGCTTGTGTATTTCTCAGAAACGGATGGAGATGCCTTGTGGATAAAGATCCCTTGACCCACCCTGAGGAAGACTCGATCAAGGCATCACTTTTCTTCTTCTGCTGAAACCTCCTGCTTGCCCCCTCCTTTGCATAGGAACCACACATCTGAGACAAGGAGCGCTGAACCGACCCCTGCAAAGAGGAACCTGCCAATCATAGAGCCTAGGAAGTTGCCCCAGACCAGGAGTCAATTGAGCGCAGTATTGCCCACGCCTTCAGTGACTCATTCCCTCCCTCCACTGCTTGCCAGGAGAGATGGAATCATCGAATTGTAGAATTGGAAGAGACCCCAGGGGTCATCTAGTCCAATCCCCTCCAATGCCGGGATAGCCAGGCAGAAAGGAAGGAGCCAGGGAGGAGAGTGTATGTGGATCCCATCTTTTCAAGGGCTCCTCAAAGCCTGGCAGCACCCCAAGGCGAAATGATGCTTCTGCAGGATTCAGGCTTCTGCCACTGGGCTGAAAGTTCCAGGTTTCCCTGTCTCTATCTCTCTCCCCCTCTCTCTGGATTGGAGGGGTCAGTCTGGATGATGCCCAGAGTCCCTTCCATTTCTTTGGATCTGTATCTGGAGCAGTAGAATGTGTGAGAGCAAGCTTGTCAAACCAGCCCTTCTGTCAAGGTGATAGTTTGGGCTGGCCAGTTAAGCACCACGATTAGCATAACCAAAGAAGTTGTTTTGTGCCATAGAACAGGCATGTCCAACTTTCAAGAGACGGAGATCTACTCCCACTATAAGATAGCTGGCAGTGATCTACCAAAATTGTTGAGCTTTTTTTAAAAAAATTAATCCCCGCGATGGGGTGAGCTCCTGTTGCTCGGTCCCTGCTCCTGCCAACCTAGCAGTTCAAAAGCACAAAGTAGAAGTAGATACAAAGGTTTCCATGCACTGCTCTGGTTCGCCAGAAGCGTCTTAGTCATGCTGGCCACATGACCCGGAAGCTCTACGCTGGCTCCCTCGGCCAGTAAAGCAAGATGAGCGCCACAACCCCAGAGTCGGCCACGACTGAACCTAATGGTCAGGGGTCCCTTTACCTTTTAAGGTGCTACTAGAAGGAATTTCTTTATTTTGTTTCGACTACGGTAGACCAACACGGCTACCTAGCTGTAATTAGAGCTTTTTTTAGGAAGCCAAAGTTGTTGAGTAGGAGGACAAGCACCAGAGCGTAGTGTGTGTGAACAGAGATGGAAGCAGATTGGAAGCTGGAGACTCAGAGACCTGCTTGCTCTGCACTGAATCCAAAGATGCGGCAAATGGAGAAGGAAGGCCTGTTTGGGTGTTGATGCCGTGACCCCTTCCAATCCTGGGCTCAAGCTGGAGATTTAAAACCATATGTCCTGAAGGCACCGCAGTCTCTGCTGACCTTCATTTCAAGGAAACTGAACCTGGGTCAGGGCCTGGAACCCCTGGATTCTCTAACCGATCACAGATTGGGGTGGTGTGTTAACGACACACTTCAGGAAGAACTTTCTGGCAGTAAGAACTGTTTTACAATGGAAGGCTCTCGCTTGCGAGATGGTGGACTCTTCTTCCTTGGAGGTTTTCAAGCAGAGGTTGGATGGCCATCTGCCATGGATGCTTGAGTTGAGATTCCTGCATTTAAGGGGGTTGGACCAGATGTCCCTCGAGGTCTCTTCCAACTTTGCTGTTCTGTGATTCCCCCCCCCCACACATACCTGCCTCTGTAGCACCTCCTAGAGGCCGTAAAGGTAAAGGGACCCCTGACCATTAGGTCCAGTCGCGGACAACTCTGGGATTGCGGTGCTCATCTCGCTTTATTGGCCGAGGGAGCCAGCATACAGCTTCCAGGTCATGTGGCCAGCATGACTAAGCCGCTTCTGGTGAACCAGAGCAGCACACGGAAACGCCGTTTACCTTCCTGCCAGAGCGGTACCTATTTATCTACTTGCACTTGATGTGCTTTCGAACTGCTAGGTTGGCAGGAGCTGGGACAGAGATACGGGAGCTCACTCCGTCACGGGGATTCGAACCACCGACCTTCTGATCAGCAAGTCCTAGGCTCTGTGGTTTAACCCACAGCGCCACCCGCGTCCCTCCTAGAGGCCTTCTTGCTTGCCAATTCCAGGTCCTCCTCCTCCACAACAGTCTCCACCCAGGCTGTTTGCTGGCATTTCTCTGCTCAGTGAATTCATTTGTCGCAATATGTCCCAAAGAAATAAAAAATAAAACAAAATCCTTCTTCAGAATCTGCTTGAAAACTTCCACGGGCGTCTTTGATGTATGTCATTAATTGTACATGCTCTTAACTATTTCATGGTGATTTGGCATTCCAATTCATTTCTTAATTGGACATCTGTTCTCCCTGTAAATTTGATTTCTGACTTGATAGAACTCTTGGCCTCTTCATTGGCTCAGACAGATCTATTTCTTCCCTTGCTCCCTTTCTCTCTCTCTTTTTTTATTAAATTGGAGAACAGTCCATTTTCAGTAATTTGCTGAAACTTTGTTTTATCTTGCAAGGATACTTGACAGCAGGATATAAGGAAACAGAAAGAGGCAACTGCCTTCTTGGGTGGAGATGCTGGTGGCTGCATAGATTGCGGCTTAAGGTTTCCTGGATCCACACATGCTATTGTCAGAGGCAGATTGCGTAGATTATGCTGGTTTGATAATGTTGCATCACTTCTGGAGCTGCTGACGGCATATTTCCTGGAATACGCACACACAAAAATCAATTTAAAATCATCTTAATTACACTTTTTAAGGGGTTGAATAAATCAGTCTGTTTTCAGCAATCAATTCTGCCTCGTTTCCACATTAATTTGTGGTTTATATGTTTTGCAAAGAAAAATCTGTAGGAACATTTGTGCCTAAATGCACTGTGCATTTTATGTCAAAGGGGACATAACTCTCCACCCCTTCCCTCAAAAGGGGCACTTTAAAAAAAAATGCATTTCCTGAGCTGAGAACTGCAAAGGGGAAACCTTTAAGCTGCAGCCAGACTAAAAACATAAGCAATTTGGGCAGGATGAGGCCAATGGCCTGTCTAGTCCAGCATCCTGCTCTCACAGGGGCCAACGAGATGCCTCAATGGGAAACCCACAACCAGAAAAATTCAGGAGTGGGACCCCGATTTTTTGGAGTGCTTAACATGATGGTGAGCTGTTCTGGGAATTTTCCCACCATTGCTGCATTTGGACACCTTTCTTATAAATGTCAGCTTCATGTTGATACCTGTTTGGACATCCAGACGGCATGCATCGATTTAGATGTTTAAGATGGATGGATTGATGGTAACTGCATTTTTTTAAGGTGACCCAGTCAGCTTTAGCTGCGATTCCTGCGTTGCAGGGGCTTGGAATAGGTGACCATTGGGACCCCTTCCAACCCTACTGTTGTATGGATTTAATGTCTCCAATATACAAATTAAATGTTCATAAATGTACAAGGCAAAAACATACATAGCAATATAAACCATGTGTCTGAAATAGAACAGGAGAACAATCCTGAAACCATTTTGACTTTCCCAGTGAGAGTCAAATATTCCTTTGCAGTGAGGAAGGAAATGGGAAAACATCCCCATGGTCTCACAAATCCTGTCTTAATTCATATTTGTGTATGAATAGGGACCTGGATTCAGGAACTAAAAGTATTTAGCATCTCAAAAGGAATGGCCAGGCTGCCCAGGCAAAGCAATCAGTGACCATGAACTGTTATCCTGGCAAAGAGGATTTCTGTTGTAGACCACCTCCTTCTGTGATGTATGCATGATGTTTTGGGGGATGGTCTTGAGCTATAGGGTGGGCAAGTATAGGGGCTTGCCCGCCATTGTTCTGGGTTCCTCCTCCCTCCTGCGTGTGGTGAGTGAGGACCCTGTTGCAACAGATCAATAAAGATCAGGCTTACTAGCTGCTTTGCTTCTCAATATTCTCTGGTTGGCCTCTGTTATTCTCTCCTACCGATAGGGAACCCGCTTAAGGACTCTATGCAGGCTATTGGGTACCCCATAAGGGAAAGGGAACAGATTTTTCTTAAAACACTACAAACCAATGATTCTATGAATAACATTCAGGTACTCAATCATGGGTAAAGGTAAAGGTAAAGGTACCCCTGCCCATGCGGGCCAGTCGTGTCCGACTCTAGGGTTGTGCGCCCATCTCGCTTAAGAGGCCAGGAGCCAGCGCTGTCCGGAGACACCCGGGTCACGTGGCCAGCATGACGAAGCTGCTCTGGCGAGCCGGCAGCAGCGCAGCACACGGAAACGCCGTTTACCTTCCCGCTATAAAGCGGTACCTATTTATCTACTTGCACTTTTTAGGGGTGCTTTCGAACTGCTAGGTGGGCAGGAGCTGGGACCGAATGATGGGAGCTCACCCTGCCGCGGGGATTCGAACCGCCGACCATACAATCGGCAAGTCCTAGGCACTGAGGTTTTACCCACAGCGCCACCCGCGTCCCTCTACTCAATCATGGGAGGCAACTGCAAATTATTATTTTATTGTTCTTTATTGAATTTATATACCTGGAGGTCTCAGGGCTGCAAAGCCATGCTGCTGCAGGCAGGAGCTGGTGGAGGGTCCTAAAAGGGGGTGTTCTTGGATCCGCCCGACCAAAATCTGCCTGGGGACCAATCTTTGGATCTTGGGATGCTGTGGAGGCTCAGGCACTCAGATTCCTTCATCAGCCAGGGTGAGATTGACCACTTATAAACACCATCTCCATTTTCTCGAAAGATTCCATCAACGGTGTCTCTGAAAATTTTTAGACATCACTTGGGAAGACACGTGAACTAATGCCAGTGTACTGGAAGAAGCAAAGATCACCAGTGTTGAAGCAATGATTCTTCCACATCAACTTCATTGCACTGGTCATGTTGTGTGGATGCCTGATTATCATCTTCCAAAGGAACTACTCTATTCCAAACTTTAAAATGGAAAGCATATTGCTGGTGGTCAACAAAAGAGGTTTAAAGACTCTCAAGGCAAATCTTTAAAAATGTAGTATAAACACCAAGAATTGGGAAACACTGGCCTATGAGTGCTCCAGTTGGAGAACAGCCTTTACCAAAGGTGTCCTGGGCTTTGAAGACACTCAAACTCAGGATGCAAGAGAGAAACGTGCTAAGACGAAGGCACGCTTGGCAAATCCACACCAGGATCAACTCAAAGGCAGAAACCAATGTTCCCACTGTGGAAGGACGTGTGGATCCAGAATTGGCCTCCACAGGCACTTACAGACTCATCTTACTCGGCTACGAGGGATCACCAAAGAAGAAGAAGCTCTGCCCATCGCTGATCCATGACGTGGTTCCAGGACCCTTGTGAAGACCAAGAGTTAGAAGGGGGCTGGAGTTCTCCACTGGGTTGCCTCCTGGGATGGGTTGTGGCAGAAGCTGATGGGGAACATGCAGAGTTTTATCATCAAAGGGAAGCAGCCTTTTCATTATCTGGGTTTCCAGCCGGCCCACAAGCCCCTCCGTAGCGAGGGAGAAAGGGAGAGAATAATTACATTTTGGGTGTGTGTGATCGTCCTTTTGAAATTGCTAACAGCCTCATTGCTTGGTTCAATCAATTAGACTGGAACTCACAGCAGGAAATATAATTATTTTAATTATTCCGAATTTGAAAGTGACGTGTGCAGAATCCAAAGATGCTTTGTTCTTCAGTCTGGGCATTGATGAATAAATACTCTCCCATCATTTATTTTGGGGTGGGTGGGTGTGAAATGAAGACTCAGGAGCATTCATCTTACAGGCCACTCAAAGCAGACGTTCATTGGGACAGTGTTCACACACGCACAAGGAATTGGTCTGTAGTGGACTCGTGGATTAGAGAGAGCATCTGGTGAGCTGGAAATCACCGCAGCCGCAGACATCGAGAAATGCAATTATTTCATGTCACCACTTCCTTCATCCTTTGTCTTTGCTGCTCTGGAATTCATCCTGCAGAGCCTTATCTGGACTTCCAGAAAAACCAAGGGAACAAAGGAAAACAAGCAGAGAATGACTGAGCAGATGGTGGAAGCTGACAATGGCTGGCTTCTGGTTATCTTGTCCGGCGTCTTATTGTATAGCCTTCTTCAAACATCTGGTTCCAAGCCCTGAAGTAGTGGAGTGCTGTTGGCAGCTCTGAAACCTTCATAGAATCGTTTATTTGAAAGGAAACCCAGGGGTCATCCAGTTCAACCCCCTCAATGCAGGAATCTCAGCTCAAGCATCCATGACAGGTGGCCCCCCAAGTTCTGCCTAAAAACCTCCAGTGACTGAGAGTCCACTGCCTTGTTTCTCCCCCACTATCAAACAGATCTTACTGTCAGAAAGTTCTTCTTCATCTTTAGTCTGTGTTGTAGAAAACTTGGGAGGCTGGCCTTCGCAGCCCAACTCTCCATCAAGGGACTCTGTGTCCCCTGTTATAAGAATTTTAAGGTCTTAGATATGTAATAAATGTTCATAAATGTACCAAGCAAATGCGTACATAAATATATAAACCACATGTCTGAAACCCACAGAAAAAAAGTCCTGAACAAATTGACCTCAAATATTTCTCTGCAAGGTCAAAGTGGGAAACCTCCCCATTGTCTCTTTCCTCACAAATCCTGTCTTAAGGGCACATTTAAGATATGAACAGGGTGTCAGCCTGTGACCTGGCTCAGGAACTAAGTATTTATCATTACAAAAGACTGGCCAGGCTCCCCAGGCAATCCAATCAAGTGACCATTAAACAGGTAACCTGGCGGACAGGAGGTAAACAAAGCACTCAGATTTCTGCTGTAGACCGCCTTTTCTGTGATGTAGGTATGATGTGTCTGGGGGGTGGTCTTGAGCTACACCCATTCTGTGATGTATGTATGATGTTTCTGGAGGTGGTCTTGAACTCACAGGCGGGCAATTTAAACTGTCTATATAAGGGTGGACACACCTGGGTTCTGGGTCCTCCTCCTTCTCCTGCGTGTGAGGGGAGCACCCTGTTGCAACAGTTCAATAAAGATCAGGCTTACTAGCTGCTTTGCTTCTCAATATTCTCTGGCTGGCCTCTGTTATTTTTCTCCGACTGATGGAGAACTTGCAAAGGACTCTATAAGGGCTCTTGTGTACCCCATAAAGGAATAAGGGCAGATTTCAGTTTATTACAGCCCTAAGTCCATTATCAGTCAGAGAAGAATAGATGGAGGCAGGATCCAGATGAAAGCAAGGAAGGAATCTTGATTTTCCTGTTGCATAAGACCCCCCCCCACAAACACACTTTCAAGGACAAAGGGTGCAAGAACTTTTGAAGGCTTTAGAAATTGTGCAGCCCCTTAGTCAAAGACCACCCCAAAAACATCATGCACACGTCACAGAAAAAGGTGGTCTACAATTTGAAATTTGAGGGTGTGGTTTCTCTCCTGTCATTGATGCTACTGGTCCTCTCTTGCACACCTGGTGCTCAGCACTGCATACAAAAGGCAGAATTGGGATAATTATTTTTTTAAAAAAATTGTCCAGTAGCATCTTAGAAACCAACTAAGTTTGTTCTGGGTATAAGCTTTTGTGTGCATGCACACTTCTACAGGAGGGTAGTAGGAGGTGGGTTGACTCAAGGGGTCCAGGTTCATGCATTTAGTCAGAAAGGAGATATCAGTCTGTACCTGTGCAAGTTTGATGGACTTCCATTTCAGGTAGGTAGCCATGGTCTGGTGACTTCTGTTTCAGTGTATCTGAAGAAGTGTGCATGCACAGGAAAGCTTATACCCAGAACAAACTTGGTTGGTCTCTAAGGTGCTAATGGACAACTTATAATTTATTTTGACTGCATCAAACCAACACGGCTACCTACCTAAAGGCAGAATTGGGGGAAAGGGACAATGCCACCTCCTTCCCATTCTCAGGGCAATGGCTGGATTTGGCCATCCTGTGAGCCCCTCCCCCACCCCGAGGAAAGGAAGGCTGTTGCTTTGCAGCCAGAAAATTGTCGGATTTCAAGCCAGCAGAGCACAGCTTAGTCCAGAGGAATTTGGCCACCCTCCAGGTGCCCGGCTTGAATCCTTATGACCTCCCGTCTGCGACTCCCGGCAAGATCAAGGGAGGTCTCCAATCGGCGATTCTTCTCAAACGTGAAAAGAACACACCACTCCTCCCCCTCCTCCATTCCCAGGGGGGGGGAAAGAGACAGACAGAAATATATTTACATGTCTTTATTTCTGTCTTTCAGCAGTACAGAGAAAACACGTCTGTACCCTCTGATTCCCAACTGCAGAGAGAGAATAAACCCCACCCATGTACTTCCAGTACAGGGTCATGTGCCACTCTGGGCTAACATCCGGTGCTCAGTGCACTGAATAGACTGAATAGAATGTTCCCACGGTACATTCCAATAACATCCACATCCTGTTTACCATTCCAGCCATCTGGAGCTCGCTTCTGCATTGCTTCTTTTTCGTAGGCTCTGGAGCATGGGGTTGTCTATGCTTGGTTCAGCAATTTCAAAAGCAGAGAACCAGTCCCACAGCAGCTGCCAAGATTTGAAAAGCTTGACTCCCAAACTCTGTTTGCAAAAAAAGGGAAGAAGATGCAGGGTGAATGCAAAGGCCTTAACCTGGCAGGAATCTTGTGTTGTGGGTTGCACTGCTTGCCAAAGTGCCATTGTTGTAAGCAAAAATTGCCCTTTTCCCTTATGGGGTATCCAAGAGCCCATATAGAGTCCTTACATAGGTTCCCTATTGGTAGGAGAAAATAACAGAGGCCAACCATAGAATATTGGGAAGCAAAGCAGCTAGTAAGCCTGATCTTTATTGAACTGTTACAAGAGGGTGCTCCCCTCACACGCAGGAGAGAGGAGGAACCCAGAAAAATGGCGCTCAAGACTTTTGAAATTGCCACCCTGTAGATCAAGACCACCCCCAGAAACATCATACATACATCACAGAAAGGGTGTAACCTAAGACCATCCCTCAGATACATCATACCTACATCACAGAAAAGGCGGTCTAAACTGAAATTTGAATGTTGTTTTTCTCCTGTCCTTGTTTATCTCCTGTCTGGCAGGTTACTTGATTGGATTTCCTGGGTAGCCTGGACAGTCTTTTGTAAGGATAAATACTTAGTTCCTGGGCCAGGTCACAGGCTCACACCCTATCCATATCTTAAATGTGCCCTTAAGACAGGATTTAAGACAATGAGAGGTTTCCCACTTTGACCTTCTAGAGAAAACATTTGCTCAGTTTAGGAATCAAAATAGTTCCAGGTTGATCATCCTGTGCTGATCTATGTACGTGCTTGGTTGGTAGGCTTATGAACATTACCATATATCTAAGAGCTCAAAATTCCTATCACACCATGCACACTCTCACAATAGCTGCACAACACACCCAGCCCATCGCTGCTGCATAAATATTCTTGCATGCTACCTGAATTTCCGATCAGGGAGAGATTCCAGGGAGTTCCAGCGCTTGCTCAGAGTTTGGTTTCCTTGGAACAAAGATCAGCAGATACTGTGGTGTCTTTAGGATATATGGTTTCATTTGCATATCTGGACAACCTGAACATAAGATGGAGGGGCTCAGGGCATCAGCACCCCCAACAGATCCTGATTCTCCATAAGTCACAGCTTTGGATCCAGCACAAGCTCCCAGCCCAACTTGCCCAAACTTCCTCTGGCTCTTGTTCTCCTGCCTAACAGGCCCACCCAATAGCCAAGAGGGACTCATCCGTTAGTTTTTCTATGTTATGAACAATTAGGTTCTTTTAATTTGTTTAGGTGTTTAACATAGATGAGACCCAGTACGCTCCGGGGAAGGCACAAATAATCCTCAGACAACCAATATTGGATTTTCTCTATAAATAGTGTTTTATAGATTAACAGGCAACAAACAGTTCACATTTCAAGGCAAGGAATATGCACTCAATCATACAGCCGTACATACACCTGCCATACTTACACCACTCTCCTCTCAATTGATCAGGTTCAGTGAAAGCCACGGGTGGCAGATGGGCAGCGCTGTCAAATGTCTGGCACACAAGTCAGGCAGGAGGGCTTTGTGTGTGTGTGTGTGTGTGTGTGTGTGTGTGTATTTGGGGACGTGGGTGGTGCTGTGGGTTAAACTACTGAGCCTAGGACTTGCCAATCAGAAAATCGGCAGTTCGAATCCCCGCGACGGGGTGAGCTCCCGTTGCTCGGTCCCTGCTCCTGCCAACCTAGCAGTTCGAAAGCACGTCAAAGTGCAATTAGATAAATAGGTACCACTCCGGCGTTTCCGTGCGCTGCTCTGGTTCACCAGACGGAAGCTGTACGCTGGTTTCCTCGGCCAATAAAACGAGATGAGCGCCCCAACCCCAGAGTCGGCCACGATTGGACCTAATGGTCAGGGGTCCCTTTACCCTTTACCTTTATATCTGACGTTTGACCTTGCACAACTTATGACTCTTGTTTTGGCATCATTCTCACAACACTTATCTTATCTTGCATGTAATGTTGCACACGCCATCTCTTTGCCTCTTTGTGTATGCTGTTCTGTCCTTGGCCTAACACACACCATTCCCGCCAGATTATCCTGATGTCCAGCTTATATAACGCTGTTCATGATGTGTTCAAAGACATTGAATCCATTCTGTGGTGTTCTTCAGCCATCTTCTAGGCCCATGCAAACCATGCCATTCATTACATCTATATGCCGGAAGCCTCCCAGAGTGGCTGGGGCAACCCAGTCAGATGGGAGGGGTACAAATAATAAATTATTATTATAATATTATTATTATTGTAGCTCTTGCAACTTGGCTCATCCTTTTGGGATTCAGAAGAGGACACTTAAGTGGCCATCATCTTGCAAAGAAACTTGTCTCACTAGAAATATAATTTGCACTTAGATACTAACCCTCACTGGGTCCAGGACCCCAAGAAGAGGTTTGGCCTTGGGGCGTCATCTAGACTGCTCCCCCCAACCCACAGCATCATCAAAGGGTAGATCTCTTCCCTATCATATAATGACAGTTGTTGTTTAGTCGTTTAGTCGTGTCTGACTCTTCATGACCCCCTGGACCAGAGCACGCCAGGCACTTCTGTCTTCCACTGCCTCCCGCAGTTTGGTCAAACTCAAGCTGGTAGCTTCGAGAACACTGTCCCACCATCTTGTCCTCTGTCGTCCCCTTCTCCTTGCGCCCTCCATCTTTCCCAACATCAGGGTCTTTTCCAGGGAGTCTTCTCTTCTCATGAGGTGGCCAAAGTCTTGGAGCCTCAGCTTCAGGATCTGCCCTTCCCGTGAGCACTCAGGGCTGATTTCCTTCAGAATGGACCTATAATGACTAGATCAGCATAATTTGCAGAGCCTTAAGGTCCAGGCATCTCAAAGCAGCAAGGTTCCCCTCGAAGTACAGTGGTACCTCGTTTTACAAACAGTCCTGTTTATGAACTGTTTGGTTTACAAAATCCGCAAAACTGGAAGTAGTGTCCCAGGTTGTGAACTTTACCTTGGTCTATGAACAGAAGCCGACTGGTGGAAGGGCATTGGCAGTGGGAGGCCCCATTAGGGAAAATGTGCCTCTGTTTAAGAACGGTTTTGGTTTAAGAACGGACTTCCAGAACAGATTACCGTATTTTTCGCTCTATAAGATGCACCAGACCATAAGACGCACCTAGTTTTTGGAGGAGGAAAACAAGAAAAAAAAATATTCTGAATCTCAGAAGCCAGAACAGCAAGAGGGATCTCTGCGCAGTGAAAGCAGCAATCCCTCTTGCTGTTCTGGCTTCTGGGATAGCTGCGCAGCCTGCATTCGCTCCATAAGATGCACACACATTTCCCCTTACTTTTTAGGAGGGAAAAAGTGAGTCTTATAGAGCAAAAAATACGGTAAGTTCATAAACCAAGGTACCACTGTACATATATGCTACTGAAGCAGACATAGCAAGGAGAGGATCAAATTCTGAAGCCAAAGAGGGTCCTCATTCTTGTTTAGAATCTCGAAGAGTCTCCTTGGCTAATTTGGTTTATACATCGGCTTTGGGTCTCATTTTATTTCCCTCCTTCCCCTTGCGCTTTCTATAACTGTGGCATTCTTCTCTCCAATGCACAGACATAATGAGATGCTAAATCTTTCTTTAGGCAATGTTTAATCCACATTTTAGATTTAAGAAGCACACAGACCAAAATTCTCTCTCTGCCGCGCGCTGTATCTAGCCGAATGGTTAAATACATATTTATATCAATTCTACCCGCCGCCGCCCTCTCTCCGAAATAGTTTCATTCAGAGCACCAGACCAGGGAAAGCGGCTAAATATTAAAATGCATGATATTTATAAGCAAACTTGTTATGCAAATGTATTTTTAAAGCAAACGTTTTGACTGATACGTTTCTGCCCCTTCCAAATATCACAACATGTTTTCCTTTGAGAAAGGGATCCACAAATAGCTGCGGAGTCTGTGATCGCTGGCAAAATATTTAATTTCAAACCTGTGCTGCTCTCCGGTTGGCAACATGAATGTTGGACAAGCATCTGCCAAGGCAGCCTTAAAGTCAGGGCCTTTTTTGCAAATCTCCAAAGTCAAGGCAGAGAAGCTTCTCCAGAATAGCATCTGCAGAGCAAAATGCAAAAGTGGGGGGCTGGGGGGGGGCAAAGGCCAATCTCAGCCCTACTTTCCTCACTGGGTATTTGCCTCCTGCCTAGTTTGCTCATTAGGGGTCAAACCCTGAGCATAGGGAGAAGGTTTGCCTGTCCAGTGTATTATGAAATGCGTTTCACAGCATCCTTCCACAAGCGTCCATCGGGTTTGATCTTTCTCTTTTTTTAATCCTCAGAAACTCTGTAATTCGCAGCTTCCCATCATATCAGGTGATAAAGGAAACAATCTGCAGCCACGGATCCACAAACAAGGGAAGCCGAGAGCTCCAGTAAAGGAGCACAATGCATTTTATTGGCTTTCAAAGTCCTCCCGCCTTTGTCAAAGGAAACCTCTCCTCTAAGTGCACCTTGAAGAGGGCTGATTGTTGGGTGTCATCACACTCTCCATTGTCTGGCAAGGAAGACGGAGACCCCGCTGTCTGCCCAAGGTCAACACTTACAGCAAGAGGAGGAATGCAGGAAACTGCTGGCGCCTTGGCCTCAGAAAGTCCAGAGGTCTTTTATTAGCTCCTTCAGGAACAGCTGCTGAGAGACGTGTCTGTGTGTGTGTGTGTGAAAGTTGTCTATCTGTCTGCCCACCTCTTCTCTGTGGTTCTGTGATTCACTCAGACACCTCTTAAGCAGGGCTCAGCAAACTTTTTCAGCCGTGGGATGGTCCACCATCCCTCAGACCTTGTGGGGAGCCAGACTATATTGGGGGGGGGAATGAACAAATTCCTATGCCCCAGAAATAACCCAGAGATGCATTTTAAATAAAAGGACACATTCTACTCATGTAAAAACACGCTGATTCCTGGACCGTCCGGGGGCCGGATTGAGAAGGCGATTGGGCCGCATCCGGCCCACGGGCCTTAGGTTGCCTACCCTTGCTCTTAAGAATACCTTCTGAATACCAGTTCCTGGAAACTGCACAAGGGGAGAGTTACTCTTGTGCTCAAATCCTGCTTTGGGGCATCTGGTTGGCCACCACGAGAAGCAGAAGGTGGACTGGATGATCCATTGGCCTGTTCCACCAGGGATCCTCTCGCATCCAGATTTTGCATGATGGTTCCTCAGACTGGCAAACAGGTTTTCATCCAAGTTTGGATAGCATAAGAAAAACCCTGCAGGAACAGACCAATGGACTGTCTAGTCCACCGTCTTGTTCCTGCCGTGGCCAGCCTGATGCCATCGAGGGAACCCCACAAGCAGGATCTGAGCACAAAAGCAACTCTCTCCTCCTGTGGTGTCTGGTAAAGGCTGTTCTCCAACTGGAGCGCTCGCAGGCCAGTGTTTCCCAGTTGTCGGTGTGTATACTACATTTTTTTTAGAATTGCCTTGAGACAGTCTTTAAACCTCTTTTGTTGACCACCAGCATTACACTTTCCAACTTTAAGTTTGGAATAGAGTGGTTGCTTTGGAAGACGATCATCAGGCATCCACACAACATGACCATTCCAACGAAGTTGATGTTGAAGATTTATTGCTTGAACACTGGTGATCTTTGCTTCTTCCAGTACATTGGCATTAGTTTGCCTGTCTTCCCAAGCGATGTGTAAAGTGATATATATGGAGGCATAGTATGGCCATACTGGCTATCCTGACTGATCAGTCAAAACGTATCCTGACTGATATGTTTCCACCCCTTCCTCTGCTCCACAAATTTGTCCAATCTTCTTTTGAAGCCATTGAAGGTGGTGGCCACCCCACCTGCTGTGGAAGTGAGTTCCATAGTTTAACTGTGCACTGCATGAAGAAGTCCTTTCTTTTATCTATCCTGAATCTTCTCAAGAGACCAGGGCCCTGCGGGACTTGACATCTTTCTGCGTGGCCAGCAAGACAGAGCTGTTCCGCCTGGCCTTTGGTTTGGACTCACTCTGACCCTTATGTTTCCCTCTCCTTATGGTCTTGATTTATCAGCTACTTTAAAATGAGGCTGCATTTTAAATGGCATTTTAACCTGTATTTTAATTCCCCCCCTCTTTCCCCCCTATTATGTTTTTACTCTGATTTTATGGGCAAATGGGTGGGACCCCTCCCTCAATTCCAGGTAGTTAGAAGGACCAAGTGAGAGTTGAGGCCAGAGAGTTGTAGTGAAGTGAGCTAGAGGGAAAGCAGCAAACTGGAGAGAGAGAGATTTCTGTTTGAATCCAAGGCTGTGAGAAACAAAACTCCCTTGGGGTGTTAATGCTCTGAGCCCCTCCATCATAGGCCCAAATTGTATGTAGGTGTGAATAAACAATCTGTCATAAAGTCATCCAAGTCTCCAGTGGGCCTCCTTTTCAAAAGGAAGCACAGACCCTGGGTGAGAACCTGGAACCCTTGGAATCTCGCATCGCTCAGAGATCAGCGTGCCGCAATATGTTTTATTGAATGTGAGAGTATCCCCAAAATGGGATCTGGGGCTGTTTTTACAGAATTGGGTTCATAGATCTTTTCCCTTACCTTCACGTCCCTTCCTGAAGAATAGCCAATACAATTCATGTCCTCTGGAAAAAGTATGACAGCCCTGGGCTGCAGAAGTCAAAAGCTTGCTAATAAATTGTGATGGGATCGATAAGCATCACCTCCCCACTGGCTGTGCAGTAAATCCTCCCTGCTCTTACTGGACATTTCCGGGAGCCTTCCCGAGGTAAGTCAACATGGCAGAAGGTGGCCAGAAGAGGCCCTTGCTGGCTGGGCCATTGGTTTCATGAACAGGTTGCTTGGATAGATGTGGTCACCAGCTCTCCAAGGACCCCGAAGAAGAAGAAGAGGAGGAGTTTGGATTTGATATCCTGCTTTATCACTACCCAAAGGAGTCTCAAAGTGGCTAACATTCTCCTTTCCCTTCCTCCCCCACAACAAACACTCTGTGAGGTGAGTGGGGCTGAGAGACTTCAGAGAAGTGTGACTGGCCCAAGGTCACCCAGCAGCTGCAAGTGGAGGAGAGGGGAATCGAACCCAGTTCACCAGATTACGAGTCCACCACTCTTAACCAACTACACCAGACTACACCACCTCTGCCCGCACTCTTCTCTTACATGAGAACTCAAGGGCATGAAACTGAGTGTTAGAAGATTCAGGACAGAGAGAATAGAAAGTCCTTCTTCACACAGCACATAAACCTCCCTGGGTACAGAACCCCAAGAATTGGAGGAGACTCAGGATATCAGCCAGGCTGACCCCTCAAACTCACAACCATACTGAACCTAACAAGAGTCCTGCTGGGCTCAGGACTATGTCCCATGCATTCCAGCATCCTGTTCTTACATGGCCAACCAGATGCTGCAAGTGGGCTCTGAGCACAAGATCCCCCTCCCCTCCTGCTGCTTTCAGCCACTGGCATTCACAAGCATCTCTGCCTCCTGCTGTGGAAGCAGAGCATGGTCACCATGCCTAGTAGAAACTGATAGCCCTCTCCTCCTCCATGAATTAGCTCAATCCTCTCTTAAAGCTCCTGTGGGAGGGAGTTCCACAGTTTAACCATACACGCCTTGAAGAAGTGATTTATTCTATGTGTCCTGGATCCCAACAAAAGAGGTTCAAAGACTCTCTCAAGGTAAACCTTTAAAAATGTGGTATAAACACCAGCAATTGGGAAACACTTTCCTGCAAGCGCTCCAATTAGAGAACAGTCTCTACCAAAGGTGTCCTGGGCTTTGAAGACACTCGAACTCAGGACACAAGGGAGAAACGTGCTAAGAGGAAGGCACGCTTGGCAAACCCTCACCATGATCAACTCCCACCCAGAAACCAATGTCCCCACTATGGAAGGACGTGTGGATCCAGAATTGGCCTCCACAATCACCTATGAACTCAGTGTTAAGACTGTGTTTATGGAGGACAATCTTATTCAGCTACTTTGTTGTTGTTGTTGTTTAGTCGTTTAGTCGTGTCCGACTCTTCGTGCCCCATGGACCAGAGAACGCCAGGCACCTCTGTCCTCCACTGCCTCCCGCAGTTTGGTCAAACTCATGCTGGTAACCTCGAAAACACTATCCAACCATCTTGTCCTCTGTCGCCTCCTTCTCCTTGTGCCCTCCATCTTTCCCAACATCAGGGTCTTCTCCAGGGAGTCTTCTCTTCTCATGAGGTGGCCAAAGTACTGGAGCCTCAGCTTCAGGATCTGTCCTTCCAGTGAGCACTCAGGGCTGATTTCCTTCAGAATGGAGAGGTTGGATCTTCTTGCAGTTCATGGGACTCTCCAGAGTCTCCTCCAGCACCAGAATTCAAAAGCATCAATTCTTCGGCCATCAGCCTTCTTTATGGTCCAGCTCTCACTTCCATACATCACTACTGGGAAAACCATAGCTTTAACTATACGAACCTTTGTTGGCAAGGTGATGTCTCTACTTCTCAAGATGCTAAGGCCTGTCATTGCCCTTCTCCCAAGAAGCAGGCGTCTTTTAATTTCGTGACTGCTGTCACCATCTGCAGTGATCATGGAGCCCAAGAAAGTAAAATCTCCTACTGCCTCCATTTCTTCCCCTTCTATTTGCCAGGAGGTGATGGGACCAGTGGCCATGATCTTCGTTTTTTTGATGTTGAGCTTCAGACCATATTTTGCGCTCTCCTCTTTCACCGTCATTAAAAGGTTCTTTAATTCCTCCTCACTTTCTGCCATCAAGGTTGTGTCATCTGCATATCTGAGGTTGTTGATATTTCTTCCGGCAATCTTAATTCCGGCTAGGGATTCATCCAGCCCAGCCTTTCGCATGATGAATTCTGCGTATAAATTAAATAAGCAGGGAGACAAAATACAGCCTTGTCGTACTCCTTTTCCAATTTTGAACCAATCAGTTGTTCCATATCCAGTTCTACCTGTAGCTTCTTGTCCCACATAGAGATTTCTCAGGAGACAGATGAGGTGATCAGGCACTCCCATTTCTTTAAGAACTTGCCATAGTTTGCTGTGGTCGACACAGTCAAAGGCTTTTGCATAGTCAATGAAGCAGAAGTAGATGTCTTTCTGGAACTCTCTAGCTTTCTCCATAATCCAGCGCATGTTTGCAATTTGGTCTCTGGTTCCTCTGCCTCTTCTAAATCCAGCTTGCACTTCTGGGAGTTCTTGGTCCACATACTGCTTGAGCCTTCCTTGTAGAATTTTAAGCATAACCTTGCTAGCGTGTGAAATGAGTGCAATTGTGCGGTAGTTGGAACATTCTTTGGCACTGCCCTTCTTTGGGACTGGAATGTAGACTGATCTTCTCCAATCTTCTGGCCACTGCTGAGTTTTCCAAACTTGCTGGCATATTGAGTGTAGCACCTTAACAGCATCATCTTTTAAAATTTTAAATAGTTCAGCTGGAATACCATCACTTCCACTGGCCTTGTTATTTGCAGTGCTTTCTAAGGCCCATTTGACTTCACTCTCCAGGATGTCTGGCTCAAGGTCAGCAACTACACTACCTGGGGTATACGAGACATCCATTTCTTTCTGGTATAATTCCTCTGTGTATTCTTGCCACCTCTTCTTGATGTCTTCTGCTTCTGTTAGGTCCTTTCCACTTTTGTCCTTTATTATGGAAATCTTTGTACGAAATGTTCCTTTCATATCTCCAATTTTCTTGAACAGATCTCTGGTTCTTCCCATTCTATTGCTTTCCTCTATTTCTTTGCATTGCTCGTTTAAGAAGGTCTTCTTGTCTCTCCTTGCTATTCTTTGGAAATCTGCATTCAATTTCCTGTATCTATCACTATCTCCCTCGCATTTTGCTTGCCTTCTCTCCCCCGCTATTTGTAAGGCCTCGTTGGACAGCCACTTTGCTTTCATGCATTTCCTTTTCATTGGGATGGTTTTCGTTGCTGCCTCCTGTATAATGTTACGAGCCTCCATCCATAGTTCTTCAGGCACTCTGTCCAGCAAATCTAAATCCTTAAACCTGTTCCTCACTTCCACTGTGTATTCATAAGGGATTTGATTTAGATTGTATCTTACCGGCCCAGTGGTTTTTCCTACTTTCTTCAGTTTAAGCTTGAATTTTGCTATAAGAAGCTGATGATCTGAGCCACAGTCAGCTCCAGGTCTTGTTTTTGCTAACTGTATAGAGCTTCTCCATCTTTGGCTGCAGAGAATATAATCAATCTGATTTCGATGCTGCCCATCTGGTGATGTCCATGTGTAGAGTCGTCTCTTGTGTTGTTGGAAAAGCGTGTTTGTGATGACCAGCTTGTTCTCTTGACAGAACTCTATTAGCCTTTGCCCTGCTTCGTTTTGATCTCCAAGGCCAAACTTGCCAGTTGTTCCTTTTATCTCTTGATTCCCTACTTTAGCATTCCAATCCCCTATAATGAGAAGAACATCCTTCTTTGGTGTCACTTCTATAAGGTGTTGTAAGTCTTCATAGAATTGGTCTATTTCAGTTTCTTCAGCACCAGTAGTTGGTGCATAAACTTGGATTACTGTGATGTTAAAAGGTCTGCCTTGGATTCGTATCAAGATCATTCTATCATTTTTGATAGAATGCATTGCATCCCAGTACAGCTTTCTCCACTCTTTTGTTGACTATGAGGGCCACTCCATTTCTTTTACGGGTTTCTTGCCCACAGTAGTAGATATGATGGTCATCCGAACTGAATTCACCCATTCCCGTCCATTTTAGTTCACTGATGCCCAGGATGTCAATATTTATTCTTGCCATCTCATTTTTGACCACCTCTAACTTACCCAGGTTCATGGTTCTTACATTCCAGGTTCCTATGCAATATTTTTCTTTACAGCATTGGACTTTCCTTTCGCTTCCAGGCATATCCGCAACTGAGCGTCCTTTCGGCTTTGGCCCAGCCGCTTCATCAGCTCTGGATCTACTTGTACTTGCCCTCCGCTCTTCCCCAGTAGCATGTTGGACGCCTTCCGACCTGAGGGGCTCATCTTCCAGCGTCATAACTTTTATATGCCTGTTGTCTTTGTCCATGGAGTTTTCTTGGCAGGGATACTGGAGTGGCTTGCTGGTTCCTCCTCCAGGTGTATCACGTTTGGTCAAAACTCTCCACTATGACCTGTTCATCTTGGCTGTTCATTCAGCTACTAGGGATTGCCAAAGAAGAAGAAGAAGAAGAACCTTCATTGGATGCCTGCAGCTTGTAGTGTTATGAGACACTTTGCCATAGCTGTCTTAAGGAAGAGGGCAGCAAACTTCCATTGGCTCTGTGCCTTTGGCTGTGACCTCATTGCCACCTCCTGAAGTGACCATCAGTGGCCATTGAGGGCAGGAATTACTCCGCTTGCCCCCACCCACCCTTCTTTGATGAACTTGCAACAGGACTCATGCAATAACTCTGTAGCTGTCTCAGGACTACGTTGTGTAAACCAAGAAGGTCCCTGAGTCGGAATGGAGGCTCCTCTCTCTGTGGCTGACATGCCTGCAAGAAGGTTCCTGCTCTAATCTGCCTGTCAGGTTTATGTAAAACCAGACAAGATAATTGCTGCCAGCTCTCCCTTTGTCTGACAGGAATCTGTGACCTATTTAGAAACGGCAGAAAAGCCTGACGCACCGAGGAGGAGGAGGAGGAGGAGGAAGGGGGATCAGCGCTGGTGCTCACCTCCGCCTTGCACGAGTGACATTATTTTGACAAGTGTGCTGCTTTTGAGCTGAGAGGCCCTTCGAAGCATCAAGCGGGGATTATGCAGATGGAGCCGTGGTGAGATGGCAAGGAGCTGCCAGCCGGTCTGAACTCAGAGGTTGGGGATGATGGAGCCAGGAGCCACGGGGACCCGGAAGGCTCCAGTTGGGTGCTCACACAGGTGATGGATGGCTGTTCTCTTCCTGGCTGAGATCTGCTTATTCTGAGCGGCCATCTGTTCCATCGTGATAAAATGCACTTGCTCCAATGCACAATATGCCAGGCATGGCTGTCTGGAGGGCTGCCCAGCTGCCCTAACTTCCTAGAATCCTAGAATGATAGAGTTGGAAGGTACCCTAAAGGGCATCTAGTCCAGCCTCCTGCAATGCAGCGAGTGCAACTTACGGATCCCTGGCAGATGGGTCCAACCCCCTGGAATACAGACACCACAGCTTAAAAAAGGTAAAGGTACCCTGGATGGTTAAGTCCAGTCAAACTTGACTATGGGGTGTGGCGCTCATCTCACTTTTCAGGCCGAGGGAGCCGCTGTTTGTCCACAGACAGCTTTCCGGGTTGTGTAGCCAGCAGGACGATTAAACAACTTCTGGTGCAATGGAATACCATGATGGAAACCAGAGCGCATGGAAACGCCGTTTACCTTCCCGCCGCAATGGTACCTATTTATCTACTTGCACTGGCATGCTTTCAAACTGCTAGGTTGGCAGGAGCTGGGACAACTAAAGCATCCATGGCAGTGGGTCATCCAACCTCTGTTTAAAATCCCCCAACAATCCATCATCTTCCAAGGTTGTCAGTTCTACTGTCAAATGGCTCTTACTGTTGGAAAGTTCTTCTTAATGTTTAGTTGGAAGCTTCTTCCTTGTCATTTGAATCTGTTGGTTCAGGTCCTCCCCTCTGGAGCAGCAGAAAACACGCTTGCTCCATCTTCTGTGTGATAGCCCTTCGGTCCGTATAGTTCAAGCTATGGTTTTCCCAGGAGTGATGTCTGGAAGTGAGAGCTGGACCATAAAGAAGGCTGATTGCCGAAGAATTGATGCTTTTGAATTATTGTGCTGGAGGAGACTCTTGAGAGTCTCATGGACTACAAGAAGATCCAACCTCTCTATTCTGAAGGATATCAGCCCTGAGTGCTCACGGGAAGGACAGATCCTGAAGCTGAGGCTCCAAGACTTTGGCCACCTCATGAGAAGAGAAGACTCCCTGGAAAAGACCCTGATGTTGGGAAAGATGGAGGGCACAAGGAGAAGGGGACGACAGAGGACGAGATGGTGGGACAGTGTTCTCGAAGTTACCAGCATGAGTTTGACCAAACTGCGGGAGGCAGTGGAAGACAGAAGTGCCTGGCATGCTCTGGTCCAGGGGGTCACGAAGAGGCAGACACGACTAAATGACTAAACGACTAAACAACAACAAAGTGATATCAGAGATACAGTGTTGGGTGGCAGCTGAAACAGGAAAATGATCTTTGTGCTTGCCAATGAAAGCCTGTGACAAGAAAGCCCCGCCTTTCAAACCTGTGAGAAAGGAGTGTGTGTTTGTTTGCTGTTGTGCTTGCTCCTCTAAAAACTATTGTTTCAGTTCCACTCAAAATACCAGATGCCTCTGCGAGGAAGTGAAGATGATGGGTTTGGGTCCAGACGCTTTCTCTTCAATCTTGCAGCAGGCACTGACCCCTGGTATCCATTTATTATATGTCAGCGAGAACCGATTTCCAGCGGCAGCCGACATTTTTAGCACATGAAAGCAAAGAGAAACACTTCATATTGGAGAGTTTAAATTTAAATCAGGCAGAGATATACGAGTTCTTCTGTTCTGTGTTACAGGCGCTGAAAAATACTTTTGAGGAAGTCGCTCAAATCTTTCTTAAATCATTTTCACAGTGATAAAACAATTCACAACTGTAACAAATATATTTATCCCTGGCAAAGATTAAACTGTCTCCTCATTGTATTGCTGAAGAGACTATCGGCTTCTCCTTCTGGGGCTGAGAACCACGAAATCTGACCGGCGGTCGTGTCAAGCAGGAAACTGTCAATGCGCAAGATCTATTTGCTGGTAGGGCTAAAATATTGCAGGAACCAGGATGAGCCGAAGTACATTTGTGCAAAGTCAAAGGATGCCTGCCTGAGATCACACGAGTGGTGCTCTAGTCATAGAATCATGGAATTGTAGAGTTGGAGGGAACCCCAAGAGTAATCTAGTCCAGGCCCTAATATTGGTGGTCTATTAGGTCAAATGGTGAGAAGATGTCCCTTGGGGATTATGGGCTATGAAGACCTATGGGGATTTTTGTCTTGGGGTAATAGACTAGAGCAGCGGTTCTCAACCTGCGGGTCCCCAGATGCTGTTGGACTACAACTCCCATCATCCCTGAGCTCTGGCCTTGCTAGCTAGGGGTGATAGGAGTTGTAGTTCAACAACATCTGGGGACCCACAGGTTGAGAAAGGCTGGACTAGAGGGACTCCTTGCCTCTGAACCTCCCGACCAATCTCACCTGCTCTATGGATTCCTCCAACCAAATATGCCCAAAAGTCTCTGAGCGGGGGCCTAAGAACATCAGAAGATGGCCAGTGGTCCATCTCCTCCAGCCTCCTGTTCTCACAGTGGCCAACTAGATGCTTGTCAGAAACCCACCAGCAGGACCTGAGGAACCTCCCTCCCCTCCTGTGGTCTCCAGCAACTGGCAAAGCAGAGCCCAGTCACTGTGACTAGTGGCCCCAACAGACCTCTCCTCCTCCATGGAGTTGTCTCCTCCTCTCTTAAAGTCATCCATGTTGGTGGCCATCACGGCCTCCCATGGGGAGGACTTCCATCGCTCAACCACACTTTGTGAAGGAGGACTTCCTTTTCCCAGTCCTGGATCTTCCAAGATTAGCTTCCTTGGATATCCATGAGTTCCAGTGCTGTGAGAGCGGAAAAAGGATTTTCTCCCTCCACTTCCTTCATGCCATGCATAATATCATCATCTTCTGTCCCCTTGCTTCTGACTCGCATTTCCTCTAAACTAAAAAGTCCCAAACGCAGAAACCTTTCTCTTCATAGGAGAGTCAATCCATTCCCTAGATTATGGTTAGGCAAACTAAGGCCTAACCGGATCTGGCCCAATTGCCTGTGAGGCCCCATCGCCTTCTCAATCCGACCCACGGTCGGTCCAGGAATCAGCATGTTTTTACATGAGTAGAATGTGTCCTTTTATTTACAGTAAAAATGTGCTTTTATTTAAAATGCATCTCTGGGTTATTTGTGGGCCATAGGAATTCGTTCATTTTTCTCCCAAAATATAGCCCGGCCCCCCACAAGGCCTGAGGGACAGTGGACCGGCCCCCTGCTGAAAAAGTTTGCTGACCCCTGCCCTAGATCATTTTGGTTGCTCTTTTCTGAACCTTTCCAAAGTCTACAATATCCTTTCCAAATACAGTTGTGCTATAACATTTCTGCGACATTCTTGGTTACAGATGCTTTAAAAGTGTTTGTAATTTCAAAAGTATACATTTTTATTTAAATTGATGTGGCCTCTTGGTTTCGCCGTACGGTTGTTCCCCATCTGCACTGAAATATTGATCTATAATAATAATAATAATAATAATAATAATAATAATAATAATAGGAAATCATATAGAACCTTATATAGAATTAGGACTATTTAACACAGCTAAAGATATATTTATAATGGGTGGAAAAGGTCCTATTTTGTTTGAGATGAACACATAGTGATAAGAGTTGCTGCATGGCTGTGAAGGTGAATGCTGTTAATTCAAACACAGGATAAATATCCATTTATGGTTGAGAAATGAATGCCTCTCCAGTTTCCCATCATGTTACAAAAGGAAGATCTTGATCTGGAGAGAGAGAGAGGGAGAGAGAGAGGCTTTTTTGCTGCTGGAATTGGTCAAATGTCACCAGCAAATATGCCTTGTCTTGACTTCCTCAGAAAGCAGGCTCCTGGTTACCTTAGCAATCTTCTGACCTAATTCAGGTCCCTATTATGAATTTTTTTTTTTAAGTTCTGCCTTTTAGTTCTTGCAGGCAAACATCAAAGAGTCTCATTCGCTTCTCCTACAGCCCAACGGCTTTGCTGCACACAGAGAGCCTTGTGCCAGAAGAGAACAGCCATTTCCCATCAAGCCAAGGGGGAAAATGGAGTCAGAATGACCTTCCACAGGGAGCTCATCTCTGTGCAGAAAGACAACTTTGGATGTGCTTTGCCTGGTGCTGGATGCAGAAGAAAGACGCCTTTTGGACAAAAGTTCTCATTCTGCTCCAAGGCTGAGGGGTCTGAGGAATCCTTATGAGTCCACGGGAAACAGCTGGTCTCGTCTGTCCTTTATTAAGGTTGCATTCTGTGCTTTTTAGAATGTGTGGCCCTCTGAAAGGCTTGGGAAGGGTTATGATGGATTAAAAAGGCAATGTTAAAAATGCTGCCGCCGTCGCTGCTGCTGTTACTGCTTGTGCAACTGGAGACAGGCCTGGTTCCAGATGTGGCAGCAATGCTGATGGATACCAGTTGCTGGAAACTGCAGGTGGGAATGTAAAAAGATGAAATGCTTCTGGGAGATGATATATAACGAGATGAAAAAAATGTTGAAATGTATATTTATAAAGAAACCAGAAGCATTTTTACTGGACATTGCTGGGAGTGATATAAATAGAAAGGAATATAAGCTCTTTTTATATGCAGTAACAGCAGCAAGAATATTACTGGCCCCAAAATGGAAGCAAGAAGAATTACCGACGATTGAAGAATGGAGGATGAAGTTAATGGACAATGCAGAACTAGATAAATTAACAGGAAGGATTCGAAGCCGGTGGGACCAGAAATTCACGGAAGACTGAGGTAAATTTACGGACTATTTGAAAAGTATTTGTGAAGATCAGACGACGTTTGTAGGTTTGCAAGAAGTTTTGTGAGGAGTATTATTGGAAGTATTGCAAAAATGGAGAAGGGGGAGGATGATTTGTTAAGAGATGTACAGGCAATATAAAGTTAAGAAATGCATTAGAAGTGGTTAAAACAGTGGATCATCAGAGGTGCTGATGGAAGCCTAAAAAGATTGTATAAGTGATAGGTTTTGTGATACATTTCATAATTTATATGTTAAAAGGAAACTGCAGGAGGGAAGAGGGCTCTTGTGCTTGATTCCCGATTGCTGTGACCGAGCATGAGAGCATGAGAGCATGAGAAGAGCCTGTGAGATCAGCAGCCTGTTCTCACAGAGGCCAACCAGATGCCTCTTCTGGGAAACCAGCAAGCAGGACTGGAGCAGAAGATCAGCCCTCCCTGCCTGCGGTGCTGCCTAAAGTAGGACCTCAAGCAGCCGACCTTCTGGGGCGCTGAGGAATGTCAGTCTTGTTCTGCTCCCCACAAAGAGCGCGAGGGACGGGGAGGTTGGTGGGTCAGAGAACTGTGAATTTGGGAGAGAAGTCAATGGTCATCTGTTCCAACTCCCTGCAGGAATCATGACGAAAGTGTCCACAACGGAGGCAGCACCATGGACAGCTCTCAGGAAGCACCTGCCTCCAACAAAGACTGGAATAATAATAAATAATAATAAATGATAATTTATTTATACCCCGCCCATCTGGCTGGGTTTCCCCAGCCACTCTGGGTGGTTTCCAACCAAATATTAAAAACAATACAGCGTCAGACATTTAAAACTTCCCTAAACAGGGCCGCCTTCAGTTGTCTTTTAAAAGTAAAATAGTTGTTTATTGCCTTGACATCTGCGGGGAGGGCGTTCCACAGCGCAGGCGCCACCACCGAGAAGTCCCTGTGTCTGGTTCCCTGTAGCCTCACCACCAGAAGACCCTCGGCACTGGACCTTTGTGTCCAGGCTGGATGATGGGGGTGGAGATGCTCCTTCGGGTATGCAAGTGGAAGTACACCTCTATAATGGCATAAGAAGAGCCCACTGGATCAGGCCCAAGGTCTGTATGGTCCACCATTCTGCCTGTGAAGAAACCTGCAAGCAGGATTTGAGCACAAGAGCAGCTCTCTTCCCTCCTGTGGTTTCCAGAAGCTGGTCTTCAGCATCAATGTTGCCTCTGACCGTGGAGGCAGAGCAGAGCCATCCTGGCTGGCAGCCCTCCATACTCCTCTCCTCCTCTATGAGTTTGTCTAATCCTCTTTTAAAGCCATACATGTTGGTGGCCATTATTGCCTCCTGGGGGAGGGAGTTCCACAGTGTAACTATGTGTAAAGGACCCCTGGACGGAGAGAGCCAGTGTGGTGTAGTGGTTAAGAGCAGTAGACTCATAATCTGGTGAACCGGGTTCGCTTCCCCGCTCCTCCACATGCAGCTGCTGGGTGACCTTGGGCTAGTCACACTTCTTCTTCTTCTTCTTCTTAACTCCAGTGAAAGGCAACTATGGGGTTGTGGCGCTCATCTTGCTTTCAGGCCGAGAGAGCCAGCATTTGTCCACAGACAGCTTTCTGGGTCATGTGGCCAGCAGGACTAAACCGCTTCTGGTAAAACAGGACACCGTGATGGAAACCAGAGTGCATGGAAACGCCGTTTACCTTCCCGCTGGAGTGGTACCTATTTATCTACTTGTGCTGGTGTGCTTTCGAACTGCTAGGTTGGCAGGAGCTGGGAAAAATCAATGGGAAATCACCCTGTCACAGGGTTTCAAACTCCTGACCTTCTGATCGGCAAGCCCAAGAGGCTCGGTGGTTTAGACCACAGCGCCACCCGCGTGGCATCACACTGATACAACAACAACAGCAACAGTTTATTATTTCTATCCTGCCCATCTGGCTGGGTTTCCCCAGCCACTCTGGGCGGCTCCCAACAGAATATTAAAACAGAATAAAACATCAAACATTAAAAACTCCCCTAAACAGTAAAAGATAAATAAGAATATCTGTAAGTCATGTACATCAAATTCTGGAAAATGCATTAAAAATACATATGCACACACACACACAATGCTTTGTGCACAGAGAGTTCACACGGTTATGCGTTAGTTTGCAAATCTTTTTATGACGAGTCGCTAATGCGAAAAGCAGGCCGTGTCCTTCCCAGTACGCAACTGTGCCCTCCGTCTTGTGGGGGGTGTCTCGCCCCCCCGCCCACCAGAGCCACATCTGCTTGGCCTCTTCTTGCACCTGCCTCCCCCCACCCCATTCCAGAGTCATGTTTTCCGCGCCTGGAAAGACTCCATTAACATCGGCAGTATTCTGCTGGCTTATTGTACCATGAAGTGTTTCTGATTAGCAGGTAATTTGATGGAGTGAGGCATTTTAATGGGACCGGCACAGGAATGCTCATGCAAACATGATATAGAAATAGAATTTCATGAGCATCTTGCTCCCGGCACAGGTATTTTCGCTGTTCCGTCTGGAGCTGCAACACCCATTTGACTCGAGTGATACGAAGTAATTGAATTAGAAAAGGGGATTAGGGCTCTTTCAAGCGCGATCTCAGACAGAGGTTTTTTGTATTGCAATCTGTTGTGTTCCATAAATGGTTGCGAGGGCATTAATGCACGGAACCGCTTGCCTGGTGTGGGGAGAGGTAATTGAGGAGCAGGAATTCTCGGCTTCCCTGTTTACGTTTACTCTCCGCAGGTGCGTCTCCAGGAGGAGGGAGAAAGATAACTTTCTCTGCTGCCACACTTGTTGAGGCCACAAGACAAGGATCGCCACCCTGTGATGATGGCAGGCAGGGCCCACAGTGTCCTTTGCAAACAGGATGTGTTTCATGGAATTGGAGGGTTGGAAGGGATCTCTAAGGGTCACCTAGTCCAGCCCCCAGCAATGCAAGAATCTGTGAAAGCAGGGGTGTCCAAACTTTTTTCAACGAGGGCCAGATTTGTTGAAGTGAACAAGCGTGAGGGCCGACCAAAGTTGTTGACCTTTTGTTGTTGTTGTTGTTTAGTCATTTAGTCGAGTCCGCATCGTCGTGGCCCCCTGGACCAGAGCACGCCAGGCACTCCTGTCTTCAACTGCCTCCCGCAGTTTGGTCAAACTCATGCTGGTAGCTTCGAGAACACTGTCCAACCATCTCGTCCTCTGTCGTCCCCTTCTCCTTGCGCCCTCCATCTTTCCCAGCATCAGGGTCTTTTCCAGGGAGTCTTCTCTTCTCATGAGGTGGCCAAAGTATTGGAGTCTCAGCTTCTGGATCTGTCCTTCCAGTGAGCACTCAGGGCTGATTTCTTTCAGGATGGATAAGTTTGATCTTCTTGCAGTCCATGGGACTCTCAAGAGTTTCCTCCAGCACCACAATTCAAAAGCATCCATTCTTCGGCGATCAGCCTTCTTTATGGTCCAGCTCTCACTTCTGTACATCACTACTGGGAAAACCATAGCTTTAACTATACAGACCTTTGTTGACAAGGTGCCTTGCCGTGGTGAAGGGGCTTGAATAACTCAGAGAAGCTATGAGCTCTGCCGTGCAGGGCCACCCAAGATGGACAGGTCATAGTGGAGAGTTTTGACCAAATGTTCCAGTTACAGAAAGGTAGCCGTGTTGGTCTGCCATAGTCAAAACCAAATGTGATACACCTGGAGCAGGAACCCGCAAGCCACTCCAGTATCCCTGCCAAGAAAACTCCATGGACCTTTTTTTTAGGGTTGAAGTATTGAAGTTGTTGACTTTTGTTTTTTAAAGTGTTTTTATTAACAAATTCAACATAACAAATTACCAAACATATTCATTATTTTCCCCCTCCCCCCCTTCAAACCCTCCCTCCGCCTCCGCCCTCCATCAGCTCCTCTCTCTGATTTCTCAGCACATATTACTCTCTGCATCTTCTAAAACTATACATATCCTTACATTATCTATCTACAGTGCTATCAACCAATAAATTTGTGTATGTTTATTCAAAACCTGCCAAGGAGTCCAATCCATTTTGTTGTCTTTTTAAATAAGTTGTAAAAAGCTCCCATTCTTCCTTAAAGTCACCGTTGTCCTTGTCCCGCAGTTTGTATGTCAATTTAGCCAGCTCTGTGTAGCTCATCAGTTTTTCTTGCCACTGTTCTTTCATTGAGATTTCCTCATTCTTCCATCCTTGTGCTATCAAGACTCTTGCCGCTGTTGTAGCATACATAAATAAATTCTTTGTTTTTCTTGGCGGGTCTTGTCCTACAATCCCTAACAGAAATGCTTCTGGTTTTGTTTTGTTTTTACAAATGTCATTTTAAACATTTTTTTCCAATTCATTATATATCATTTCCCAAAAATTTTTAATTTCTCTACATTCCCACCACATATGAGAAAAAGTCCAAAGTTGTTGAACCTTTTTTAAGGATTAGTCACAGAATACTTTTCATATGGGACGTGGGTGGTGCTGTGGGTTAAACCACAGAGCCTAGGGCCTGCCGATCAGAAGGTCGGCGGTTCGAATCCCCACGACGGGGTGAGCTCCTGTTGCTCGGTCCCTGCTCCTGCCAACCTAGCAGTTCGAAAGCACCCCAAAAAGTGCAAGTAGATTAATAGGTACCGCTCTGGTGGGAAGGTAAATGGCGTTTCCGTGTGCTCCTCTGGTTCGCCAGAAGCAGCTTAGTCATCCTGGCCACATGACCCGGAAGCTGTACACTGGCTCCCTTGGCCAATAAAGCGAGATGAGCGCCGCAACCCCAGAGTCAGCCGCGACTGGACCTAATGGTCAGGGGTCCCTTTACCTTTACTTTTCGTATACCTTTTGGCTCAGATCGCAGGCAGCACGGGGGGGGGGGGGAGACGAACAGCGGGCAGGAGTGACAGATGACTGGAGCATGGCACAAGCCAAATGGTGGGCAGGAGAGAAGGCTGAACACCGGCTGCGTGTGAGAGCCGGCAGACGGATGGGATACAGAGTGGGTGCATACAAGAGCCGGTGGGTGGACGGGACCTAGAGCCGCACACCGGGTGCCAGCGCAAGCAGGCAACCAACAGGGAGAGAGAGAGAGGAGGGTGCATGCACGAGACGACGGCTGGACGGGTGCTCAAACCACACGGCAAGCAGCTGGAAAAGCCGACCGGCGGGCAGGTTAGCCAGCCCCAGCAACTAACCACCCAGTGGAACTGGCATCCATGCCCACACCCAGGAAAGAAACTGCTGGTGGGGCAGGATTAAACCGACCAGTGGGCGAGATTTGGCCCCCAGCCGGACTCTGGACATGCCTGAGACTTGCAAACTCTTCAAAGATCCAGTTCATGTGTTTTTCCCTACAGCATCCAGAAAACACAGGCGGCAAAAACAGGTTCCAAAGTGGCGAAAGGGTCTAAATTATTTATATAGGAACACAAAGACGACTTTTTAGAAAAGGCCATGAAGTCTGAGTTTGAACAACTAGCTTAGACCTTTTGACACGCTGGAATTCACATGATAGACTGAAGGAACAGAAACTTTACCTTCCTCCGAGGTGCGGGAGAGTGACATATTTAAGCCTGGCAGGATAGTTTACTCTATGGCATTAACCCCTTCATGCATCAATCCTTTCATGCATCAATCAGTCTTAAGCATTTTGGTTATACAAGGCTGGTTATCCTACACAAAGTGGGCAAGGAAAGGCCACGAGACGCTGAAATACCTCTGAGACTTTTTGCCGCAATTCTTCTTTGAATGCCCTCAGTGGTACCTTGCCAAACTTTCACCCACCTTCATATTCCTCAATAAGCTCCCCTCACACCAGGGGAAACAAAAACAAATAAGAAGCAAGCCTTCTTGCCTCCAATAGCTTCACCGATGATGGAGCGCTGAGGACCTCTTCTCCTTGCAATGCGTTTTGTATCATGAGGTGGGCAGGCTTGGAATCAGAACCAGAAGATTTTTCCAGACAGTCTTCAAGAGGAGTTCAATGGAGAGTTGTTGTTGTTGAGTCGTTTAGTGGCGTCCGCCTCTTTGTGACCCCCTGGACCAGAGCACGCCAGGCACTCCTGTCTTCCACTGCCTCCCGCAGTTTGGTCAAACTCATGCTGATAACCTCGAAAACACTATCCAACCATCTCGTCCTCTGTTGCCCCCTTCTCCTTGTGCCCTCCATCTTTCCCAGCATCAGGGTCTTTTCCAGGGAGCCTTCTCTTCTCGTGAGGTGGCCAAAGTATTGGAGTCTCAGCTTCTGGATCTGTCCTTCCCGTGAGCACTCAGGGCTGATTTCCTTCAGAATGGAGAGGTTGGATCTTCTTGCAGTCCATGGGACTCTCAAGAGTCTCCTCCAGCACCAGAATTCAAAAGTATCCATTCTTTGGCGATCAGCCTTCTTTATGGTCTAGCTCTCACTCAATGGAGAGTATATTGCAGTAACTTAGCCCTGAGCTTTTGAAAGGCAAATGAAGGGCATTGTCTGGGTTTGTAGCTGCCCCTGAGAACTCTTCCATGCCAGCGCCAGTTTCCCCACTCTTATTCAGGATCCATTCCAGATCTTCTCCTATCCAATGAAAGGGTATCTCTCCTGGCGGGGGCTGTGACTTTGCCCTCCAGGAGGAAAACACCTGGCACCACTCTTTCGAAATAAACTCTCCATTTTGAGTCACTCACAGCCTTGTTTTATGACACTTTCCCTGGATGAAGTTTCATGAGTAATTGGGCAATAACCCACATGCTGCTCTGCCAAAGAGAAACGTCGATCAGAGTTTGCACACAGAGACCTACGTTTCAGGCAAAAAAATATATATGACAGGGTGTGAGATGGAGGCAGGTGGCAGCCTTCGCTCTTCACAGAGATATGGACCCTCCAAAGTCCTAATGGGTCACATTCCCAAAAGGATAGCTGCGACCAAATTTCCTTCTCCGTGTGTTCATGTTGGACGATTGGGCAGGGCTCGCTGTGCTTTTGCTGCCTACTGAAGGCTAACCGAAACTCAGGGGCATGGGCAAAGTATTTATTCATGCAGTAAACAGTTGGAACTATGGAACTCTCTCCCACTGGAGACAGTGATGGCCACTGACTTGAATGGCTTGAAAGGTAAAGGGACCCCTGACCATTAGGTCCAGTCATGACCGACTCCGGGGTTGCGGTGCTCATCTCGCTTTATCGGCCAAGGGAGCCGGCGTACAGCTTCCGGGTCATGTGGCCAGCATGACTAAGCCACTTCTGGCGAACCAGAGCAGCGCACGGAAACGCCATTTACCTTCCCGCCGGAGCGGTACCTATTTATCTACTTGCACTTTGATGTGCTTTTGAACTGCTAGGTTGGCAGGAGCAGGGACCAAGCAACGGGAGCTCACACCATCACAGGGATTCGAACCACCGACCTTCCGATCGGCAAGTCCGATTGGCTTGAAAGGAGGATTAGACAAATTTCTGGAGGAGAGTGTTGTCCGTGGCTCCTCGCCACAATAGCTATGCTCTGTCCCCACAATGTGAGGCAGAAATGCTTCTAAATCCCATTTGCCGGAAGCCACAGGAGAGGAGAGTGTTGCTCTTGTGCTCGGGTCCTAATTATGGGTTTCCCACTGGGGCATCAGGACAGTCTATGTGAGGACTGGATCAGGGCCAGATTTGGGTTTGATGAGGCCCTCAGCTCCTGAAGGTAATGGGGCCCTTTATATGTCCAGCTGTTCTTTGCCAACAACAAATTGTCGCTGTTTTTTGTGTTCTATATATGCTAGATGGAAATTTTTGGACCTGATAGGTATCTCAAGCCATTTGCACATGCTGCCTTGCAACCAGTCCAGGCAGAATGTAGGCACCCTTTATATAGAAAGGAGCAAACCAGGAACCCTCATACCTATGGGGCTGCCTCTCCTGGTATGTCCCACGGAGGACCTTACGGTCTTCAAATAAAAACATCTTGGAGATCCCGGGCCACAGAGAGGTTAGGCTGACCTCAACCAGAGCCAGGGCTTTTTCAGCTGTGATCCCGATCTGGTGGAACGCTCTGTCACAAGAGATTAGGGCCCTGCAGGACTTGACATCTTTCTGCAGCGCCTGCAAGTCAGAGCGGTTCCACCAGGCCTTTGGTCAAGGCAAGTCTAACCCCTTCTCTCCTTCTGTAATCCTCATAGAACTCTAGTCCAATGGTTGCCATTAATTTGATTCTGAATTGATTTTAGTATGAATTGATTTTGAATGTACTTCAATTACCGTATTTTTTGCACCATAACACTCACTTTTTTCCTCCTAGAAAGTAAGGGGAAATGTCTGTGCGTGTTATGGAGCGAATGCCGGCGGGTGGCGGGGGGGGGGATCTGCAGTCGTGAGCAGAGGATCCATGGTTCCCCTTCCTTCCCTCCTCCATGGTTACAAAGCATGGATCCACATGGATCCTCAGGTTTTTTGCACTGGGCTACTCCAAACTCACTGTCAGATCACATGTCTGTGGCCACAGCATGAACCACAAAAATCATATATCCACTATTTTGTTTAGAATATTTTTTTTCTTGTTTTCCTCCTCTAAAAACTATGTGCGTGTTATGGTCTGGTGCGTGTTATAGAGCGAAAAATACGGTAATTGATTGTGATTTTATGTAAACTGTGTTATTTTTACTGTTGTTAGCCACTCTGAGCCTGGCTTTGGCTGGGGACGGCAGGATATAAATAAAATTTTCATTATTATTATTATTATTATTATTATTATTATTATTATTATTTGAAGGGGTAGGCTAGCGGGAGCGGGGCATTACTGACATAATAAGAGCCAACACAACACAAAACACTGTTGCTGTATGTAGGTTTTATTTCATTTGTTTTTTATCTTATATTTTGGAAATGCACACCCAGGTGTGTTTTTTCCCCTTTACATTTTTTGGGGGCCCCAAGAGAGTGGGGCCCTTAGCTATAGCTTGTTTAGCTTATACGTAAATCCGGCACTGGACTGGATGCAGGATGAGATGGGCCACTGGGCTGATCCAGCAGGCTCTTCTTATGGAAACCAGAGGAGGGGAGAGGGTTCGAATCCTGCTTGCAGCTTCCCCACAGACATCTGGGTGGCTACTTCGAGAGCAGATGTTGGCCCTCCATGGTGGGAGTTGCTGGAATCCACAGACGGGGAGAATGTTCTTGTGGGCTTCCTAGTGAGGTATCTGGCTGGCCTCTGGGAGAAACAGGATGCTGGACTGGGTCAGTCATTGGCCTGATCCTGCAAGCTCTTCTTCTCTTCCTTTCTGGAGCAGACTGGCCTCGCTTCTCCTCCTTCGATCCCATCCTTCCTCTCCCTCTGCGTCCCTGGGCTCTTTGATTTTTCTGCTGGCGTTGTTCTCTTGCTGACGCCCTGGGTGATAATTTGAGTCTCAGCTTGGGTGCCATGTAATTTGTATTCTTTCTCTTTGCCGATGCTCAGCCGCGCTCCGAGGTGACGCCCTCTGGACAATTTGTCTCTCCACAAACAAAGTCCCACTGATTTGCAAAGTGACAGGCCCTCTGCATCTGTGGCGCAAAGGCGCTGGCAGGCTTGCAGGAAGGGGGAGATTAATTGGCGTGTGGGGAGAGCTAATATTATAAATTGATGGGGCTTAAGCAATGCCTATCGCTTATGTCCCCCTCGTTCTCCAACACCCTTTAACACAGCTCCTCCCTCGCCCTCCTCCGCCCCCCCAGTATCTTTCCAAACATGTGGCCCAATAAAGAACAGGCAGGTTGGTGCAGATGGGGGTGTCTGGATAGGACCCAGTGATGGATAGGATCCTCCTAGGGCCATTAGGAGGCCACTGCCAGCATTCGGCTGGGCTCTAAGTGTGGGGCTTTGCATGCGTGTCAGCACGAGAGATCAATGACAGGAACATTATGGCTCCACTGAGAAGCACATCCCCTTCCTCCCCCTCGCCTGCCACAACGGCCGCTGGAAAATGACGGCCCGGCAACTTTTCAGTGGCACTTTGAGCAACTGAGAATCATGCAATTGTAGAGCTGGATGGGGCCCCTAAGGGGTCATCAAGTCCACCCCCTGGCAATGGTGGCATCGTTTCTTCTGTGAGTGTGTTCTGTGCTGGACAGAATGATAAAGATAATAAGAGGAAAAAATAATGCATTCGTTTATTTATATCCTGCCTTTCTCCTGAACCAGGACTGACACAAATGAAAGCAACACATAAAATACGGAAGGCTAAAAGACAACTGCAAAAAGGGAATTAAACTAAAATAGACTTTAAACAACATGGAAAACAAATCTGTTAATGTACCGAGGATAAAAACAGCACAGCGCTCTTAAAAGCCCTTTCCTTTCAAAACCAGCTATTGGTTCCCAAAGGCGTGTTGCCATAAAACAGTCTCCCCCTTCCTGCTGGTGCACAGACAGCAAGGAGGGAGCCAGTCTAGCTCAGGGGTCAGCAAACTCAGGCCTGGGGGCTGGATGAGGCCCACTGGGCTTGTTAATCCGGCCCGCAAACCTTGCAGACCCTGCCACCCGCTCACCAGACTTGCTTTCCAGCCCCTTGATCATGTTGCTTGCCCTCCTCTGCCCGCCTCCCATCTCGCCAATAGTCTTCTTAAACTGTGGTGTCCAGAACTGGACACAGGAGCCCAGGCGGAGTAACCTGTACATTGTACTGGGCCGGTGGGATGTCTGGGTGAGATCCCTGTCTTGGTCTGCAGCATTTGCCTAATACAACTTTTAACTTCGGAGGTCAGGGCTATTAGCAATTTCACGCCTCCGATGCTGCAGATGAGATTGGTGTAAATCACATGCCTGTCTGAGAAGAGTGTGAGAAATGGAAGACAGTCTTATCTCTTCTGCTGTATATGTACTTTATAATATACTTTCACTTTTACTTGTGCCTGTTGTTCTCTTGGAGCTGGAGAGAACCGACACCATTATGTTTTTGTCTGTACATGTTGTTGTTTAGTCGTTTGGTCGTGTCCGCCTCCTTGTGACGCCCTGGACCAGAGCATGCCAGGCCCTCCTGTCTTCCACTGCCTCCCGCAGTTTGGTCAGACTCATGTTCGTAGCTTCGAGAACACTGTCTAACCATCTCGTCCCCTGTCGTCCCCTTCTCCTTGCGCCCTCCATCTTTCCCAACATCAGGGTCTTTTCCAGGGAGTCTTCTCTTCTCATGAGGTGGCCACAGTATTGGAGCCTCAGCTTCAGGATCTGTTCTTCCAGTGAGCACGCAGGGCTGATTTCCTCCAAAATGGAGAGGTTGGATCTTCTTGCAGTCCATGAGACTCTGAAGAGTCTCCTCCAGCACCATAATTCAAAAGCATCAATTCTTCGGCAATCAGCCTTCTTTATGGTCCCGCTCTCACTTCCATACATCACTACTGGGAAAACCATAGCTTTTACTATACGGACCTTTGTTGGCAATGTGATGTCTCTACTTTTTAAGATGCTGTTGTCTGTACATAGTGTGTAAATAAATAGTAGATTAGCTCTACGATGTTTCACGCTTCTTACTGTGTTTTGCCAGAAGTGTAGTGTGCATATACCATCTGGTATATGTCTCTAGAAGCGCACTGGAAGAGAAGAGAGATGCCTTTTCCAGAGCTGCACATACCAGAGGATGCTCAGATTTCCGGGGGCTTGCAGGCACCCCCAGGGGGTTTTCCAGAAGCAAAGTTATAATAGGGTTGCCATGAAGATTACAAGAACAAGTTCTATGTAAGCTGCCTCTGAAGAGGGTTTGGAAACTTCAGCTGGTGCAGAATTGGGCTGCCAGGTTGCTCACTGGGTGTCAGGAGTCCAGGTTCCCAGCATGATAACACAGTAAGCATAGGTAATTGAAAAGGAGGATTTATTGCAAAAGCAAACAGATAGCTCCAGACGGCTCTGACAAAGCCTCCAGCATCATTACTCAAGATGACCCTTCTGAAGACTCCTTCCGGTGTCTACAGAATATATGGAACCAACGCCCCTTGCGTCTCTTGTTTTCCTTCCTGTCTAGCAGCCCTCCCATTCGTCGACTCCTCGGATTATTGGATCAGCTCCAGCCTCTTCCTTTTCGAAGAGACTATCTAATAATACCTTTATTGTCAATGTACAACCTGCATACAATGAAATTAACAAGCCTCCCCCCCCGCACACAAACACTCAATCTCTGAGTCTATTTGCTCCTATTTGTACTTAGAATCATAGAATCATAGAGTTGGAAGAGACCACAAGGGCCATCGAGTCCAACCCACTGCCAAGCAGGAAACACCATCAGAGCACTCCTTCTCCTTCTTGCAAGCTTCTTGCAAGCTTTGTCTGTGTTCTAGCCCGCTCTCAGGTGCTGCCTTATCAGCCTGCCCGTCAAGGTCAGGAAGAGCCGAAGTCTGCAGCTGCCAACTCTCCTGAATAACATCTAATCCTCTCTGTTCCTGGCTGCTTTCTACTGTTGGCTGCAAACCTTCGCTTGGAGGTGGCTCATTGTGTGTGAAGACCCCCCAAGACCTCCCAAAGAAAGACACACTTGACACCAATATTAGTTTAAGGTTATTGGCATAATTTTGGCCACAACTTTATTGATTACAGAATGTGAGTGGTTTGCTTAGGCATTGGTCTGACTAGCTGCATCTACACCTTAGGCAGGGCAGCACTGACAACTGGACACTGGCAGAAGTCAGTAAGGGAAAACATACTGGGGGAGCGTTGGTCCTACCACAGACACAATCTCACCCCAACATGCTCCCAGGTGCTCTGGCATGGCCCTAACCCCTGGAAGGGGATCGGACAAAAGCAAGGCGAGCCACTGGATTCCTTTAATGGAATACCCTTTCACGCATTGGAGGGGCAGGTGTGTCAACCTCCCCTCCCCTCTACATTGAACCAATGCCTATCAGTCAAACCTTACAATGTTGTGACGATTTGCTACGCGGCAGGCGAAACCCAAGTGGCACCAGCCAATCTGCCAAATGGGGAAATTCCTACTGAGCCCTGTCCCAAAAACAGACAACCCACGACGGCATAACAAGGTCATTATGAACCCTAAATATAGGGAGGGTGGGTGGGTGATCCAATGCATGAGGTGAAAAGAGGAAGCTCAATGCTGTCAGGAGCTTGTCTTACACTCGAGTAGGACCCTGGCAGAGACACATGCCCAACTGGCATGTTCTCTCTCTCCTGGTCATTTGTTTGGGAGCTTCATTAGCTTTCTTCAGCCGAACATCACAGCGACCGATGCCAACAGACACCGGCACACTTAGGGATCCACAGAGTCTTCGCAGCTTGCGTAACAGACCTCAGCACCTCAGCATTTTGGCTAATCTACTTAATTTACATATCAACACACACGGAGCACTGCAACATGGCTCCCTCTCTCTCTAGCATCAGGCAGCAAAGAGAAAAAACAAAGGACAATAGTCCCACTTCACGGAACACAGTAACACAAACATCCTGTCTCCGTCACTTCCGACTCTGTGGAGTCAAAACATACACCGTCATGTGATAGACAACAATCCCATGACTGCAATCACGGAGCAGGAATTCTAACAGATGCAACGTGCAGCGGCATAAATAGGTCCCCCGGCTGCAAATTCTCTCAACCCCATTGGCCAGAATTACCCCAGAAACCTAGGGACCCAATTGGGTTGTTGTGGCTATCCAAACGATCCCACCCACACAGACGGTGAAGTCGGTCTTAGTGATCTCACCGCAACGATCCTCGGATGAAGGGCGGCATAGATTGTGGATAAGCGTCTTTAGTTAACAGTCTTAAGCTGACTTCCCTCAGAAAAAAGCATCATTCAAACAGCTTCCTCCCCTCTCTCCTTCCCAACACTTTTCCGCCTCCCTCTTCCAGATACAGAGGAACCAAACAATCAAGTTTGCTGCAATGCATCCGGGAATTGCTGGGGACCTTTCAATCATCTCTGTGCTGCAGGAAGATAAATTGCAATGATAAGATGCCTTTGGTGACCCGCAGTCTGGGGTTTTCAGTTTCGAAGCAGTGATCTTGTTGATAAAACAACAGAGAACAAAGTTTCTTCCTCAACATACTCAAGAGGGAAAACAATGGGAACGTTGCTTACTCCTTAATTTTAATGTTGTAATGAATGTGGGGGAAATTAAAAGGCTTTTATCCATCTATCTCACTGCTTGATTCCTGGGGATTCCTTCCACAACTTTTCAAAACTAGCAGCTCAGCTGAAGCTTGTGACATCTAAATATTTACTAATTGTGAAATAATGCATGTTATATGATGTAGGGGCTGTGTAAATATTTCCCCGTGTTTTAGGGGGCTGGAGTAGATGACCCTCGGGCTGTCTTCCAGCTCTAGGCTTCTAGGATTATTATTACTGTGATTAATTACTGTATTTTTCGCTCTATAAGATGCACCAGACCACAAGACGCACCTAGTTTTTGGAGGAGGAAAACAAGAAAAAAAGTATTCTGAATCCCAGAAGCCAGAACAGCAAGAGGGATCGCTGCGCAGTGAAAGCAGCGATCCCTCTTGCTGTTCTGGCTTCTGTGATAGCTGCACAGCCTGCATTAGCTCCATAAGACGCACACACATTTCCCCTTACTTTTTAGGAGGGGAAAAGTGAGTCTTATAGAGCACAAAATACAGTACTTGCCCTTAACCCTAAAATCCCAGGGTGGGTTACAGCATTAAAACACAATCTTAAAAAAAGTTTAAAACAACTCAACAAGTAGCATGCATTGCTTAGAACTTATCAGCAGTATGGAAGGTTTTTGGGATTTAGACACTTTCATGAAGTTGAACTGGAAGACAACATGCAATTTATGCTATGTAAATTATGGTTTTAATGTTGTACGCTGCCCTGGGAGGTTCAGATAAAGGGTGGTGCACTCTGTCCCAAGAGACCAGGGCCTCTTTCCGCAGGACCTGCAAGACGGAGCTGTTCTGCCTGGCCTTTGCTTTGGACTCAGTCTGACCCTTATGTTTCCCTCCCCTTATGGTTTTGATCTATGGGCTATTATTAAAATGGGGCTGCATTTTAAATTGTATTTTTAACCTGTATTTTAAATTGTGCCCCCCCTATTATGTTTTTATTGTAATTTTACTGGTGTTAGCTGCCCTGAGCCCGGCTCTGGCCGGGGAGGGTGGGGTATAAATAAATTGTTGATGTTGTTGTTATTATTATTATTATTAAGAATCTCCTTTCTTGCAACTTGAAGCCATTGAGTCCTCCCCTCCACAGCAGCAGAAAACAAAATTGCTCCCTCTTCCATGTGACAACCCTTGCGATATTTGAAGATGGCTCTCATATCTCGTCTCAGTCTCTTTTCCAGTCTGTGTAAGCATGTGTTGAAAGCTCTATCAGACTCTCCAGACACTGCCCAGAAATGCATTACTGAATAAAGTCTGACTGATTGGGGATGTGGTACATGCCACCCCCCTGGGGAAATTTGAACCTGAATTTCTCCCCACGGTCCACCCTCCCTCTCCCGTGGAATCTCTGCCTGCAACTGCCAACCTCCCTCTTAGCAGCCTGGAAAGTCTGCATCTCCCACTCAGGCTTTTGTGTGCCCATTTCGTTAAGTCCCCTCTATAAAAGTCTTCATCTTCGATCTTTAGCTTGAGATCCAGCAGTTGTTCACATGGAACTACCTTATGCAATTGCCGGCTGCCTCCGCTCCGCTGCCCGTCTCCTTAAACTTCTGAGGCCTTTCTGGTGACATTCACTTGAAGAGCCCTGTGTGTGAAGTTTGAAGTTCAGAGGAAGATGCAATCTTTCTAAGCCACTGGCTCATGAAGTGATAACGAAGGCAAAGAGGGGAAGTTGACTAGATTATCAAAATCCCATCTAGGCGACAGAATATTAACACCCAAATATCTGTAGTTTGTTTAATGTTTGGCGTCGGTCCTCTTTTTTCTCCAAAGAAGTCTTTGCACAGATCATTAGCATCTGCAGTTCAGAAAATAATGGCCTCAGATATCTACTTGTGTTTCTAAGGATGCAACGTGGATGAAAAATAGGTTTGCTTTGGGTCTAATAAGCTGTTGGTCGCTGTAGGCGGTCTCAAAGCATCTTTCAGATGAATTCATTAATATCTCTCTCTCTCTCTCTCTCTCTCACACACACACACACATGCACACATGCACACACGTCTCCTTCAGATGCTATCTGCAATATCCGTGCACAAACACTGATAATATTTGCACTTCCTATGGAGCTGTTTTCCAGAACGTTAATGGAGGCACAGGGCTGCTTCAGGAAAGGCACTGCTGGCAAGACGTCTTGCCAGAGAAGAAATCAAGGACTGGAGGAGAAGGTCCTCAGCAAAGCCACTCGGGGGGTTGTGAGAAAAAAACTTCCTTTGGAGTTTCACTACGGAGCCTTACACCAAACTCCCAGAGTTTATTCAGGAACGCTTTACAGTGTCCAGACAGTCTATGAAAGTAAAATATATTCAGAGTTGAGTGTTGATTTCATGCTCTTTATTTCAGCTCAGGGTAAACAGTGAGCGAGTGATTTCCCGAAAAACCTCTGGCTTTATATATATTATTTACACAAAAGCTCCCGCGTGATTGGCTGATTCAACTTCCCTCCTGGAGCCTGATTGGGCGGCTCCTGCAGGCCAATCTGGTTGCTGATGCACTTCCTCCTGGAGCCTGATTGGGCAGCTCCTGCAGACCAATCAGGTTGCTGTCTTCTAGGATCCTAGGATCCTACCTGCCTATTGTTCTAGGATCCAAGCTTAGTACATAACAGAAACCATTCCCATTGCTGCACACACTAGATAAGAAAAAAAATAGAATCTAGAAATTTCTTTGCAACGGAGTTGGAGACCAGAAGATGCTAGTGCCTCAGGAGAAGGAAGGAAATATGAAGTGGGCTCCATATGGATCCTTCTGTCCCTCTGGGGCATCTGTTTGGCCACTGTGAGAACAGGATGCAGGACTAGATCTGGCCTGATCCTGCTGGGCTCTTCTTAGCATCTTATGGTGGTTGATATTGGGGAAGGTGTTCTTTTAGGTAACTGGGTGCTAAGCTATTTAGGGCTTTATATCCTACCATGAACACCTTGATTTGGGCAAGGTGGGAGCCCACTGGCCGCACTGGCACATATTGTTGGGGTGTGTACTTGTGTGTGTGTTGCATTCACTCATTGTGTTGGATTCTGCCCCCGTGATTCCAGGAATGTTTCAGCTGTGCTCGCTCCCCACCAGCACTTAAGTATTTGCATTCTCAAAAAGATCCAGTGAACGGAACAGAACGGCGACTGTCCTGTTCAGATGGCTGTGCTGCAACTGCTACCACGCCAAGCGAGGTGTTTGGTGTGTTTTTCTACCCCAAGAGTATATCCATCACTCCTGAAGGTCAGGCACAGACTAAAGGTTTGCAAAACATGCAGCATTTATCAACACACATCAATATAACTCAGGCAAGTAGATCGAGCACTTGACCTTCTCGTGAGCTGAGGAATGTCAGTCTTGTTCTGCTCCCAACAAAGAGCACGAGGGACGGGGAGGCTGAGGGGTCAGAGAAACATAGAATTGTCAAGTTGGAAGAGAAGCCAATGGTCATCTTTTCCAACCCCCTGCAGGAATCACGACAAAAGTGTCCATGATGGAGGCAGCACCATGGACAGCTGTCAGTGTTGTAAACAAAAATCTGCCCTTTTCCCTTATGGGGTATCCCAGAGCCCATATAGAGTCCTTATGTAGGTTCCCTATTGGTAGGAGAAAATAACAGAGGCCAACCAGAGAATATTGGGAAGCAAAGCAGCTAGTAAGCTTGATCTTTATTGATCGGTTGCAACAGGGTCCTCATTCACCACATGCAGGAGGGAGAAGGAACCCAGAACAATAGTGTGCAAGCCTTTATATAGACTTTTGAAATTGCCACCCTGTAGATCAAGACCAGAGGAAATCAACCCTGAGTGCTCACTGGAAGGACAGATCCTGAAGCTGAGGCTCCAAGACTTTGGCCACCTCATGAGAAGACTCCCTGGAAAAGACCCTGATGTTGGGAAAGATGGAGGGCACAAGGAGAAGGGGACGACAGAGGATGAGATGGTTGGATGGTGTTCTTGAAACTACCAGCATGAGTTTGATCAAACTGCGGGAGGCAGTGGAGGACAGAAGTGGCTGGCGTGCTCTGGTCCATGGGGTCACGAAGAGTCAGACACGACTAAACGACTAAACAACAACAGATCAAGACCACCACCATAAACATCATACATACATCACAGAAGGGGCGTAGCTCAAGACCACCCCCCAGGTACATCATACCTACATCACAGAAAAGGTGGTCTACAGCAGAAATCTGAGTGCTTTGTTTACCTCCTGTCTGCCAGGTTACCTGTTTAATGGTCACTTGATTGGATTGCCTGGGGAGCCTGGCCAGTCTTTCGTAATGATCAATACTTAGTTCCTGAGCCAGGTTACAGGCTCACACCCTATTCATATCTTAAATGTACCCTTAAGACAGGATTTGTGAAGGAAAAGACATTGGGGAGAGTTTTCCATTTTCCTTTGACCTTGCGGAGAAAACATTCGGTCAGTTTGGAAATCAAAAATGGTTTCAGGTTGGTTTTCTTGTGCTGATCTATGTACGTGCTTGGTTGGTACACTTAGGAACATTTAACATAGCTCTCTCAAAATTGCTATGACACCAGGAAGCAGCAGCCTTCAACAAAGGCTGCAAGTGGAAGGAGACTTCTATAATGGCATAAGAACAGCCCACTGGATCAGGCCCAAGGCCTGTCTGGTCCACCATTCTGCCTGAAAAGTTCCCTGCGGGAAACCAGCAAGCAGGATTTGAGCACAAGAGCAGCTATCTCCCCTCCTGTGGTGTCCAGAAACTGGTCTTCAGAATCATTGCTGCATCTCCTCCTCCATGAATTCATCTAATCTTAATTTAAAGCCATCCAAGGGCAGCAGGTTCCATCCCTTGACTATATGGATGATGATGATGATGATGATGATGAAGAGTTTGGATTTGATATCCCGCCTTTCACTCCCTTTAAGGAGTCTCAAAGCGGCTAACATTCTCCTTTCCCTTCCTCCCCCACAACAAACACTCTGTGAGGTGAGTGGGGCTGAGAGACTTCAGAGAAGTGTGACTGGCCCAAGGTCACCCAGCAGCTGCAGGTGGAGGAGCGGAGACATGAACCCGGTTTCCCAGATTACGAGACTACCGCTCTTAACCACTACACCACGCTGGCTCTCACACCACACTTGCCTATAATATAGGCAAACAGTCAAGCCATGCAGTGCTGGATTACATCACAGGCGAAAGCTACGCCCCGGTCCTGATGGGGCCTTTCGGTTTGTCAGCCTGATGCTGCAAACAGCTTTCTGGAGCTCTCCTCCACGTGTCCACGAAGTCTCTTTCCCCCGAAGTGCCACTGTGCATAATTGCCACGTAACTGCTGCAAATGGCTCCCTGCCTACAGGAAATTTCCGTGAATTGACAGCATTGTTTGCAGGGAACCTGATAAATGAGGCTCGAGAAATGGAAGGCAACTGCTCATAATATGTTCCAATTGCCGCTCCTGCTTTGCCTCCACAAAAGAGGCCTTTTGATAGTCAAGATGGGGGAGGGGCAGGAACGGGAGGCAGAGGCTCCTGGGGGGAACCTGCATTAAGAGAAATAGGCCTGGAATCAGAGGAGAGGGGACTTGACAGGCATCCAGCATTCTGAGATGCAGGGAGATTAACACTGAGACGGGCGCTGGGCCAAAGGCATGCAAAGCCTTTCAGGTGGACTTTGCCTTGCAGAGGCTGAGAAAAGACTCCGAGGGATTGAGAGCCTTCTGCGCGCATCTGGCTGGGCTGCAGGAATGGGGGATTTTGCAATGCTCACAGCAGACGCAATGCTGGGGGCTATTACGTGCGCATTTGCAACAACGTCCGTGACCCCCGCCTCGTGGGGACAAAGGCAGCTTCCATTGAAAATGATGCAACAGTGGAAACCGGGATGGATTGGGAAGGGAGGGTAAGATAAGGTTACCAGATTTTTTTCAAAGAATCCGGGGACACTTTTTTTTTTTGAAAAGAGAAAAAAAGTTATTTTTTAAAAAATCATTTTTTAAAAAATAATAATTAAGAAGTAATATATCCTCTTCTGGGTCTCCTCTGTCACACGGCCTTCCTCTGGACCCTGGCCTGATCTCTTGGAGCGCTATCTGCCATGGAGCAGGCTCAGGTTGGGCCTGGGCTTGGCCACGTGTCCTTGCCCTCCCAGGGCTCTCCTACCTCTCTTCCTCAGCGGCAGTGGCGGCAGCAGTGTGGCAAGGTCAGGGCTCCCCTCTTTTTTCTCCTTCCTCTTTCTCTCTCTTCCTTCTCCTTTCCTCCTCCTCCCTGCATCGGCTCCGGGGTTTTTACTGGCCCTGCAGCACTACTGGGCAGTTGGCCAGGTGGCCGGGCTCTCTTGCTCCTGGCTCAATTTGGGTCATGGGGGGGTCAGCAGTTCCCCCAGTTGACGCGCCGGGCGTCCCCGGTTCCCCCTTGGCAGTGGCAGCGGCAGCACAGTTGGCTCTGGCTGGCTTCAGGAGCTGCTCACTGCCGTGGCACCTGCCATTTTGCCTCGCCAGAAGGCCCCATATGATGTGTCTTGTGCCGTTGAACCAATCACGCAACATTCATTCCCTACTAATAAATCTACAACACTTAAAATATAAATCCGGGGACATTAAATGAAATCCGGGAATGCATTTTGTCCGGGGACAGATTTGTAAATCCAGGGACTGTCCCCAGGAAACAGGGATATCTGGTAACCATTGGGTAAGAACTGGGGGCGGGGAGGGGAGGAAACAGGTAGAAAAGTTGGGGTGAGGATAAAGAAGAGACAATCTGAATCAGAAAATGCCACCAACAAACTCACTGTAATGTTCAGAGAACTAGACAAAGAGCGTGTTAAATAGGTTTGGGGGGGGAGAAGTGGTGCAGAATTGTCTCCCCTCCCCAGTACAGTGATTGGAGAGGAGGGAGGGGTGGGAAGAGGTTCTAGCCTTTGATTGGAAGCTAGAGCTGTCCATGAGCAAACTCCAGATCGCCTCCTCCCCACACTGCCATTTCCCTCATATGCTGCTATTCACATCTCCCCTATCACGCTGAAGATGCACCATCTGGCTTAGAGAAAGCAACCTCTGAAGAATCTGGAAGGAGGAGGCAAGAAAGGAGATTCCGACTCAACATCAGGAAGAACTTTCTGGCGGTAAGAGCTGTTCAGCAGCGGATCGGATTCCCTCGGGAAGTTGTGGATTCTCCTTCCTTGGAGGTTTCTAAGCAGATGTTGGATGGCCATCTGTCCTGGATGCTTTAGTTGGGATTCCAAAACAACAACAACAAACCTATGGTTACGTGAAACATACTCAATCAACACACAAGACGTAACCGGCTGTACTTTTTAATAAATACGGTATACTATTCATTGTATCAAATTGCAGATTTCAACGGAAGTCTCATAAAGTTCAACGGAAAAAGCAGAAGAACCAGTGGATCAGTTCGTTCTATATCCCGTTCATGCATAAGCTCCATACATGTATAAGTGTCTATTCCACCTGTCTGTCCATAGAGTCCAATAATCCACATGAAGGGTTTTTACAGTTCCACAGAATCCTTTCACAGGGTCTGACAAGGATTTCCAGAATATTAGTACTATGCTATAAGATCCACTGTCCTGTAATATTACATATGAGCCTGTTCTACTGATGAAGCTTAGGATGGCGAAACAAGGATAATATTCCAGAAATCCTTGTCTTAGACTCCGTGAAAGGATTCTGTGGAACTGTAACAACCCTTCATGTGGATTATTGAACTCTATGGACAGACAGGTGGAATAGACACTTATACATGTATGTACCTTATGTATCAACTGACTAGAGAATGAACTGATCCACTGGGTCTTCTGCTTTTTCCATTGAACTTTATGAGACTTCCGTCGAAATCTACAATTTGATGCAATATATAGTATACCTTAGTTATTCAAAAGTTCAGCCGGTTACATCTTGTGTGTTTATTTAGTTGAGATTCCTGCATTGCAGGGGGTTGGGCGAGATGACTTTTAGAATCCCTTCCAACTCCACGATTCTGTGATTCTTATGTCAGTGGCTCCAAGGGGCATCTAATGGAGACATTGTCAACACCAACAGAAATCACTGAGGTTCACCTCTTCCTCAAAACATTCCGGTTCTGTTTTTATTTGGTAAAGTGCATGCATGAAATAATTCGCCCGCTTGGCTTTGAGCAACTGTCCCAGAAAACCACAGAGGGAGGCTGCTAAATATACAGGCTCTCAGCAGTCCAGCTTTGCCAGAAAATACGGCCCCATTTCCCTCTGATAATACCCTCTGGACTGGCTAAGAGCAGGGGGTTCAGCAGCAGAGCACCCCCCAAATGGCCAGGAATCGTGAGTATTTGCAATGTGGGAAGGGACCCTGAGTTTGGCTGTGAGCAACAGAGTCACCTTTGAAAGGGGAAGGAGTCAGAGGAGAAAGGGAGGGGGGAGTCCTGGGAGGGTCTTGGAAGCACCCGGGCGATAAAATAAATACAAATCTGCCAGCAGTTTACAGAGCAAACAATAAAAATGCAACAACATTCCATAAAAATTCTTGAAAACGAGATTGAAAATGATAAAGAGAAAATGAAACTATATGTCACGAATAAAACGGAGCAGTATACAAAATAAAAATGAAGAGTCAGAATTCAGAAAAGCTGGGGCAAACATGCCGTTTTTTAAGGGGCATGGAAAGGTCAGTGCTGTCTCCGCCGAAGAAATCTCCCAAGGGAGGGATTTCTGGAAGGTGGGTGTTGTGGCCAAGAAGACCCAGCGCTGCCTGGTCACCAAGTGAGAATCTGCTAAGAAGAAGTTAGGACTGATGTTTTGGAAGAGGAAGAAGGTGGAGTCAAAGAGAGGTAGGGGAGAAAGAGAGGTAGGGGAGGAAGAGGAGGAATGAGGAAGGATAGAGGAGGAGGAGGAGGTAGAGGTAGAGGTAGAGGTGGTGGTGGTGGAGGAGGAGGAGGAGGAAGAAGAAGAAGAAGAAGAAGAAGAAGAAGAGGAGGAGGAGGAGGAGGAGGAGGAGGAGGAGGAGGAGGGAAGAGGAAGAAAGAAAGATGAGGAAGGAGCTGGAAGGAGAACAAAGCAGAAAAGGGGAAGAGCAAGGCATCGTTACCGGCATTCTCATTGAAATATTTTATGTTCCTCCGAGCCCTGTAAATTTAACAATGGGGAAACACCCACACAAGTTAGAGGCAACCCAGGCTATATGGTGGAGCCAATTCCATTCACAAATATTATCCTCTCTCTTGATTAATTACTGCTGTGTGAGAGAGAAATGGCCTCTGCGATCCGATTTCCCACCGCCTTTTCCCGACGCCATTCTGCAAGCGAGGATGCCAGCATCTCTGCTCCCAGGCTTCTCACAGACTCTGCTGATTAGGGACCGCCATATATTTGATGCTGAGAAGAGAGATTGCTCTCTCTGACCTTCAGAAAACAGCTCACCTCCTTTCATGGCTGACTGTAAAAGCGAATCATTATTTCTGGTAAATATGAATGGGGTTTAGTGGCACCCAGACTTCTGGAATCCCGCACTTAAGAGATAAAATGCAATCTAGGGAAAAGTGAAGTGCGCATCTCACAAATTAATGGGTCTGTCAGGAGAAATTTGCAGGGAAAGAACAGCAAAATAATAACCCAAAGCAGATTTCTAACAGTAAAATTGAGTTTTCCCTCCTAAGGCATTTGGAACCTGCCTTTTGGACTGTGGCTACTAATTCCTAAACAAGCAAAACTGCAAACAACCCCAGGAATATATCGCCATCATCACGTTCAGTTTATATGCAACCCATCCTGCCAAGGGAGTCCACGACAGAAAACACATAATTAAAACAATACAATTAAAAGCATCACTTTAAAAGAAGCAGCTTATAAACATTCTAAATACAGCTTAAAAGTGAATCAATGATGTTGGGATTGCCAGGAACACCACCGTTGGGCTGTCAAAAGCTCTGGGGGAAGCAGGAATGCTTTGAAATGCCAATAAGAAGCCAAGGAGAGAATCTGCTCAAGGGCCCACCTGGTCCAGCCTCCTCTTCTCACAGGGGCCAAACAGCTGCTCCAATAGGAGACCAGCAAGCAGGATTGGAGCACCAGAGCAGCCCTCTGCCCTTCTGCAGTTTCCAGCAACTGATATCTAGAGAAGTGAGTCAAAGATGGAAGGGAGTTTCAGGACTTCCGGGTTAGCGCCTCTGGTAATGGCTGAATTCCTCTGATCGGGAGGAATTTACTTCGTGGAAATTAGGGTCTGGCCGCCACAGCGAAGGCGGGGACCCACAAAAAATCACAGGCGGGAGAAGCCTGTGAACGTGGGATTCGGCTGGCACCTTTTGTGCCTCCCCTACTCATGGGGAAACCCGGTTTCGGGGATCCGGAGCGACGTGGGGTGAGTGGTGCGGTGCTTCGAATTGACTGCTTCTTTCACGGAGTGAAGCTGCATTGCTGTTGCCGGAGAGCGCCGACTTTTTCCTGTGGACAATTTGATCTACCCGTGAGTAGAACAGAAAATTGGATTTTTAAACGTCTTAATTTGGCACCGAAACGGGGAGGTTTCAAACAGGAAGTCCGCCTTCCCCTTTTGTAAATAGACTGAAGCAAAGAGGCTGCAAGCTAAAGTCTTGGAAAGCCTTCCGTAAAGGATTAAACTTCCATCGGCTAAAATCATCAAACCCCCCTTGGAAGCAGGAGAAGAGGGGGGAAATTTTGGATCGTGTAAGCCTGCAGGAGAGAGTGAAGAAAGTCAAATTACCACCGCTCTGAACCTGGAAACGGGCTGCTAGTAAGACTGACGTTTTGGAAATGCTCATAGACTGTGAATAGATCGTTTGTTGACAGCTAGTTAAATAAGAGAAATACATTGTTTCCATTGTCTCCTTCTGTGTTTAAAAAGGAGTAAAAGTAACTGAAAATTGAAACTAACTTTATTGCTTGAACTGTGCTTAAAAGGATTGATACAAATAGAAATTGTTTCCCCCTAGAGGAAGCCTTTGAAATTGTTACATGAGCTGAGCTGGGGGAATTTCCAGCTGCAAGATAAAAAACTGTGAGAATCTGGGACTGACCTTGGAGCGTTAAGAATGTTGACAGAAGAAGCCTTAGTGGTTGCATTATGTAAGATAAATGATTCACTGGAACAGCTCCATAAGAAGACGGATGCGATGACTATAAAAATTGATAACTTGGAACAAAAAGTGACTAATTTGGGACAAAAAGTGAATATTAGTACAGAAACTATTCAGGAATCGATACAGGGATCTACTTTGACATGGCAAATTGCGGAGAAGGCGGGGGAGAAAGTTGTGGTTGTTGAACCTAAAGTAGCACAAGTGGAGAGGGAGAGAGCCCCAGCCTTACAGATGCAATTTGATGACTATAAGTTGATGCTTTTTATGATTGAATTTAGAGAAAGTCAGATTTTGAGGATTGGAGCCCCGCTTGGACTGGAGAAGGAAAGTTGGATAGATCCCTTCATGCAGGGATTTACTGACCTTTGGGACCTGGACTTGGGTCAGGAGGAGACTGGAGTTGTGGGAACTGCCAGATTTGGAGGAACTTTGAAATACGTCCTGAAATATCTCTTGAATCTTAGTTTTAACTATGGAGATTTGGCTGACTTGTTGAGAAGGAATAAAAACATTGCTAGGTGGGAATTTCCCCGAGATCTACTCTTCAGCATCAAAGGAAGGAAAATAAGAACAAGATCAGGAGAAGACAAAGCAAAGTGCATGTATAAATATGAAGAAGACTTGCAGAAGGGACTTGGAAAAGAGTTAAGAGCCTCGGACAGAAGATCACCAAGTTGATGGACTATATGGAATTGACGGAAATGACTGGCAGAATCCGAGACCAGGGAGAAGAGACGGTGGAAGAATATTGGAAAAAGTTTAAAGTCTATATATGGAAATAATGTAAAATTAATGAGTGTTAGAAAAATGTTGGAATGGAATTATATGGCTTTAGTAGAAATGTTATAAGGAATTAAGCATAAATAAGTACTATAGTATTAATGGAAAATAAGGTTAAAATATGTTTAGATAACCATATGACAGAAAATAGAGAAAGATGGAAAGGATTGCTGAAATAATTAATAGAAATGGAATACAAAAAGGGAGGTGAGAGGAGGTCGATGAAACAAGGGAATGAAAGAGTGGGTATTGAGATGGTATGATGTGTGTTTTTTGAATTGTTTTTGCTCTCGTTTTGTTTAATGTGTTAATGTTGTGTTGTGTATTGTTTATATATTGTACTGTATTGTTTTTTCTTTCTTTTTCTTTTTCTTTTTTTCTTTTCTTTTCTCCTTTTTGTAAGGTTTAAAAGTAATAAATATTATTTTTTAAAAAAATGATATCTAGACGCATGGCTGCCTCTGAGGATGGAGGGCGAAGCACAGCCCTCCTGGCTCACGGGCATCAATGCCACCCAGAAGACAGGGCCAGCTTGCTTCCTGCAGCTCCGCAGGGGAGGACCGGAACCAGTGCATTCGAATGGCAAGAAGTCAACATTTCAGACTGGAAGGGTTGTTAGAAAGTGGAGCAGACTTCCGAGGCTGGATGGCCACCTGTCCTGCTCGAGTTGAGATTCTTGCACTGCTAGATGACCCCAGGGGGTCCCGTCCAAATCTACAATTCTACGATTCTGTCATTCATTTGAGGTTTGTATGCAACAGCGGTTGGATGGCCGTCTCTCAGGGATACTTGAGTTACGATTCCTGCAATTTCATAAGGTTGGACTAGACGAGTCTTGGGATTCTATCACTCTATCATTCATTGGAAGTCTCTCTCTCTCTCTCTCTCTCTCTCTCTCTCTCTCTCACACACACACACACACACACACGCACACACACACATTTATTTTCCATTTTATAATACTCGTTCACACCATCACACTCCACTTGACATCCCTGGCTCTTTAGAGCCTGTCAACTTCCTTCCCTCCCGCCTCATGGCTTTCAAAATTAACCTTTATATCATTGCATTTTGTTCTAATGACACTCATTACAAAAGAACTCAACATTTAAATAAATGTAGAAAGGTAGAATACTTCTCCTTACAAGTCTTCAGACAACCCTGCTAGTGATGTTAATTGCTTACAATAATCTTTCATATATCGTACAAATTTACTCCAGTCCATTTGGAATACTTGATCTTGCTGGTTCTGGATTTTTCCCGTCAGCTTCGCCAGTTCTGCAAAGTCCATCATTTTCACCTGGCACTCTTCTTTCCTTGGTACTTCTTGTTTCCATTTTTGGGCTAAAAGAATTCTTGCTGCAGTTGTTGCATACATAAACAGTCTTTTATCTTCCCTTGGTATCTCTTAACCCGCTATACCCAGTAAAAAGGCTTCTGGTTTTTTAACAAAAGTATTTTTAAACATTTTCTTTAACTCATTATATATCATCTCCCAGAAAGCCTTTACCTCTCTACAAGTCCACCACATACGGTAGAAGATATCTTCATTTTCTTTACATTTCCAGCACTCACTGGTTCTTGTCTTGTACATTTCGGCAAGTTTAGCTGGTGTTAAATACCATCTATACATCATTTTCATAATATTTTCTTTAAGTGTACTGCATGCAGTGAAATCAATACCTTCCTTCCATAACCTTTCCCATGATTCTAATTGAATATTATATCCAAAATCTTTAGCCCAGTGTATCATTACAGATTTAACCTCTTCATCTTTGGTCTGCCATTCCAGTAATAATTGATAAATTTTCGAAAGTATTTTTTCATGGGAAGTTTTTCAACAGGGCTTGGATGGTCGGGGGGTTAGACTGCAGAGACATCACCTTGCCGACAAAGGTCCGCATAGTTAAAGCCATGGTTTTCCCAGTAGTGATGTATGGAAGTGAGAGCTGGACCATCAAGAAGGCTGATTGCCAAATAATTGATGCTTTTGAATTATGGTGCTGGAGGAGACTCTTGAGAGTCCCATGGACTGCAAGAAGATCAAACCTATCCATTCTGAAGGAAATCAGCCCTGAGTGCTCACTGGAAGGACAGATCGTGAAGCTGAGGCTCCAATACTTTGGCCACCTCATGAGAAGAGAAGACTCCCTGGAAAAGACCCTGATGTTGGGAAAGATGGAGGGCACAAGGAGAAGGGGACGATGGAGGACGAGAGGGTTGGACAGTGTTCTCGAAGCTTCCAGCATGAGTTTGACCAAACTGCAGGAGGCAGTGGAGGACAGAGGTGCCTGGCGTGCTCTGGTCCAGGGGGTCACGAAGAGGCGGACACGACTAAACAATGAAACAACAACAACAACAGACTGGGTGACCCTTGAGGTCCCTCCCTCCTCTGCCATCCCATGATTCTAAGATACTCTTATCTTTTCTCTGCTTGCAGGTGAATCCAGCCCAAGGCCAGCCTTTGGTTCGTGCTGCCCCACGGTGGTGTGGGCTGCACAGTCATCCAGACCGATGGATGGCCTCTTCTTTCATGGGTTTCCAACCCACAGCTGAGCCGCTGCAGCCTGGGCTTGTGTGTGTGTGTGTGTGTGTGTGTGTGTTTGGTACCAGCCTGGCCGTGGGAGGAGGAAGCCTTTGATGCGGGAGGGATTGTTCTGCAATGCTGCTCCCTTTAATGAGCAGGCTGCCTCGAGGATTCCCGCCAGTCGGCAGGCCTCTTTCGGAGCCCCTGCCCACCCCCTCATCCCTCCCCCAGCCTCCTCCGCAAAAAACAGCCCTGGTCCCTGGCCGACAGCAGCAAATCAACTTCAAATAGTGAGGGGAAGTAATAAAGGCTGCTTACAGGTGGCTGGGAGAAAACATCACAGATGGTTTCCAAAGCTCCTCGGGGATCACAGGATTGTTTATCGGGTTGATTTGCATTAACTTAAAAAGGCCTTATTAAATTCAAAGTTTTCGGCTCCACAGAAGCAGGGAAGGAGTGTCAGTCTGCAGAAGGAGCTCTTGTTAAGAAGGTGCCAGGAGCAGATTTCTCAGAGCCAGCCTTCCCCCAGCCAGGCTGCCTTCTCTGGTAGCCAACTGAACCTTTCACCTTGAAGAGCAGCGGAGGCAACTCCATCTTCTTAACGAGGATCTGGACGAGCTGGAGGGGGGCCAGAGGAGGGAGAACCAACGGGATCAGAGGATTGCAGAGTTGGATAGGATCCCAACCCCCTGCAGTGCATCCCTCAGACATCCCTCACGCCTCTGAGAAACAGTTGAAGGAGTTGGGCATGTTTCGTGTTGTTGTTGTTTAGACTCCCGCAGAAAGTGGTGGACTCTCCTTCATTGGACATTTTTTAACGGAGGTTGGATGGACATCTGTCAGCAATTCTTGAGCTGAGATTGCTGCATTGCAGGGGGTTGGACTAGATGACCCTTGGGTCCCTTCCAACTCTATAATTGTATGATTTTATGATCCCAGCACATCAGAGGCATTAACTTTCTCCAATTTACTGCAGCTTCAACACCCATCCTTTTCTTAATGAAAATTATTTTATTTTTTTTAAATGATATTTATTCAAAGTTTCATGAATACAAATATGAAAAAAGAGAAAAAAGAAAGAAAAATACAGAAAAATACAGCAAAAATAAGATAAAAAGAAAAACCCAAAAGAAGAAAAATGCAAATCTCAAATAGCATCTTTTCATTTGCTTATTTCTTGAACCTCCTCACACCTCCCTTTTTGTATACTAATTTAATTCATTATTCCAGCAAATTCTTCCCATATTTCTCAATTTTAATTCAAATAATTTATCTTAACAATCTATCTTATTTATTAATTCAACATATCTTTTCCGTCTTTTAATAAGTTCTGTTATTCAGTTTACCTTAATTTCTTTAACCTTATCTTATCTTAAAAACCTTAAATTTTCAAAATTTCAAAATTTAAACCGTATTCATACATAACTCCTTAAATCTTTTTTTTACTAGAGCCAAATTAGTTCCTTTCCAGCATGTTCCCTGATATTTCACTAATTCCACTAATTCCAAAAATAAAAAGAAATTTTTCTTGATATCTCTAATTTTTATCCAACGTCCCTTCTTCCTGGTCTCGGGTTATGTCAGTCCTTTCTAACCATTACATCCAGTCCATCAATCTGGTGATCTTATGTCCAAGGCCCTTAAGTCTCTTCTAGGCCCCTTCTGCAGATTTTCTTGTTCTTGTTTGTGCTTACGCGTTTCTTTGTCTTTTGTTGGTTTCTTTCGTAGTTTCTCCCCTTTCTCCTTGGGGAGTGGGTCTCCGGAGGATTCCATCCGGTAATAATTTCCATTTTCCTTCATCAGACTAGCCCATTCCCCACAGTCCCACTCCCCGTCATCATCTTTGTAATCCAAAAAATAGTTATCCAGAAGATAGTTGTCCACCTGTTTCATAGTCCCACTAGAGTTAAGAGCTTCCTTGACTCCAAAAACTTCCAGACACTCTCCAAGTTCAATCTTCCAGTGCAATGGCTTTTGCTCCTGCAGGACTTTGGATCTCTCCACTTGTGTTGTTTGAGGTGTAATCGCAGCCTCTTCGTTCCTCATCTGCCCTTGGACTTGCCCTGTCAAACCAAATTCCTGAATTGGTCGCTGTATAGCTTCTTTATCCTTATTTCCTGTTAAATCATATTCACTGGCTACAGCATTCATCAGGTCCAACTTTTCATTCATCAAGTTCATTTTCTCATGCAGCTGCTCCAGCAAAGCATTTGTTATGCCAAGGGCAGATACCAAACCTTCCTTCCAACACATTTCTGTTCAAGGTCAAATTGCTGGTCCCATGATCCCAATCTCACAGCTGTAAGGTCTCCAAGTAAGCTGCAACAACAAACTGACAGGCTCCCTCTAGGGGACACAATTTCTATTTGTATCCATTTTTAAAATGTATCCAACAAAGGAGATTACTTTCGGTTTTCAAATACTTTGTTTCTTTAAAATGCAGAGATGCAGAAAGTAGCGTTGAAGTTAATTTATTTCTCTTCTTTTTTTTTAACTATCTGTCAAAATGCTCCACTTTCAATCAATGGACGTCTCAAACAATTTCTGTCCAGACACCCCGTCCCCAGGTTTGGGACGATGGAAACTTAAATTCCTTTACTCTCCTCCTGCCGGGTTAAACAGTCAAATTCCCCCCCCCCTTTTCTCCTGCTTCCAAGGGGGTTTTATTGGTTGTGGATGCAGGAAATTTCCAACTTTAAAACAGTTTTCCAGGCTATTAGATTGTAAAGTCTTTGCTTCAGTCTATATACAAAAAGCGGAAGGCGGACTTCCTATTTAAACCTTCCCGCTTCGTTGCCTAATTCACAAATTTTGCAGATTTCTTAATCCAATTTTCCGTTTTTACTCACGGGTACTTGATTTAGAGTCCAATTGTCATCAGGAAAAAGTCAGCGCTCTCCGGCGATGGCTGTGCGGCTTCCGTCCGTGGAAATAGCAATCGGATCGCAGCACCGCGCTGCTCACCCCACTTCACTCCGGAGCCCCGAAAAGGGGTTTCCTCTCGAGTAGGGGAGGCGCTCTTGGTGCTCTGCCGAACCCCACGTTCCCAGGCTTCTCCGCCTGGGATTTCTAGCGGGTCCCCGCCTTCGCCGCAACGGGAAGACCCAATTTCCACAGAGCCCGTTCCTCGGTCGGAGGAACTCCGCCATTCATCGTTGGCGCTAACCCAGAAGTCCCCTTAATGAAAATTATTATCTCCATCTGCAAACGAGTGTGCTTTGCTAATAGAACTCAGGATGCAATGCAATGCTGCTGGAAATTCAGAACCAAAATTGCCGAACTGCATCGAATGACTGAACTTCATCTGAACTTCTTGTCATCCAGCCCAACTTTGGGTACAAAATTCTTCCACCTAATTGCTTGTTCACACTTTCTTGCTGGATCTCTAGACAAAGAATTGGGGGCATGGAACAATCCCTGATTAAGGATCTGCGTTCTCTCTAGAGTTGTTTTTTGCAAAGTCTCTTCCTTGTGGCGTGAGAGAACAAACTCAACAAAATTGCTCAGGATTCATGCTGGTGTTTCTGCCACCCCTACAGGCAAAGATGCCCCTTCCACACATCCCATCAGGACACTCTTCTCAACATTTTAGTCATTTATTTCTTGCATGTACACCCCACCTGTTCCTCCAAAGAGCTCAGTATAATTGCAGAGCTGGAACGAACCACCAGGGTCATCGAGTCCAACCAACTGCAAGGCAGAAATCTTTTGCCCAACGCGGGGCTTGCTTGAACCCACAACTCTTTCCGCAGCACAGAGTTAAACTGTGGAACTATTGGTGTTTCGCAACTTTGACCTGTTGCAGGACCTTAGCCAGACCTTAGCAGAGCATACTCAGAGTTCCAGAAAGCAATCGGTTGCTGGCAGGATGGACGAAGCAGGAATAAGACGCTGCTACCAGTAACTTGGTTACTTAGAGGTGTTTATTATTTACAGCAGACTTCCACAAGTTACTATATACATGAACAGAAACGGATCTTAACTAACTCTCTCTTAACCAACGCCAAATGACTCTCAGAACTCAGAACACCACACTGACCAACAAACTATCCAGCCACTAAGGTCATAAGTCATCATGCCTGTGTGAGACCTCAACTAATGGTAGAGCTGTATCCAAGGTCCCATATCTCCAGGCAGAAGAACTTCTTTGCTCAGTCATCCTTGGCTTTCGGCCAACTTCTAATTGCTTTGTGTGAAGCTGCACAGAATGGCACGTAGTCAAAAATTCCAACAGGAACACCTTCCCGCAGGAGACAGGGATGGCCACCAATCTAGATGGCTTTGAAAGAAGATTGGAGAAATTCATGGAGGAGGAGAGGGCTGTTGATGGCTCCTAGCCAGGATGGCTGCACTCTGCCTGCACAGTCGGAGGCAGAACCGCTCCCGATTATGGGATGCTGGAAGCCACAGGAGAGGAGAATTGCTCTTGCGCTCAAATCCCACTTTCTGGTTTCTCACTGGTGCATCTGGTTGGTTGTGGAAATCCATGAGGGGTTTATATTCAAGGATGTGGATTCTTCTGTGATTTTTCTCCTGATCCACAAGCACATGATGGAAGAAACAGGCCATTATTTCCCGTCTCAAAAGTTTTAAGTGAGTTAGCCGCCGAAGTGAGACCTGGACCATAAAGAAGGCTGATTACCGAAGACTTGATGCTTTTGAATTCTGGTGCTGGAGGAGACTCTTGAGAGTCCCATGGACTGCAAGAAGATCAAACCTCTCCATTCTTAAGGAAATCAGCCCTGAGTGTTCACTGGAAGGACAGATCCTGAAGCTGAGGCTCCAATACTTTGGCCACCTCATGAGAAGAGAAGACTCCCTGGAAAAGACCCTGATGATGGGAAAGATGGAGGGCACAAGGAGAAGGGGACATCAGAGGATGAGATGGTTGGACAGTGTCCTCGAAGTTACCAGCATGAGTTTGACCAAACTGCGGGAGGCAGTGGAAGACAGGAGTGCCTGGCGTGCTCTGGTCCATGGGGTCACTAAGAGTCGGACACGACTAAACGACTAAACAACAACAACAACATATTTCCCTTCTGAATTCATTTCTATTCTCCGTTTTCCCTGAATCCAAATTGAACATTCTTTGCAAGCAAGGAGTCATGTCTGTGCTCAAGAGCAGCTAGTGAGCCAGACACAATGGGAAGCCCCACCCAGGACCCTGAAGAGAGATGCTGCTCTGACCCAGAGGAAGGCAGTTCCCAGCCTTGCCAGCAGAAACTGGTGTTCTCCGTGTGAACCTGACAAGCTAACAAGTTAATTATTGCTAGGATACCGTAATGAGGAGAGGAGAGCGCAAGGCCTCCAAACAGAGCTAAGTAGTTTGCTGAGACGAGGAAAGGACACGTTGCAAAAGGAACTAATTAACCTGCACAGACAGAAACGAGCGCAGCTGGGAGGACAAAGGGAAGGGAGACATCGAGGAATTCTTCGAAATGTGTTCCTGACCTGAGGCCGCTCGTAAGAACATAAGAAGCTCTTGGTGGTTCAGGCCGGTGGACACCTAGTTCAGCATCCTCTTCTCACAGGAGCCAGCCCGATGCTTGTGGGAAACCTGCAAGATTCAAGCACAAGGGCAACAATCTCCCCTCCTGCCATTTCCAGCAGCTGAGATTCAGAAGCTATTGGCAAAACCTATTTGGTGTTTCGCAACTTTCTGACTAGTTGCAGGACCTTAGCCAGACCTAGCAGAGCACACGCAGAATCCACGGAAGCAATTGGCGACTTGGCTGCAGGCAGGATAGACGAAGCAGGAACCAGGAACTTCTAGTTAGGCGTTTGTTATATACAGTGGACTATTTACAGGAACAGAAGACGGATCTTTCGCTAGCACTCTCTGACACGACTCACAACTCCTACACTCACTGACACACTGAACCACTGAACACTGAAATACTGAACTAACACATTCCAGTTAGTAGGCCATTAATTATCACTCCTTTGAGAGAGCTTGACCAATCAGGGAGCTGTCTCCATGTCTCTGTTATCACCAGGCAGACTTACTCCTTCACAAGACCTTCTGGCTGTCTGCCAAACCTTAACTGACTCTGTGTGAGTAGCTGCATGTACACAGTTTCCCAACAGAAGCATGGCTGTCTCCAACTGTGGTGGTAGAGCAGGGCCATTGGGGTCCATGACCATCATCTCCTTCTCTATATATTTTTCTAATCCTCTTTCAAGCTCATCTAAGTCCGCTCCACATTCTTTAGGCACAGCTCTAGACTTTCCAGACCACTCTCCCAATGAAAACCTGGTCTTTGCAGCTGAATTGTGTGGGATGTGATATGTAAGTAGCAGTCAAATACAACATTCCTTATTTTCCTAGAGTGGACATGCAGGGGAATGTTTGGTCCAGCCAGGGGAAGACTTCCTGTTTCCTCCTGGCTGGGGCATACTTCCTTTGCATGTGACTAGAGGTGGGTGTGACCTTACCTGTCCAGGTAACAAAAGGGACAAGGCACACAGCACTCCCTCCCTCCCTCTCTCTCTCTCTCTCTCTCTCTCTCTCTCTTTGACTTCCTCCATCATTGGATCAGCTTTTTAGCTAGAAATGCTCTGTTGGTTTCCAACCAACAGAGGCACTGGGATTCTCCCCATATGGGGTAGATCCACATGCATATACTTTGTAACTAAGTCTGCCTTCAGGGATCCAACTGTGAACTGAATGTGAGTAAACTTCTTTTCTATACTTTACACAAGATTGTGGCATGTTTATTCTTTTAAGAGGGAACTTACCAGGAACCTAATAGCGAGAGGGTTAAGCAAGTCTGCAACCAGCTACCCGCTGTGAGTTTAAAAGGGGAATGTCAAACTCTGCTAAGTTATAGTACTTGCTAGCGCAAGTTAGGAAGGATATTAATAAACAATATATCCTCTCCTGGGCAAAGGGGGGGAAAGTTCTCTGACACAGAGCAAGAAAGCTCAGACCTGTGCCTAGAGAGCATGGGGCAAAAGGTAAGTGGGGATAAGCCCTTCTTCACTCTTTTTAAAGCCAAGAAGGCCAACATTTTGCATCCTTTCTTCCTCTGGGAGTCTCTCCTTCCCCTTCATCCTTGGGAGGGCCATCTGCCAGCAACTCCTTAGCTGTGATTCTGGCATTGCAGGGGGTTGGACAACATGACTCTTGGGGGTCCCTGTCAGCTCTGTGATGAAGCAAGAGGTCTGGGAAGGCTCTTAGGCTGGTGTTCTTAGCAGGCTCCCGCACCACCCCACAAAAATTAGCATGAGCCTTTCCCAAACCTGGCCTTTTTGCTTGAGCTGCTGCTGCCAAGCCCTCGGTTGTTATGCGGGTGTTATGTGCGCATGAGCGCACTGCCTTGCTCCGGAGGAATCCATCTGAGATAATGATCAGCCTGGCTCTGCGCTCATAACCAGGAACCCAGGCGCCACCCAGAAATGTTATTTCGAATGCCTGCAAGCGCAAACCACTCACAGAGGTCAAGAAGACAAAAGGGCACTCCCAGGAACTTCTCGCTCTTATTCATCCCTCTGTATGGATTTCCTTTGTAAGTGGAAATGTTGCTGCAGACCAAGTTTATTTTTCTCAGTGACAGCAGAGGTGCAAAGAGGCAAGCTGGGAGGAGTGCAAGTTTGAACCTGTGGCTTAGGGGCGGGTTGGCCCTCCGGCACCTCTCACGGTACAACACAAGAGGTTTCCTCAAGAAATCACCAAGAGTAAAAAACAGATCATCAAATTTGCAGATGCTGCCAAACTGGGAGGGAGAATCAGGAGCCAAGCTGACCCTAACAGATTGGAAAACTGGGCCAAAATTAACAAAAGGAATCTCAGTAGGGACAAATGAAAGTTTCTACACTGTGGCAGGAAGAACCAGCTGCACAAATACAAGTTGGGGGACACCTGGCTTGCTGGTAGTACATGTGAAAAGGATCTAGGGATCTTGGTGGACCACAGGCTTAACAGGAGTCAACAGTGTGATGCAGCAGGGGAAAAAAGCTAATGCTATTCTAGGCTGCATCAACAGAAGTCTAGTGTCCAGATCAAGGGAAGCCATAGTGCTGCTCTGTTCTGCCTTGGTTCAGTGGTGGAGGAAGGGGGTGGGGGTGGCCCACCCCAGGTGCCATCTCTGTGGGGGCGGGTGACAAGGCACCCCACGGAATGCTTGCACCACTGTCTCCAGGCACAGCGGCACAAGTTGCCGCCATCGCGCTGCTGTAGCCACGTGTGGAGGATCCTCTGCTTGTGGTTGCAGTGACGGTGGAGGGATCCCATCACCGTCCCGTCAGCAAACCGCCCGGTGGCGCATGCAGATGCGCCGTACATATGGCGCATGTGTGTGCACCGTACATACGGCACATGTGCGGCTGTGCTTGAGTGCTGTATGAATAGTGGCGGGATCCCACTGCCACTGCTGCAGCCACAAGCAGAGGATCCCGCCACCGGCTGTATGGCAATTGAGCGGCGCTGTCGGCAAACTGCCCGGTGGCGCATTCGCTGCACCGCTACGTACATACGGTACATGCATATGAGTCGTATGTACAGCACCACGCATGCGTCATTGTACAGCGCATGCGCCGAACATAGCAGTGCAGCACATGCAGTGTACCTAGCAGTGCCGCACATGTGCCGTACATACAGTGCACGTGAATGCGCCGCTGGGCAGTTTGCCTTTGCCCCTGCCTTGGTCAGGCCACACCTACAATACTGTGTCCAGTTCTGGACACCACAATTTAAGCAGGATGATGACAAGCTGGAAGGTGGGCAGAGGAGGGTCTGGATCCAGGGTCTGGAAACCAAGCCTGATGAGGAACAGTCAAAGGAGGTGGGTATGTTTAGTCTGGAAAAGAGGGGATATGAGAGTCATCTTCAAATATCTCAAGGGCTGTCCCACAGAAGAGGAACCATCTTGTTTTCTCCTGCTCTTGAGGGGAGGACCAAAACCATGACAAGAAAGGAGACTCCAACTGAACACCGGGAAGAACTTTCTGAGGTTAAGAGCAGAGGTTAAATGGCCATCTGTGGTGAATGCTTTCATAACATTCTGCTTACGTATGAAGAAAATCTGGAATCCTTGGCAGATGGCCCTCCAACCTCTGCTTTAAAACCTCCTAGGAGGGAGAGGCCACCACCTTTTGAGGGAGACCGTTCCACTGTCCAACAGCTCACATCACCAGAAATTTCCTCCTAATGCTTAGTGGAATCTCATTTCTTGGAATTTGGAAATTTCTTAAAAACAACGCCCCCTGGCCCCCATCCCTTCCCACTCTGCACCTCGGCATCCTCTAGAGATGCCTAGGGGTCAGCCGTGGAATTCCTGCCGGGGTGAGGGCAGAGGGCAAAGCCACGCTGTCCTTTCAGGAGTCCTTTCCCTGTGGATTCTTTGCAAGAGTCTTTGTCTCTTGTCCCCAGTCTCATCCCTCTCTCCTTTTGCAACACACCCACCCACATCCCTTTTTGCCTTCCTCACTTCAACAGCCCTGTTTTAATTGGAGAGTCTGGATTCAAAGAGCTGCCTCAGTGGTTCCGTGACTAAGCCTCACTCCGACGTCCTCACTGAAGAGCCTGGGAAGAAGAGCTCGCAATCCGGATGAAAGACGAAGTTGATCATCCCACCGCCGTGCCTTTGTCCCCTTGTTATTCAACATTTCACGGCGGAGAATAGTTAGACGGCGCACGATCCGGAGAAGACGCCTATAAATCAATCAGAGCTGCCATCTCCCCAAAAGGAGTATTTCAAGGTCTAGTTGACATTTTATTCTGCCTTTCATGCGCCTTGCATAATGGATGTATCTATCCGGCAGTTTCCCAACTCATAGCGGGAGTGGAGTGCTCAAACATCTCCCGCGGCATTCTGGGAACAACTCAAAAGGGTGCTTTTTCGGGTGTGGAGGGAGGGGCGCATGCCACCTGGCATGCCGGGGGGGGATGAAGGATACTGGGGGTGGGGTGGGAAGGCAAGGGTGTGCGCGGGGGGGGGGAGCAGGGGCAAGAGAAAATCCCAGTAGAGCGATGTGAGAGTGGAAACAGTGAGGACTAGAACTTTGAAAGGGATATGAAGCACACCAGGAAGTCTGGGACACCACAGGGGTGGAGAGAGCAATGGTGGACTTGGGGCAAGGCGGGCGATTCCACCCCACTGGGCACCGAGCTGAGGAGGAACAAAACTGAGAAGAGCTATAGCTGAGAAGATGCCTTTGGGGCCACCAAATTTTGGCCTCGCATTATGAAAGATTACAAAGGTTCGCCCTGTTGTGGGAAATGTGGAAGGATGTTGCTCTTGAGAACTTTCTTCAAATAAGCAAACAACCATCCATACAATTCGTCATTTCAACAGATGGGAGATGCCAAGGAACTGAGATCAGGAGACTCTCAGCTAAATGAAAAAGGGCTGCATCATGCCCACCAATGACCACTGCTTGGCCATCTGGGTTTGGGTGATGCCAGAGGGGTTTGCTCCAAGAAGACAGGGCAGCCATCCTGCTCTTTGCCAAGCGAAGCCCGGCAAAGGTGGCCGAGTCTTCCTAGACATGGCTGGCCGGCCGACCCATGAGGCAAGGGGAGGCAGTGGCCTCTGGGTGGCAGGCTCTGGCCTCTTCTTCCGCTGTGAGTCTGCCATGTTTGTGTGCCCAGTGGCAGCGGGCAGCAGTTGGAGGGTGCCTGGGTGCTGGTGGTGGGTGGATGCACAGTGGTCAGCATGTAGCAGAGGAAGAGATGGAGTTGGCAGAGGTGGGGGCACTTTCTGTTTTGTCTCCCGCTGTTCGATGCCCTGGGCCAGCCCTGATCCTGCACACCCAGCTGAGGACCACCTCCTTAGTCTGTGACACTTTGATCCACACGCCCAAAGTGGCCCTTCCCCTTCTCTTGCCAAGGGCCTTGGGAAGAAAGGAAGACAAGCAGGATTTAGCCAAGAATGCCCCACACCCCGCCAGCAAGGGGAGCACAGCTCTTTCGCAGAAAACTTTGCCTACACTCCCAGAGCAGCGCCTTTTGTTTTGCAAAAGGAATTCCTAATACAGTGGTGCCTCGCAAGACGAAATTAATTCGTTCCGCAAGTTTTTTCTTCTTGCGAGTTTTTCGTCTTGCAAAGCACGGTTTCCCATAGGAATGCATTGAAAATCAATCAATGCGTTCCTAGGGAAACCGCCTTCAGACCAGGTCCGGGGACAGTCTGTCCCCCAACCTCTTCTGAAGGCTGGGGGGGGGCCAAGGACTTCTCCGCTGTCCCGGGGCGATCTGAAAATGCTGGCGGGCGGCAGCGAACACTTCGCTGCCGCCTGCCAGCATTTTAAAAGCTCCCGGGACAGCTGCGCTGCCGCCCGCCAGCATTTTCAGATTGCCCGGGACAGCGGAGAAGTCTCCGCTGTCCCGGGAAGGCAGGCGGGGGAGCAAAGACTTTTGCCCCCCGCCGGCCTTCAGAAGAGGTCCAGGACCTCTTCTGAAGGCCGGCGGTGGGCCAAAGTCTTTGCTCCCCCCCCCGCCTGCCTTCAAAAGCCATCGGGATAGCGGAGGAACGCGCTGCGCTTCTCCGCTATCCCGGGAAGGCAGGCGGGGGGGAGCAAAGACTTTTGCCCCCTGCTGGCCTTCAGAAGAGGTCCAGGACCTCTTCTGAAGGCTGGCGGAGATTTCCCTATGGGCTTTCTTCTTGCGAAGCAAGCCCATAGGGAAATTCGTTTTGCGAAGCACCTCCAAAACGGAAAACTCTTTCGTCTTGCGAGTTTTTCGTTTTGCGAGGCGTTCGTCTTGCGGGGCACCACTGTAACAGCGCTGGCCTACTTTGCAGGTTGTTGAGTGGATGGATGCGATGTGGTGATGGCTACTCTTCCTTCAGTTTGCATCCAAAGGTGAACCTTGATTTGCCTTTTCCAAAGTGATGCCAGGAGCAAAACACAGCCCACTCTAGAAATTCACACTTCTCGGGATGCAGTTCTCCCATCAACTAATGTGTACAAAAATGCATATACCAAAGTCAAGTGTGCATGATACATTAATAATAACAATAATACTACGGAAAAAATACAAAATGCTTTATATTGCAGAGAACCGATCAGCAAACGTGTATAAAATTGAACTACAGTGGTGCCCCGCAAGACGAACGCCTCGCAAAACGAAAAACTCGCCCGCCAGCATTTTAAAAGCTCCCGGGACAGCGGAGAAGTCCTTGCCCCCCCCCAGCCTTCAGAAGAGGTCGGGGGACACACTGTCCCCAGACCTGGTCTGAAGGCGGTTTCCCTAGGAACGCATTGATTGATTTTCAATGCATTCCTATGGGAAACAGTGCTTCGCAAGACGAAAAACTCGCAAGAAGAAAAAACTTGCGGAACGAATTAATTTCGTCTTGCGAGGCACCACTGTAAAATGCTGATGACTTTTCATGTGACTTTAGTTGAAGCACCTTAAGTTTCATATAAATTGTTCTTATTGCTTCACAGTGATGTGGAGGCATCCCAATTTAGCCAATAGCGTAAGAAGATAAGAAACGTCTGCTGGGTCAGGCCAGTGGCCTATCGAGTCCAGCATCCTCTTCTCACAGTGGCCAACCAGCTGCCCCAATGGGAACCCCACAAGCAGGATACAAGCACAAGCGCAACTCTGCCCTCCTGTATCTTTTTTGCAGATAAAGTTTTTTGCAGATAAAGTCGCTCAGATTCGGGAAGAGGTAGACGCCACCGTGGGAGCAGGGCCGAGGCGAGAGAGTGCCAGAGTCCTGTCTAGTCAAGTTGTGTGGGATCAGTTCCAATCTGTTACCTCCGAGGATATGGACAGGCTGCTTGGACGAGTGAAGCCAACCACCTGTCTCCTGGATCCTTGCCCATCCTGGCTCATAAAAGCTAGCCGGGAAGGGCTGGGTGATGGGCTCTGTGGGGTGGTGAATGCTTCCCTCAGTGAGGGAGCCTTCCCAAACCCGCTGAAAGAGGCGGTTATTAAACCGCTTCTTAAAAAACCATCTTTAGATGCGGCCACGATGGCCAACTATCGCCCAGTCTCAAATCTTCCATTCTTGGGCAAGGTGATTGAGCGAGTGGTTGCTGAACAACTCCAGGCACGCCTGGAAGAAGCGGACCATTTGGATCCCTTCCAGTCGGGATTCAGGCCTCATCATGGGACTGAAACTTCCTTGGTCGCACTGGTTGATGGATCTCCGGCAGGCTAGGGACAAAGGTGAGAGCTGTTTCCTAGTTCTGCTGGATCTCTCAGCAGCCTTTGATACCATCGACCATAACATCCTTCTGGACCGTCTTGAGGGGCTGGGAGCTGGGGGCACTGTTATACGGTGGTTCCGCTCCTTCCTCCTGGGCCGTGTTCAGAAAGTGGTGGTGGGGGATGAGTGTTCAGACCCCTGGGCTCTCACTTGTGGGGTGCCTCAGGGTTCTGTCCTCTCCCCCATGCTTTTCAACATCTATATGCAGCCGCTGGGAGAGATCATCAGGGGGTTTGGGCTGGGTGTTCATCAGTATGCGGATGATACCCAGCTCTACCTCTCTTTCAAATCAGAACCAGTGAAGGCGGTGAAGGTCCTGTGTGAGTGTCTGGAGGCGGTTGGAGGTTGGATGGCAGCTAACAGATTGAGGTTGAATCCTGACAAGACAGAAGTACTGTTCTTGGGGGACAGGAGGCGGGCAGGTGTGGAGGATTCCCTGGTCCTGAATGGGGTAACTGTGCCCCTGAAGGACCAGGTGTGCAGCCTGGGAGTCATTTTGGACTCGCAGCTCTCCATGGAGGCACAGGTTAAATCTGTGTCCAGGGCAGCTGTTTACCAGCTCCATCTGGTACGCAGGCTGAGACCCTATCTGCCTGCAGACTGTCTCGCCAGAGTGGTGCATGCTCTGGTTATCTCCCGCTTGGACTACTGCAATGCGCTCTACGTGGGGCTACCTTTGAAGGTGACCCGGAAACTACAACTAATCCAGAACGCGGCAGCTAGACTGGTGACTGGGAGCGGCCGCCGAGACCACATAACACCGGTTCTGAGAGATCTGCATTGGCTCCCAGTACGTTTCTGAGCACGATTCAAAGTGTTGGTGCTGACCTTTAAAGCCCTAAACGGCCTCGGCCCAGTATACCTAAAGGAGCGTCTCCACCCCCATCGTTCTGCCCGCACACTGAGATCCAGCGCCGAGGGCCTTCTGGCGGTTCCCTCACTGCGACAAGCCAAGTTACAGGGAACCAGGCGGAGGGCCTTCTCGGTAGTGGCGCCCTCCCTGTGGAACGCCCTCCCACCAGATGTCAAAGAGAACAACAACTATCAGACTTTTAGAAGACATCTGAAGGCAGCCCTATTTAGGGAAGCTTTTAATGTTTGATGTATTAGAGGATTTTAATATTTTTTGGAAGCCACCCAGAGTGGCTGGGGAAGCCCAGTCAGATGGGCGGGGTACAAATAATAAATTATTATTATTATTATTATTATTATTATTATTATTATTATTATCTTCCAGCACCTGACATTCGGAAGCAGGGCTGTATCCAGCTGGTCTCCCTGGCTAGCCCTCTCCTACAGGAGTGTGAAAATCCTCTTCTCAAGCCATGCCTGCCTCTTGTGGGAGGGAGTTCCACAGTTTAACAAACTGCTGGGTGAAGAAGTACATTATTTTATCTGTCTGGAACCCACCAACATTCAGATTCCATGAGTTCTAGTGTTATGAATGAGGAAGAAAGACTTTTTATAAACTTCTATCATGTCACCTCTGATTTGCTTTTTCTCTAAAGCGAATAGTCCCAAGCTTTCCTCTTGGGGGAGCCCCTCTACGGCAGCTTTTGCCATTCCATGCCCCCTGCTGAGTTGCAAGAAATTTCTGGGGCGCTGCACACACACCCCAACCTCAGGCTCCCTGCCAAAGAGAAACCCCAGGAAACATGGTCAAGTTGTTTTCTCCCGCAGCGTCTCGAGCTTCTCTGCCCGCCTTCGCCTTCCGCCTTCCACAAACATGATAAATAGAGGCCTCCTGATACCAGTGCGGCTAATTACAGAACATGCAATGACAGGCCGCCAAAGAGAGAGAAGATGCATATTCCCTTTCATTAACTTTTCAAAGCTTACTGATTCTGCGGAATTGTTGCAGCAAATTGAGCAAATTGTAAATGATGTATGAAGTTAAAAATTCATGCCTCCTCCTTGCATGGGGAGAGAGACAACACGGCTCTGCAATCGGGGCAGGCCGGATGGGAAGGAGGGCTCAACCCTGGCTGCACCCAAGGAACTCTCCCCCAAACTCACTCCAACAGAAGAGGCAACGTCTGGTCCAGACTGGCAGGCTGGCATCATCAAGTGAAACACCCGTTTCTGATTCAGCTCTGGGCCAGTGGGGTTAATGGGCATTGCACCTCCCCAGGGGGCTGTGGTTTTGGAAGGGGTGAAGGGGAGCTTTAAGGCAGAATATTTGGCACCCTCCCCAAACTACAGCTCCCAGACTCTTTGGGGACAGCCAGGACAGGTGCGCTAGTATCAGAAAACCAAGGTGAGTTTGCAGCGTTGATTGTTGTTGTTGAATCATTTAGTCGTGTCCGCCTCTTTGTGACCCCCTGGACCAGAGCACGCCAGGCACTCCTGTCTTCCACTGCCTCCCGCAGTTTGGTCAAACTCATGCTGGTAGCTTCAAGAACACTATCCAACCATCTCGTCCTCCATCGTCCCCTTCTCCTTGTGCCCTCCATCTTTCCCAACATCAGGGTCTTTTCCAGGGAGTCTTCTCTTCTCATGAGGTGGCCAAAGCACTGGAGCCTCAGCTTCAGGATCTGTCCATCCAGTGAGCACTCAGGGCTGATTTCCTTCAGAATGGAGAGGTTGGATCTTCTTGCAGTCCATGGGACTCTCAAGAGTCTCCTCCAGCACCAGAATTCAAAAGCATCAATTCTTTGGCGATCAGCTTTCTTTATGGTCCAGCTTTCACTTCCATACATCACTACTGGGAAAACCAGAGCTTGAACTATATGGACCTTTGTTGGCAAGGTGAGCAGCATTGATAACCTGCCCAAAAAGTGTGTGTCTGTTTGTCTGGTGTTGATGCCAACAGCAACAACAGTTTGAATCCATACCCCAACCAGTCCCAATGGTCTTGGGCTGGATAACATTAAAATCAATTTTGTATTTTTACATATAATAATAATTTTAGAATGGTTGGGTTGGAAGTGACCCCATGGACCATCTCGACCAGCCCCTGCCATGAAGGAATCTTGGTTAAAGCATCCCTGACAGATGGCCATCCAACTTCTGTTCAAAAACCTCCAAGGAAGGAGAGCCCACCACTTTTTGAGGAAGTCTCTACCGCTGTCAAATCTCCTTTCTTGGAACTTGAAGCCATTGGTGCGAGTCCTACCCTCTAGAGCAGGAGAATGGAAGTTTGATGGTGCTGGTAAAAGGTGGAACGATTGGGCCACCAAGAGGCAAGATGGTGCCAGCATTTCCTCTCCACAGTCATGCTTGTGCTCTTAGAACAGAAGCAGCAGTCTCTGACCTGCAGGAAGCTGCAAAATGATATAACAAGGAGCAGGGTGGGTTGGGGTGGTAATTTGAAGTGCCAGCAGTTGTTTTTTTTTTTTTCCTATTAAAAAATGCCCCTTCCATGTGTCATGGCAAAACATTCAAGACAGGAATATAAATTATTGGAGCTCTTTTTAAAAAAATGGTTTTTAAAATTGCATTTCCAATATAAAGGTGCTGGGGATGGCGAATATTTAAAGGATTTCTTTTCTCCCTTTCTTTATATAATTGGGAAAGAAAAGCAAGTAGGTGATGCAATAAAGGGACACAAGCCAAGCAATAAAGCAGAGCTGTCTTACCTTCTGTCCACACTTCCCAGGCACAGCTCTGCGCTTCAAAGCGCTGCGTCCGAGTGCTTTTCCTTTTCTTTTTGGCCCTGTGCTTTCACTCTTTCCTGCTGCACCAGAGCAAACAGCAGTCCGTGGAAACCCTCAATTGTTGTTCGTTCCAATTCAGCATTATAGAGCAGGTTTTTTGGGGGGAATACTCCAGGACTAAAGGGGGGAAAGAAAAACTTTGGGATGGAGTGTTTTAAATTGCAGAAATTGTGGGTGAGCCCTAAGAGGAGGTTCTGCTACAGATTTGAGGTTATCCAGCAGGAAGCAAGCATTGCCCCTTCTTTCTTTTTTTTTCTTTTTTCTTTTTTTTGCAAAGTGAATTAATTTTTATTCAAATTTCCAATAACCATTCCAATTATAATTTAACATCCAATTTAACTTATACATCTTTTAGACTTCCATCAGCCTATCTGACAATTTTCATATTTATCACAACTTCTCACATTCCTTAAATTTATGTTGCACTTTAACAATCCTTATTTTATCTTCTCCTTTAAGCGACATTCCTATCTATTCTTTTCACAGAGCTTCCTGAAATCCAACAAGCGTTATTTCCTGATCACACACAGTTTTGATATACTCTGTAAATTTATTCCAGTCCTCGGTGAATCTCTGATCACGTTGGTTTCGAATTTTTCCCGTTAATTTGTCCATTTCTGCATATTCCATCAGTTTCATTCTCCATTCTTCCCTCGTTGGCATTTCTTCCTGTTTCCATTTTTGGGCCAACAAGATTCTGGCTGCTGTAACTGCATATCTAAATAACTTCACATCTTTCTTTTCAACATCATTCCCTAATATGCCTAGTAACAATGCTTCTGGTTTCTTAACAAAGGTATATCTCAACATTTTTTTCATCTCATTATAAATCATTTCCCAAAAGCATTTCACTTTGCAAGCATTGCCCCTTCTGGAGAGGCTGCCCCCCCTGCAGTCTCCGCTGGATCAGGCCGGTGGCCCATCTAGTCCAGCCTCCTCATCCCACAGCGGCCAACCAGATGCCCCGATAGGAAACCCACAAGCAGGGGCTGAGCACAAGAGCAACTCTCCCCTCCTGACGTTTCCAGAAACTGGTAGTCAAAACATTGCTGCCTGTGACCACAGTCCCCTCGGTAGTCCTTTCCTCCTCCTCCTCCATGACCTTCTCCAACCCTCTTTCAAAGCTATCCCAATTGGTGGCCACCTCCGCCTCCTGTGGAAGGGAGTTCCGCAGTTTAATTGTGCGCAGAATGAAGAAGGATTTTCTTTTCTCCGTCCAGAATCTTCCAAAGTTCAGCCCAAGCAATCAATAGGTAATGATAGGAGCCTTCTCAGCATCATTTTCACCGGTAAGCTTCCAGTTCATCAGAGTTGTCAAGAAAGGCATAATGTTCATGCTGAAACACCAGGCATTCCTGAAAGCACATGGAAATGAGTCTCATGGCATTCAATGCACACGAGCATCAGCCATGCTCCACCAACTGCTGCATCTGCACTATTTCCCCCTACATAATCTCAGCGTTGCTTTGCAGGGCTCGCAAATAGCCGTGTAATATTTCTGTACCTTGCTTTTGACTGGAGACCTGATATACAATGCAGTATTTGCCTGGTTGCATCTTATAGAATCACAGAATGGAAGATTTGTAAGGGACCTTGAGGGTGATCCAGTCCAACCCCCTGCAAGGCAGGAATCTCAGCTGAAGCACCCAGGACAGATGGCCATCCAACCTCTGCTTAAAACCCTTCAGGGAAGGAGAGTCCACCATCTCTTGTGGGAGTCTGTTCCACTGCCGAACAGCTCTTACTGTCAGAAAGCTGGTATTTAACTCCTCGCAAATTCGCGAAAATGTATAAAACAGGCTCAAATGTGTGCTGGGAATGTAAGGAAAAAGAGGCACCTTTAATCATATGTGGTGGAAGTGGAAGGCAGTAAAAGGATTTTGGGAAATGATATATAATGAGTTGAAAAAAATGTTTAAAATAACCTTTGCTTTAAAAAACGGAAGCAGCCTTTTTTGGAATTTTGGTGCCAAAATGCCATGGGAGCAGAAAAGACTTTTTATGTATGCAACCACAGCTGTGTGGATGTTATTGGCCCAGAGATGGAAAGAATATAAAGTCTTCACCAGAGAAGAATGGCAGGTGAAGTTGATGGACTAAGTCGAAGTGGCTAAAGTGACTGGAAGAATCAGAAATCAGGTAGATCAAAATTTTAATAAAGAATGGGGGGAATTTAAAACTTATCTTAAAGACCATTGTAAACATTTAAAATTGTTAGTAGAATTGGAATATCACTTGCAGTTTAATGGTGAATTTTGGATATAATGGAGATGTAAAAGATTTGGATCATCATAAAAGATGCAGGAGAAAATGATTAACAATAGGACCCACAAAGGGGAAGATGGAAGACCAGGAGATTCCTTGGAATCTTGTTTTTATGATCTATGTGTGATATATGATTGTAAAATTTTAATCAGAAAAAAGGTTCCACTGTCAAACAGCTCTTAACCAGAGCCAGAGTTACATTTCTTGGTTTCTTCTTGTTTTTGTTATTGTGATTGGTTTGATTTATATTTCATAGGGATGCGGGTGGCACTGTTGGTTAAACCACAGAGCCTAGGACTTGCCGATCAGAAGGTTGGCGGTTCGAATCCCCGTGATGGGGTGAGCTCCCATTGCTCGGTCCCTGCTCCTGCCAACCTAGCAGTTCAAAAGCACGTCAAAGTGCAAGTAGATAAATAGGTACTGCTCCGGCAGGAAGGTAAACGGTGTTTCTGTGTGCTGCTCTGGTTCGCCAGAAGCGGCTCAGTCCTGCTGGCCACATGACCCGGAAGCTGTACACCGGCTCCCTCGGCCCATAAAGCGAGATGAGCGCCGCAACCCCAGAGTCGGTCACAACTGGACCTAATGGTCAGGGGTCCCTTTACCTTTACCTATATTTCATTTTTAAATCTTTCAATAGAAATACTTACTGAAATTGGGAAGCCGAGGAAAAGAGAAGTGAAAAATTGCCCATTTGGGTTTCTCTCGCCTCCTGTTAATTCTGCATTGGGCAGGATGGATCCCTGCCTTTTGTGCCCCCTCCACATGCTGCCAATTAGCTGCCAGTGGACCCATAATTAAAGTGCCTCTCGGGGAGCCGATCAGGCCCCGTTTGGTGCCAGGGAGAGGAAGGAGGCGAGGCGTCTCCAGAGAGAATGCCGTCCAAAGCCCAAAGTCCCCTTCCTGGCTCCTGTGCTTCCAGGAACACCCGGATAGCCTGGGATTTGCTTTCAATATAGCTAAAGCGTCTTGATTGCGGCTCCATCCTTCAGACATGTCTCGAGAAGCTGAAAGCCTAACATTAAAGATTTCCTGATGAATATATTAATTATTGTTCTCCCGAGCCGAGGCGGGCTTGGAGGAGAAGAGCGCGGCAATGTCACACTTGAATTAGAGTCTTTTGCAACTTAATTACACCCCGGTTGACTCTCTCTGGGGCAGGCGCTCCTGGCCGGTGTCAGGACGGAAGGACGCGAGCACTTCAAGCGCAAGAATTAGACCCCAGCAGCCCATCAATCCACTCCATAATCTACCCAAATGCTGGCGGCAGATGCGAAAGCAGAGTCCAAGGGGAAGCAGGAGGGGAACTGCTTATCAAGCGTCAGATGTCTTAAGTATGATGGACGTGTTTTCACTCCGTTGTTGCCTTACAGATTTCCTGCAAGACAGCAGCACGCAAGATGTAATTTGCTTTAAACAAGAATATTCATTTCCCCTCTTTCTTAGCTCCCTGCCCCTCTCCTAACACTCCACAAAGGCACTGTAAAGAGCGTGGAATCATGTAGACCTGGAAGGGAAGCCCAAAGGCCATCCAGTCCATCTCTCTGCAATGCAGGGATCACAGCTGAAGAATCCCCGGCAGGGATTATTTTGGGGGTTGATTTTCAAGGTTTAAATTGGGGCTGGGGAACCTTCAGCTCAGGGGCCAGAGGCAACCCTCCAAGGCTCAGTTTTAATGCAGAATGCGGGAATAACTTTCTGATGGGAGAGCTGTTTAGCTGAGATTCCTGCATTTCAAGGGGTTGGGCTAAATGGCCCCAGTGGCGTAGCAAGGTCAGGTGGTACCCGGTGGAGGGAATTTCTTGTCACCCCCCCCATTGATTTTTATTTATTTTTTTGGCCTGCAAAAATGGTTTGACTTTATTTCATATATTTTTTTTGGGGGGGGAGATTGCATGCCTTGTGGTGAGGAGTCTGCCTGCCGCCGTACAGCTGAGCGAGGAGCCAGCGGGTGGACTTCTTTTATACTTTTACACAAGATTGTGTCATGTCTATTCTTTTTAAGAGGGATATAAGGGAATTACCAGGAATCTTATACTAAGAGGCTAAAACTAGCCTGCAACAAGCTAACTGCTGGGCATTTAAAAGGTGAATGTTAAAACTTTGCTAAGTTATAGAACCTGCTAGCGCAAGTCAGGAAGGATATTATTCAACAAGATATCCTCTCCTGTCTCCCTGAACATTCCCACAAATAGGAGCAAAACTCCACAGAAAACCCAAATTTCTGTTTTTCATGCTGTGTTAAAGAGTGGGTTTTCCTGGCAAGGCAAAGGGGGGGGGAAAGTTCTCTGACACAGGGGCTGGATGATCATCAGGGATGTTATAGATTTCTTGCATCAGCAGGGAACTGGATGAGACGATGCCTTCTGAAGGTCCCTTGACAGTTAGGGATGGTGAAGAAATTTGGTTTGGCTGACATTTTAATGCAAGCCTAGGTAATGCACATTACCTGAAACAAGGCAAGAACTGGCTCCAAAGGCAGCCTGGATGATTCCCCTGAGACCAGCTCCAGTCAACAGTCTGGCTGCAGTCCTTTGGGATAGTCAAGGAGTCCCAGCACTTTTTAAAAGCAGCCCCACATAGAGCATGTTAAAGGTAAAGGTAAAGGGACTCCTGACCATTAGGTCCAGTCGTGGCCGACTCATTGCAGCGCTCATCTCGCTTTATTGGCCGAGGGAGCTGGCATACAGCTTCTGGGTCATGTGGCTAGCAGGACTAAGCCACTTCTGGCGAACCAGTGCAGCGCACGGAAACGCTGTTTACCTTCCCACCGGAGTGGTACCTATTTATCTACTTGCACTTTAATGTGCTTTCATACTGCTATGTTGGCAGGAACAGGGACCGAGCAATGGGAGCTCACCCCGTCGCTGGGATTCGAGCCGCTGACCTTCTGATCGGCAAGTCCTAGGCTCTGTGGTTTAACCCACAGTGCCACCCGCATGTTACAGTGGTCCAAATGGGATGTAACAGACTTGCACTTGTCCCGTGTCTAGAAAGCATGAATCTGAGCAGTTTCCCCTTTGTCCCTGTTTAGGGAAGTTTTAAATGTTTGATCTTTTATTGTGTTTTTAATATCCTGTTGGAAGCTGCCCAGAGTGGCTGGGGAGACCCGGCCAGATGGGCTGGGTATAAGTAATAAATTATTATTATATTTATTATTCTAGATGCTGGTCCAATCAGTTTTGGTCTTGCCCCACTGCATTCCTCCAGAAAACTCACTCTTTCACAATAAATCAGAGCAAATGTCAATCCGGAGAAAACCTGACAGACATTTCCTCCGATTCAGCAGCCAGGATCGGGTTCCCCTGGGGGGGAGAGGTGGGGCAAGGGCACATCTCAATGGCCCTGAGGTGTGTCTCACATTTCTGAATCTTGGGATGTAGTTCTCCATATAAAAACATAGAAAGTGGGGGAGTGTGTGGAAGGTGAGGGGAGAGTGGGCATAATTGGCTTAGTGAAAATTGTGTACAAAAATGTGCTGCATTAGAGGAAGCTGATTGCAGAAAATGTGGCAAGACAAACTGCTTCCATGAAAGAGTGTCTAGGGCTCCACCTCTAGAGACCAACTGGGATTAAGGAACACAGCAAACTCTTCACTGGAATGAAGGAATTTAAGTCTGAAATCCTTCTGCATGTTTTGTTTTTCGCCTCCAAACGACAACAAAAAATGAGTGAGCTGGAAGAGAAGCTTAATGAACTGAAAAACAAGTCAGACAAAAATAATATTTGTGTCTTAGGGCACCCTGGGGACTTGTTGGGTGGAGATGCGACACAATTTCTCCAGAAAACTCTGCCAGAGGGCCTTATCTGTCCCATCATGACCTCTACCCTTAACTCTGGGGGGAACCAGGAAACTGCTCCACAGCTATGGAAAACCAGGCAGTGCCTGAGCATGTGAAGAAGGAGGGGAGTTTTAAGGCGGAAAGAAGTTTGGTGACAAGGACTTTTTCATGCAGCACTTATTTAATCCATGGCACTCGCTACCAGAGGAGGCAGTGGGGGCCACCAACTTGGATGGCTTTGAAGAGGATTGGAGAAATTCATGGAGCAGGAAAGGTCTATCAATAGCTATGATCTGCATCCCTGGTCAGATGCAGCAATGCTCCTGAATGCCAGTTCCTGGAAAGCACAGGAGAGGGGAGTTGATGTAGTGATCAGATCCTGTTCATGGGTTTCTCACTGGCATCTGGTTGGCCACTGGACTAGATGGGCCTGATCCAGGAGGCTCTTCATACATCCTTATGTTCTTATTACCACTCTTAGAAGCGAACCAATTTGATTTGAAAGATCACATGTCTGGGTGTTCTGGAAATTTCATAGGGCTGCTTTGCAAAGGTGAATTATGTCCATGCAAATTTTCTCTTCCCAAGAGGTCCCGTGGAGAAGTAAGAACTCACATCCTGTGGTGTTTTCTCATTGGCACGATGACCAGCCAATGAGAATGCAGAGAATTGAAGATGGGGAAAAATGAGAAACTGAGAAAGATCAGTCTGGGCAGATTCCACTCTATCTATTCGTTCTTCCTTCCTTTAAGAATAGTGGGACAAAACCACACATTGATAAACAATGGGACCTATCCTCGCAGGAGGCAGTGCTGAGCCCCAACCTTGATGGCTTTAAAATGGAATGGCAAAAATTCCTGGAGGAGGAGAGGGCTACTGATGGCTCCTAGCCACAGCCTCTTCCCACCTTGGATCAAATCTGCACTTCCAGGTGCCATAAGAAAGCTGCAGAGATAGCGCAAGATAGTGCGCACCCCGGAAATGATCTCTTTCAGCTTCTGCCTTCTGGAAGAAGGTCCAGGGTTATAAAGACTAGGACTAGCCGCCTGAGAAACACTTTCTATCCAAATCCGATTTTGGTTCTTAACGCAGTGTAAGGTAGTCTCTGTGGGAGTATATTGTATTTAATTATGGGGTATCAGAGTTTTTAGGGGGCTAACCAGGCTGGGATAGCTGGGATAGCAGGCTTGTTGGTTTTTGAATGTCCAATGTAATTTTTTTTCAATTTTGTTGTTCTGTATGGGACAATGACAATAAAGATTATCGTATCGTATGGATGAGGAGAGGAACCGGGAGGGCTTCCAATTTCTTGGATATCTCTACAAAGAAAGCCAAAGAGAGGGAGGGAGAGAGAGAGAGAACGCCTGCTGTCGAAGATGGGAGCAAGCTTGTTTTCTGCTGCTCCAGAGGGGAGGACCTAAATCAATGGAATCAAATTACAAGAAAGGAGAGTCCAATTAAACCTTAGGAAGAACTTTCTGTGGGTAGAAGCAGAATGGACTCCCTTGGAAGGTAGTGGACTCTCCTGCCTTGGAGGTTCTTAAACAGAGGATGTATGGGTTATCTAGTCATGACTCCTTCGTCACAGGGGTTGGACTTTCCAACTTGACAATTCTAAGATCTGTGCAAACCACAGATTTGACAGCCACCAACTCTGCCTTCTTCTCACAGCTGAACCCTGAGGAGCTCCTGTTGCCAGTGTCGCCAGGGACTCTTGTTCTTCTCCTTGCAAGCAAATGAGTGATCTCCTGCCCCACATATTCAATAAGCTCCAGGCCCCAGGCCCCCGCCTATCTGCTCCTGCTCCTGCTCCTGGTAAACAAAGGCATTTGTCAGGGAGCAGGAGTTGGAGTCCTCCTCTTCATCGGCGGACAACGGAGGTGAAGCGAAGAGCTAGCCAGGGTCTTTTACAGTGGACAAATGTCAGAAATGTGGGTTGCCACACCCAGCTGCCACTTCCAGGTGTGATCCCTCCATTGCAGGGGGTTGGACTAGATGACCCTTTGGTCCAATTCAGCTCTCCTCTGCATGCACCATGTACTGTGGCCTGGCTCGTGTGAACCCTGCATGGATGGAGGTGGGGACCTCTAGCCTCTGGAGAAGGAAGCAGACCTGCCGTCTTCCTCGTTTCCTCTCGCTTAGCGGCTTAAAGTATCTGCATAGAGGGAGATGGGTGGATATTGCTTCTGTAGTGCTCATTAGCCTCTAATTTGGACCATTAAATGCAGAGTCTTGTTCTGATCAGTTCTATGGAGAAATTAGAAAATAAAATAAAAAATGATGGAGCCCTTTTGCACAAGATAATCTGTCTTACTGGCAGCTTCCATCAACTTTATTTAATCACGGCTTTTTAACAACTAAAAGATAACGAGGCATGAATGTACCTCCTTCCGCTCTTTTAATTACCTCTATCTTTCTGGATCTCCAAAGGAGATGGCTGCCGATCTTATTGAAGGCCTTTTATTTACTGTAAAGAGAGGCACGTGTGTGAGCTGCAAATTTAAATCAAACTTTAGCAGGCTACCAGCAGACTCCAGATGTTGCCAAGATTTGGGCTGCGCATGACTCTTGGGAGCCTCTCGGGGAGGCTCATTCACTTAGAGAATCACAGAACCATAGAGCTGGAAGGGACCCGAGGGTCATCTAGTCCAACCCCCTGCAAGGAAGGAATTACAGCTTCTCTGAGCTGCTCCTGAGTTCTTGTTCCAGGCTGGTCCTGAAAGGAATCCATTGCTGCGTTTCACATTTCCCCTAACTTGGCCCTCCAGATGTTCTGGGATTACAATTCCCATCATCCCGGACCACTGGTCCTGTTAGCTAGGGATGATGGGAGCTGTAGTCCCGAAACATCTGGAGGGCCAAGTTTGGCCATACCTGCCTTAGACCTACCCAGCAAGCCTGGAGAGGAAAGAAAATGTGACCCAGAGCCCTGCAGATTTGGACAAGGCAGATTTGGATTCCTTACTTCATTTGGATTCCTTTGGATTCATTTGGATTTCGATTCTTACTTCACCAGTTTCCAGCGGTGCTACACCAGAAGGAAAATGTGTCCCCTTTCCTTTGTTTAGAAATCATTTTGCTTTTCCTGAACTATGGAGCCGACAGTTTTTGTAACAACGTAAGAGGTTACCTGATTTTGTTGTTGTTTAGTCGTTTAGTCATGTCCGACTCTTCGTGACCCCCTGGACCAGAGCACGCCAGGCACTCCTGTCTTCCACTGCCTCCTGCAGTTTGGTCAAACTCATGCTGGTAGCTTCGAGAACACTGTCCCACCATCTCGTCCTCTGTCATCCCCTTCTCCTTGTGCCCTCCATCTTTCCCAACATCAGGGTCTTTTCCAGGGAGTCTTCTCTTCTCATGAGGTGGCCAAAGTATTGGAGCCTCAGCTTCAGGATCTGTCCTTCCAGTGAGCACTCAGGGCTGATTTCCTTCAGAATGGAGAGATTGGATCTTCTTGCAGTCCATGGGACTCTCAAGAGTCTCCTCCAGCACCAGAATTCTAAAGCATCCATTCTTCGGCGATCAGCCTTCTTGATGGTCCAGCTCTCACTTCCATACATCACTACTGGGAAAACCATAGCTTTAACTATACGGACCTTTGTTGGCAAGGTGATGTCTCTGCTTTTTAAGATGCTGTCTAGGTTTGTCATTGCTTTCCTCCCAAGAAGCAGACGTCTTTTAATTTCGTGGTTGCTGTCACCATTTGCAGTGATGATAGAAATTTATAAAATCACATGTGTCGTGGAGAAAGTGGATAGAGAAAAGTGTTTCTCTCTCTCTCATTACACGAGAACTCATAGATGTCCAATGAAACTGAATATTGGAAGAGTCAGAAGAGATTTAAAAAAGTCCTTCGCCACACGGCACATAGTTGAGCCATGGAACTCCCTCCCACCAGCGGCAGAGCCAGCCGATCGGGCACCTGGGGCGGCGCACGTGCCCTGCGCCTGGGGCGGGGCCAGCCACCTGATGTCAGTATTTTCATCCCTCCCATTGCAAGGATCACCAGATCGTGTTTGTTTTACTTTCTGTCTCTGAGAAAGGAGGGGGCGGAACTACTCTTCCAGACTTCCGTCCCCAGTACTGTGTTGTTTATTCTTTGATCTGTCTAGAGACAAGATGGCAGAATGAGAGAGCTGATTCTCTTGTACATGTTGTGTTCTTTTATTTTTTTAATCAGTAGAAATAAAATTAGGTATGTAACGAAACCTCCACAGTATGGTTTCCGTTTCTCTGCTGCATTTGAGTGGCTCACAGTAGCAAATGTGGGTTCACTGCACCAGGACCTATTCCTCAGGAATGCTGCTCCGCTGTTCCTGCGTTCCTGTGATCGGAAGGTCAGAGAAGGTGCTCCCGACACCCAGCCCATGCAGGCACTGAAGATGTGGGCTGAAAATGGGTGTATGGTCACCTGTGGAGGTGGGTCCAGCCGCCCGTGGGGCAGGGAGGCCAGGGCAGAACATTCTGTGAGGCCTCTGAGGAGTCCACCTGCCTCCTCCCACTCAGCCACCCTACAGCTGAGGAGACGGTGGGTGGACCGTTTGGGGCAGCACGGAGCCTGAGGGCGCCCAAGCCACTGCGCCACTCCCAGGAGAGACGCATGGCTCAGGTGCACTGCAGGCCCCACAGTGAGTGCTGCCCGGTATTTTGCCACCCCCCTCAGTGGTGACACCCGGGGTGGCCCGCCTCCACTGCCCCCCTTCCTCTGCCCCTGCTACCCACAGGAGACAGTGATGGGTACCAACTTAGATGGGTTTAGAAGAGGATTAGGCAAATTCATGGAGGAGGAAAAGGCTTTTGATGGCTTCTAGCCAAGATGGTGCTGCTCTTCCTCTGCCTCCACGGTTGGAGGCAGCAATGCTTCTGAATACAAGTTTTGGAAACAGCAGGAAGGGAGAGGGCTCTTGTGCCTGAATCCTGCCTGCAGTTTTCCCTTTGTGGCATATTCTCATTGAGAAGAGAAGGCTGGACTAGGCGGACCAATGGCTTCACCCAGCAGATGCTCTTCTTGTGTTCTTATGGGTCAAACTGAAGGGAGGAGATCTAGTCCGGCCTCCTTTCTCACCTTACAGTGGTCATGTTTTGTGGATGCTTGATGTCTTCTACAGCAACTACTCTATCCCAAATTTAAAAATGGAAAGTGTAATGCTGGTGGTCAACAAAAGAGATTCAAAGACGCTCTCAAGGCAAATCTAAAAAAAAGTAGTATAAACACTGACAACTGGGAAACACTGGCCTGCGAGCGCTCCAGTTGGAGAACAGCCTTGACCAAAGGTGTCATGGGCTTTGAAGACACCCGAACTCAGGACGCAAGGGAGAAACGTGCTAAGAGGAAGGCACACTTGGCAAATCCACACCGTGATCAACTCCCGCCCGGAAACCGATGTCGCCACTGTGGAAGGACGTGTGGGTCCAGAATTGGCCTCCACAGTCACTTACAGACTCAGTGTTAAAACCGTGTTCATGGAAGACAATCTTACTCAGCTACGAGGGATCGAAGGAGGAGGAGGAGGTTTCAGAACTAGAATGGGTCATTCTTACCCTACCAAAAAAAAAACAACATTCAGGAGAGAGGAGTGCTGGATTGTCTAAGGGAAATGGACCCCTAGAACCTTCTCCCTTTCTTCTTTCTGTAGGCATTCCTGCTTGTGGGAAAGTGGGTTTTTGGTTTTCCTTGCGCTGCAGAGTCCAATCAGTGTTGCACATCCCTTCCAGATCGTTGTCTATAAACGGCTCCAAATCGTGCACCATGTACTCCAATAAAGAAAGCCATATAATTCAGATCATAGAATCATAGAATCATAGAATCATAGAATCATAGAGTTGGAAGAGACCACAAGGGCCATCGAGTCCAACCCCCTGCCAAGCAGGAAACACCATCAGAGCACTCCTGACATATGGTTGTCAAGCCTCTGCTTAAAGACCTCCAAAGAAGGAGACTCCACCACACTCCTTGGCAGCAAATTCCACTGTCGAACAGCTCTTACTGTCAGGAAGTTCTTCCTAATGCTTAGGTGGAATCTTCTTTCTTGTAGTTTGGATCCATTGCTCCGTGTCCGCTTCTCTGGAGCAGCAGAAAACAACCTTTCTCCCTCCTCTATGTGACATCCTTTTATATATTTGAACATGGCTATCATATCACCCCTTAACCTCCTCTTCTCCAGGCTAAACATGCCCAGCTCCCTTAGCCGTTCCTCATAAGGCATCGTTTCCAGGCCTTTGACCATTTTGGTTGCCCTCCTCTGGACACGTTCCAGTTTGTCAATGTCCTTCTTGAACTGTGGTGCCCAGAACTGGACACAGTACTCCAGGTGAGGTCTGACCAGAGCAGAATACAGTGGCACTATTACTTCCCTTGATCTAGATGCTATACTCCTATTGATGCAGCCCAGAATTGCATTGGCTTTTTTAGCTGCCGCGTCACACTGTTGGCTCATGTCAAGTTTGTGGTCAACCAAGACTCCTAGATCCTTTTCACATGTACTGCTCTCAAGCCAGGTGTCACCCATCTTGTATTTGTGCCTCTCATTTTTTTTGCCCAAGTGCAATACTTTACATTTCTCCCTGTTAAAATTCATCTTGTTTGTTTTGGCCCAGTTCTCTAATCTGTCAAGGTCGTTTTGAAGTGTGATCCTGTCCTCTGGGGTGTTAGCCACCCCTCCCAGTTTGGTGTCATCTGCAAATTTGATCAGGATGCCCCTGACTCCATCATCCAAGTCGTTGATAAAGATGTTGAATAAGACCGGGCCCAAGACAGAACCCTGTGGCACCCCACTAGTCACTCTTCTCCAGGATGAAGAGGAACCATTGATGAGCACCCTTTGGGTTCGGTCAGTCAGCCAGTTACAAATCCACTGAGTGGTAGCATAGTCAAGACCGCATTTTACCAGCTTCTTTACAAGAATATCATGGGGCACCTTGTCAAATGCCTTGCTGAAATCAAGGTAGGCTACATCCACTGCGTTCCCTTCATCTACCAGGCTTGTAATTCTGTCAAAAAACGAGATCAGGTTAGTCTGACATGACTTATTTTTCAGAAATCCATGCTGACTATTGGTGATCACAGCATTCCTTTCTAGGTGCTCACAGACTGTTTGCTTAATGATCTGCTCCAGAATCTTCCCTGGTATTGATGTCAGACTGACTGGGCGGTAATTATTTGGGTCCTCTCTTTTCCCCTTTTTGAAAATAGGGACAACATTTGCCCTCCTCCAGTCTGCCGGGACTTCGCCTGTTCTCCAGGAATTCTCAAAGATGACTGCCAGTGGTTCTGAAATCACATCTGCCAGTTCTTTTAATACTCTTGGATGCAGTTCATCTGGCCCTGGAGACTTGAATACATCTAGACTAGCCAAGTATTCTTGTACTATCTCCTTAGTTATTCTGGGCTGTGTTTCCTCTGCTGAATCATTTGCTCCAAATTCTTCAGGTCGGGCATTGTTTTCTTTATCGGAGAAGACTGAGGCAAAGAAGGCATTGAGGAGTTCAGCCCTTTCTGTGTCCCCTGTTTGCATTTCACCATCTTCTCCTCTGAGTGACCCCACTGTTTCTTTGTTCTTCCTTTTGCTACGAACATACCCATAAAAGCCTTTTTTGTTGCTTTTAACCTCTCTAGCAAGCCTGAGTTCATTCTGTGCTTTAGCTTTTCTGACTTTGTGTCTACACGTGCTGGCTATTTGTTTGAATTCCTCTTTGGTGGTTTCCCCCCTTTTCCATTTTTTGTACACATCCTTTTTTAATCTTAACTCAGTTAAAAGTTCTTTAGATAGCCACCCTGGCTTCTTTAGGCACCTTCCATGTTTCCGTCTCATTGGTATTGCCTGAAGTTGTGCTTTTACTATCTCCCTCTTAACAAACTCCCAGCCATCATGAACTCCCTTTCCTTTTAGTATTACTGTCCATGGGATCTCACCAAGCACTTCCCTAAGTTTTATGAAGTCGGCTTTCTTAAAGTCGAGAAATTGAGTCCTAGTATGCTTGGCTGCTCCTTTCCGCTGTATAGTAAACTTCAGAAGAGCATGATCACTCGCGCCTAATGATCCTTCCACTTCTACCCCACTAACCAGGTCATCAACATTGGTTAGGACCAGATCTAAAATGGCTGTTCCTCTTGTTGCTTCTCCCACTTTCTGGACAATGAAGTTGTCTGCAAGGCCAGTGAGGAATCTGTTTGACCTTATGCTCTTGGCTGAGTTTGACATCCAACAAATATCCGGGTAATTGAAGTCCCCCATTACTACTATCTCCCTTCCTTTTGCATGCTTGGCCATCTGTTCCAGGAAGGCATCATCTATGTCCTCCGTTTGGCTTGGGGATCTATAGTAAACTCCCACAGTGAGGTCACTGTTATTCTTCTCTCCCTTAATTTTGACCCAAATGCTCTCACTTTGGCTTTGAGGTTCTAAATCTTGGATCTCTTCACAGGTATACACATCCCTGACATATAACGCCACTCCTCCTCCTTTCTTGTCTGGTCTGTTTCTCTGAAATAGATTGTATCCCTCCATTATTACATTCCAATCGTGGGACTTATCCCACCAGGTTTCAGTGATTCCTATTATGTCATATTTAGTTTGCTGTACCAAGAGCTCAAGCTCATCTTGTTTATTTCCCATGCTTTGCGCATTAGTGTACAGACATTGAAGTCCATTAATCATTCCCCCGTGTCTCTTATTTAAGGATTTTTTCCTCCCACCACTAGGTCTGCGTGCTGTTTGCTCAGATCAGATGAGAGCAGCCACAATAAAACAGATAATGGCACTGTGAATGTGCTGCCCATAAGCCCTTTATCTACATTAATTAATCGCAATACCACTGAGAAGTCAGTGGGATTGTGAAAGGCATACAGAGACGTGTTGGGGAATCAAAACTTCCCAGACAATGAATGCCACAAAATGAGCTGCTGTTCCCTTGGAAGTCTAAAGAGGCCTGATGGGATCACGATTGTGGAGATTCTGACTAAACATTGGGAAGAACTTTCCAATGATGGTATGAGCTGTTTGACAGACTGAGAGGAGATAGGAGAGCCATCTTCAAATATCTCAAGGGCTGTCACATGAAAGAGGGGAAAAGCTTGTTTTCTCCTGCTTTGGAGGGGAGGACACAACCAATGGCTTCAAGTTACAAGAAAGGAGATTCCGACTAGACAGCAGGGAAAACATTCTGTTAGTGAGAACTGTTAAGACAGTGGTGGACTCTCCTTCCTTGGAGGTTTCTAAACAGAGGTTGGATATTCACCTGCCATAGATGCTTTAGTTGAGATTCCTGAATTGCAGGGGCTGGACTAGATGTCCTTTGAGGTCCCTTCCAACTCTAGAATACTTGTTGTTGTTGTTTAGTCGTGTCCACCTCTTCATGACCCCCTGGACCAGAGCACACCAGGCCCTCCTGTCTTCCACTGCCTCCCACAGTTTGGTCAAACTCATGTTTGTAGCTTCGAGAACACTGTCCCACCATCTTGTCCTCTGTCGTCCCCTTCTCCTTGTGCCCTCCATCTTTCCCAACATCAGGGTCTTTTCCAGGGAATCTTCTCTTCTCATGAGGTGGCCAAAGTCTTGGAGCCTCAGCTTCACGATCTGTCCTTCCAGTGAGCACTCAGGGCTGATTTCCTTCAGAATGGAGAGGTTGGATCTTCTTGCAGTCCACGGGACTCTCAAGAGTCTCCTCCAGCACCATCATTCAAAAGCATCAATTCTATGATTCTATATGATTCTAACTCTAGATCAGTGGTTCTCAACCTTTTTTGGCCATGCCCCACCTAAGCATCTCTAAAATCCTGACCCCCCGCCCCCCGTGACATATAATTCTTATTATTCAAAAAGTGAACTCCTAAAAGGCCATTACCTGTTAATAACTCATTCTCAAATTGCCCCCCTTAAAAACTAATTTGCCCCACAGTGGGGCATGTGCCCCATGTGGGGAACCATAGCTCTAGATGTTCTCTCTGTGCAAGGGACAGCACTTCCATGAGGACACATATTTTTGGGAAGAGGCTGAACAGTTGAGACATTTTCGGCACCAACAAAAAAGTTGTGGAAATTGTGTGCAGCTTTGGTTTGGCTTTAAGCAATCTGGCGTTGCCAGCCAGAAAAGTGAAGCTGAGTATTCTGTTTGGCTTCCTGCAAAAGCGAAGGAGGGTGACATGATTAGAGCAGCAAAAGAGGCAAATGAGGGAGAGTTCTGGAGAGAGGTGAGGAGAAGGCTGAAGTCATCTGGACAAGAGATGAGCAGGACCGAGGGTTTGTCTGTTTCCTCGCCAAAGGGACATGTGTCTTTGCTTGGATAATAGCCTGCAGGTGCAAGGCAGTCCCTGTCCTGTGGGTGCCCAGAAAGCACCACTGACTGGAAGGACCAGTTCCTCAATGAAAGAGGAAACTTTGGAAGAAGCACATCATTTGCCAGTCCTCCTCGCTGCAGAGAGAGAGATGAAACAGACTTTGCTGTCCTTTGCTAGTCTGGCCTCCATCCACCGGCTGCGTCCGCTCAGGCCATGAAGAATTCATCAGAGTCCAGTTAGGTTCAAAGGCATTTTATATGAAATAATCATAATAACAAGCTTTGCAGGCAGGAAGAAAAAATATGGGCTGGAAGACCATCAGGCCGCACAGCAAATGTTCTGTCTCATCCAAGGCAGGAGCTGCACAAGCAACTTCTGAAAAGAGACCTTTTCCCCCTGAACACAGAAAAAAACATGTTGGCAGCAGGTGGGCAGAGGGACGGGGAGGTGGGGGGAGAAGTCTGTGAAGTCAGTGGCTGAGCCCCCCCCCCCCCAATGCAAAGACAGACGACCAGGTTCTTGGACACAGAAAAGGCATTGCAAGGCGGTGGCAAGGGGGGGGGGGTTAGAGGGAGGAAGCAGATGTCTGGCTTCAGGCAAAGAGTCATGTCCTGCTTGCATTGTGAACATAAAATACTAGAGCATCTTCAGGGGAAGGTGAGAGGAAATCTACATTCATGCATATAAACAGGAGCAGAATATGACTTTTTTTAAAAAAAATATTCAGAGAACAAGCACAAATAAAAAAAATGTTCAAGAAGGCAAGTGGTGGAACTTTTTAAGAGAATTGTTTTTTTTAATGCAGTCTCAAAATACAAGTTCAGTAGAATCGTGGGAAAGTGGAGTTGGAAGGGACCTTAAAGGTCTTCTAGTCCAACCCCCTGCAATGCAGGAATCACAGCTCAAGAATCGCTGACAGCCGGCCATCCAAACATTGTTTAAAAGCCTCCCATGGAGGAGAGTCCAGCCCCTTCCAAGGTGGTCCATTTTACTGCTTCACGTGTTCATGTGGTTCCCACACCAGCAGAAAGGGTGAACTGGGCTTCCACAGCCTCTGATCCTGGAGGCAGGAGATGGGCCTTGCGGCTAGGAGCCGGTGGAACTGAGTGCTGTGTGAAGAAGCCTGTTCCTTCTGTGTGTCCCAGATCTCCATGAGATGACCCTGGCTGAGTTGAGGTCAAGAGAATAGCCTGCTGGACCAGGCTGGTGGCCCCTTCAGCCCTGCCTCCTGTGCCCACAGCAGCCACCCAGGTACCTGGGGGAAACTCCCAAGCAAGTTTCAAGCAAAAGAGCCACCCTCTCCACTCTGGCAGTCTCATTCCCATCAACTGCGCTGGGATAACTGGGACATCTTGTTTCCTCCTGCCAGAGCCCAGTGGCCATTTGGGGCACCTTGCACTTGCGCTCTTTCGGGCTGAGATCCCGCCCTGAAAGGAAGCCCCTTTTCCGGGGCTACGGTCTGGTGTGGGTCTCGTAACTGATGCGGGATTCCCCCCCACCCTTTATTGGAAATTTTATTTACAACATAACATAACCCCCCCCCCAAATACAAAAATCCACCCTCATTAAATACAATCATAACATACAATAAGCACAACATACAATACAAACAACCAAATAAAAGACTTCCTTTATCCTGTATCTGGCCTCCTTATTTACTTCTTATAAGCTGTTTCCTTTATGAAGATTTTTCTAATTATAACTTAAATATCCACAAAGTCTCCTGCAGAAATTAATCAAAACAAGTCCAGGTATGCATTTTAGGGCACTGTTTTGTGAAGTACTCTCTGCATTTCCCCCAGGCTTTTTGAAACTCTTGTCTAGTGTTATCTCTAACTGCCTCTCTAAATCTAGCCAATTCAATATACTCTAACAGTTTGTCTTGCCATTCCTTTTTTGCTGGCACAGTTTCTTTTTTCCAATTTTTAGCAGTTAGGATCCTTGTGATGCGGGATTTTGGAACCGGAAGACGTTGTCTGAGATTTGGGCCACGTCACGCTGAAGGGCATGCCGATTCCGGCAACTGGACTTCAGAAGCACTATGGAAGCTCCAGCTGTGGAGCACGACCCTTGTGTCTAGAAGCCACCGGTAGTCCTCTCCTCATCCATGAATTTGTCCAACCCTCTTCTGAAGCCGCCCCAGTTGGCGGCCCTCCCTCCCTGCCTGCTGGGCAAGGGAGCTCTGTAGCTTGACTCTGCAGTCTCATATTATTCCTTGTGTTAGGAGAGAGGAAGAAAAACGGATCTGCTTTTGCCACAACATGCATAACTTTGCAACCCTCCTGTAATATCCTCGTTTAATAGTCTTCTTCCAAAATAAGGTTGTAAGGAAGATCAATATTGGTATCATCCAACACATTTCATTTGGTGTTCGGGAGGTGGCTGTTTGCAGGCGCCCAAAGCTGTGCTCATAGGAGAGGAGAGGCTGCCCCCTGAAGTCCACCTCACGTCTCTGTCCCGAATCTTCTGCAAACCTCTGTGCACTTACCTGGGAGTAAGGCCAGCTGGGGACGGGGAGCCTTTGTCCAGGACTGCACTGTCTGTAATAGTCCTGTGCCAGCTTTCAGATGGAAAGCATCAAAATTCAATAAGATCAAGGCAGCTTAAAATCATCCATCAATTGAACATTAAAATCAATAGAACAAGCTAAAACTAAAAGAGCAGCAAGAAAGAGGGTTTAGAAACTTACAGGATTTTTATTTTATTTTTTAAAATAAACTCTGAGTGTCTGAAGGTCACAACATCAACTATCCGGAGGAAATGTCTTGTGTATAAGAGCATGAGGCGAGCCTGGTGGATCAGGCCCATGGCCCATCTAGTCCAGCATCCAGTTCTCACTGTGGCTTCATCAACCATGGTCTCTTTCTGGAGCAGGGGGGAGTTAGGGGTGGGTGACTCCACTCTGTGGTGGTTTCAGTCCTTTTAAAAATAATAATATTTGTTTTGTGTAAAGATTATACCCCCTTCATGGATCACTACCTTGCCGTGGTGAAGGGGCTTGAATAACTCAGAGAAGCTATGAGATACACCGTGCAGGGCCACCCAAGATGGACAGGTCATAGTGGAGAGTTTTGACCAAACGTGATCCACCTGGAGCAGGAACCGGCAAGCCACTCCAGTATCCCTGCCAAGAAAACTCCATGGACAAAGACAACAGGCAGATAAAAGTTATGATGCTGGAAGATGAGCCCCTCAGGCCGGAAGGCGTCCAACATGCTACTAGGGAAGAGCGAAGGACAAGTACAAGTAGATTCAGAGCTGATGAAGCGGCTGGGCCAAAGCCGAAAGGTTGTTTTGATATTATGAACTGCCCTACGATCCTCAGATGAAAAGCGGTATAGAAATTGAAATTATTATTAATAATAATGGTGTCGGGTGCCCTCTTTCTGGGTGACAAAGAGGATGTTGGCAGCGCAACTCCCAGCATTCTTGGAAGAAGCCGATTATCTAGATCCTTTAGCAATAAGAGCAATGTCTGGTTCTGAGTGCACAATTTGTACCGCATTTCTTATATCAATTACTTTTTGTTGGGATTTCAAAACCACTTAGAAGTTTATTTTTGAAATATGAAGCAGTGCATAAATGGACTGAATCAATGATAATAACAGTTTATCATTTTTCAATTTCATCTGTTGCATTAGAAAATAATGTACACACCGACTCGAGACTTTAGTGAAAAGGTCGCGTAGAAATTCTTTGCATGCATAGATAATAATGGAAGTGGAGAGAATGGATGGCTGGATGGTCATCTGCCAGGACTTTTTCTAGTTGTGATGTCTGCATTGCAAGAGGATGGATTAGATCAGTGTTCCCCAACGGCCCCCCCCCCAGGATATTCCAAGGGGGCCACAGGTGGAAATCTCATAAATGAGGGGCCACAGCATGAGGTTAGGGGGGCACAGAGGGAAGTGAAAAGTGGAGGAGGGACAATTGTGTTTCTAAAAATAGCCTGATCAGCTGGTGATCCTCTTGGCCAATCCCAAGAAGGTAAGGGGGAGCCCACCAGGGCTTAATGCATGCCAGTGTACTGGAAGAAGCAGAGATCAAAAGCAATAACTCTTCAACATCAACTTTGTTGGACTGGTCATGTTGTGCAGATGCCTGATTATTGTCTAGCAAAGGTAAAAGTAAAGGGACCCCTGACCATTAGGTCCAGTCGCAGATGACTCTGGGGTTGCGGCGCTCATCTCACTTTATTGGCCGAAGGAGCCGGCGGACAGCTTCCGGGTCATGTGGCCAGCATGACTATGCCGCTTCTGGCGAACCAGAGCAGCGCATGGAAACGCCGTTTACCTTCCCGCCAGAGCGGTACCTATTTATCTACTTGCACTTTGAAGTGCCTTCGAACTGCTAGGTTGGCAGGAGCAGGGACCGAGCAATGGGAGCTCACCCCGTCACCACTGACCTTCTGATCGGCAAGTCCTAGGCTCTGTGGTTTAACCCACAGTGCCGCCCGCGTCCCTATAATATAATATATATATATATATAATATAATATAAATGTAATATTTCATTATGTTCCTATTATTTTATGTAATTGTATTTGGTATAAATTATAAAAAATATACAAATAAAACATGTTCTATTTACAAACAAAACATTTAAATAGCTACCTTTCTACCGGTAACCCAAGGATGGGGACATGCATACCGGCATCATTTTTGTTAGGGGAGCAGGCTTTTGTTGGGGTGGGCAGAACCTCATATTTGTATTGATTTTAACTTATTTGGGGGGGTGCAGCTGCCCCCTGCCCCCCTTGGCTATGCCCATGGGGAGCACAGGAAGGAAAGGGTTGGGAAACACTGGACCAGATGAGCGTTGGGGACCCCTCAACTCTCCAATTCTACGGTTGTGTGAGTCTAAGAGATGGAAATTCCAGAGGAAAATGCTGGTGGTGTTGAAGGCGCATCCCATGAGTCCTGAGAGACCCCAGATTTCCATGAAAAGGCAAGGCAGTGGGTTTAGATTTGAGGCTGGGACTCCATCCCTTGAGAGATGCCCCCACCCCTGTTAAAAGACGTCAAAAATAGCCATACACGGAGGCTTGTGGCAGAATGGAGACCGTGACAAAGGCTGGGAGTGTGACGGATCGCCTCTCCCCGAAGCCTCCCCGATCGAGGGCTGGAGGGAAAGGTGAGATTTCTCCAGAACATTCATGAGCTCTCTGAGCCTGACAAGCCTCTTCAGGATGAAGTGGTGTGAGCAGTAGAATCCCCAAATGATTTTTTGCAGTTTACAGCCCAGCCAAGCCATAAAGGACCATCACCTGTGTGATATATCACCCAAACGCTCCCATAAATCCCAGGGTCAAGGCACCTTACATGGCTCTATTGGGCAATTAAAGAGAGGGAGTGAGGGGGAGAGAGAGAGAGAGAGAGAGAGAGAGAGAGAGAGAGAGAGAGAGAATGGGAGCTCCCCCCCCATTTCAATCTCTGGGGGCAAAGGAGGGAGGAGAGCGCAAGAAATCTCTGGGCTCGGTGAGAGATGGTGCAGCTGCAGAGCCTCAGCCCAGTGGCGTCTGGGGTCTTAAATTCTGTTTCTACTGATTTATATGTCTTCTGTTGGCCCCCAAACGGCACCCCAAGGCAGCTCACAAACAACGCAAAGGCAATTTGGTAAAAATCGAACTGTACGGTTCTAGGATTTTGTTATGTACTGAGTTGAATAGGATCCAAAATGCAGCAGTCTGGTCCTAGAACAATAGGATTCAGAATGCAGCAGTCTGATTGGTCCGCAGGAGCCACCCAATCCAGCTCCAGGTGGAAGTGAATCCGCAACCCGATTGGCCTACAGGTGAATCCCGGAATTAGCCAATCACATGGGGCCCATTGTGTAAATAACGTATATAAAGCAGACATTCTGGGGGAACTTCCATTCCTCCTCACCACTATGAGCTGAATAAAGAGCATGAAATCCACTCTCGACTCCGAGTATATTTCAGATTTCAAAAGTCGATTTTCCAGGTGCCATTTAAAGCGCAGGCACTCTTTGCCCTGCCAAGCCTAGAGAGGCCACAAACTCATGTCCGCACCACAGATTTAAAGCCCTTTCACCCCTATTTAGGAGTCACAGCTCCTAAGAATCTGGGGAGCGCTTGCTTGCTAAAGGTCGCCCAACATTTCTCACAAACTCCCGTTCCTCAGATTCTTCAAGGGAAGGGACAACTCCTAAAGTGGTATGAAAGGGCTTTAAATACATGTTGTGGATGGACCCAAGTTCTCAGAGGGGTTTGTGAGTCTGAGGATGCAGAACGGCCTCCTCCAGGGCCTTCTTGCAGTGATGGAATCCCCTTTTGGCAGGGGGGGGGGTGTTTATATCTCAAAACAGTTCTTCTTTTAAAAAAGGCTTTTTAGGAGAAAATTTAACGCTGGCATATTTTGCAAAAAAAGAAAAGAAAGAAGATATTGTTGTGGTGAGACATTCTGGGAAGCGTCTCCTTGCCAATGAAGACATGAGCCCTGGTTTGTTCCCCATGACCTTCAGAAGACGCACCTCCCAGATTTATTTGATTGATGTGAAGGTGCTGAACGGGAGGTTCCCCAACCGAGCCCCCCCAATCTGAGCCTGGCTCTGCAGCAGATTCCCAAACCCTCCCCGGAAAAAAAGGGGGGGGAGGCAGAGTTTGCAGCCTTCTCCAGATTGTGATATAGAAAGATCAGGTCCTGTTTCTATGGCAACCCCAGCCCAGAAATGCACAAGCCTCTTCCCTCCCCCCAAAAACTCGCACAGAGAGGGTTTGCTTCTGCCTATTAACTGTTTCCTTTGCCACGTGTGATAAATAAGCTAATTTAGCTATTAACCGAATTAGCTATGCAGAGTGTTGGCTCATTTGAATCTCATCACCACAACAGAAACTTCCAGATGCTCAGCTGCGAGAGGAAACAGTTTGCTGACACCCACGGAGGAGACCCGGGAAACCCAGCTGCACATTTGCCAAGGCGCAGAAAGGAGGAGGCTGCCGAGCGCACCCTTACTCGGGAGTAAGCACTGTTCAGCTCACCCGGGCAGAGACAGGGAAGCACGTCAGTAAGCAAGAGATCCGGAGTCCCAGACAGGCGGACGAAGGGCTCAAGGAGTAGACTTGGGAGGGACCTCTGAGGGACATCCAGTCCAACCCCTTGCCGGGCAGGAATTACAGCTGAGAATTAGCAGAGGAGGAGCCCGCTGGATCAGGCCAGTGGCCCCTTTGGGCCTGATCCAAAAGGTTCATTTTAGGTTCTTACGTTAGAGGCCTGCTCAAATACAAAAAGAGCCAGTGTGGTGTAGTGGTTAAGAGCGGTGGACTCGTAATCTGGGGAACCGGGTTCGCTTCCCTGCTCCTCCACCTGCAGCTGCTGGGTGACCTTGGGCCAGTCACACTTCTCTGAAGTTTCTCAGCCTCACTCACCTCACAGAGTGTTTGTTGTGAGGGAGGAAGGGAAAGGAGAATGTTAGCCGCTTTGAGACTCCTTAAAGGGAGTGAAAGGCGGGATATCAAATCCAAACTCTTCTTCTTCTTCTTCTTCTTCTTCTTCTTCTTCTTCTTCTTCTTCTTCTTCTTCTTCTTCTTCTTCTTCTTCTGGGTGTTTAAGTGTGTGTGTGTGTGTGTGGGAGAGAGAGAGAGAGAGAGAGAGAGAGAGAGAGAGAGAGAGAGAGAGATGGAAAGTGCTTTCTCAGCTCCTTCAAAGCTTCTCTCAGCTGTGATGCTGTCAATCCATGTCAAGCGGCAATGCGATAATAATAATAATAATAATAATAATAATAATAATAATAATAATAAATGTTATTTATACCCCGCCCTCCTTGGCCAGAGCTGGGCTCAGGGTGGCTAACACTAGTAAAATTACAGTAAAAATATAATGGGGGGGGGGGAAACAAACCAATTTAAAATACTGGTTAAAATGCAATTTAAAATGCAGCCTCATTTTAAAAGTAGCCCATAGATCAAGACCATAAGGGGAGGGAAGCATAAGGGTCAGACTGAGTCCAAACCAAAGGCCAAGCGGAACAGCTCTGTCTTGCAGGCCCTGTGGAAAGATGTCATGTCCCGCAGGGCCCTGGTCTCTTGTGACAGAGCGTTCCACCAAGTCGGGGCCAGTGCTGAAAAGGCCCTGGCCTTAGTTGAGACCAATCTAACCATCTTCATCGCGACCTGGGAAACATTTGTCAAAGGACTGAGCAGTTCCCTAATAAGTCTTGTGGGGAGCGCAGAGGAGCAGCAGCAAACAGGGATAGAAGCTGAGTCTTCGCAGCAATAGGAGCCACAGAATAAATACAGAATAAACAGAGAGGCAGCTATTCTGGGAGGCCTAGACAGGGTGGTGTTTTTTTGCAGCACAGTTTGGTTTCATATCGTCTATGGATATGAACGCATGTTTGTTCATTTATCTGTTTGTTTCATAAAATTAGCACCCGGCTGGATTGTAAAAAAGAGAAGAACAGAGCAGTTTGCGAAAACAAGAAATCGAGAAAAAATGCAATTGTTTTTCAAAACACGCATAAAGTTAAAATGCTCAAACAGGTTAAAATTCACATCAACCTTTTAAGAATTTGGGCAGGCTTATCTAAACAGAAATGTTTTTGGCAGGTGCTGGAGAGAGTGCAGTGAAGATGCCTGCTTGTTCTCAAGAGGCAGGGAGTTCCAAAGGGTAGATGCTGGCGCATGAAAAGATTGACTTCTTCCAGACGGGGAATGAAAGTGTCAGTTTCTCCGATGGAAGCGGTTGAGCGGACACACAGGGGGTAAGCTGATCTTGTAGGTGATCTGGTACCAAGCTTTTAAGGACTTGATATGCGGGACGCGGGTGGCGCTGTGGGTTAAACCACAGAGCCTAGGACTTGCCGATCAGAAGGTCGGTGGTTCAAATCCCCGTGACGGGGTGAGCTCCCGTTACTCGGTCTCTGCTCTTGCCAACCTAGCAGTTCGAAAGCACGTCAAAGTGCAAGTAGATAAATAGGTACCACTCCGGCGGGAAGGTAAACGGCGTTTCCGTGCGCTGCTCTAGTTCGCCAGAAGCGGCTTAGTCATGTTGGCCACATGACCCGGAAGCTGTACACTGGCTCCCTCGGCCAATAAAGCGAGATGAGGGGTGCAACCCCAGAGTCGGCCACGACTGGACCTAATGGTCAGGGGTCCCTTTACCTTAACTATGCTAATGGTAACACCTTGAACTCTGCCCGGTAGCCAATCGGCAGGCAGGGCAGACCTCTGAGCAGCCCAGTTGCTGAGAAGGCCTTGGGAAGACTTGCCCTTGCTCTGTATAATGGAGTGCAGAAGCCCATTCAGAAAACAGCAGTATTAGCTTTGCACCCGCTCAGAATGGCGTCGCATCACCAAATCAGATTTGTAATGTGAAAGGGGAAAAAATCAGTTAAAGAAAGAGATGGCCCCAGAGCGGCAGTCATTCAGGGTTGCAACTGCTGAGAAGATGCCCTCATCATCGATTTGGGTGCTCCCTTTCCACAATAAAACCACTTCAGCAGTTGCCAAAATGGAACAGAATTCAAGTAGTCCAAAAGACGAAACAGAAACGCCTCAATCCACATAAAATTAAATTAAACAACCCCCCGCATAATTCATAATAAGGTGTACCAATCACAAAACACCCAAGAACGGCAAAAGCACCTCCATAATTAAATCTCCGAAAGCCTCACTTTTGTGCAGCAAAAATTTGCGGGAGGACAATGGGCTCAGTTGTTGTGGTTGTAATATTTGTTTTATCTTCTTCATCATCATCATCACTCGCTTCTTCTCAAATCCGTAGGAGCTGACAAGGAACCTGCCAGACTCGGAAACTCGCGGAACAGTTGGCCACCGCCAACAGCTTGAAACTGTTTAACAACAGCCATTTGCAACTATTGGATAAAACATTGCCTCTAGATAATTTGCATTCGGATTTTTAAAAGGCTAATTATAATAGGAACCTTCAGCTGCAGCGACGGGCGGCAGATCCGTCCTTTGCAAGCCATGTTTCCGTTGCACAGGTTCACGAGTAAACCCCGTTGGCCCCTCAAAAAGCAGAAATTCTGCGTCCGGCGTCGCACAGAGTGCGCTGGGGAGAGGAACCAAACTGTTGATGTCAGAATGCTAATTTATTTTTATGCCTGCCTTTTCCGAGTGCATTTCTCCTGCGCCCGGTACCTACTGGCAATTGTTCATGTCATGTCTGATTTCCTTCTTACAGCAGAAAGACAACAAAGGTTTTCTTTCCAGGGCCAAGGAAAGGGAGGCTGGGGAGTCAGGTGGCAGGAAACAGAGTCCTGCCAGGGCTTTTGCCACCAAAGTCCACTCTTACTTTGTTTTATTTTTATTTATTACAGTTATATTCTCCCACCCACCCTGTTCTCCAAGGGACTCAAGGCGGTGTGTAGAGGTCTCTCTCTCACACACCCCATTTTATCCTGGCAACAATCCTTTGAGGGGGTGTTAGGGGACATGTGATGCTCCTTTTGGAGTAGTTTCTCCCCCTTTGGTCCCTATCCTGCACCCAGCTCTCCCCTGTGGCTCCTAGAAGCTCTCAGCAGGTGACAGCAGCCACACTCCTGGAGCGGCTTTGACGGGCTGGCTCCGGCCAATGGGAGCAAGAGGGGATCCAATGGTCAGGAGGGTGGATCCTGCCCATTCTGTAGAGGGAAGGGGGGGCTCATCCACCTGGGAAGGGGGAAGAAGAAGAAACAACGGCCTTGGTCCAGTATATCTGAAAGAGTGTCTCTACCTCCATCATTCTGCTCGGACACTGAGATCCAGCGCCGAGGGTCTTCTGGCGGTTCCCTCATTGTGAGAAGCCAAGTTACAGGGAACAAGGAAGAGGGCCTTCTCGGTAGTGGCACCCACCCTGTGGAACGCCCTCCCACCAGATGTCAAAGAGAAGAATAACTACCAAACTTTTAGGCAGCCCTGTTTAGGGAAGCTTTTAATGTTTAATAGGTTACTGTATTTTAGTGTTTTGTTGGAAGCTGCCCAGAGTGGCTGGGGAAACCCAGCCAGAAGGGCGGGGTATAAATAATTAATAATAAATTATTATTATTATTATTATTATTATTATTATTATTATTATAGTTTTTGTGCTGGTCCCGTGGGTTACCCGAGAGGCAAGGTCCAAGTCCGGTCCATGGTCAAAAGTGCAATTTGGAGGCAGTCCGTAGCAGCTGAATCTGGGTGCAGGGCAGGGAGTCAGGTGAAGTCAGGAACAGGCATGCAAGCAGGGAGCCAGGGCGGGTCAGAAGCTCAGGCAGGAGAGCAGGACAGGGTTCAGGCAGGAACTAGCAACCAGCAATGTTGCTCCCGCAACTTGGGACTGGGGCTGGCTGCCTTTTATCTGCCCCGAGGCATAGGGCGGCCCCGATCCTCTGGTGACTTGCCTCTCCTGGCCTGGAGGTGAGCACTCCTCCTGCGGGAACTTAGTTCCCTCCGCCTCTCTGCCCTGAGCCTCTGCCTCAGGAGAGGCTGGAGGGTTACCGGACCCAGAGGCAACCTCAGCTTCCTCTGACGGGGCTGAGAGTGGAGCACCTGCAGGCAATGGGTCCTCCATCGCTTCAGGAGCCAGAGCAGATTCAGCTGGTGCCTGCACCTGAGGATCCAGCACAGGTGAGGACCCTTCAGGCTCAGGCCCCAGCCCCGGCGCAGCTGGTTCTGGAGGCGGGGACTCCTGTGCAGGCTGGGATCCCTCAGGTTCAGCATCCAAGTCCGAATCCCAGGCCATCACAGTTTGGATTTGATATCCCGCTTTATCACTACCGGAAGGAGTCTCAAAGTGGCTAACATTCTCCTTTCCCTTCCTCCCCCACAACAAACACTCTGTGAGGTGAGTGGGGCTGAGAGACTTCAAGAAGTGTGACTGGCCCAAGGTCACCCAGCAGCTGCATGTGGAGGAGCGGGGAAGCGAACCTGGTTCACCAGATTACGAGTCCACCGCTCTTAACCACTACACCACACTGGCTCGTCTAGGAGAAGGAAAACTCTGGTCCTCAACCTCCACTGCCTTGTAGGACATCTTTGGGAGAAGAAACAGCTCAGGAGTAAACCCTACATAAAGTGGAGTCCCTAAGGCAGTTGGATGGTTCCTTGCACGCCTCCTTCCAGCAACTCCTGCAGCCAAGCTGGTGCCCAATGTCTTCCTCTGCTTTCCTTTGGACCACATCATTGAGGCTGAGAGGGGGGTCTTGTCATCTGGGCAGCCCAGGACCTCCAGAAACATTGCCCAGGCTTGTGCCCCAGACAGGTCACTTTGGTGCTCCTAACACAGAGGTTTGACTTCACCCCCAGAGGTGAACCCCATTGTCTGTCGAGACCGATATGTGCCAACAACAGCCCCGTGAGGTAGGCTAGGCTGAAAGCCCAAGGTCACATCCAGTGAGCTCCACGACCAAGCAGGGCTTTGAACCCTGGCCTCTCCCAGGTCCTAGTCAAGCCCTCTAACCACTACCTTTCAGTTTGCAGCCTGTTCTCCTGAAGCTCCCCTGACACTAGGCAAATGCACCCCAAAATTAAGACTCAGGACTTGAGTGAATCCTCTTTCCTGCCTGTATCGTTGCCCTCACACCCGCCTCTCACTTCATTTCTGCAAGTTGGATGAGAAGAGAGAGGAATGTCTGCCTCAAATCATCTTCTCCAGATCCACAGCCCTCCCCTTGCCCTATGTAGGCCTGACCCCACCGTAGGCAACGTCACCCTGTCTGGGCTTGGCCACAGTCAAAAAATACAGATTGCTTGTGTCTTGCCAAGTTATAAAGGCTCCCATTGATTTATTGCTTTTACAACACTTCATATTTGCTCAAAAGGGCTGGTGCAGCTAAAATATCTCCTCCAAATGAGACCCAAAGGTCCAGGAGCTGGACAGGGAGGGAGCATATTTAATAGTGGAAAATCTTGCTGCATTTTGAGAGAGAGAGAGAGAGAGAGAGAGAGAGAGAGAGAGACCTGATAGAAGTTTATGAAATGTTGCATGGCATGGAGAGAGTGAATAAAGAAAGTTTTTTCTCCCTCTCCCGTAACACTAGAACTCAATGGGGATCTCCAATGGAGCTGAATGGTGGAAGATTCAGGAGAGATAAAAGGTAGTCATTCTTCAGGCATTGCAGAGTTAAACTGCGGAACTCCCTCCCACTTGCATGGCTGTAAAAGAGGATCGAACAAATTCGTGGAGGAGGAGAGGGCTCTCAGTGGCTCTAGCCACCGGGACTGGACTTGCCCCCACAGCCGGAGGCAGGGATGCTTCTGAAGACCCCTTGCTGGAGCCACTCTGGGAACAGAATGCAGACCTTCCAATAAGAAGTGGCCCCAAATGGGGACACCATCTCCTGGTGAGGCATCTGATCATAGCCTGCATTTTTAATCAAGGCTTATATTTTGATCAGATTCCTGTATTCTAAAAATGACCTTAAAGAAATATATATTTGTAAATGTTTGTATCTCTCATGCCAGGCAGAAACCATACTCTGGCAGCTGTTTATCTTCTTGATCAAGGGCCCCCCTGATCTATAGCAGTGTCTCAGGGTTGTAAAAGGAAATTACAGGCTGGGAACAAAAGGTCACACTGACCATACAAATTATAGAATACAATCAAGGTTGCAAAAACACAAATAGTAATAATTATTGTGCCTCCCATTAAACTTGAGCCACATCTTCCTAAGGTTAAAAGGGCAAGAGCTAATACAAACAGCAGCTGGCTAGGGAAGAGGCTTCTCTCTGAAACTGCTTTGAATCTTTAGAATTTAGAATTTAGCTTAGCTTTTACTAAGTTCCCTTTCTTCTAAAAAAACTATATATGTTATGAAATATTGGCTTAAATGTAATTATGCAAAAGATTTAGAAAGTAAGAAATCATAGAATCATAGAAGAGTTGGAATAGACCACGAGGGCCATTGAGTCCGGACCCCTGCCAGGCAGGAAAAGCACCATCGGAGCACTCCTGACGTATGGTTGTCGAGCCTTTGCTTAATGACCTCCAAAGAAGGAGATCTTTCATTGATAATGTGTGGGGAGATGAACAAAAAGATCTGTTCAGATAAAATTAGCCATCATCTGTTTTGGAGTGAATAGGGCAATAGGGCAAAAGATGAAATGTTAGTTAAGGTGCCTAGTCTAGGGCAAAAGGTTATCTGGTAATTAAGGTGCCTGGTCGAGGTAAATGTAAGATATATGACTACTTATTTGCCAATTATAAATAGAAGGAAATATAGCTCTTTGTCTCCCATAAAAGGTAATAGGAAATGGGTGTATCTTTTATGATTGGTTCTAGCAAACAGCCAATAGGAATTTTAACCAGGCTGATTGGACAGAGGCAGCCAAAGGAGGAGCAAGGGGGCTGAGCTGAGGGAATATAAGTGCTGGCCATAATGGCAGGAGGGCAGGCCAGAGCTTGGTAACCATATACCACTGTGCCTCACATTTATTTGTCTGACAAATAAATTATTATTTTAATTTCTCTATTGCTGCGTTGAATATTTCATTCCAGCTAAGCGTTAACCACAAGCAGGGTGCTACATTTTATGGTGCCGTGACTCGGATAAGTGGTCTGCTGGAACGCAGCCCCATCGCCTTACTGGGCAGGGTACAAGAGGGAGGACCACTAACTGCTTACCCAGCGCGCACTGGAACATTTTTCCAGGGGAACGCAGAAGTCTCGTCTGTCTGATACCCTGCCCACCGACGGCGACGGACCGGGGGTAACCAGAGAAATAAACTGGGAACCAGCTAAGGGTAAGTGCACAAAGGGTTTGGCCCTCCAATTAATTAGGAGGAAGAGAAGTCCTGATCAAACTTCTGCGTCTCAGTAAGGGGAAACTGAGTACGCTACATGGCTGGGTACATCAGATGGTGATCTGATGTAGGGAAAAGGGAAAGGTTGGGAGGTAGAGTGTGGTGAAGTATCCAGCGCATTGTATGTGTGAGAAAGTACAATCTGTAAGTGTGGAGTGGGTACTACTTCGTTTCCCAGTAAGGCGAGTGTGTGAGTGACTGAGTGGATACTTCACAGGCCCATATAATGGGAGTTGGAGGTTCAAAGGGGGGAAATACACCTCTTGAATGTATGTTAAATAATTTTAAGAAAGCCTTCTCAGGGGCATATGGAGTCAAAATGACGCCAGAGCGCTTGAGAACGTTATGTGAATTAGAGTGGCCGAAACAAAATACTGAATGGCCATCTCAGGGAACCTTTGATATAAATTTAGTAAGCAAACTTTGGTCTAATATCGCCAAAGAAACTGGAGGGTGCCCAGAACAATTTTCTTATATAGATTCTTGGCCGAGCACATTAAATAAAAATCCTCCATGGATAAGGGAATGCAAAGTCCAACGATGCAAATTATTGGCTGTAAAAGCCGAAGCTAGGAAAGGAATCTTGCCAAATAAACTCAAACCCATTTTTGAGGGACCAGAGGAAGAGGTGCTTCCACCTCCACCCTATGCTCCACATCGAAGGGAGCCTAATCCAAATACTCCACCAGTTGCAACCCCAAGGCAAGAAAGTGGAACGAATAATGGGGGTGGAGTCACAGAACTTGATTCCTTGATAGATTATGATAAGTATCTTCAGGAGGCCTTGGAGTCCTATAATAAAGCCCAAGCAGAAGTGGTTATTCCACCTGTGAGTCCCAGTAGAACTCCATCTACAGTCTCCTTTAGTGGAACAACCAATTGCCCACCCCAAACCCCTGTACATCCAAATCCTAGAGAACTATTACAGGAGTTACAGGGAGACCTTGATCGGTCAGCAAGCAATACAGCAAGGCGTATAAAGCTGCTAAAAGAACGCCTTGGGACAGATACCATCCCCTATGATTTGAGGCCCCTAGAGCAAAGCGAAGAGAAAGGTCACGTAGTAGCCCCTCTTAGAAGAGTATTTGATGCACTTGAGGAGCCTGTGCTGGTTAACGGGCAACCCGGACCACGGCCACCTCGAACTTCGACCCTCCAGTACATTCCATTCACAACTACGGATCTGATGAATTGGAAAACACACACCCCATCTTTCGCAGAAAAACCTCAGGCTATGATGGACTTGGTGACTTCAATAGTAAATACTCATAGTCCTACTTGGACAGATTGCCGCCAACTCTTGAATACTCTGTTCACCACTGAGGAAAGGAGAGACATAATTGAGAAGGCACAGATATATTTGCGTGAGCAGGCCAGAATGGGAAATATTTTTAATATTGACCGTCATCTCCAGGATAACTTTCCTTTGGAAGATCCTAATTGGGATCCAAACAATGCAATTCACCTGGCCAGGCTTACCACCTACCGCCAGACGCTTGTGCAAGGTATCCGCAGGGCATGCCAGAAGCCCACTAATATGTCTAAAGTCTCAGAAGTAGAACAGAAACCTAATGAGAGTCCGGGAGACTTTTTAGAGAGGCTGCAGGAAGCCTATCGTATATGGACTCCTTTTGACCCTGAAGCCCCTGAAAACAGCAGAATGATTACTGCTACATTTGTGGCCCAGTGTGCTTCTGACATTCGTAAGAAAATTCAGAAATCAGAAGGATGGGAAGGGATGCTGATGAGCCAAATTATGGCCATTGCACGCCGAGTTTATCGGAATAGGGATGAGGCTGAGAAACAAGAGAAGAAGAAGTGGCAGAAGGAAAAGATGGTAATGCTGGCCACAGCAGTGATGTGTTACCCATAACACTGTTTCGTGTTCAGTGTGCACCCACAAAAGACTTAAGTTGTCACCTTTTGCGTTCCTGTATGGCAGGCCACCCTCTTTTGTTCAGGATATTCCAGCTGACCTCAAACAAATAGGAGACCATGTGACACAGGGACAAGTGCAATTTCTCTCCCGTGTTTTTGTCTCTCTCCCGTGTTTTTTGTTGTTGTTGTTTATCTTAACAGGTGGGCCCTCAAGCACACGCCGTGCAGCATTGCCGAGCCGATTCATCAGTTCCAGGCTGGCGATAGCGTATGGGTGAAAGAGTGGAAACGCGATCCACTTGCACCTAAGTGGCGTGGACCTTACACCATCTTGCTCTCTACTCCAACAGCGGTGAAGGTAGCTGAGGTGACCCCCTGGATTCATCACTCCCGTTTGAAGAAGTCCGAAGGCAGTTGGACGTGCAAAGGTGACCCCTCTAATCCTTTTTTAAACTGACTCTCTCCAAAAAACCCCTGTATCTAGCCCTACGGGGAACGGGCTAGGTCACGGGCAACATTAGACGACTGGCCTGCTGCAGCCACAACCTGGAAGCTGGCTGACCTGCGCACGCCTGAAGCTTGAGGAGCGTCTGAACCAGCGATTGTGAACGGGAAGATTCTCTTATACAATTGATTGACTGCCCCCCCCCTGTGGAACAATTATCAGAGATATTACTCATTGGGGATCCTTGGGATATATGTTTTGGTCTTGGTGGTTCCCCATTTCTGTCACTGGGGGAATTATATTGGGGCTAATATTTTTTTGTTATCACAATAAGGTAATCTTTTGTGGAAGGAACGCATATACTAGATATCAACATGATTTTATTATTAATCCTGATCCCTTGGGAAGGGGAAGGGTCCTTGAATTTGAGCAAATTTGCTAAATATGGATTCCGCCATGACCACAATATGTGGGTAGGCTTAGCTGAGATGGTAGCCAATGTTACAAATAGGACCAATTGCCTTGTTTGCTCTCTTGGGCCAGATGATTCAGAGGGAGGTATGCCCTTATTACCAATACCATTAAATGCCATTGGTATGGTAAGCGAAATGCCACACCAAACAGAAGTACAGAATTTCCCCGGATGGAACTCAACTAAACCAATACGAGTTATACCTGTACAAGGGGAATTCTGTGTACATAAATCATCAGAGGCAGCTGATTCTACCATGATAGGCTCTTCTCATTGCCACTATACTTGGGATTATATTAAGAATAGTCAAACCTGGGCAAACGGTACTACCTATCGAACTCGGAATACCTTGCCCTGTGCACCTCCTTTTATTCATGCATGGAAAATGGTGTGGAACATAACTGTGACAGAAAAAGGCAATCTAACATACTGCACTGTGAACTCTGTACCCCTTTTGATATTTCACCTTATGCACTCCACGTACCAAAAACCTCAGACCCGATGGTTGTGGTGGATATGTGGAGAATGGGCATACAAGAAACTCCCTTCCAAATGGAGTGGGACTTGTTTCCTGGGATGGGTATTACCACCAATGTGGATTATGCCCACTAGTTCAGCCAAGCGTACACGAAGAAACGCTGATATTTCTCATATAGCAGGAGGAAGTACCCAAAGTTGGAGCGATACTGATGATTGGCCACCAGAGCGCATTATAGCCTATTATGAACCTGCCTCCTGGAATCCTGATGAGCTCATACAAGGGGCTCGGGATCCTATTTATAATCTAAACAGAATAATTCGATTGCAAGCAGTAGTGGAACTTGTAACCAATGCAACGGCCCAGAGTTTGAGACTTATTGCACAACAGTTGGATGAAAGTAGAGCCGCCATTTTGCAGCTGAAAATGGGAATGGATTATGTACTTGCCAGGCAGGGAGGCCTATGTGGAGTCTTGAACTTGACAGGGAATGCCTGTTGTTTAACATTTCTGATAATGGTGAGGCAATCCGTGTGTTGGCCACAAAGATGGAGAATATAGCACATGTCCCAGTACAAACATGGGAAGGATGGGATATGGGATGGCTTACCAACTGGTTACCAAATGTCGCAGGACTCAAAGGGATACTATTGTCTTGCTTGTTTTTCTTGACGGTAGTAGTAATGGTTTTGTGTATGGTGCCATGTATCATTTCATGTTTTAGAAGTACAATTAGCAAGATGATTTCAAATGAAACTCTACCTCATATCATGGCCCTATACAGAGCTTTACCTCAGGAATATGATGAAGGTCAAGCTATCAAGGACACTTGGGAAGGTCCTTGAGCTTGAAAGGGGGGAATGAGGCATCTGATCATAGCCTGCATTTTTAATCAAGGCTTATATTTTGATCAGATTCCTGTATTCTAAAAATGACCTTAAAGAAATATATATTTGTAAATGTTTGTATCTCTCATGCCAGGCAGAAACCATACTCTGGCAGCTGTTTATCTTCTTGATCAAGGGCCCCCCTGATCTATAGCAGTGTCTCAGGGTTGTAAAAGGAAATTACAGGCTGGGAACAAAAGGTCACACTGACCATACAAATTATAGAATACAATCAAGGTTGCAAAAACACAAATAGTAATAATTATTGTGCCTCCCATTAAACTTGAGCCACATCTTCCTAAGGTTAAAAGGGCAAGAGCTAATACAAACAGCAGCTGGCTAGGGAAGAGGCTTCTCTCTGAAACTGCTTTGAATCTTTAGAATTTAGAATTTAGCTTAGCTTTTACTAAGTTCCCTTTCTTCTAAAAAAACTATATATGTTATGAAATATTGGCTTAAATGTAATTATGCAAAAGATTTAGAAAGTAAGAAATCATAGAATCATAGAAGAGTTGGAATAGACCACGAGGGCCATTGAGTCCGGACCCCTGCCAGGCAGGAAAAGCACCATCGGAGCACTCCTGACGTATGGTTGTCGAGCCTTTGCTTAATGACCTCCAAAGAAGGAGATCTTTCATTGATAATGTGTGGGGAGATGAACAAAAAGATCTGTTCAGATAAAATTAGCCATCATCTGTTTTGGAGTGAATAGGGCAATAGGGCAAAAGATGAAATGTTAGTTAAGGTGCCTAGTCTAGGGCAAAAGGTTATCTGGTAATTAAGGTGCCTGGTCGAGGTAAATGTAAGATATATGACTACTTATTTGCCAATTATAAATAGAAGGAAATATAGCTCTTTGTCTCCCATAAAAGGTAATAGGAAATGGGTGTATCTTTTATGATTGGTTCTAGCAAACAGCCAATAGGAATTTTAACCAGGCTGATTGGACAGAGGCAGCCAAAGGAGGAGCAAGGGGGCTGAGCTGAGGGAATATAAGTGCTGGCCATAATGGCAGGAGGGCAGGCCAGAGCTTGGTAACCATATACCACTGTGCCTCACATTTATTTGTCTGACAAATAAATTATTATTTTAATTTCTCTATTGCTGCGTTGAATATTTCATTCCAGCTAAGCGTTAACCACAAGCAGGGTGCTACACTGGGACACCATCTCCTGCACAAATCATACAGCCTGCATGGAATTGTGGCCTCCACAAACAATCCTTTTTTCGGATGCAGGGCTAAAAAAACACATATTCAGGGACACACCGTGCAAGATCACTGCTCCCCAAAAAGCACTTTTCAGGGGCAGCAATCTTGTGCGGTGCCCCAAATGCATGTTTTTGGTTTCATGCCCCAAAAAAAGTTCAGCCCCAAAACACACGAGATCGCGGCGGCTGTTTTGGCCACTGTCCTCTGCCTTCCAGGGCAATTGACAGGTATGTCGACGGGCACCTGGCCTGATCCGGCTCTTTTTGAGTTCTTAGCCAGAAGAAGTTTCCCCCACAGCAGAGAAGCAACTATCTCAGCGGGGGTCCCTTTGGAACCAAAGTAAGGCCCGTCCCAGGCTGGTTGGATGCTAAGCATTCGCAAAACTGCAACTAGGGCCAGGGCCTTTTCAGCACTGGCCCCGACTTGGTGGAACGCTCTGTCCCAAGAGACTAGGGCCCTGTGGGACTTGACATCTTTCCGCAGGGCCTGCAAGACAGAGCTGTTCCACCAGGCCTTTGGCCGAGGCACAGCCTGACCCTTCTGTTTCCCTCCCCTAACAGTTTTGATCTATGGGCTACTTTTAAAATGAGGCTGCATATTTAATTGCATTTTAACCTGTATTTTAAATTGGGGTCCCCCCCATTATGTTTTTACTGTAATTTTACTGGTGTTAGCTGCCCTGAGCCCGGCTCTGCCTGGGGAGGTGGGGTATAAATAAACTTTATTATTATTATTATTATTATTAATGCTTATGTGTCCACAGGTATTTGCAAGGGGGGAGGGGGCAGAGAAGGGCAGACCCACCTGGCCAGGCCCCTGTGACTTCTGAGTAGCCCCGTCAGGTTCAGTGGACACCGGTTGCCACTGGTCAGGGGCCTGTTATAAGAATTTAAGGTCTCAAATATATAAATTAAATGTCACAAATTTACAAGGCAAACACATACATCAGTATGTAAACCACGGCTCTGAAATGGTGCAGGAGAGCAATCCTGAAACCATTCGGACTCTCCCAAATGGACCTCAAATCTTTCTCTGCAAGGAGGAAGGAAATGGGAAAACCTCTCCATTGTCTTCTGCTTACCTGTCTTTAGGGCATCTTTGTGCATGAATAGGGTGAGCCTGTGACCTGGATTCAGGAATTAAAATATTTACCATCACGAAAGAATGGCCAGGCTGCCCAAGTAAGCAACCACTGGCCCTTGTCAGGTATCCTGGACAACAGGATTTCTGCTGTAGAAATGTGATGGATGTATGATGTTTTGGGGGGTGGTCTTGGGCTACAGGGTGTGCAATTTCAAAAGTCTATATAAGATCTTGCACACCAATGTTCTAGGTTCCTCCTCCCTCCTGTGTGTGGTGAGTGAGGAACCTGTTGCAACAGTTCAATAAAGATCAGGCTTACTAGCAGCTTTGCTTCTCAATAGTCTCTGGTTGGCCTCTGTTACTTTCTCCTACGGAGCAGATTTTGTTTGCATCAGGCATAAGAAGTTAGAAGAGGCTTGGGCATCCCTGGATCTCTGAGAGGCCCTCCCCACCCCACGCCACCCCCAGTGGAAAGCAGACTAGGTAGAAACTCCCAGAAAGAGATTTTGGAATCAGCCACACTTTCACCAATATTTTGATCGTATCATGCACCAATTAATTCCCCAGGTCCAAGAACTTTTCTGCAATTGTGCCTTGCAAAAATCCAGCCCTACGCTCCAAAACCCAGTTTAGCAAAACCTCCCTTCATTATGGTTTTGTGTGTTTTTTTGCAAGTCTGATAATGATGATGATGTCTGATGTCTGATGATGGTAGTGGGCAGAAGGCTTTCGCAAGATGCAGCCTCAGAACAACAAGAAAATTTCTCAGAACTGGGGGGATTTATCGGTACACAATACAATCAAAATACAGGTCAGGCGAGAGTGTGGATGAGGCCCTTGTGCACCTGTGAAACTGACATTTCTGTTTTTGGAAATCAGAAATTATCGCAGCCTCCCCATAAATAAGCCGGCCCTCAATGAACGAGCGAGCAGCCTGTTCAGACCCATCTGCATAAATTGCTTTCCGAGAAATGCCTGGTTGTGACGCTAAGCTTAAAAAAAGAGAGAACCCACTCGTAATGGTTCTTCTGGAGAGAAAAACCTCAGCTTGATTTCTAGTGGGTCCTCTCCCTCCCTCCCCCCTCCACTTTTTTCTGGCAATAAGCAAAGTGTATAATTAACACATCTCTGCTCTGAATATCTTCAAGGAACAGCTCGAGTTGTAACACTCTGGCCTGTTTTGTAGGATGAGGATCATAACAAGTCATCTCAAACTGTGAGGCTTAATCCTCCACCTCTTCAAGATGTTTTTCCTTGGCTGGTCAAGGGCTGAGGCTGATGTAGGAAGCGCAGAAATGTTTCCTGGGATGAAGGTGCTGCAGGTTCATTTTGCTATTCCTTTGTGGTCGGTGAGCACAGAATGAAGGCGTCTGCGTTTAATGCGAGGGAACATCAGCATCATCAAAGGAGAGCAGGGCTCTGCGCTCGGTGATGGATTCCTCTAGTGCCTGTGAGCCCCCCAGACATTAGGAAAATGTTAGTTACACTCAGTCATACCATGAGGACATCTGGCAGAGTATTGTGGTGGGTTTTTTGGGGGGAGGGGTCAGTTTGGATGATGCCCTAAGTCCCTTCCCATTCTTGGGTGCCTAGTGAGGGCTAACATCTAACAGAGGAGGTTGCTGCAATGAATGAGTTGCTCATCCTCGCTTTCCTTGTCCCACATTTAGAATGTGGGAAGTAATCCACTGGGAGCAGTCAAGTACAACATTCCTTGTTTTCCTAGAGCGGACATGCAAGGGGATGTTTGGTCCAGCCAGTCAAAACTTCCTGTTCCTCCTGGCCTGGAACATCCTTCATTGCATGGGACTAGTGGGTGGGCATGACCTTGCCAGACCTGGTCAAAGGCCAAGGCATGCTGCCACTCTCCCTCTTTTCCTCTTTTCCCACCTTCCTTTCGTCCTTTGAACTTCCTGGAATGGACTGCTGGCTGCCAGCCAAGCAGTCCCCCAGGTCGTCTCCCTTACGGGGTAAACCTGTTCTTATACACTTGTAACTTTAAGCCTTAATCCTGCCTTCAGGGATCACACTCTGCTCTGCCTGATCCTGAGTAAACTTCCTTTTTATTGCTTATGAATAAGACTGGGGAGTCTTTATTCTTTTAGGAGGGATTGAAGGGGTCTTACCCGGAAAATATTAGAACACATCTCAATCTGGACAAGCCAGATGGAATTGCGTATTGTCTTAAGAAACTCACACAAGTTTGCAACTGCTTTTCGGCTGTGTAAAGGGGAATGCAAACTCTGCCAAGTAAAGGAACTTGCTAGCGCAGGTTAGGAAGGGTATTAATAAACAATATAGCCTCTCCTGCCACCCTCAACATTTCCGCAAAGAAAGCAGGGGTCTGAGCCATCTTCTGCTTGCTTTCTAGGCCTGGGCATAAGCCGTTTTCCATTTGCCTTCTGCTTTCCCCAGGAAAACACACTCTACTGCTCCAATCAGATGTGAATATACAGAAAATCCAATTGACATTTGCTGCCATTTAGCGGTAGGGAGCAGGCTTTCCTAGGGGAAAGTGGCAGGACAAGCAGAAGTGTAGACGGCACCCAAATGATGGGGGCCTCCTGGTTAATGGGTGGGCTTTTCCTCCTCCTCCTCCGCCCTCACCTAGATGCTAGGCAGGAGAACAAGAGCCAGAGTGTGTGCGCGAGAGATGAGCCGGAAGGAGGCTGGAAGCTGGAGACGCAGAGTGGTGCATGCTCTAGTTATCTCCTGCTTGGACTACTGCCATGTGCTCTACGTGGGGCTACCTTTGAAGGTGACCCAGAAACTGGAATTAATCCAGAATGCGGCAGCTAGACTGGGGACTGGGAGCGGCTGCCGAGACCACATAACACCGGTCCTGAAAGACCTACATTTGCTCCTAGTACATTTCCGGGCACAATTCCGGGTGTTGACCTTTAAAGCCCTAAACGGCCCAGTATACCTGAAGGAGCGTCTCCACCCCCATCGTTCAGCCCGGACACTGAGGTCCAGCGCCGAGGGTCTTCTGGCAGTTCCCTCACTGTGAGAAGCCAAGTTACAGGGAACCAGGCAGAGGGCCTTCTCGGTGGTGGCACCTGCCCTGTGGAACACCCTCCCCTTCAGATGTGAAGGAAATAAGCAGCTATCTTATCTTTAAAAGACATCTGTAGGCAGCCCTGTTTAGAGAAGTTTTTGATATTTAATGCTGTTTTGTTTTTAACGCTCCATTGGGAGCTGCCCGGAGTGGCTGGGAAAACTCAGCCAGATGGGTGGGGTATAAATAATAAGTTATTATTATTTATTATTATTAGAGAAGCGAGATCTGCTGGGATGTTGATGCCGTGAGGCCCTCCATCGTATGCTCAGGGTTGCATCCATGTATAAATAAAGCCATATCTCTTGAATATGCCACTCAGTTTCATTCTAATGAAACCAAACTCTGGGTAAGTGCCTGGGAGCCCTGCAATCTCTCACTTGGGGTGCTGTGCGTTACAAAATTGTCTAAGCCGCCCAGAGTGGTTGGGGCAACCCAGTCGGATGGGTGGGGTACCAATAATAAAATTATTAGTAATTATGATGATGATGCAAAGTAGGTGCTTTACCTCTGCATATCGATGGCCCTCCCCCAAAATCCAGAGCTCTGAAGGGGAAGGGAAATGCCCCTAAACTAGGGCCGGGGCCTTTTCAGCACTGGCCCTGACCTGTTGGAATGCTCTGTCCCAAGAGACTAGGGCCCTGAGGGACTGGACCTCTTTCCACAGGGCCAGCAAGACAGAGCTGTTCCACCTGGCCTTTGGTTTGGACTCAGTCTCATCCGTATGTTTCCCTCCCCTTATGGTTTTGATCTATGGGCTACTACTAAAATGAGGCTGCATTTTAAATTGTATTTTTACCTGTATTTTAAATCGTCGTCCCCGCCCCCCCGTTATGTTTTTACTGTAATTTTACTGGTGTTAGCCGCCCTGAGCCCGGCTCTGGCTGGGGAGGGCAGGGTGTAAATAAAATTTATTTTTTTTATTATTAAAGGCTCTGTTGGCTTCATTATGTCCACTTGTGAAGAGTTACAGTCTAAATGGGCAAATATTAACAGGGGGTGGGGGGAATGAAGAAATGTATCACATTGGGGAGATTGCTTACAGAAATGTGAATCTTGGCCACCGTCGCATATTAGGAGAAACCCACATCACAACACAACAAATTTCCAAGACATCTTTTCTTTCTTTTTTTAAAAAATGCAAAACCGATATGGAAATGCAGCAAACATTTTGTGTAAATGGGAACCTTTTATTTGACTCTGGAAAATATTTTATACTACTCATCCTTTTTAAAGCTGTTTATGATACTTATTCTATTAACTTGCATTTTTATCCCATTCTCTCTTTTCAGTGTTTTCTTTACACTTTTTAGCTTGATGTTTTTGCTTATTGTATTTGAAAATCTTATCAAAGATAGATGTTGTTGTTGTTTAGTCGTTTAGTCGTGTCCGACTCTTCGTGACCCCCTGGACCAGAGCACACCAGGCACTCCTGTCTTCCACTGCCTCCTGCAGTTTGGTCAAAATAGATAGATAGATAGATGATAGATAGATGATAGATAGATAGATAGATAGATGATAGATAGATAGATAGATGATAGATAGATAGATAGATAGATAGATAGATGATAGATAGATAGATAGATAGATGATAGATAGATAGAGATGATAGATGATAGATAGAGATGATAATTAGATATAAATAATTAGATATAGATAATTAGATATAGATATAGATAGATAGAGATGAAAATTAGATATAGATGATAGATAGAGATAAATAGATAGAGATAGATGATAGATAGATTAGATGATAGATAGATAGATGATAGATAGATGATAGATAGATAGATAGATAGATAGATGATATAGATAGATATGATAGACACACAGATTGATAGACAGATGATGATGAGAGAGAGAGAGAGAGAGAGAGCTATAGATAGATGATAGATAGACAGATAGACAGATGATGATTAGATAGATAGAGAGAGAGAGAGAGAGCTATAGATAGATGATAGATAGATGATAGATAGATGATAGATAGACAGACAGATGATGATTAGATGATAGATAGATGATAGATAGATAGATAGATAGATAGATTAGATAGCTATAGCTATAGCTATAGCTATAGCTATAGCTATAGCTATAGCTATAGCTATAGATATAGATATAGATGATATAGATATAGATATAGATAGATAGATGATAGATGATAGATAGATAGATAGATGATAGATAGATAGATATAGATAGATAGATAGATAGATAGACAGATAGATGATAGATAGAGATAGATAGATAGACAGATGATATAAAAAATGGGGCAAACCTGATATCTAGAAGAATGAGGAACATTTGAGCCACCAAGACTAGCTGCCCTCTCTGTCTGCCAAAGCAGGCGTTGTGCATTCATTAAAAGCTGAAGCTCCTCCAAAGAGGCAAAGGTCAAGCAAGCAGAGAGTCTGGGGTCTTTGCCTCCCCCCTCAGAGCAGCTCTACCTGTTAGAAAGGAAGGTCGTGTCTCTGCAAGGAAAGATGGCACGTGGGGGGGGGGGTTCACCCCTTCGGAAGGAGAGTGTGGAAAATATTCCCTGCGTTAGCCGGCAAAGAGCAATCCCTTGTGGTCAGCAGAATTTTAGCTTAACCTTTTCTCCCCGGCTGAAGGTTCATTAAAAGGACTGTCGAATTGATTCATACCTCGCAGGCCTCTGTTGGAAATTGCCGGCGACAAAAGGTTCATCTTCAGAGTCCCCGTTGTGTCCTTCCGCAAGAGGTCAACCCTTCCTTCTCTGCTGGGCAAAGCACTGCTCAGACATCACCTTCTGGAAATGCCACCTGCAAAAGAGGGCGGAGGAATGAGACAGAGGTGTTGAGGGACACCGAGGCTGTGATCCTCGATGGACTTACTAAGGAGCAACCCCCATGGAGCTCAATGGGACCTACACGCAAGTAGAGATCTCTAACTTAACTGGTCGACATGGTGCCAGGGCCCCCAAGCTGGCACTATCTCTTCTCTGGAGAAGCAATGCAGAATTACATTTTTTAAAACCTAACAAGCTATCTTGTGCTTGTGGCTTGGCTTATCATCGCTACGCATGATGCATGGGGCCTCTTTAAAGTCACAAAGACCATCTATGGGCCAATAGGGACACGGGTGGCACTGTGGGTTAAACCACAGAGCCTAGGACTTGCCGATCGGAAGATCGATGGTTCGAATTCCTATGACGGCATAAGCTCCCATTGCTCAGTCCCTGCTCCTGCCAACCTAGCAGTTCGAAAGCACATCAAAGTGCAAGTAGATCAATAGGTACCACGGAAACACCATTTACCTTCCCACCAGAGAGGTGGGGAAAAGGAAGTTCCAGCTGGCTGGAACAAGCATCCTCTAGGATGTCCCCTCTAGGAATGTTGTACTTGACAGAAGAAGAAGGAGGAGGAGGAGGAGGAGGAGGAGGAGGAGGAGGTTTCTCCCTCCACTTTCTTCATGCCAGGCATAATTTTAAAAACTTCTACCATGTTGCCTCTTCCTTGCCTTTCCTCTAAGCTAAACAGTCCCAAATGCTGCCACCTTTCTTCATAGAGGAGTCTCTTTGATCATCTCTTCAATATCCCTGTTATGTAAACTATAACAATAAAAAATTAATATATACTGTATGTATAAAATTTTACACAACAATTTAATTAAAAAATATTGAAGTGGTTTGCAACACACACGCACACACACACAATCACAAACATATTCACTCACTTAAAACCAGAAAGAGGATTAAATTTACAGATCATCAGCTAACTCTTACAGGGAATCTTTCCTCTTAATTGTCCACCAGCACAGAAAAGCTTTCAGCAAAGATGTAAATGTTAATATAGGAGATATACTTGGGAAGATAAGAAAATAACAAACCAAACCAAAACGTTGTATCAAAACACCATTCCAAAGCAATGAGCAGCTAAAAGCAGATGAGATGCTATGCCCCCTAACCTATTGATTAATCTCCAGTCTCTTAGGCGTCTTGCAATGAAGCCAAGGAAGATGTGCTGAGTCTTGGAGGAGGTGGCAGGGAGTTCCACTGGTGAGGAGCAGCCACCAAGACTGGTTCTCAAATGCTCTTCTGAAGAGCAGTGATCTTGGCCTTGCATTACGTGACGGCGCAGAGGGGCGGGAGCCTGAGATTGGTCTTAAGGTAATGCCATTCAGGGTCTGTGCACTGCGCATGGGATTTATGTCAGCCTCCACCTCACGGCGGCTGATTGCCTCCTGTTTGCCTCCCGCTCGCCGTGGAATTAACAGCTTGGGGAATTACCTTGTACTGGAGGGGATGAGCGTGGGATGGGAGGAATCACAGGTATTTACACACTTCATGGCTCTCCTGACATGCGGGGAGATTAATCTGTCAGCTGAAATAACACGGTGTTGGGAGGCGCAGATGAAGGAGAAGCAGCCGCCCCCATGGCAAGGAGTTGCTCAAGGCATCAAAGTCAATCCAGAGCCTGAGGGCTTGTGGGGAGGAAGGAGGAAGAGGTGGAACAAGGGCTGGTGGGGAGAAGCTGAGGTCAGGCCCAGGGCATCCTAGAGGACCAAGAAAGAAGATTCCACCTAAACATTAGGAAGAACTTCCTGACAGTAAGAGCTGTTTGACAGTGGAATTTGCTGCCAAGGAGTGTGGTGGAGTCTCCTTCTTTGGAGGTCTTTAAGCAGAGGCTTGACAACCATATGTCAGGAGTGCTCTGATGGTGTTTCCTGCTTGGCAGGGGGTTGGACTCAATGGCCCTTGTGGTCTCTTCCAACTCTATGATTCTATGATTCTATGATTCTATGACCAACCAAAGACGAAGAAACAAAGGGATTGCTTCCATTTATTTATTTAAAACATTGGCATGCAACTGTGTCTCATGGGTGGGTGGGTGACGGAGCAAGCTGGTCCATAAACCACACAATTCAAAGTCAGAGTTAATTCCTTATCAGCAAAACACAATCTTCACAGACTTGGCTGAGTGTCAGGCCTAAGGAGCAGAGAAGCTCATGTTCTGAAGGTCTTACTCCATGAAGCCAAGATGAAAGGTCCCCACCTCCCCACCGGTCTCTACAATATTTCTCCTCCCCTCCAAGGCTTCTTCCAAGCAATCGGGGACTGCGCCCCCTGTGTGCAGGCCATCTTGGCTCCTCCTGTTTCATTCATCTCCTAGTTCTGGGAGACAAGGAGGGGAGGGGAGCTTCTCGCAGCAGGAAGGGAAGACATCAGCCTGATGTTGGTTTCTGTTTGTGCCACTGTGCAGTTGCTTTGGAGTCACAAGACTCTGTTTTGCATTCCAGTGTTTCCAGGCTGTTGGAAGTCTCACGGAAGACAGGAGACAGATGTGATGTTACTGGTTTCCTGTTCCTTTGTTTAAGTTGCTCTCTGCTTTCACAGAGAGAGCATGTATATTTCTTTTCTGTCTGTGGCCTCCTTCTCCCATTCGCCTGCTTCATCTTCTGCCTCCGGTTCTAGATGGACCTTGGTCTGATCCAGCTGCAAGGACACCTCTCTTTTTTTCCTGAATTTGGAGAGGCACTGCTGGGTGTTTTGTTTTTTAAACTTATTTTTTATTAAAGATTTCTTGGTTTACAAAAGTATGTGCAATGTCTCTTTTTTCAAGTTGCAGTTTCTACAGATCAGTTTCATTTGTTGAGACATTAGTGTTACATTAGGAAGAGAAGGGGGAAAGGTGGAGGGGGCCATGGCGGGTGGGGGTGGGGTCGGGTGGCGATGTTTCTATGCTACTTAATGTATGTGGGGGGGGGGTTGTGTCAGCTTCGCTTGTGCAGGTTCTCTTTGCCATTTGCTTGTGTTCCTTTGGTGGTGAGAGAGGGTATGGTTGGTTGGTTGGTTGGTTGGTTGGTTGGTTGGTTGTGATTGGCTGTGTTGACCTTTGTTTTCATGTGTGAGTGGGGTGGGTGGGTGTTTTTGAATCAGGTTAGCCATATTGATTTGTATGCTTTTGGTGGATTCTTGTTGACACGGGGACAGGACACTTCTTAAAATAGCTGCAGACCATCATGATCTCCAAGTCATCCATCCATTGGAAACATCTGCTTCGGAAGATCCATGGACAATTCCCTGTTTTATTGTCTCTTTCATTAGACAACCACCTGCCCTCCTTCTAAAAAAATATGCTCAAATTGGAATTTCCAGTTGGAGCCTTCCCCCAGAATAGACTCACTGAGGCTCATGCAAATGGAGACTTCTGCTGTAGCAGTGGAGGTTCTGCCATGTTCCTCTCCTTTGCAGCCCCCTGTGAAGCCTCAACATCTGCTCCCGGACACATCTGGAGCAGATTTGGAGAGGGAAGGGAAGGTGCCTTGCATAAATGGAACTCTGCATGTGAATATTGGATGTATCAAAATTTTCCCTACCATTCTGCCTTCAAGATGACACCCAAGACCCAACAGGACCAAGGCCATTTTGTTGAAGCTGTCCTGGCATTAACTGCTCTGCAATGGAGAGTGTGGACTGAACACATTTTAATTTTAAAATACAGTGTTCTTTTGGTGTGTGAAAGCACTCCTTCATGCAGCATATAGTTAATCTGTGGAACCTTCTCCCACAGGAGGGGTCGATGGCCATTGGGTGGCTTTTAAAGAGGATTAGGCTAATTCATCAAGGAGAGGGCTACTGATGGCTACTAGCCATGAGGCTTTGCCCTATCTCCATGGTTGAAGGCAGCAAAGCTTCTGAATGCCATCTGCTGGAACCTGCAGGAGGGTCTTGTGTTCACCCCATTAGACTCTTCTAATGTTCTGAAGTTCTTGTGGCTCTCAGCTTGTGGTTCTTTTTTCCTCAGTTCTCCAAGAGGAAGACAAGTGTTTCATTGAGATGTCCACCTGCTGGTGATGGGGGTGGCCCAGTATTTTCATTTGGAGGGGATTGTTCCCTCCCAGCCCAAAGGCTGCCTCTCTGACTGGGATGCTGGCTGCTGGACTGTTGATGAGGATTTGCGCAGAAGGAATGTTGTTTCTTTCTCCTCTGTGAAGAGCTCATCAATTGGAATTGGAAATGTCAGGGTTGCTGCTCCCTTTCTGAAGAGGTGTGTGAATTATTCACTGCCAGAGAGATCTTTTATTTCATGCCCTCCTCTTAACAACCGGAGTTGCTGGGGGAAAGCTAAACATCCCATAGGGAAGCATTCTGGGGAAGCCCCAGCAGCCCCGCCATCTGCTAAGCCACAGGTTTCCCACCACCCCACTGGGCTCCCCACGCCGAACAACCGCTGGAAGCACTGAGAGGCAACAACCCATGAAAGCAGTTATGTGAGCAAGGGCAACGTGGGAGGTGCAGAAACATCTCCCAATGCTCAGGCTCAGCGGCTGTGCAGGAGGCTCAGTCGAGTATGGAATCTGGCAAACCAGGTTAAGGACGTCAGAAGGTAAGGAGAACCTGTTGGATCAGGCCCATGGCTCATCTAGTCCAGATGTTAGGATTCTTGCTCCATACGTGCAGTCATGGGATTGTTGTCTATCTGTGCTGGTCCCAAGGGCTAACCGTGCGGTGAGGTCCGAGTCCAGTCCAAGGTCAAGGGTGTGGTATGGAGGCTGTCCGTCAAGGCTGAAGTGGGGTCCAAGGCAGGGAGTCGGGTGAGGACAGGCACTCTGTCAGAAGAGCAGGACAGGGTGCAGGCAGGAACTAGCAACCAACAATGTTGCTCCGGCAACTTGGGACTGGGGCTGGCTGGCTTTTATCTGCCCCGAGGCATAGGGCAACCCCGGTCCACAGGTGACTCTCCTCTCCTGGCCTGGAGGCGAGCACTCCTCCTGCGGGAACTTAGTTCCCTCTGCCTCTCTGCCCTGAGCCTCTGCAGCTCAGGAGAGGCTGGAGGGTTCCTGGACCCAGAGGCAACCTCAGCTTCCTCTGACGGGGCTGAGAGTGGAGCACCTGCAGGCAATGGGTCCTCCATCACCTCAGGAGCCAGAGCAGACTCAGCTGATGCCTGCACCTGAGGACCCAGCACAGGTGAGGACCCTTTAGGCTCAAGCTCCAGCCCCGGCTCAGCTGGTTCTAGAGGCGGGGAATCCTGTGCAGGCTGGGATTCCTCAGGTTCAGCCTTCAAGTCCAAATCCCAGGCCATCACACTATCACATGACGGTGTATGTTTTCATTCCACATAGTGGGTAGTGACGGAGACAGGATGTTTTGTATTACTGTGTTTCCGTGATGTGGGACTATTGTCCTTTGTTCTCTTTCTTTGCTGGCTGATGAGAAAGAGGAAGGAGCTGAATCAGAATGCTCCGAGTGTATTATATGTAAATAAACGTAGATTAGCCAAAATGCTGCACTGCTGAGTCTGTTAAGCGAACTGCCAATACTCTGCAGGTTCCGTATGTGTGCTGATGCCTCTTGTAGTCAGTCGCTGTGATGTTTGGGCTGGAGAAAGCTTTTGAAGCTCCCGAACAACCGACCAGGAGGGAGAGAACATGCCAGTCGGGCATGTGTCTCTATCGGATGCTTACTTGTGTGTAGGACGATCCTAACAGTGGTTATGGGCCCAGCATGCTTCCGCTGCGCCACTCTGCCAACCGGATGCCTCTCTGAGAAGCCCACAAGCAGGATCTGAGCATAGCCATTGTGGCTAGAAGCTATCGATAGTCCTCTCCTCCTCCAAAGATTTGCCTAATTCGCTTTTAAAGCCATCACTGCTTCCTGGGAGAGTGAGTTTCATACTTTAACTATGAGCTGTGTAATGAAGGGCTTTCTTGTTTTTGTCCTGAATCTTCAAACATTCAGCTTAGCTCCTTCGATGGGGGGTGGGGCAAATTTTAGATCCCCCCCAAAAACTGATGCCAAAGTTTAGTGCTAGTTTTGTGCCACGAACCCCACATTTCATGCCAGCCCCCAAACTGACTAATTGGCACAGCAACAAGTCCATGCCAAAAGATCCAACCTTGTCTGATAGACTCCAAACAGGTGCCAAAGTTTCATGCTAGTTTTGTGCTGCAAACAACACTAAATCAGGGGACATTAATTGAAATCCGGGGACATTCTGGGGACAGATTTTGTCCGGGGACAGATTGGTGAATCTGGGGACTGTCCCCAGTAACCGGGGACGTCTGGTAGCCCTATTCTGGTGGTTCCCTCCCTGTGAGAAGTGAGGTTACAGGGAACCAGGCAGAGGGCCTTCTCGGTAGTGACTCCCGTCCTGTGGAACGCCCTTCCGTCAGATGTCAAGGAAATAAACAACTACAGTCGTACCTCAGGTTAAGAACTTAATTTGTTCTGGAGGTCTGTTCTTAACCTGAAACTGTTCTTAACCTGAGGTACCACTTTAGCTAATGCGGCCTCCCGCTGCCGCCACGCCACAGCCGCACGATTTCTGTTCTCATCCTGAAGCAAAGTTCTTAATCTGAAGCACTATTTCTGGGTTAGCGGAGTCTGTAACCTGAAGCATCTGTAACCTGAAGCACCTGTGACCCGAGGTACCACTGTATCTGACTTTTAGAAGACATCTGAAGGCAGCCCTGTTTAGGGAAGCTTTTAATATTTGATGAATTATGGTATTTTAATATTTTGCTGGAAGCTGCCCAGAGTGGCTGGGGAACCCCAGCCAGATGGGTGGGGTATAAATAAATTATTATTATTATTATTATTATTATTATTATTATTATTATTATTATTATTATTAAAGGCAAGGAATGCCCAGGTTTAACAGGGAGTCAAATTCGTAGAGGTCTTGCCACCCACCACCAAGGAACCAACGTCCTTCATACAAATATAAGAAGAGTCCTGCAGCTGGATCAGACCATGGCCCATCTTGTCCAGCATCCAGTTCCCACAGCGGCCAACCAGTTTCCCCTTCTGGGAAACTCACAAGCAGGACCTGAGAACAAGAGTACCTTCTCCTCCGGCCTCCAGCGACTGGCATTCATAAGTATTGCTGCCTCTGACTTGGGGGCAGAGTATAGCCATTGTGTCTAGGAACCCTCCATAGCCCTCTGCTCCATGAGACCGTGTTTGGTCCAAGGTTCTGTTGAGGAGCCTTAAATTCTGCCCCTCTGCAGACCCCTATCATCCCTGGCCCCCAGCGCAACCCATCTACCTTCCATCACTGGGAGTTTTCCGCCTCGTGGGCCATGATTTGTGCTCTAAATGCACCACAATGACCTTTCCTTTGAGCAGTTGAAATGTTTTCATTAAAAATGAAAGAGCAGATACATCAAAATGTTTCGCGATGTAAAGGCCCACGTTGTGAATATAAAGCAGAGGGAGCCGGCACTGCCAGGAGGCGCCCTCCAGATGAAACAATGGACAAATTGGCTTGTTTTGCGACTCACAGGCAAGACCGATTTGGGGAGCAGCCACCTGGGCTTGGCGGGCGGAAGCAAATGCAAGAGGCAGAGCGAGGGAGGAAGAGATCTAGGAAGGCAGGACTCACAGAGGGAGCAATTGGAGCAACTTTGTGGTGACAAGAGCTGTTCGCCCGTGGAGCAGGCTCTCTCGGAAGGTGGTGGACCTTCCTTCATTGGAATTTAGCGCCCTTGTATTTACAGGACCGCCTCTCCTGGTCTGCCCCGTAGAGGACCTTAAGGTCCATGAATAACCATAGTTTAGAGGTCCCGGGCCCTAAGGAAGTCCTCCACCAGGGCCAGGGCCTTCTCAGTGATGGCTCCGACCTGGTGGGATGTTATGTCCCACGAGACCAGGGCCCTGCAGGATTTAACCTCCTTCTGCAGGGCCTGTAAGGCAGAGCTATTCCGCCTGGCCTTTAATTTGCATTCAGCCTGATCTTTTATTCCCCTTCCTTCCCTTCCTCTCCCCTTTTTATGAAGATTCCCCGCTTTGGGATCCCACAGCTAATTCTCCCCTGGTCTCCTCGCTGGCCCAAATAGGAGTCATTTAGCCAGCTAGCCCTGGTGATCATCTAATGTTTATTGGATGGATTCCCCCCCCCCAAAAAAAATGATTTTTGAATTCTGAATTTATTGCTATTCACATTTTATACTGTATTTTATGGTGTTTTTTGTTGCATCAATTAAGTGTTTTAAATTTGTTGTTAGCCACCATGAGCCCGGTTTTCTGAACCGGGAAGGGCAGGGTAGAAATAAAAAATTATTATTATTATTATTATTATTATTATTATTATTATTATTATTATTATTTAGGTTGGATGGCTCTCTGTCAGGCATCCTGTAGCTGTGATTCCTGCATTGTGGGGCTCTTGACTAGATGATCCTTAGGGTCCCATCCAACTCTACAAGTTTATAAGTCTTCCAAGAGAGGGCGGAAAGTGGCAATGGTAAGGAACAGCCACCCTTCGAAGAGCAGCGATCTCATTGCAGGGGTTGGATTAGATCAGGGGTGTCCAACAGGTCGATTATATTTTACTGGTCGATCATGGGGTGTCCATGGTAGATCACGGTTGATTCCCCCCCGAAAGCTCAACAACTTTTTCTTCCTAAAAAGTGCTCAACAACTCTTGCCAATCCAATGGGTGAGTTTCCGTTCCCACGCTTCCAGTATGGAATGTAAATAAGGATCATATGATCCAGCAATGAGAGAGTGAATTACTGACAGAACCCATGGACATCGCATTAAGCTGAATGTTGGAAGATTCAGGAAAGATAAGAGCAGAGCACAACTGAACTGCGGAACTCATTCCCACAGGAGGACCACCAACCTAGATGGCTTTAGAAGAGGGTTGGATAAATTCATGGAGGAGAGGACATGCTCTGCCTCAGTGGTCAGTGACAGCAATCTTTCTGAGTCACGTTTGCTGGAGACAACAGGAGGGGAGAGGGATCTTCTATTCAGATCCTGCTTGCTGGTTTCCCACTGGGGCATCTGCTTGGCTGGATTAGGTGGCCTCCTGGCCTGATCCAGCGGGCTCTTCTGATGTTCTCAAGAGCACCCTTCATCTTGGCCTGGTGGTGGCTTGTCTCTTCCTCCATGATCTACACCGAGACATTTGCCACACAGTTTTGCCCAATATTGCAAGTGCCAGAATGAGCCTGACCTGCTTTGTTCCTCATCATCTCTACATCCACGGTGGCAGCAGAGATGCTTTGAAGAGGCGAAATAGCGCCAGACTCCTGCAGGCCTTTCATTTCAGAGGAAAGGAGGAAGAGTCGCTCCTGTGACACGGCAGCCCTTTGCTGCTTTGTTCACACACAATGGCAGGAGGGGACGATCACCTCCGAGATGGGTTTTCTAGCGGAGGGGAAAGTAGAAATAGAGGGGAAAGTGACAAAGAGATGTCATGGGACTTGACAAAGGGTGGCATGTCGCTTCAAATCCCATGGCAAGCCAGGACTTTGCTAGTTCCTTAATAAAGCCGGTCAAGAGGGGAACCTCGTTCATGTTACAGGAGATTTTCCTCTCCAGAAAAACATGAGCTCAAGCATTCACTGCTTCTCGAATCTTTTTGAGGCTCCCCTTGGCTCCATAAACAGGCCTCCAGTGCCCTCTTACCCTCTGCCTTGTCTGGACTGAGTTCCAGCTTATTCACCTCCACTCCTGAACTGACACCAGACATCAGTTCATCATTTTCTACAGCCACCCTGGGACCGGATGCTAGGAAGGAGAGACGGAGCTGAGCGCCATCTGCATACTGATGGCCCTTCAGCCCAAACCTCTGCATCATCTGAATTTCACGTGGGCATCAAAGAGGATGGCAGGCAAGATGGAATCTTCTGGGACCTGCCGTGATCCAAAGGCCATGTGGCACAACAGTCACATCCTGGCACCACCTTCTGAGATTAACCTTCTGGGAAGGAGTGGTGCCTCTGCAACACAGGGGTCAATAATTCTACCCCCTGAGGCAGCCAAGAAGGAACCTTCAGGTGCTGTTGTATCACAAAACACACAGAGTTCTGGGAGAACCAGAAAAGCAGGAGTCCACCTCCCCCTGCAGATCTTTCACCAGGGCCACCAGGGCAGGGTCAGTTCCAGATTGGAGTCACCTGCTCCTTCTGGTAGGAATCTCAGTTTGCAGCAAGTAGTCAACATCAACTTCATTGGACTGGTCATGTTGTACGGATGCCCGATGATCGTCTTCCAAAGCAACTACTCTATTCTGAACTTAAAAATGGAAAACGTAGCGTTGGCGGCCAACAAAAGAGCTTAAATGACTGTCTCAAGGCAAATCTTAAAAAATGAGGTATAAACATCAACAACTGGGAAACACTGGCCTGCGAGCGTTCCAGTTGGAGAACAGCCTTGACCAAAGGTGTCATGGGCTTTGAAGACACTTGAACTCAGGATGGGAGAAACGTGCTAAGAGGAAGGCACGCTTGGCAAACCCTCACTGTGATCAGTGAAAACAGGCGAAGTCCCGGCAGACTGGAGGAGGGCAAATGTTGTCCCTATTTTCAAAAAGGGGAAAAGAGAGGACCCAAATAATTACCGCCCAGTCAGTCTGACATCAATACCAGGGAAGATTCTGGAGCAGATCATTAAGCAAACAGTCTGTGAGCCCCTAGAAAGGAATGCTTAAGTCATGTCAGACTAACCTGATCTTGTTTTTTGACAGAATTACAAGCCTGGTAGATGAAGGGAACGCAGTGGATGTAGCCTACCTTGATTTCAGCAAGGCATTTGACAAGGTGCCCCATGATATTCTTGTAAAGAAGCTGGTAAAATGCGGTCTTGACTATGCTACCACTCAGTGGATTTGTAACTGGCTGACTGACCGAACCCAAAGGGTGCTCATCAATGGTTCCTCTTCATCCTGGAGAAGAGTGACTAGTGGGGTGCCACAGGGTTCTGTCTTGGGCCTGGTCTTATTCAACATCTTTATCAACGACTTGGATGATGGACTCAAGGGCATCCTGATCAAATTTGCAGATGACACCAAACTGGGAGGGGTGGCTAACACCCCAGAGGACAGGATCACACTTCAAAACGACCTTGACAGATTGGAGAACTGGGCCAAAACAAACAAGATGAATTTTAACAGGGAGAAATGTAAAGTATTGCACTTGGGCAAAAAAAATGAGAGGCACAAATACAGGATGGGTGACACCTGGCTTGAGAGCAGTACATGTAAAAAGGATCTAGGAGTCTTGGTGGACCACAAACTTGACATGAGCCAACAGTGTGACGCGGCAGCTAAAAAAGCCAATGCAATTCTGGGCTGCATCAATAGGAGTATAGCATCTAGATCAAGGGAAGTAATAGTGCCACTGTATTCTGCTCTGGTCAGACCTCACCTGGAGTACTGTGTCCAGTTCTGGGCACCACAGTTCAAGAAGGACATTGACAAACTGGAACGTGTCCAGAGGAGGGCAACCAAAATGGTCAAAGGCCTGGAAACGATGCCTTATGAGGAACGGCTAAGGGAGCTGGGCATGTTCAGCCTGGAGAAGAGGAGGTTAAGGGGTGATATGATAGCCATGTTCAAATATATAAAAGGATGTCACATAGAGGAGGGAGAAAGGTTGTTTTCTGCTGCTCCAGAGAAGCGGACACGGAGCAATGGATCCAAACTACAAGAAAGAAGATTCCACCTAAACATTAGGAAGAACTTCCTGACAGTAAGAGCTGTTCGACAGTGGAATTTGCTGCCAAGGAGTGTGGTGGAGTCTCCTTCTTTGGAAGTCTTTAAGCAGAGGCTTGACAACCATATGTCAGGAGTGCTCTGATGGTGTTTCCTGCTTGGCAGGGGGTTGGACTCAATGGCCCTTGTGGTCTCTTCCAACTCTATGATTCTATGATTCTATGATTCTATGATTCTATGATTCTATGATTCTATGATCAACTCCCACCATGAAACCTCTGTCCCCACTGTGGAAGAAAATGTGGTTCCAGAATTGGCCTCCACCTCCACAGTCACTAACAGACTCATTGATAAAACTGTGTTAATGGAAGACAATCTTACTCAGCTACAAGTGAGAAGAAGAAGAAGAAGAAGAAGAAGAAGAAGAAGAAGAAGAAGAAGAAGAAGAAGAAGAAGAAGAGGAGGAGGAGGAAGAAGACAACGACAACCAGGATGGCCATCCCATTTAAACAGACTATTTATTTCCCTCTCAAATACCCTCAGTTGATTTAAGATGGGTATGACATGAGAGCCTCCTTTGGCACATTTCATATCAACCTTCACAAATGGTTGCTGTTCTCCTAGCTAGGGGTGGACTTTGGTAATATGGCACCCTGAGTGAGGACAAAATTTGCCACCCCCAATATTTCTTATTTTCACAATTATTTCTTTTGGTACAATTGGATAACTCAGTTGGTTAGAGCTTGGTGCTGATAACGCCAAGGTTGCAGGTTCAATCCCTGTATGGGACAGCTGCCTATTCTTGCATTGCAGGGGGCTGGACTAGAGGATCCTCAAGGTCCCTTCCCACTCTAGGATTCTATTATTCTATTATTATTTTCCATTCTACTGGATCTTCTCAGTAGGTTGCTGTTGTTTAGTCGTTGAGTCGTGTCCGCCTCTTTGTGACCCCCTGGACCAGAGCACGCCAGGCACTCCTGTCTTCCACTGCCTCCCTCATGCTGGTAGCTTCGAGAACACTGTCCCACCATCTCGTCCTCCGTCGTCCCCTTCTCCTTGTGCCCTCCATCTTTCCCAACATCAGGGTCTTTTCCAGAGAGTCTTCTCTTCTCATGAGGTGGCCAAAGTCTTGGAGCCTCAGCTTCAGGATCTGTCCTTCCAGTGAGCACTCAGGGCTGATTTCCTTCAGAATACTGAGAAGTACCTTCTCAGTAGGTACTCATATTATGGGGGGGGGGGAGCACCCACACCACCCAGAATCCAGCCTGTCTCAGCTCACCTGGTGGTTGCTCTGAGGAAAAAAGAGGTTTCCCCCATGAGGGAGACACTTTTGACCCGAGCCGATAGATTCAAATGACAAGAAAGAAGAAACCAAATAAACATCAGGAAGAACTTTCTGACCGCAAGAGCCATCCAACAGTGGAACGGACTCCCTTGGGAGATGGCTGACTCTCCTTCCCTGAGGTTTTTTGGGAAAGCCATCTGTCAGGGATTCAGTAGTTGAGATTCCTGCATTTCAAGGGGTTGGACTAGATGACCTGCGAGGTGCCTTCCAGCTCTACAATTCTATGACATATGAGTTTGGGGAATTGGGGAGAAGAGGAGCAAAGGACCCTGGTAGAAGTTCACAGCACAAATGTGGCGGCAGAGAAACACAAAACATTATTTAATGGAAAGGTTAAAGAAAAAAGTTAATTGAATCTCATATTTGCCCGAATTTATCTTGAAATGTACTTGTTCTTCAGGAGGGTTCTCCTGTTTTTCAATTCACCTCCATGCTTAAACTCTAATGACACGGGTTGCTTTGAGACTTCAAGAGAGGAAATCTTAATAAAAGCTCGACTTGATGTTATTCCACTGCAAAGCCGGCACTGAATTAAACATGAGGGGAAGATTTTCCAACCGATGAGTGTCTGCCTTCAGCACCATTGGCCAGCCAGGGAAGATTGCCGGGGGGGGGGGAGCGGGGGATGACTCTCCCTTCCTTCCAGATCCCTTATGGACTAGAATCTTTCCCCACCGGCAGCTAAAACTGACACCCTCATTGGAAGGTTGGATTCTCTCTAATGTTTCACAATTACTGATTACTCCACACAGGTCTTGGTTTATTAACAGGCTTATAAATCTCACTGAGAAGACGCTCGTTTTTTGGGAGGGGGGGGAGAACATGCCTTGTATCAGTAATTTATAAATATTTTTTTCATTATCTACAACAATAAAAATACGGTTGTGTGTTTGGTGGGGTCAGTTTGGATGATGCCCCAAGTCCCCCCCAGTCCTTGGAGTCCTGCACCCAGGGAGGGTTGGAATCTAAGGAAGGAAGTTGCTGAACTGGTGAGACAAGCTTCTATGCAAGACAAGGACCTTGGCTGGTCGCTCAAGTGTCCTCATCAACATCCCAAAACAAGGAGCCAGGTTACAAGAGCTACAACTACAACAGGGTTCTGTCTTGGGCCCGGTCTTATTCAACATCTTTATCAACGACTTGGATGATGGACTCAAGGGCATCCTGATCAAATTTGCAGATGACACCAAACTGGGAGGGGTGGCTAACACCCCAGAGGACAGGAACACACTTCAAAACGACCTTGACAGATTAGAGAACTGGGCCAAAACAAACAAGATGAATTTTAACAGGGAGAAATGTAAAGTATTGCACTTGGGCAAAAAAAATGAGAGGCACAAATACAAGATGGGTGACACCTGGCTTGAGAGCACTACATGTGAAAAGGATCTAGGAGTCTTGGTTGACCACAAACTTGACATGAGCCAACAGTGTGACGCGGCAGCTAAAAAAGCCAATGCAATTCTGGGCTGCATCAATAGGAGTATAGCATCTAGATCAAGGGAAGTAATAGTGCCACTGTATTCTGCTCTGGTCAGACCTCACCTGGAGTACTGTGTCCAGTTCTGGGCACCACAGTTCAAGAAGGACATTGACAAACTGGAACGTGTCCAGAGGAGGGCAACCAAAATGGTCAAAGGCCTGGAAACGATGCCTTATGAGGAACGGCTAAGGGAGCTGGGCATGTTTAGCCTGGAGAAGAGGAGGTTAAGGGGTGATATGATAGCCATGTTCAAATATATAAAAGGATGTCACATAGAGGAGGGAGAAAGGTTGTTTTCTGCTGCTCCAGAGAAGCGGACACGGAGCAATGGATCCAAACTACAAGAAAGAAGATTCCACCTAAACATTAGGAAGAACTTCCTGACAGTAAGAGCTGTTCGACAGTGGAATTTGCTGCCAAGGAGTGTGGTGGAGTCTCCTTCTTTGGAGGTCTTTAAGCAGAGGCTTGACAACCATATGTCAGGAGTGCTCTGATGGTGTTTCCTGCTTGGCAGGGGGTTGGACTCGATGGCCCTTGTGGTCTCTTCCAACTCTATGATTCTATGATTCTATGATTCTAACTAAGGGTTGTGGTCCTCTGAGCTAAAGAGGGAGCTCTTCCCCCACCCTCTTCAGCTAGCTGCTAGAGTAGCATGTGGGAGCTGAGTTGGGAAAAGCAGGTTGGAAGTTGGAGACGCAGGTAACTGCTTGCTCTGAGTTGAATCCAAAGCTGTGAGCCTAATGCAGAAGTAATGTCTGCTAGGGTCTTAATGCTACAAGCGCACCCATCTTATGCTCAGGTTGCGTATATGTGCAAATAAAACTGCTGGGCCCGGGGGTAATCAGTGAAACGTGGTCCAGGACCGGTCTAGAATCTGAAAGTTCCGCTGGGAGTCAGTCTGACAGGGCCAAGGCAGGAAACCAGGCAAGGACAGGTACAGGATCTCAGGCAAGATCTGGCATACAGCAATGTTGCTCCTGCAGCCTGGGGCGGGGTCCGACAGACTTTTATCTTTGTCGGGGTAACGGCTGGTCCTGATCCTCCGGCGACTCACCTCCCTGTTTCATCCAAAGGCAAGCACTCCTCCTGCAAGTACTCAGGTCTCTCCTTCTCTCAGACCTCAGTCTCTGCAGCTCAGGAGATGTTGGTGGGTGACTAGACCCAGAGGCCGCCTCAGCCTCCCCTGACCCAACCGGTAGTGGAGCAGCTGTAAGTGATGGCCGAGCTGGAGGCAACGAGGTCATCCCCGCATCCGGAGCCAGGGCAGGCTCAGGCCCCTGACTCAGCCCAGCTGGGGTTTGTTGCAGGGGAACGTGTGCAGACTGGGACTCTTCAAGATCAGGCCCCAGACTTGGTTCAGATGATGCCTGAGGCAGAGGATCCAGTGTGGACCAAGACTCCTCCGGTTCCAAGTCCGAGTCCCAGGCCATCACAAAAACCATGTACCCCAAAGACACCACAGTCTACGCTAACTTTCATTCCAGGGAAACCAAACCTGGCTAAGTGCCTGGAACCTCGCCATTCGCTCAGCCCTTGGAGTATCTTATTACAATAAGAAATATTATAATTAAAACCACCACTTTGGGGGGGCGGGGAGCATGTACCACGTATAACTGACTCCCTTGGAAGGTGGTGGGCTCTCCTTCCTTGGAGGTTGGGTGGTCCTCTTCCAGGGATTCTTTCGTTGAGGTTGCTGTGATGCAGGAGGTTGGACTAGATGACCCTTGGGAATCCCAACCCGACAAACATATGATTCTGTGATTTTCTTTGGGAGGTACTATCAAAAGGCCAGGAGGCTTCTGGTAATTCAGTGCCATCCCTGCTACAGCATTGAGCTTCTGTGGAATGATGGAACGCCAGACCTTCTGTTTTCAATGAGGTGAGCCGGGAGATAAGGAACAAGATGGAATAAGGAGATATGAGGAGAACAAGATGTGAGAGGGAGGAGGCATTTGTCTGCATTTGTCAGCTGGGCAAGGAGGAGATGGATGATCAGGCCACAGAAGATACTGCTGGGGGGGGGGAGCTGTCATGGTCCGGTTCACGGGCGATCGAAGTCCCGGCAGGGGACGTCAGGACCAGGGGCAAGATGGTGGGGTGGAAGCAGGAACGGGGGTCCAGAACCCAGGAGTCAGGAAGCCAAAAGTCCGAGGGTCGGAGAGCCAGGAGTCAAGAAGCCAAGGATCCGAGGGTCAGGAAGCAAGGAGCCACGAAGTCAGGGGTCCGAGGATCAAGAAGCAGGGAGTCAAGAAGCCAAGGTTCAAGGATCAGGAAGCAAGAAGCCCAAGGCAGGGAGCGTGTTGCTGTGGCAAAGAGCCGAAGGGAAATGCTGACCTTATATCCCTTCCCGGCTCTTGCCACCAGGTGCATTGAGTTACCAATCAGCCTCACCTGTACGGCTGCACCTTGCCTTTTCAGAACAAACTTAGGAAGGCCCCAGTCCTGCAAAGTCCTATTGGTCACAGGGCCTAGCTCCTGCATGCACAGGTGACAGGAGGGAAGAGAGAGGCAAGGCGTGTGGAAACCAGCCTGGACCTCTGGAAAAACTTCACTGTTAATTCATTGCATCTGAATGCAACATCTGGACAAACAAGAGCTTAGAGGGCTCATATATAAGAACATAAGGAGGGCCTTCTGAATCAGGCCAATGGCCCTTCAATTCCAGCATCCTCTTCTCACACTGGTCAACCAGAAGCCCCAGTGAGAAACTTGAAGGTAGGACCTGAACATAACAAGAAGTATCCCCTCCTATGGTTCCCAGCAACTGGTTTTCAGAAGAATTACTGAATGTGGAGGCAGACCATAGAGGCCGCCATGGCTGATAACCACCTCTAGTCCCCTCCTCTGGGAATTGGCCCAATATTCCGAAGGGAGCAAATTCCATAGTTTGACTCTGCATTGCATGAAGAAGGACTTCTTTCATCTGTCCCAAATCTTCCAAAGTCCATCTTCATTGAGAGAGCCAGCGTGGTGTAGTGGTTAAGAGCAGTGGACTCATAATCTGGTGAACCGGGTTCACGTCTCCGCTCCTCCACCTGCAGCTGCTTGGTGACCTTGGGCCAGTCACACTTCTCTGAAGTCTCTCAGCCCCACTCACCTCACAGAGTGTTTGTTGAGGGGGAGGAAGGCAAGGAGAATGTTAGCCGCCTGGAGACTCCTGAAGGGGAGTGAAAGGCGGGATATCAAGTCCAAATCCAAACTCCTCATTGGATTTCCACCAATGTTAGATTGTATGCAGTGACTATTTGTTCAGTATATAATCAGAGAATCATAACTGTATAGCTGGAAGGGACCCAAAGAGTCATCTAGTCCACCCCTTGCGATGCAGAAATCACAGCTAACGAGTCCCTGGCAGATGGCCATTCAGCTTCTGCTTAGAAATCTCCAATGGAGGAGAGGCCACCACCTTCCAAAGACGTCCCTTCCACTGTCAAACAGGTCTCGCCCTCAGAAAGTTCTTCCCATTGTTTAGTCGGAACCTCCTGTTTTGGCATTTGAATGCATTGGTTTGTGTCCTCCCCTCTGGAGCTAAAGAAAACAAGCTTGCCCCATCTTCCACAAGCAGCCCTTCAGAAACTTGAAGATGTCTATCATGTCACCTATCCCTCTTTTGATTCAGTGACATTATGAATTCTGTTTTCAATGTGCCAAGTCTCTCTCTTGCTCTCTTGATTTCAGGACCTTCCATGGTTAAGAAGAAAAGGCAAGTACAGTAGACCTGTCATTCTCCCCACCACAGCTGAGTTCAGCGTCAAGCCTGTCAACCCAGTCTTGTGCCCCTGTTACCCATCAGTTCTGCTAAACATGATAAACACAGATTGGGGTCTCCCCCTCATGGCCTGCTATCAATGTGGGGAGGAGGAGAGATGGACTTTCTCTTGTGTGCAAAACAGTGGAGTCCCCAGAAGGCGAACAACATTACTGGGTTATTGGTTGTCCTGTTTCAGCTCAACATGCCCTGTTAAAAGCCATTTCTACCTGCTGGAGGGCTCAGCAGGGATTCATGACTCAGATGGTATGGCTTTGGCTTGGGAGAAAGTGAAAGGAAGGCCCATTTAATTGAAAAGTGTGGGATAAAAGACCATTAGCATGTTTATTGCAGGAGTAACTGAGCAGAGCTCTACACTTCTGCTGTCTGGGAGCAAAGGGCAGGCAGCCTCGGAGGCCGATTCATTAGTAACTGTCCAGATTATTAGGGATTATTATTATTATTATATATTGTTATCATTATTACTATTTCATAATCCAAATGCATGTACTTAATCATTAACACAATACACACATGCAAAGGGGGAAGAAGACCAGCTGGAAGGTGTGCAGAGGAGGGAGATCGAGAGAATCAAGGGTCTGGAAACCAAGCCTGATGAGGAACAGTTGAAGGACTTGGGTCTGTTTAGCCTGGAAAAGAGGAGACTGAGATGAGATAGGAGAGCCATCTTCAAGTATCTCAAGGGCTGCCACATGGGAGATGGAGGAAGCTTGTTTTCTCCTGCTCTGGAGGGGAGGACACAAACCAGTGGCTTCAAATTACAAGAAAGGAGATTCCAGCTAAACATCAGGAAGAACTTTCTGAGGGAAGAGCTGTTTGACAGTGGAATGGACTCCCTCAGGACACTCTGTCCTTGGAGGTTTGAAAGCAGAGGTTGGATGGCCATGTGTCATGGATACTCTAGTCAAGATTCCTCTAGAATTATACAATTTAGATTATAGAGGTTGACCCCTTACCTGTTCCCTATTCCAGAACAAAGTCCTTTCCCCATATAAGGGCTGAAGATAGATTAACTGTGGAACAACTTCCCACAGAAGGGAGTGATGGCCACTGTGGCTATCACACAGGGTCTCCGGACATTCAACAGTCTATTGATCCCTGTGCCACCACTGTGCTCGCTTCCCCGCTGCCACCAACCCGTTACTCTCGGGTAAAACACTGAGTCCAGACAGTTGTTAAAAGTGAACCAAATGAACAAGTTTATTTCATAAACATTAACAAGTTTATGGTTTCTCCGATAATATTCCTGTCAGTATCTTAACTTTAGTTTCTTTACCGGCCTATACCTTCCTAATACCTTCTGACTGATTATCTCAACTGTTTGACTGACTCCTCTTAACAAATTCTCTCCCTCTCCCACCCCAGACTAGCCCAACCCACAGACTTATCTTCTCCGTCTCTTCTAACTCCAGACTGTCTTCTCAACCACCCTAACTCTAACTCCCCCAAAACCATCTGTGCTTAAATCTTTGTTGTTGTTGTTGTTGTTGTTGTTGTTGTTGTTGTTGTTGTTGTTGTTGTTTAGTCGTGTCCGCCTCTTCGTGACCCCATGGACCAGAGCACGCCAGGCACTCCTGTCTTCCACTGCCTCTTGCAATTTGGTCAAACTCATGCTGGTAGCTTCGAGAACACTGTCCAACCACCTCGTCCTCTGTCGTCCCCTTCTCCTTGTGCCCTCCATCTCTCCCAACATCAGGGTCTTTTCCAGGGAGTCTTCTCTTCTCATGAGGTGGCCAAAGTCTTGGAGCCTCAGCTTCAGGATCTGTCCTTCCAGTGAGCACTCAGGGCTGATTTCCTTCAGAATGGATAGGTTTGATCTTCTTGCAGTCCATGGGACTCTCAAGAGTCTCCTCCAGCACCATAGTTCAAAAGCATCCATTCTTCGGCAATCAGTCTTCTTTATGGTCCAGCTCTCACTTCCATACATCACTACTGGGAAAACCATAGCTTTAACTATACTGCCTTGCTGTGGTGAAGGGGCTTGAATAACTCAGAGAAGCTATGAGCTATGCCATGCAGGGTCACCCAAGATGGAAAGGTCATAGTGGAGAGTTTTGACCAAACGGGATCCACCTGGAGCAGGAACTGGCAAGCCACTCCAGTATCCCTGCCAAGAAAACTCCATGGACAAAGACAACAGGCTTAAACCTTATCCACAGTTAACTCTGCCCCCTTGGGTTCCCATTGGTTAGTCATTTTACAATAAGTTAACCTTTTCCTTATGAACCCAGTATGATGTCACACACCAGTGAGAGCCAGTGTGGTGTAGTGGTTAAGAGCGGTAGACTCGTAATCTGGTGAACCAGGTTCGCATCTCCGCTCCTCCACATGCAGCTGCTGGGTGACCTTGGGCCAGTCACACTTCTCTGAAGTCTCTCAGCCCCACTCACCTCACAGAGTGTTTGTTGTGGGGGAGGAAGGGTAAGGAGAATGTTAGCTGCTTTGAGACTCCTGAAGGGGAGTGATAAAGAGGGATATCAAATCCAAACTCTTCTTCTTCTTCTTCTACCTAGGAGGGCAAACGCCACAGCCACCAAACTAGTTAGCTTTAAAAGAGGAGAAGGCCAGCGATGGCTACTAGCCACAACAGCTATGCTCTACCTCCTCACTCGGAAGCAGCGATGCTTTTGAATCCCAGTTGCTGGAGATTGCAGGAGGGGAGAGTGCTGCTCTTGTGTTCGAATCCTGCTTGTGGATGTCTCAGAGGCATCTGGTTGGCCACTGTGAGAACAGGATGCTGGACACCCTTTGGCCTGACCCAGCAGGCTCTTCTCATGTCCTGATGCTGCAACCTTAAACCAGATACCTCTTGCATATGATCTGCAGCTGGTTTCTTAATTAACTGTTGCTGCTGAGGAGGTGGGGGGGTCATCCTTGTGCAATAACTCATTAAGGTGAAGGAATGAAAGGGAGCTGAGCTGACAGTTATTACAGGGAGAAGAGAAGATTCACGGCCGCGGCGTCTTAGGAACTTTCTCAATCCAAATTAAACACACACAGAACCCCCCTTCTCCTCGCCCCTCGACTTCCCTCCCTCCTATTTAAAGAGATTAAAATCAAGATTAGTTTGAAGGGACAATTTTATCTAATTAAAGGAGAGGCCTTTAAATGGTTTATTTCATTAACGCATACTGGAGGGGAAGATGAGCCCAGACGAAATATTGCTTTCTGGAAACTGTCAAGGGGGATGAAGATGGCACACAAATAGCCCATTAGGAGCAAGATCCATCTTGAGGTTATTGGGGGGGCAAGGGGGCGGGAGGGGGGGTTCTTTGCTGTTACTTGCACAGACCTCGCCGACAGTTTTATTCCCCTACTTTCCCCCCACCCACAAGGTGAGAGACGACATGGCTGAAGCAGAAAGCTCATGTAGCTTTTTGGCTTTTTTCATAGAATCATAACATTGTAGGATTGGGACCCTCAAAGGTTCTCAAGTCCAACCCCCTGCAATGCAGGAATCTCAGCTAAAGCATCCCTGACAGGTGGCCATCCAAGTTTTGCTCTAAAACATGGGTAGGCAAGCTAAGGCCCGGGGGCCGGATGCGTCCCAATCACTTTCTCAATCCAGCCCATGGACAGTCTGGGAATCAGTGTGTTTTTACATGAGTAGAATGTGTCCGTTTACCGTATTCTTCGCCCTATAGGACGCACTTTTCCCCCTCCAAAAATGAAGGGGAAATGTGTGTGCGTCCTATGGGGTGAATACAGGCTTTCACTGAAGCCTGGAGAACGAGAGGAGTCGGTGTGCACCAGGAAGCTCCGCGCAACCCTCCGGAGCCTGGCGCGAAGCACGCTTCTCCCCAGCAGCAGCCCCACAAGCTTGGGGGACAGAGGGGAGGTGCAGCGCCGCCATCCCGCTGTTCCCCGACTTGGTTTGGATTCCCCGACCTGGTTTTGGGGGGGAATAAAGGGGGGGAAATTTCCTTTATTCCCCCCCCCAAAAAACTAGGTGCGTCCTATGGGCCGGTGCGTCCTATGGGACGAAAAATACGGTATTTAAAATGCATCTCTGGGTTATTTGTGGGGCATAGGAATTTGTTCATATATTTTTTCAAAATATAATCCAGCCCCCGACAAGGTCTGAGGGACAGTGGACCAGCCCATGTCTGAAAAAGGTTGCTGACCCCTGCTCTAAAACCTCTGAGGAAGCACTTTCCCAGAGAGTCTGTTCCTCTGCTGAACACCTCTCTCCCTCCGAAAGTTTTTCCTAATGTGTGCGGACCCCCAAGCTTGCTTTTCCATCACCGTTGCATAACTGCAGCAGACAGCACACCCTTTGAATCTGAAGAGGCGCAGCCTCTGCCTGGAATTAAGTCGTAACACATTTTATGTTACTCATTTGCCAGACGACACCCACCTGGTGGATTTCTGTAGCCTAAGGGCACGATCTTGCAAACAGGGCTGCCAATTCCGTATCTTTGCAAGGTGCGCAGAAAGGAGGGTTCCAGCACTGCAGCCGTGCGAGGGGGGAGGAGAAAGCAGCAAAATCTGCTAACACCCCAGAGGACAGGAACACACTTCAAAACGACCTTGACAGATTAGAGAACTGGGCCAAAACAAACAAGATGAATTTTAACAGGGAGAAATGTAAAGTATTGCACTTGGGCAAAAAAAATGAGAGGCACAAATACAAGATGGGTGACACCTGGCTTGAGAGCACTACATGTGAAAAGGATCTAGGAGTCTTGGTTGACCACAAACTTGACATGAGCCAACAGTGTGACGCGGCAGCTAAAAAAGCCAATGCAATTCTGGGCTGCATCAATAGGAGTATAGCATCTAGATCAAGGGAAGTAATAGTGCCACTGTATTCTGCTCTGGTCAGACCTCACCTGGAGTACTGGAGTACTGTGTCCAGTTCTGGGCACCACAGTTCAAGAAGGACATTGACAAACTGGAACGTGTCCAGAGGAGGGCAACCAAAATGGTCAAAGGCCTGGAAACGATGCCTTATGAGGAACGGCTAAGGGAGCTGGGCATGTTTAGCCTGGAGAAGAGGAGGTTAAGGGGTGACATGATAGCCATGTTCAAATATATAAAAGGATGTCACATAGAGGAGGGAGAAAGGTTGTTTTCTGCTGCTCCAGAGAAGCGGACACGGAGCAATGGATCCAAACTACAAGAAAGAAGATTCCACCTAAACATTAGGAAGAACTTCCTGACAGTAAGAGCTGTTCGACAGTGGAATTTGCTGCCAAGGAGTGTGGTGGAGTCTCCTTCTTTGGAGGTCTTTAAGCAGAGGCTTGACAACCATATGTCAGGAGTGCTCTGATGGTGTTTCCTGCTTGGCAGGGGGTTGGACTCTATGGCCCTTGTGGTCTCTTCCAACTCTATGATTCTATGATTCTATGATTCTATGAAATCTTAAAGGCAGAGCAGCCTCCTCAGCCTCTGGACTTGGCCACTCACAGCAGTTCAGTCCAGCTTCCTTTCTGAACAAAGCACAGAGCTTGCTGTTGCTGCCCACATGCCTCTAAATGCCAGTGGCCGGGAGTCACAGGAAAGGAGAGATTGGCTGCGTTCAGGTCCTGCTTGCAGTGGGCAAAAATCTCTCTCTTTCTCTTTGGCGATCCCTCGTAGCCGAGTAAACATGGTCTTAACAGCGAGTCCGTAAGTGACTGTTTTGGATCCACGCGTCCTTCCACAGTGGGGACATAGGTTTCCGGGCAGGAGTTCATCACAGTGTGGATTTGCCAAGCGTGCCTTCCTCTCAGCACGTTTCTCCCTTGCATCCTGAGTTTGAGTGTCTTCAAAGCCCATGACACCTTTGGTAAAGGCTGTTCTCCAACTGGAGCACTCGCAGGCCAGTGTTTCCCAGTTGTCAGTGTTTATACTACATTTTTTTAGATTTGCCTTGAGAGTCTTTAAACCGTTTTTGTTGACCACCAGCATTACGCTTTCCATTCTTAAGTTTGGAATAGAGTAGTTGCTTTGGAAGACGATAATCAGGCATCTGCACAACATGACCAGTCCAATTAAGTTGGTTTTGAAGAATCATTGCTTCAACACTGGTGATCTTTGCTTCTTCCAGTACGCTAGCATATTCATCTGTCTTCGCAAGTGATGGGTAAAAAAAATCTGGAGACACCATTAATGGAATCTTTCAAGGAGTTGAAGATGGCATTTATAAGTGGTCCATGTTTGACAAGCATACAGTAAGGTTGGTAGTACAATAGCTTTGCAAACAAGCATTTTGGTTTCCCTGCGAATGTCCCGGTCCTCAAACACTCTGAACTTCAATCGGGAGAAAGCAGCACTGGCAGAGCTCAGGCGATGCTGGATTTTGGCATCAGTGTCAGCCCTTGTGGAAAGAGAACTGCCCAGGTAGGAACCCCTCAGGCAGGAGCCAAGCCCAAGAGCCGTCTCCTCTCCAGGTATTCAGAAGCATGGCTGCCTCCACCCATGAGGGCAGGGCAGAGCCATCCTGGCTAGGAGCCCTCAAAAGCCCTCTCCTTTATTGTCTAATCCTCATCTAAATTCATGGAGGTTGGTGGTCATCATGGCCTCCTTGGAAGCAAAATCCAGAGTTCAACTCTGTGCTGCATGAAGAAGGACTTTCTTTTATCTCCCAGTCATTTGCCTTTGTTGGCTTTACACAAGTTCTAGTGTCATGAGAGAGGCAGGAACATTTCCCTATTTTTAAATCTAAGGGCTTATCCACACTTAAATTTTGCCCTGTTCTTTCCAGGTCTGTGCTTAAAATCTCCATCTCTGTGTGTGTGGGGGGGGGAGGCACTTTCACTGCTAAAACCTGCTCTTTACCGCTCAATCAGAGCAAATATCAGTTCAGGTTTTCCACAATGGTTGTTTTCTCCCATTGAACTTTAAAGAGTGGGTTTTTCTAGGGAAAGGTAGAGAGAGAGAGAGAGAGAGAGAGAGAGAGAGAGAGAGAGAAGGTACTTGGAGATGGAGCTCTAAAGCACAGACTGTGGCTGGAAAGAGCAGAGGCAAAGTGTGAAGAAGCCCTAACACAGGCATAGGCAAACTTGACTACAATTCCCATCATCCCTGACCACTGGTCCTGTTAGTTAGGGATGATGGAAGTTGTAGTCTCAAAACATCTGGAGGGCCGAGTTTGCCTATGCCTGCCCTAACAGATGCCTTTATATACCCTTTTCCCTAATATGGGCCTTTTCATTGCAGAACTGCATTGCAAAAGTTGTAGAAGTCCCAATTTTGAAGGCTACCTCATGCTTTGGTTCATGCAGTTCTTTGAGAAGTGCAGGTTTGGGTTGGTTCGTATTAAAAACAATTTCCACCCAGGGTCACCCCCAGCCAAGAAACTGCTTTCCATGCCTTAGCTCAGTCCTTGAAATACAAGAATATAAGAACATAAGACGAGTCCACCAGACAAGTCCAAAAGGGGCCCACCTTGTCAGCCTCCTGTTTCCCCAGCGGCCAACCAAAGGGAAACCCCCGAGCAGGATCCGAGCACGAGAGCAACCCTCCCCTCCTGGGGTTTCTAGCAACTGGCATTTGGAAGCATTGCTGTGGAGGCAGAGCCAAGGCACGGTCTCATCCATGAATCTGTCCCCTCCTCTCCTCCAGGCGGCTCCCAATAGATGTTCTGCAACATTCCTTTATTTAATGATTGCGCCAACGGAAGCAATCTGTTCCACGGAAGACAGATGGCTTATTTATTAGGCAAAGACCCCCGGAGAGGAATCCAGTAGTGACAACAAAGGAGGGTCACCTCACCCCGGCTCCGCAGATTTAATACCTGATGTCACACCTCTCCACAAGCTCAGGGAGCCCCTGGCGCCTTCCTCCGTAACAAATTAGATCTTTCCCAATGGGTGCCTGTCATCACAGCCTCTGAGGTTTATGCTCATCAGAGCAAGAAAGGATTAATTATACTTTTATTCAAGGATGAAGTGTCTCCACTCTACAGTGTGGGTGGGAGAGGAGAACTAGGTGCCAGCATCTTTCTGCATGTTTTGGGTAGCATTCTAGGTTCACGGATCACACCACAGTGGCCGCCTGGATCTAACCAGTGCAGGGGATTAGGTCCCTTGGGGTCCCTTCCAGCCCCATGATTCTATGAACTATTCATGTTAGGCCTCAGCCCTAATCTCTTTTCATTAATGAGAACTTGTATCTCTGAGCATGTGCAGAGTCACCTCTTTTCCTTGCCACATCCAAAGCAGTCCACCTCCGATGTCCTGATCCACTGGGCTGTTCTTACGAAAAGAGTGGGGAGGACAAGCACAAAATAACTGAAGCCCACAAGCTTCAAATAAACCCACAAATTCCTTCAGTTAAAAGTGTGGATCAAATCCAGGGGTGATTTGGGGTGAGCCCCACATATCCTGCCCTGGGGATTGTGCTCCTACTTCATGCAAATCCAGGACACTCGGGTCTTGCTTGTGGTTGTTCTGAGATGCAACTGTTTGGCCACTGTGAGAACAGGATGCTGGACTAGATGGACCATTGGGCTGACCCCTCAAGCTTTTCTGATGCTCTCCTGTTCTGGAGCCTCTGGTTGGCAGCTACCAGAATGCAGAACAATGAGGAACCCTGACCTGCATCTGTTTTCCTGTTCTGCTGTGGCTTCAAATGAATCCATCCTTCTCTCCCAGCCCACTCAGATAACTTCCCAAGAAGGAAGCCTTTCTGCCAAGTCCTGTGAAGCTCCTTTCCCTCTGGCAAGGTCCTCCTTATTTTCAATTCAGGTCAGCTTGTCCCACCATGAAATTGCTTTTGTCAGAGTCGGAGCCAGGGGGCAGGGGAAGAGATTTTGAGGTGGGTCAGCAAAGAGAAGAGGATTCCCTGCCGTTCTCAATGACCCGTCCCACATTGAGCGCTCCAGCAGGGGGCTAATCAACTCTGTGCTGGGCCAAGGCCTTCGGTGGAGGAAAATGTCCTCCGTGGTGTCACCAGAAGAAGAAGCCAAGGGTCAAAAAGCCAACAAGAGTCTTGAAGCAACGTTGTTGTCTCAGGATGGCAGGAGCTTTGCTGAGGTGGTCAGTGGTGGTGGCAGCAGGAGGAATGCAAACTGGTGGTCTTCAGGAAGAGGTGGTTCAGAAGCGGGCAGGGACAAAAGGCCTGGGACCCAGAAGAGCATCAGAAGAGCTCCACTGGATTAGTCCAATGACCCATCTAGTCCAGCATCCTGTTCTTATTGTGGCTGATCAGGTGTCTGGAAGAAACCCACTAGCAGGATCCAAGCGCAAGAGCAGCTCTCCACTCCTAGGATTCCCCCAACTGTGGCAGCAGAGCATGGCCAACAGGGCCAGAAACAAGGGGAGAAACTAGATTTGCTTGTTTGTTTTCTGCAATACTTTTTATTAAATTTTCAAATTTTACAACTTATTTTTAAATGCAATCAGAACTAATCTCTCATAACAATTGACTTCCCATCCACCCTTCCGTAATTGTTACCATTAGCCTAGCCATCTCAGCATATCCCTTCATCTGAAACTTGGCTTCATTTCACCCAGGTCAAAGACCCAGCTTGGCAAAAAAATAAAACTAAAACCCATGCATTTGCATTCACACACACACAGGCTGGGAGCCTCAATGGTGCCCCTCTGGAAGCTAGCCCCCTTTGCCCCCCATAGCTATGGCACTGCCTGTAGCCATTGACACCCCACTCCTTCGCAAACAGGACAGTTTGTGAACAGATGAGGTCATCACAGGGACCTGGTCTGGCTTCACGATTTTTCCTGCTCTTCCTCTGCACACACACACACACATCATAATTCACGATATATTGGCAGTTCAAAAGGTATGAAACCAGTATCACGATACGGACTTCAAAGTGGTTTGGCACGACATATCAGTATCTCGCCCAGCCCTAACTGGAGGGCTGCATTTGGCCCCCGAGCCTGAAGTGCCCACCCCCGCAATAGGGCCCTGCGGTCACTGGCCATGAGCTTCCGTGTTGCTGTTGGCACCTGTCTGTCTGGGGAGACAGTGGAAGAGGAGTGCCCCTTCCGTGGACCCACCGATATACCCCTTCCGCTTTTGGAACTGGCAGGGGTTGTTTTGGCAGGGCTTGTCCTGTTAGTATTTCTCTCCTCCGATGCGGCAGTTGATATTGGTGTAAATCACATGCCTGTCTGAGAAGAGTGTGGGAACGGAAGACAGTCTTATCTCTTCTGCTGGATGTACTATTTGTACTGTACTTTTACTTGTCCTTGTACTTCTCTCGGAGCTGGGAAGAAAGGACACTATAACACACTATGTCTGTACATAGTGTGTAAATAAATACGTAGATTAGATGTCTCATGCTTTTGCTGTGTTATGCTAGAAGATTAGTATGCATATATCAGCTGGTATATGTCGCTGAAGCGCACTGGAGAAGAAGGGATATGCCTTTTCCAGAGCTACGCATATTGGAGGACGCTCGGAGTTTGGGGGCTGCAGGGGCACCCCAGTGCGTTTTCCAACATGTCCCAGGTCTGGAACCCGCACAGAGAGGACACAGAAAGCTGCCTGATGCCCAGTGACTGGGAGCAGCCACCGAGACCACATAACACCGGTCTTGAAAGATCTGCATTGGCTCCCAGTACGTTTCCAAGCACAATTCAAAGTGTTGGTGCTGACCTTTAAAGCCCTAAACAGCCTTGGCCCAGTATACCTGAAGGAGCGTCTCCACCCCCATATTTCTGCCTGAGGTCCAGCTCCGAGGGCCTTCTGGCTGTTCCCTCACTGCGAGAAGCCAAGTTCCAGGGAACCAGGCAGAGGGCCTTCTCGGTGGTGGTGGCGCCCTCCCTGTGGAACGCCCTCCCACCAGATGTCAAAGAGAACAACAACTATCTGACTTTTAGAAGACATCTGAAGGCAGCCCTGTTTAGAGAAGCTTTTAATGTTTAACAGACCACTGTATTTTAATACTTTGTTGTAAGCTGCCCAGGGTGGCTGGGGAGACCCAGCCAGATGGGCGGGGTATAAATAAATGATGATGATGATGATGATGAGGTCCATCATGCCCAGTGTTGTCTACACTGGCAGGCAGGCAGCTCTCTGGGATTTCAGCCAGGGTGTCTTTTCCCAGGGGATTGAACCTGCCACCTTCTGCACACCGAGCAGATTCTCTGCCCTCTGAGCTACAACCTCTTCTCCAATGGCTACATAGCCTAGTGGCCTTGCAATTGAGTCCATCTGTTCCCAAATTGTCCGCACTGATGGGCAGCTCTGCTCTCTGCTGCTTCTAGTCGCACCCCCAACGCAAGCCCGTTTGTTTTCAATCTACCACTTGCGGAAATGTCTTGAAGGCAGGAAGTATTTAGCTTTGTTTTGGTTTAGTTTTTTGGGGAAGGAAAGATTGACCTTTTCAGGTCTGCCACATCGATATAAATTAGTTTTGGGGAACTGCATTGCAAAGACCTTTTTAGTAGGTTAGAAAAAAGATTGTTGTTTTAATCAAGTATGAGTAATGTCTCCATAATCTACAGTTGGGCAACGTCATATTAGGGCGGTAGAAAGGACTTTCTAATTTTATGGTGCTGAGAGCTGTTGGACAGTGGAACAGACTCCCACAAGAGGCGGTGGCCTCTCCTTCCTTGGAGGTTTTTAAGCAGAGGTTGGATGGCCATCTGTCTTGGATATTAAGCTGTGATTCCTGCATTGCAGGGGGTTGGAAAAATGAGCCTTGGGACCCCTTCTGACTCTACAGTTCAGTTGGCAGAGGATGAGACTCTTAATATCAGGGCCATGGATTCAAGCCCTATGTTGATCAAAAAATTTCCTGCATTGCCAAGGATTGGACTAGATGATCCTCGTAGCCCCTTCCAACTCTGCAATTCTATGATTCTATGACAAACCAATGACTTAGTGTGAATGAGAACATATCTGTGCACAGTGAGAATCTGGGGCTTCACTCTGGGCTGCCGCCCCATTAACTGGGAGGGAAGGAACAGTTCAAATTTGTGTTATTTGCAAACCAGGCTGATGGTCTTGCTCCAAATAAGCCACAAGGTGTAACCAAGGTTTTCTCTTGGCTATCCGTTCATGATTTGTTTGGGGAGATGAACCACGACCTCAGCAGGACCAGGAGAGGAGTAAATCATAGCTGTCAAGTGTCCCTTATTTGAAGGGACAGTCCCTTATTCCAGCGCCATGTCCCGCTGCTGTCCCTTATTGATGGATGTCCCTTAAATGTCTCTTAAATTTCAAAGGAAGCAGCTCCTCTCCCTCCCTCCCTGCCGGCCAGGGAGGAAGGAGGCTCCAACTGCGTTGCTTGGCTGTGTTGCTCACCCAATAAGAAGTCTAAGAACGACTGGGGGGTGGAGCTTGCATGCCTTGTGTGTGGCTAGTTAATGCAAGCTGAGGGGGTTTTTGAATGCTGGACGCCATTTTGTTGCATGTGCTGCTGCAAACTTTGCAGTGCAAAGCCAGGCCGGGGAGCCATCTTAAGTTGAGGCTGCATAGGCCTTGTGGTGCATGTGATTCAGATTCTATTCAGTTGGACCGCTGGTTACAAAGTTGGTTGGACAGTGTTTTCGAAGCTACCAGCATGAGTTTGACCAGACTGCAGGAGGACAGGAAGACTGGAGTGCCTGGAACAGGTGAGGCTGCAGGTCCCTTATTTTCAAGGCTGCTGGTCCCTTATTTTCAAATCTGTAAGTTGACAGCTATGGAGTAAATTGGTGGTGAGTTTCCAACTGTCCCAGCAAGCTTGCTCATTCGCACGAAGCCAGAGTTTGGCTCAGTGTTACATGCAAGTGTGAGTCCATTGTGTCACATTGCCTAGTGGTTGGAGAGATGCATCCTTCAAACTGCAAGGTCCACTCACAAAGTCTCACTGGTAGCTTTTCATATCCTCACTCTAAATGTAGCAACAACTGTTCTGGTCACCTCACTTCAAAATGGATACTGTAGAGTTGGAGACATCTGAGAAAAGAGCCACCAAAATGATCCAGGGGGTGATTGAGTGACTGCCCTATGAAGAAAGGTCGCAGCATTTGGGGCTTTTTAGAGAAAAGGTAAGAAAGAAGCAGAATGGCAGAAGTTTATAAAACGATGCATGGCCAGGAGAAAGTGATTTTTGTGGTTGCATTTTTTGGTAATGGTACGTTTTTTTGAAATTGTTTTAATGTTGCATTTTCAGTTGTTGAAACCCTCAGATCTAAGGAAGAATAGCAGGTAATAAATGATGATGGTGATGATAATTCAGAGCTCCCTTACGATTCACAGCTTGGACATTTGTTTTTCTGCAATGGGGTGGTAATAATAATAATAATAATAATAATAATAATAATAATAATTATTATTATTTATACCCCGCCCATCTGGCTGAGTTTCCCCAGCTACTCTGGGCGGCTTCAAATCAAGTGTTAAAAACAATACAGCATTAAATATTTAAAACTTCCCTAAACAGGGCTGCCTTCAGATGTCTTTTAAAGATAAGATAGCTGCTTATTTCCTTCACATCTGAAGGGAGGGCGTTCCACAGGGTGGGCGCCACCACCGAGAAGGCCCTCTGGTTCCCTGTAACATCACTTCTCACAATGAGGAAACCTCCAGAAGGCCTTTGGCGCTGGACCTCAGTGTCCGGGCAGAACAATGGGGATGGAGACGCTCCTTTAAGCATACTGGACCAAGGCCGTTTAGGGCTTTAAAGGTCAGTAGAACACTTTGAATTGTGCTTGGAAACGTACTGGGAGCCAATGCAGATCTCTCAGAACCAGTGTTATGTGGTCCCAGCGGCCACTCCCAGTCACCAGTCTAGCTGCTGCGTTCTGGATTAGTTGTAGTTTCCGGGTCACCTTCAAAGGTAGCCCCACGTTGAGTGCATGGCAGTAGTCCAAGCGGGAGATAACCAGAGCATGCACCACTCTGGCAAGACAGTCCGCAGGCAGATAGGGTCTCATCCTGCGTACCAGATGGAGCTGGTAGACAGCCGCCCTGGACACAGAATTAACCTGTGCCTCCATGGACAGCTGTGAGTCCAAAATGACTCCCAGGCTGTGCACGTGGTCCTTCAGGGGCACAGTGACCCCATCCAGGACCAGGGAGTCTGACAAGAATCTGACAAGAAACTCGATTTCCATTGAGCAGCTCATCTTTTGCACTTCAGGTACAAAATTAGCAGACGTCTCAGGCCACCCGGTAACATCACTTGCTTTGATCCTTGCCTGGTAAGCTTTTGAGGAGTTGCCTTTAATTGGCAATAACTTTGTTTCGGAAACCGCCATGCAACAAAACTGACCTAGAAACTGAGTGAAACTCTGGAGAGAGCATATCTTCCAGTGCAGAGGAGGGGAGGGAGGCAGGTCAGCGTAAGAACAGTCTCCTGCTCAGAGCCACCTGGCAGGTCTTCAGTCTTGTTCAGCAATGGAAGGGGCCAAAGGGGCAGAGGAGAATCTCACATCTTGTTGACTGTGTGGCAGCAAGAGGCCTCTCTGTCTCTGCCCAGGCTCATCCCAAGGAGAGATGGGCTGCCAAAGACCGAGAGACCCCACCAGACATTTAATGGCTCCCCTCTAAACATAGACTGATTTTTTAAATTATTATTATTAGTTTTCTATACCACCCTTCGCCCAAAGATCATAGGACAGTTTACAATATAAAAACACTAAAACACATACATTTGGTGGCTTCTCCTTCCTTCTCCCTAAATGGCCTCGGTCCTGTATCCTTGAAGGAGCGTCTCCACCCCCACAGTGAGGTCCAGCTCCGAGGGCCTTCTGGAGGTTCCCTCCCTGCAAGAAGTGAGGTTGCAGGGAACCAGGCAGAGGGCCTTCTCAGTGGTGGCACCCTCCCTGTGGAACGCCCTCCCATCAGATGTCAAGGAAATAAACCACTTTCTGACTTTTAGAAGACACCTGAAGGCAGCCCTGTTTAGGGAAGTTTGTAATGTTTGAAGTTTCATTCTGTTTTTAATGTTCTGTTGAAAGCCACCCAGAGTGGCTGGGGAAAGCCAGCCAGATGGGCGGGGTAGAAATAAATTATTATTATTATTATTATTATTATTATTATTATTATTATTATTATTATTCCTTGGAGATTTTAAAGCAGAGGCTGGATGGTCATCTGTCATGGATTATCTAGCTGAGATTCCTGCATTTCAGGGGGTTGAACTAGATGGCCATTGGGGTCCCTTCTAACTCTACGATTCTATTATTCTCTTGCCTAACCTGGTGGTCTCCAGAAATTTTGAAGGCCAGTTCTCATTAGCCCCAGCCAGCACCATTTGGGACCCATGCTGTTATTTTGTTTTTGGGAGAGAAGAAAAGGGAACCCAATGAAGGCAGGTGATGCTTTATGGAGCCTCAGAGCTGAAACTGTGTCTTGTAAAAAGATGTTGCAGATTTTCGAAGAGTTGCAAGTGCAACTCAATTTATTCCTTTCTGTCACCTGATAATGCTACTTTTTGCTGACTCTCCTTCTCCTCCACTGACAGGACCGTGAATAAATTGAGTGTTTCCCCTGCAGAAGACTTTCATCCTGGAACGCATTTGGCTGCAGTCTCTTCCTACATAAACAAAACCCAGCGCTCCCGTCCCCGGAGGTCCTCTTCCCATTTGCCTTCTTCTTTCATCAGCCTTCCTTGGGAGGTGGAGGTGAGGATCTCATGAACTCAGAAGAAGGACTTCAGATGCAGATTTCCGTCGCCTGGAAAAAGTTGTCCACAGTGACAGGCTAAATCGCTTTCAAATGGCTGGCAAATAGCTAGTGACAAAATTCAAATCTTCTCATGCCCTTCATATTTGTGGGTCCTTCCTTCCCTCCAGCTGGAAGCCTGGAGTCCATGAGGGCTTTGAACTTGGAAAAGACAGCTTCCTAATGCATTCCTGCAAAGGAGAAGTGCCACTTCTTACATCTGCCCAAACAACACACTTTGGAGCCTGCCGACAGGAGCAATTCTGGGATCTCCTCTCGCTGGTGCTCTCTGGGACTTTGGAGAGCAGAGGGATGTCAATCACAGCTCCTTGCTCTGAGCTGAGACACCCAGCTCTTTCTCCTGCATAAGATGAGGAGGAAAAAGGACTCTCTGGAAGGGTTCTCTTGCCAGGTTGCGAGTAAAAGGGGTGCAGACAGTCCTGGGAAACTTCAGGTGGTCCAAAAACACAGCAGCCAGATTCCTGGCTGGGGTTGCATTCAGATCTCCCATAATCCCTGTATTAAAACAGCGGCACTGGCTGCTGTTTATTTCTGGGCCCAATTCAACGTGCTCAGGCTGCTGTTGAAAGCCCTAAACGGCTCAGGCCCTGAATGCTTGAAAGACTGCCTCCTTCCCTACAGACCCTTTGGGGTTCTGAGGTCCTTGTGGTGACCCCTGAGCTGTGAAGTTCCCTCTCCACAGAGGGCCCCTTTGCTGTACAGCTTCCAGAATGTCATAGAATCGTAGAACTGTAGAGTTTGAAGGGATTCAACAAGGGTTCAACTAGCCCAACTCTCTGCAATGCTGGAGACACACTTCTTGTCCCTGGCTTTTGACACTTGAGGTATCTGTTTTTAGAGCCCACCTGGATTTTGTGATTGTACAGTGTTTTGAATTGTTTTGATATTGTGTTTTAACACTGTAACCTGTCCTGGGACCCTGGGGTGAAGGTTGGGCAATAAATGGTATATTTGTGGGATGTAAGAATCAGGTGCAGTCAAACACAACATTGCTAGTGTAGACATGAAGGTTGTCTTAGTCCTCCAGCTGGAACTTCCTGCTTTCCAGGACTGAGACGAAACTTCCTATGTGTAACTTGAGATGGGCATGGCCTCTCCTGAAGTAGAGAAGAACCAGAACCACAGGCTGGCGACCATCTTATCTCTTATCTTATCTCTATCGATGCCATCTTAACAACAGCACTACTAAGATGCCCCTTGGCTCCCATAAGGAGATAGTCACCACATTTAAACTATGTTCTAACCTTTTAAGTCGGCCTTCTGGGAACCTTTGTGTGAACAGATGATTACTTGTGAGTAAACATTTTATACTTTACAGAAGACTGTGCAGCGTCTTATTTTAGGAGGGATTAAATGGGGAAAATACCAGGAAATATGTAGAGACTCTAACGAGTCTGACCAAGCTATCTGCTGTGCGTGTGTTTAAATAAAAGGGGAATGTTAACTCTGCTGATTTTGTTGAACTTGTGAAGAAGAAGAAGAAGAAGAAGAAGAAGAAGAAGAAGAAGAGGAGGAGGAGGAGGAGGAGGAGGAGGAGGAGGAGGAGGAGGAGGAGTAGGAGTTTGGATTTGATATCCCTCTTTATCACTACCCGAAGGAGTCTCAAAGCGGCTAACATCCTCCTTTCCCTTCCTCCCCCCCAACAAACACTCTATGAGGTGAGTGGGGCTGAGAGACTTCAGAGAAGTGTGACTGGCCCAAGATCACCCAGCAGCTGCAGGTGGAGGAGTGGGGAAGCGAACCCGGTTCACCAGATTATGAGTCCACCACTCTTAACCACTACACCACACTGGCTCTTAAAGACAAGTTGTGATAGGATATTTTAGACAATATATCCTCCCCTGGATCCCTAAACATTCCCACAATATTATCATCATCGTCATTGTCATTATCATTACTATTTCCATGATAATAATAATAATAATAATAATAATAATAATAATAATAATTTATCTGGCTGGGTTTCCCCAGCCACTCTGGGCGGCTTCCAAAAGAATATTAAAATACTGTGATACATCAAACATTAAAAGCTTCCCTAAACAGAGCTGCCTTCATGGCTTCAGTTACTCTTGGAAGAACAAAACCCGCCCAGCTCCTAACCCCAAGATCTGTGCCCAGGGAAGAAAGGAGAAGAAAGCTTGGCGTTTCTCTTCCCCAAGTCATAAATCCAGTCTTGGGGCTCCATGGCTGGCCTTCAGTGACACTGTAATAAAGCAGAGCACAGTGCTTGATGGATGGCTCATTCTTGATAGATCCCTGCGTCACCTGGCAAACCCATTCCTGGGTCAATGGTGGGGACACCTGCCATTGGCACACAGGGGAAGGATTGAACGGTGTGCAGAGCTGACGCGGCAGTTTTCTCAGAAATCCACACTCAGACGGCAAAGTCCGGGAGGGAAGTGGCTGGGAAACAGGTGAAGACTCGGGCAGTGGCTGGCTGCTCCACTAGTGGATGGGGATGGGGCAAACTCTCCAGCCTGAATTTCAGCTCTGCCATCATTCACAGAACCGCAGAGCTGGAAGGTACCCTGAGGATCATCTAGTCCCACTCCCTGCAATGCAGGAATTAGTATTATTTCATCAGTATGCTGTCTGTTATGATGCTTTCTATTATGTATTTATTATTAGTGCTCCATAAAATGTGTTCTTAATGTTGTGCACTGAGCTCGGTCAGTCAACCAGCTACAAATCCACCTAACAGTTACCTCCTTCAACCCACATTTTACCAGCTTCCTCGAGAGAATATCATGGGGGCTTTGTCCCAAGCCTTAATGGCATCAAGATACACTATGTCCACAGCATTCCCCTGATCCACCAAGTTTGTAATTCCATCAAAAAAGGAAATCAGATTGGTCTGGCATGACTTATTTTTGAGAAACCCATGCTGGGTGTTAATAATCACAGCATCCTTTTCTAAATGCTCACAGACCAACTGTTGGATTATCTGTTCTAGGACCTTCTCTGGTGTCGGTGTCAAGCTCACTGGTCAGTAGTTAGCTGGGTCTTCCTTCCCCCTCTTTTTGAAGATGGGGACAGCATTTGCCCACCTCTCATCTGTAGGGACCCCCCTGTTCTCCAAGAATTCTCAAAGACCATAGACAAAGACTCTGAAATTATATCCTTTAGTACCCTTGGTTTCAGCTCATCAGGCCCTGGAGATCTGAATTTATTTAAAGTATCCAGGTGTTCCCTTACTACCTCTCTTACTATCTGGGCTGCAGCTCCCTCCTGACATCATTTATTCTGTTATCACCATGTTGGACATCACTTTCCTTTTGGGTGAAGACAGAGGCAAAGTAGATGTTGAGCAGTTCTGCCTTTTCTCTGTCACCCAATAGCATTTCTCCATCTTCCCCACCTCTCCATTCTGAAGGAAATCAGCCCTGAGTGCTCACTTGAAGGACAGATCATGAAGCTGAGGCTCCAAGACTTTGGCCACCTCATGAGAAGAGAAGACTCCCTGGAAAAGACCTTGATGTTGGGAAAGATGGAGGCACAAGGAGAAGGGGACAACAGAGGACGAGATGGTGGGACAGTGTTCTCGAAGCTACCAGCATGAGTCTGACCAAACTGCGGGAGGCAGTGGAAGACAGGAGTGCCTGGCGTGCTCTGGTCCAGGGGGTCATGAAGAGGCGGACACGACTAAACGACTAAACAACAACAACATCTTCCCCACGCAGAGGACCTACCATTGACTAGATCCAGCTGCAGGGCTCTCGTCTTCTGCTCTTGTTTTTGAGAGTGCATAAGATTGACAGCATTACATGTTTAGGCTCACAAATGGGGTCAAATTCAAGTATTTTTTATTTTCAAACAAAAGAAATCTACCGCTGCTGGAGAAGTGTGAGGAAATAAATATTCACAGATCATAGCTGGGTATTTTGATAAAATTGATTGTTCTCTGTTAAAGGCTGCAGAACTTAGTTTCTTTCCTCCAGAACCTTCCTTGCTTTGGGGCTAGGAAATCTCATCATCATCACAACCTGTTTCTTTCTCTTCTCCAGTGAGACAGCTGGGAAACCTCATTCTTCATTAAGATTGTTTCTGGAAAGGCAAAGCTCCTTTAATAATCTTTGGAAAACTTTTGAAATGTTGGTTGGTTGGTGTTTGCTCATGACGATCACTATATTGGGTGTTCGGTTGTGTTCTTTGCTCTCATGCCAAATGTTCTTATTATGTAAGTATTGTTTGCACAGGTTTTTATGATGACCTTTCCTTGAGCCTGTTGAAAATATTCTGTTGGTGCAGAATCTATCAGAAGCCACAGAGATGCTCAGGCTGGTACACCCCCTTCATGAGAGGTAGAATATTGCCAAGTCAACTAATATGGAGCAGTGCTGTCTAAATACATGAATTTGCCGAATCCTCTTTTAAAGCCATCTGAGTTTGTGGTCATCACTGCTTCCAGTGGCAGTGAGTTCCACAGTTTAGCTACCTGCTGCTTGAAAAGGTGCTTTCTTTTACCTGTCCTGAACCTTCCAACATTCAACTATGGACACAGCACAGGTACCTTTACTGTACTCTATTTAGTGTCTGCTAAAAACCCTTTTGTTTAGACAAGCCTACCAAGATGTGTTTTTTTCTTTTCTTTTAATTTATTGCTGCTTTTCATTTGGCTTGCATTTTTAAATCCTTTTTTACTAATAATGCTGTTTTATTCTTTCTGTAAATCTCTCTGAGGTTTGTTCCAATCCTGCAAATTTCATTAAAATAAGAAACTGGGTGTCTGCTAGCATTGTGAGAGAGGGGGGCTCTCTGGGAGGTGCTGCAAAAGTTCTGCAGGTGGATCTGCTCCCTATTTCTTTTGCTTCATTAGTGCTCACTTCAAAGAGCAGAAAAAGTGTGGTTTCCTGACCCCTGGAGACATTGACAGCTCCTCCTCCTCCTCCTCCTCCTCCTCCTCCTCCTCCTCTTCTTCTGCCACTCCTGCAGCCAGACTGAAGATGCTCACTAGCCTCTTTCCAGCGAAGCCTTCAGCTCCTGACGGCAGCTTGATGGATGACCCCGGCTGCAGTTCCAGTCGGAGGAGCGAGAGGAGACATCGGAGGAATTATGAAGGGAGCAGATGATATGCAATTGGCGAGACGGCGTGACAGAGCGATTTGCTTAAGCTCAGCCCTTGTCCAGCTGCGAACAGGAGTCGGGCAGGAAGAGTCTTGTCAATATTTAAATAGCCGATCACGTCCTTCGCTTGACAGGCCATTTATATGCCGAGATTAGATCGGTGTAGCGCAAATGCGCAGCTCTGTTCCGGCCTTGCCGCCTCTACCTTGGGACAGGAGGAAAGGGAGCAGGCCGCCACGGAGCAGGGCCCCCCAGCAATAAGCGGGGGGGGGCTGAAGAAGGGGCCCCGAGGCCAACTCCAGAGAGCTGCGTTCTTGGCTCGGAGCATGCGAGAGCCTCCCTGAAGGTCCCACCCTCCAAAATCCTGCCCTTATCATCTTTCCCAATTCTAGAATCATGAATTCAGAGGTTTGTAGAGCGGGAAGGAACCACAAGGGTCATCTAGCCTAACTCCCTGCAGTACGGGAATATTTTGCCCAACGTGGGGCTCGAACCCACGACCTGGCGAGGCTTCCAGGAATGTGCAGTTAAATGTGCATAGATGCACACCCACCATCGGCAGTGCAGATGCTGGGAATAGCAAGTAAGAACAGAAGAACAAAAAAATGGTGCCACTGGCCCATCCTCATTCAACATCCTGGCCTCAGAGATGCCCCAATGAGGAGCCCACAAGCAGGATCCGGGTGCAAGAGAATCTCTCGCTGACTTCTGTTTCCAGCAGTTGGGATTCAGAAGCTCCAAGAACATAAGATGAGTGAAATATACTCAGAGTCGAGAGTGGATTTCATGCTCTTTATTCAGCTCATAGTGGTGAGGAGGAATGGAAGTTCCCCCAGAATGTCTGCTTTATATACATTATTTACACAGTGGGCCCCACGTCATTGGCTAATTCTGGGATTCTCCTGTAGGCCAATCAGGTTGCGGATTCACTTCCACCTGGAGCTGGATTGGGTTTCTCCTGTGGACCAATCATACTGCTGTTCTAGGACCAATCAGACTGCTGCATTCTGGGTCCTATTGTTCTAGGACCAATCAGACTGCTGCATTCTGAATCCTATTGTTCTAGGACCAATCAGACTGCTGCATTCTGAATCCTATTGTTCTAGGACCAATCAGGCTGCTGCATTTTGGATCCTATTCAACTCAGTGCATAACGATGAGTCTCCTGAATCAGCCCATTGGCCAGTCTAGTCCAGTATTGTGTTTCCACAGAGGCCAACCAGATGCCTCAAGGGGAAACCAGCAAGCAGGATCCGAGCACAACAGCAACTCTCTTCTGCTGTGTTTTCCAGCAACGGATATTCAGATGCATTGTAGCCTCCTGGCTGGTAGTCACTCATAGCCCTCTCCTCCTCCATGAATTTGCCTAATCCTCTTTTAAAGGCATTCAAGCTGGTGGCAGGGAGTTCCATAGTAAATGGCCCATGTGACATGCCTCCTCTCAAGAAGCCTTAAAATAAGCCCAGTTTTAGCCCCACATCACCCCTTCCTCAACTAGAATTGTAGAATCATAGAACCATAGAGTTGGAAGGGACCCCAGGGGTCATGTAGTCCAGCCCCCTGCAACGCAGGAATCACAGCTAAAGCATCCAGGACAGATAGCCATCCAACCTCTGCTTAAAGACCTCCAAGCAAGGATACAATGGGATAACCCTTCTGTGATGGCCTGGGATTCAGACTCGGATGCTGAACCTGAGGCATCCTAGCCTGCTCAGGAATTCCCGCCTCCAGATCCAGCTGAGCCAGGGCTGGAGCTTGAGCCTGAAGGGTCCTCACCTGTGCAAGATCCTCAGGTGCAGGTACCAGCTGAGTCTGCTCTGGCTCCTGAGGTGATGGAGGACCCATTGCCTGCAGGTGCTCCACTCTCAGCCCTGTCAGGGGAAGGTGAGGTTGCCTCTGGGTCCGAGAACCCTCCAGCTTCCCCTGAGTTGCAGAGGCTCAGGGCAGAGAGGCGGAGGGAACTAAGTGTTACGAAAAAGGAGCAATGCAGAAGCGAGCTCCAGGTGGCTGGAATGGTAAACAAGAAGCTGATGTTATGGGACTGTACCGTGGGAACCAGGGACAGTCTATTCTGTCCACTGAGCGCCGGATGTTAGCTCAGAGTGTCACATGACCCTGTACTGGAAGTACATGGGTGGAGTTATTCTCTCTCTGCAGTTGGGATGAGAGAGTACAGACATGTTTTCTCTGTACTGCTGGAAAGACAGGAATAAAAGTATGTAAATATATTTCTGTCTGTCTCTTTTCCCCCCCCCTGGCGATGGGAGGGGGAGGAATGGTGTGTTCTTCTTCATGTTGGGAAGAATCGCCGGTTGGAGACCTCGCCTTGATCTTGCCGGGAGTCGCAGACAGGAGGTCAACAAGGATTCAAGCCGGGCACCTGGAGGGTGGCCAAATTCCTCTGAGCTTCGCTGGCTCTGCTGGCTTGAATTTAACACTAAGTTCCCGCAGGAGGAGTGCTGGCCTCCAGGCCAGGAGAGGAGAGTCACCAGAGGATCGGGGCCGCCTTGTGCCTCGGGGGAGATAAAAGCCAGCCAGCCCCAGTCCCAAGTTGCGGGAGCAACATTGCTGGTTGCTAGTTCCTGCCTGAACCCTGCCCTGCTTTCCTGCCTGAACCCTGTCCTGCTTTCCTGCCTGAGCTCCTGACCCGCCCTGGCTCCCTGCTTGCATGCCTGTTCCTGACTTCACCCGACTCCCTGCCCTGCACCCAGATTCAGCTACTACGGACTGCCTCCAAATTGCACCTTTGACCACAGACCGGACTTGGACCTCGCCTCTTGGGTAACCCACGGGACCAGCACACCACCAGAGGACCATAACATCCAGCTCTGCCCCTTCACCTTATCTGCTCTGTCAAGAACTTGACCGACCCTTGGCAGTGGCTTCTGGTTCCCATTTCTCAGCCCTGCTCAACTCCCTGTAGAAGAGGAGGCATGGACTCCCCCTGGGTCCCCAAAATAGGGATTTTCAGCCAGCAAGGGGGCTTTGCAAACCCTCCAGACTCTCTGCCTAGAACAGGCGCCGATGCTTAAGCAAAAGAGCTTCATACATCACGACGACACTGAGAGGCGGCAGAGCTGGAATTTGTTAACAAGCTGGTTTCTTTATTTCTCGGGGTTTAAATAATGATTATGGCTGGGCTCTTGCACCATAAAAAGTGAATGGCTTCCTGTTTTGTTGCATATCGTATCTTTTTAGAGCTCACGCTGTCAGGAGGAGTCTTGTGCTTAAGCTCGCTTGAGTTCTTACCAACGGTGCTCTGCTCCCATTTGTGCATGTGCGCATGCATGCATTTGGGGACCTCACATGGCAAGAAGTTCTTCCAGATAAATGCTGGAGCCACAAGGAGCCAGATCAAGCTTTCCTGCTGGGTCACCTGCCTGGGATCCACATGGGGCTGCCCTTGAAAATGCCTCAGAAACTCCACGTGGTCCAAAATTACAAGTTCATGGGGGACAATTCTCCTGATGGCTACTAGCCCTGAAGGCTGTGCTCTGCTTCCACAGTTGGAGACAGCAAGGCTCCCAAAATCAGTTGCTGGGAATCACGGGAACAGAGAGTTTCTCTTGGGCTTTGGGGTTTCTCACTGGGGCATCTGATTAGCCTCTGTGAGAAGAGGATTCTGGGCTATATGATCCACTTCCTGATCCATCCTTCTTCGCTTCTTAGGAACACAATACCTGCATCCCTTTCAGTGAGGCTTCAGCCCAGGTGTGATTGCCATGCATGGATGTGCTGCTATTGTGTGGAAATCACGCACGGATGGTTCCCTGATCCCCACCTCAGGCTGTGTTGTCAGAAAGGCACCTGTTTGGCTCTGGTCTCTCCTCTCTCTTCTGCTGCTGCTGCTGCCTCCCTCTTCTGGATGCTTCTCCTCCCTCTCCAGGTGTCCGTCTCCTCTCTGCGCATCTCCCGCCTCGCCTGGCTCCGCTTCCCCCTCATTATCTGCACAAGCTGCCAGCCCACTTTGTTCCCATCTGCAAGTGCCACGCAGGGCAGGAGCTCCGGAGGCAGCCTGGCTGGGAAGGACACCAGCGGAATGAGCACTTCAGTCCCACAAGAGGGATTTCCACCTGGTTGGAGGGATGCTAATCCAGCCCCATAGAGGAAAGAAGGAAAGGGGCCAGCTTGCTCCAGGCACCCGGGAAGGTGGGTCTGGCCCTGTGGCTCTGACTAATAATAATAATAATGATAATACCGTAATTTATTATTTATACCCCACCCATCTGGCTGGGTTTCTCCAGCCACTCTGGGCGGCTTCCAATGGAATATTAAAATACAATAACCTATTAAACATTAAAAGCTTCCCTAAACAGGGCTGCCTTCAGATGTCTTCTAAAAGTTTGGTAGTTGTTGTTCTCTTTGACATCTGGTGGAGGGCGTTCCACAGGGCAGGTGCCACCACCGAGAAGGCCCTCTGCCTGGTTCCCTGTAACTTCGCTTCTCGCAGTGAGGGAACCGCCAGAAGACCCTCAGCGCTGGACCTCAGTGTCCGGGTAGAACGATGGGGGTGAAGACGCTCCTTCGGGTATACTGGGCCGAGGCCGTTTAGGGCTTTAAAGGTCAGCACCAACAATTGAAACATACTGGGAGCCAGTGTAGGCCTTTCAAGACCAATGTTATGTGGTCTCGGCGGCCACTCCCAGCCACCAGTCTAGCTGCCGCATTCTGGATTAGTTGCAGTTTCCAGGTCATCTTCAAAGGTAGAGCGCATTGCATTGGTCCAAGCGGGAGATAACCAGAGCATGCACCACTCTGGGGAGACAGTCTGCGGGCAGGAAGGGTCTCAGCCTGCACACCAGATGGAGCCACCCTGGACATAGACTTAAGCTGTGCCTCCATGAACAGCTGTGAGTCCAAAATGACTCCCAGGCTGTGCACCTGGTCCTTCAGGGGCACAGTTACCCCATTCAGGATCAGGGAGTTATCCATCAGCTCTAGCCAGTGACCCTTTCTTACCCTCTGAGTATTAGAGCTGGAACGGACCCCAGAGCTCATCTAGCCCCACCCCCTGCAATGCAGAAATCAGGGCTGATGGATCACTGGCAGACAGCTGTCCAACCTCTGCTTAAATACCTCCAAGGAATGAGAGCCCAGCACCTTCTGAAGGAGTCGATTCCACTGCCATCTCTTAAGGCAGCCATGTCCAATAGGTCAATTACAATCTACTGGTCCATCGAGGGACGTCCAGGGTCAGCCGATTGAGGTTGATCACATGATCCTTAGCGTTTTCCCCCCTCAAAAAAAATATTCCTCCTCTAAAAAAAACTCAACAACTTTGCCTGGCAATGACAATGGGTAGATCACAGCTGGTATTTTTATACTGTGAGGAGATTGCAGTCTTGGGAGTTGGACGTGCCTGTCTTCATGCTTATTCACAGAGGCTGATCTGAGGGGCGATGGAGGAGGCAAGCGGACAATTCTTCTGCTGCTCAGCCTTTTCCTGAGTGCTTGGAATGCAAGAGTATCAGGAGTGGCCTCATCCTTGAGTCAGACCTGTGCTCCTTCTATCTTGGTATTCTCTACGTAAGAACATAAGAAGCACCTGGTGGATCTAACTGAATAGCTCAGATGGTTAGAGCCTGGTGCTGATAACCCCAAGGTTGCAGGTTCGATCCCCGTATGCAGCAGCTGTATATTCCTGCATTGCAGGGGTTGGACTAGATGATCCTCAGGACCCCTTACAACTCTAGGATTTGGTGAGATAAAAAGCTAAGAATCTATATTATAAACAAACACACACCCTCAAAACTGTTTACAAAAAGGTAAAACCAGTGCTTTTTTCTTAAAAAAATGTTTATGGGTACTCTCATTTTGACTCAAGGAAATCACCATTTTATAGTTCAAATCGGGAAAAATAAATACAGTAAATGGACAAAAGTACAAAGAGTCACAAAATGTTTAGGGGGGTGCGTATCCCTGCGTCCCCCCAGAAAAAAGCACCGGGTAAAACAAAACATATAATCAAGAAACAATTACTAGAAAATTCACGTCTGAAGGAATGGGTTTCCAAAACCCAAAACTGACTGTGCAGGCAGTTTTTAAACTGCACCAAAATCCCCATTTCTCCTTAGCTAAAATGCATAAACTTTAGCCGTTGAGCAAATGCAAAACAAGAACACAGCTCTCTCCCTTATCAGTTTGACAGCAAGACTGGCCTTGACTTTACCAGTAGAACAGACACAGACATATCTTATGTCCTGACCACAAATGACACAGAGACCCAAGTCTGGGACTAACGCCAGAGCATGTTCTCGGAAGTAGTGACCTCTTGCTCCAAGATAGGAGTAGGAACAGGAATATCCTTTTATGGTCAGGAGTGCGGGAAGGAAATCCCTTTTATGGTTAAGAGTGCCGGAGCAGGAACATATGTGATGTCAACCTATGTATACAAGCTGACGTGGTTGGAAGGAGGGAGAGGGTGCCTGGAGGATATATATACTGCATGAAACTTGTCATTTCTTTGGACTTGCTGTGAACTTGATCACGCAAGTGCCTTCTGCTATCCGGAGAGCAGAATAAACTCTTTCTTTGAATCAACCTCAGGTGTCGTTTGACTTCCTTCCTCCTGTCCCGGAGCAACACTGACCCAATCGGTGAATTCCAATAAGGCTACACATCCACTTTCTAAGAATCTGTTCAGGCTTGCTTGAGCAAGAATGGTTTTAGCAGGTACCGAAAAGAGTACAAGGAAGGCGCCTGCCCTAATATCAAGAGGCAAGGAGTTCCAAAGTGTAGACGCTGCCGCACCAAATGATCTGAGCTCTTACAAATGTGGGACGGGGGTTATGTGGCACCTGTTGCAGTGCCAGTTCCACCCGTTGAGCCAGTTGAGTGGGCACATGAACTTGGCCTGGAAGCAAATCGGCAGCCAGTCACAACTCTGAGGCTGATAAGGCCTCCCTCCTCCCGGCATAGTGCACCAACTGCAGCTTGCGTGGCGAGTTCTCGCCTCCCCCATTGGAAATAAAGACATGTGACAACATCAATTTAGGTTAATGGGCGTAAATTGGCCACAACTTTATTGGTTACAGGAATTGAGCGGTATTGGCTTAGGCATTGGTCCTATCGACTATCCGGCTTCAGCCTGATTGCTTGAAGTCTGGGAAGGGTTAACCGCCAATAGGGGGAGTCATGCTGATGCACATCAACTAGGAACTCCCCCGGGGTCACCGCTAGGAGGTGTGCCTTAGGCCCTCACCTCCCAGGCTTCGGACAGGGCAACGTCCCCCGGAATCCTTTACCAAACCACCCTTTAATATGTGGGGTAGGGGATGGCGCTTCCTCCCCCCATCTACATAACAATACCCTTACCAATGCCTAACCGCCAATGTCGAGAAGTTGTGACGATTTGCTACGAGGTAGGTGAAAAACCAAATGGCTGAAGCAAATTTGCCAAGTGGGAAAAATTCCTACCAGGCCCCTCAACGGCGACCAACCAAAGTCCATAGCAATGTCAGAGAGCAAAATCTAAAGGGTGGAAGGGATGGGAAACTGGATCAGCTGGAGTGACGAAAGAGGAAAATCCTCGGCCGCACCGGCCCTAAATAGTGCAAACCAGGCCTCCCGGGCTGGCAAGGGAGATGACGCAGCCGAGGAGTCCCTCGATCTCGCGGGGTCTGTGAGCCAGCCCCTGCGCATGTGGGGGAGGATGTGAAGCCCACAACCCCACCTCCTCTCCAGCTCAGAAGTGCCTTTCTAGACCCAGCAGGAGGGAAGCCCAGCAAGAGCTCACAGCAGCCATCCAATCTTGAAGCAACCCTTGGGTGAACTTCTGTGGCCAGGATTTCTCCGTCCAGAAATGGCCATCGCTGTGGCACCAGCTGCAGTTGGCCCAAGGCACTTCCAGCCGCCGAGGCTACCTGAGCCTCGTGTGACCATCCACAGCGATGGACAGCCCTTCTCATTTCAGCAAAGGATCAAAAGGGGCCCAAGGCCTCTGTGGCTCTTGTCTGGGGTTTCTTTGGCCCAGCTTCCCCAGGATCTGCTACTTCCTTCTGAGAGCGAATGCTAATAATGGATTGCCTTTTTAAAACACACACATACACACAAGTGACTTGATTTTCCTCGGAGGTCTTGCTGAATGACCCGCAATTTATGACTTCCTGAGGCTGTTCAGAGTTAAAGCAACTGAAGGGCCGCCTTGGGTAAATGTCTGCTCTGAATGTACCAAACTTAGCTTTTCATTAAATGGAGTAAATTATAGATATCATCCTCTGGTGCAGGGCTGGCTGGCTGGCAGCACAGGAGGAGCCCCGTGACTCACCATCCCTTCCACGCTCTTCATTACCTGAAACGGCAAGTGAGCACACAGACAGGAAGCTTCTCTTCTCCTAACCCCACCCCCACCCCCACCCCCCAAAAAACAACTTTCCGTTATCTGGAGGAACAGCATTTCCATGGCTGAATCATAGAGTTGGAAGGGACCCTGAAAATCATCTAATCCCATGCAATGCAGAAATACACAGCTTTGCATAGATAGATAGATATAGATAGATAGATGATAGATAGATAGATGATAGATAGATAGATAGATAGATAGATAGATAGATAGATGATAGATAGATAGATAGATAGATAGATAGATAGATAGATGATAGATAGATAGATAGATGATAGATCGATGATAGATAGATAGATAGATGATAGATAGATAGATGATAGATAGATAGATAGATAGATAGATAGATAGATAGATAGATAGATGATAGATAGATAGATAGATAGATAGATAGATAGATAGATAGATATAGATAGATATAGATAGATGTTGTTGTTTAGTCGTTTAGTCGTGTCCAACTCTTCGTGACCCCCTGGACCAGAGCACGCCAGGCACTCCTGTCTTCCACTGCCTCCCGCAGTTTGGTCAAACTCATGCTGGTAGCTTTGAGAACACTGTCCAACCATCTCGTCCTCTGTCGTCCCCTTCTCCTTGTGCCCTCCATCTTTCCCAACATCAGGGTCTTTTCCAGGGAGTCTTCTCTTCTCATGAGGTGGCCAAAGTCTTGGAGCCTCAGCTTCAGGATCTGTCCTTCCAGTGAGCACTCAGGGCTGATTTACTTCAGAATGGAGAGGTTGGATCTTCTTGCAGTCCATGGGACTCTCAAGAGTCTCCTCTAACACCAGAATTCAAAAGCATCCATTCTTCGGCGATCAGCCTTCTTGATGGTCCAGCTCTCACTTCCATACATCACTACTGGGGAAACCATAGCTTTTACTATACGGACCTTTGTTGGCAAGGTGATGTCTCTACTTTTTAAGATGCTGTCTAGGTTTGCCATCACCTTTCTCCCAAGAAGCAGGCGTCTTTTAATTTCGTGGCTGCTGTCACCATCTGCAGTGATCATGGAGCCCAAGAAAGTAAAATCTCTCACTGCCTCCATTTCTTCCCCTTCTATTTGCCAGGAGGTGATGGGACCAGTGGCCATGATCTCCGTTTTTTTGATGTTGACCTTCAGACCATATTTTGCGCTCTCCTCTTTCACCCTCATTAAAAGGTTCTTTAATTCCTCCTCCTAGATAGATAGATAGATAGATAGATGATAGATGATAGATAGATAGATAGATAGATAGATAGATAGACAGATAGACAGAGTTATGTATTCAGTGGTCTGTGTTTGCCTGAGCTGGAGTCTGGACTAAGGATTCTGAGCTCCTGTGTTCTGATTCGATACATGATGTCCAATCACAGAGCATTTCAGGATTTGGGTCTCTGCCATTGGCCCTTGAACTCTGGGTCGTGATTTGCTGTTTGGAAGTTTAGACAGCCAATCATGTTGGGAGTGGGAGTGGTCCGGGCTTTGAGAAATGTATATAAGCAGTTGCTTTGCCCCTGTTTCCCAGTTATGTAGTTCAATAAAGATTCATGCTGTGTCTTGCCTCGTGGGAACCCAACTGCACTTCAGATAGATATAGATTGATAGATGATAGATAGATGATAGATAGATAGATAGATGATTGATATATAGATGATAGATAGATGATAGATAGATGATAGATAGACAGAGATAGATGATAGATAGATGATAGATAGATGATGATAGAGATAGATGATAGATGATAGATAGATAGATAGATAGATAGATAGATAGATGATAGATGATAGATGATAGATGATAGATGATAGATAGATAGATAGATAGATAGATAGATAGATAGAATCAGGCAGTGTAATTTTTTTATGAAATAAATATTAAATATATAGTAGAGCTCTTGGTGGAGCAGAAACACAACCTGCAGGGTTCTGGCTCAGGGTCTGAATGCACAAAAACATCAAGATGAAATGGGAGATGGACACAGTGGTACATGACACCAGTCAAGCTTGCAAAAATCTATTATTTGCCCGATAATAAATGTTGGAAATGTAAAGAAAATGAAGGTACATTCTTTCACCTCTGGTGGACGTGCCCAAAGATTAAGGCTTTCTGGGAGATGATTTATAATGAAATGAAAAAGGTATTTAAATATACCTTCCTGAAGAAACCAGAGGCCTTTCTCCTGGGCATGGTCGGCCAATTGGTGTTAAAGAAGGACAGAACTTTTTTTATGTATGCTACAACAGCAGCAAGAATACTTATTGCAAAGTATTGGAAGACACAAGATTTACCCACTCTGGAAGAATGGCAGATGAAGGTCATGGACTATATGGAACTGGCGGAAATGACTGGCAGAATCCGAGACCAGGGAGAAGAGTCAGTGGAAGAAGACTGGAAGAAATTTAAAGACTACTTATATAAATATTGCAAAATTAATGAATGTTAGAATGATGTCGGAATGAAGTTAAGTGGTTTTAGCGGTAATGCCATAAAGGAGTATGTAAAAATGGTCTGTTATTAGGTGAGAATGCGAAGTTATAATACATTAAGGTAAAGGATTAAGATAAAAACAAGGAGGGAAAGGATTTGCTGAATTAACCAATTGAACTGGAATACAAAAAAGGGAGGTGTGAGGAGGTCCGGGAAACAAGCAAATGAAAGACAAGACATGAAAAGATTGATATGTTTTTAACTGTTTTTTTTCCTTTATTTTTCTGTACTTTGTATTTTTTCTTTTCTTTTTTCCTTTTTATTACATTGTAACTCTTTTTGAAACTTTAATAAATATCTTTAAAAAAAGAAAAGAAATGGGAGATGGACACGATCCCTCCTGAGCGTCTTCTCCAGCACTGTGGTGCCCGAGTGACCCCACAGGGAGCTCTAGGATATGAAACAGGACAAAGGCTGGAGCGCAAGTGTCTCTTCTCCCCCAGGAGGCAGTGATGGGCACTAGCCTAGATGTCTTTCTTCATCCAACTGCCAGAGACTTTTATTTGTTTCACAGCCAGAGGGGCTGGAGCTAGTTAGGAATGGGGTTATTTACTTTGATTGCTGGCTCCGCCAATGCTACTTATCGGTTCATATGCAAATTATATCCAATCCAATCCAAATTATATCCAATCATTTTAAGTTACTTTAAACCTAATCGTGTGTAAGTTACTGTCTTTCCAAATGTTTTACCTTATTTTGTATTAATTCCTATAAACTCCATTTTCTATGTAATTCCTGCAAATTCTGTATCATTTATAATCCCATTTCATCTCACTTTAATATCATTTAATGCTATTAAGATTGTATATTAATAAACTGAGTGACTCTTTTCAGTTTTATTCGGGGGTCTGTCATGCTGTTATACTTACTGCATAAGTTTCACTCCCGTTGGGTTCCTACTGAACATAATCGAACCCTAATAGGAATTGGATTGGATTGGTAGGTGCTAATATTGATTACGGTACATCGTCCGATCACATTTGGTGCTCAGACCTGGGAATCTAGCGGAAAGTCATCTAGTGGGAAAGCTGCACATGAGCTGAGTTCAGAACTTGTGAGAAAAGTTGACTAGTGCAATATCTTTCTTTCTTTCTTTCTTTCTTTCTTTCTTTCTTTCTTTCTTTCTTTCTTTCTCTCTCTCTTTCTCTCTTTCTCTCTTTCATCTCCCAACATTTTCTCCAAGGTGCTCAATATAGCATTGCTGGCTTTCCTCCTATTATTATTATTTATTAATTAATTAATTATACCCCGCCCATCTGGCTGGGTTTTCCTAGCCATTCTGGGTGACTGCCAAGCGTACCTTCCTCTTAGCACATTTCTCTCTTGCGTCCTGAGTTCGAGTTTCTTCAAAGCCCAGCACACCTTTGGTAGAGGCTGTTCTCCAACTGGAGCGCTCGCAGGCCGGTGTTTCCCAGTTGTCGGTGTTTATACTACATTTTTTAAAATTTGTCTTGAGAGAGTCTTTATATCTCTCTTGTTGACCACCAGTATTACGCTTTCCATTCTTGAGTTGGGTATAGAGTAGTTGCTTTGGAAGACAATAATCAGCCATCCACACAACATGACCAGTCCAACAAAGTTGATGTTGAAGAATCATTGTTTCAACCCTGGTGATCTTTGCTTCTTCCAGTACACTAGTATGTTCACCTGTCTTCGCAAGTGATGTGTAAAATTTTTCAGATGGAATCTTTCAAGGAGTTGGAGATGGTGCTTATAAGTGGTCCATGTTTCAGAAGCATACAGTAAGGTTGGTAGTACAACAGCTTTGTAAACAAGCATTTTGGTTTCCCTGCGAATGTCCCGGTACTCAAACACTTTGCACTTCAGTCAGGAAAAATCCGCACTTGCAGAGCTCAGGTGATGCTGGATTTCGGCATCAATGTTGGCCCTTGTGGAAAGATAACTGCCCAGGTAGGAGAAGTGATCAACATTTTCCAACATCACACCATTGAATAGGATTTGTGGCGCTATAGAGGGATTATTTTGTGCTTGTTGGTGCGGCACTTTGGGACCTATGCCAACGCTAATGCTGAGGTTCAAAGAAGAACCAGAGAACTAAAAAACACCTGGTGGATTTAAAAAAGCTCAAGATATCCAGCACTTAGCCGACACGCATGATGCACAGAGTGGAAATTGCATTCATGCCTTGTCCCTAAGGTCACCTAGTGAGTTTGCAGGAAACAAACCCAGGCAGCTCCGTATGGACCGGATCCGTTTGTTAGCAAGTTGCATGTAGGTGGTGCATCTACTGTACAGCAGCTTTCTAAGTGTTGTGTGTGTGTTGTGTGTCCCGTTGTCAGAATAACACACACACACACACACACACACACACACACACGTGTGTGTGAATAAGCACCCTGCACAGGCTGATCTTCATGAACCTGGTTCACAGGCAGGATTAATTTGCCTGAAAAGGTAATGAAGACTCGGCAACAGTCACTAAAAGGGATCCTTAAGGTGAAATACTCCCATTGTCTGTGAAAATTACTGTCGGCTAATGCGTGGCATTAAGTTTGACTGGAGGAGCAAAGAGTGCTGGCATCAGGCACATGGGTGCGCATTCTTGTGCAGCCGTATGCAAATACACACACACACACACACACACACACACACACACAGGGTTTCTGCTGGGCTTTAATTTAGCATCACAATAGCTGAAGGCCAAGCCTCTAATAGTTTCCAGCTCTGACCTTTCGGAGTTTGATTTATTTGTGACCCAGTAAAAGGTTCAGCGTGAGCATAATTGCATTGCAATGTGTTTCCTGCAAGAGAGATACTGGCAAAGATATTGATAGAATCAAATCTGGCTGCCTTTCTCCCAGCGTGGGATTCCATTAATGCAGAGAAAAGTCTGGAAGGGGGGGGGGAGAGAAGGCACAGAGAAGAAACACACACACACACACACACACACACACACACACACACCTCGGCTCTGAGGCAGGAGAGCTTCAGTGTCTAGAGAGGACTATGAGCCATGAAGGCTCTCCACACTCAGGTGCTGGAAACCACAGGAGGGGAGAGATGCTCTGGTGCTCAAATCCTGCTTTGCAGGCTTCCCATTGGGGCATCTGGTTGGCCACTGGGAGAACGGGATGCTAAACTGGATGGGCCAGGTTTGGTGGAATCACAGAATTGTAGAGTTGGAAAGGGGAGCCTGGTGGTCATCTAGTCCGACCTCCTGCAATGCAGGAATCGCAGCTGAGGAAGCCCTGACAGGTGGCCATCCAACCACTGGATAAAAACCTCCGAGGGAGGAGAGTCAAGAACCTTCCAAGGGAGTCCATTCATTCCACTATTGAACAGCTCTTCCTTTTAGCATCAGAAAGCGCAACTGCTCTCCATTTTGAAATGTGGGTGCTGATTTTCCTTGAGAAACGCACTGCATCATCTGTCTGTCTGTCATCTATCAACTATCTATCTATCTATCTATCATCTATCTATCTATCATCTATCTATCTCTATCTGCCTGCCTGCCTATCATATCTCTCTCTCTCTCTCTCTCTCTCTCTCTCTCTCTCTCTCTCTCTCTCTCTTGCATGTATCTACATCTCTCTATCTCTATCTCTCTATCCCTCTATCCCTCTATCTCTATCTCTCTATCTATCTACCATCTATCTCTATCTGCCTGTCTGCCTATCATCTCTCTCTCTCATGTATCTATATCTATCTCTCTATCTCTATATCTATCTCTCTATCATCTCTCTATCATCTCTCTATCATCTATCTATCTATCTATCTATCTATCTATCTATCTATCTGCATGCTGCCTGCCTGCCTATCATCTCTCTCTCTCTCATGTATCTATACCTATATCTATATCTATCTATCTATCTATCTATCTATCTATCTATCATCTATCTATCTATCATCATCTATCTATCTATCTATCTATCATCTATCTATCTATCTATCATCTATCTATCTATCTATCTATCATCTATCTATCATCATCTATCTATCTATCTATCATCTATCTATCTATCTATCATCTATCTATCTATCTATCTATCATCTATCTATCTATCTATCTATCATCTATCTATCATCTATCATATCTATTGATCGATCTTTCTATCATCTCTCTCTCTCATGTATCTATATCTATCTATCTCTATCTCTATCTATCTCTCTATCTATCTATCTATCATCTGCCTGCCTATCATCTCGCTAGCTAGCTATCTGTCATCCATCCATCCATCCCACCAGTCTCCCTCCATGCCCATCACTTTAGCTCCGATGCCAGCATTGCATGGGGTTGAGCTAGATGACCACCAGGATCCCTTCTAACTCTGCAGTTCTGTGAGTCCATGATCCTGCCTCTCGGCTTCCTCCCAGCCTGCTGCACTGGACCCTGTTCTTTTATTTACCCATATGCATTCAAAGCTGGATAAGGCAGTAAAAATTCAAATGAGGAGCCTGAGATTTTCAATCTTGCAAGCAAATTCAGGCTGTAAGAGTTTGACGGAGAACATTCCCCCTAAACCTTACATGAGCGACTTTTTTTTGAGCCAGCCATTCATTCAGAGATCTAAACTGTCAGCTTTAATCCTTGGAATATCAGGCGCCGCTCAGCATTTTAATGGATGGGCTCTACAGTTCTCCACTATCAGATAATTTCTTTTTATTTAAGCACTCTGAATTCAATGGGGGGAGCAGCAGAGACTCTAGCGAGGACTCGGTGCAGCTGTGGAGCTAGAGCTGCCTTCACAAACACCCTGCCCACCAAGAACCAAGCCATTCTCACTTGCCTCTGGGGCAGCTGGGAGTTCCCCCAGGGAGAAAAACAGAAACCCCTTTCATATACTTAAGAGGAGAATTTCTGGGAAGTCATATAAGCAGCACCTGGTAGTAGTGGACTCTCCTTCCCTGGAGGTTTTTCAGCGGAGTTTGGATGCTTTAGCTGAGATCCCTGCATTGCAGCGGGTTGGACGGGATGATAATAATAATAATAATAATAATAATAATAATAATAATAATAATTTATTATTTATACCCCGCCCATCTGGCTGAGTTTCCCCAGCCACTCTGGGCGGCTCCCAATCAGTGTTAAAAACAATACAGCGTTACATATTAAAAACTTCCCTGAACAGGGCTGCCTTAAGATGTCTTCTGAATGTCAGGTAATTATTTATCTCTTTGACATCTGATGGGAGGGCGTTCCACAGGGCGGGCGCCACTACCGAGAAGGCCCTCTGTCTGGTTCCCTGTAACCTCACTTCTCGCAATGAGGGAACCGCCAGAAGGCCCTCGGCGCTGGATCTCAGTGTCCGGGCTGAACGATGGGGGTGGAGATGCTCCTTCAGGTATACAGGACCGAGGCCGTTTAGGGCTTTAAAGGTCAACACCAACACTTTGAATCGTGCTCGGAAACGTACTGGGAGCCAATGCAGATCTCTCAGAACCGGTGTTATGTGGTCCCGGCGGCCACTCCCAGTCACCAGTCTAGCTGCCGCATTCTGAATTAGTTGTAGTTTCCGGGTCACCTTCAAAGGTAGCCCCACGTAGAGCGCGTTGCAGTAGTCCAAGCGTGAGATAACTAGAGCATGCACCACTCTGGCGAGACAGTTTGCGGGCAGGTAGGGTCTCAGCCTGCGTACCAGGTGGAGCTGGTAGACAGCTGCCCTGGACACAGAGTTAACCTGCGCCTCCATGGACAGCTGTGAGTCCAAAATGACTCCCAGGCTGCGCACCTGGTCCTTCAGGGGCACAGTTACCCCATTCAAGACCAGGGAATCCCCCACACCAACCCGCTCCCTGTCCCCCAAAAACAGTACTTCTGTCTTGTCAGGATTCAACCTCAATCTGTTAGCCGCCATCCATCCTCCAACCGCCTCCAGGCACTCACACAGGACCTTCACTGCCTTCACTGGTTCTGATTTAAAGGAGAGGTAGAGCTGGGTGTCATCTGCATACTGATGAACACCCAGTCCAAACCCCCTGATGATCCTTGGGGTCCCTTCCAACTTTGCACTACAATTCTATGATTTTATGAGTCTATGACCTCACTTGCTGCCTGGATGTTGGTACTGCAATGCTTCTTTTGACAAACTCATTGACTCTAACCGTAGCCGCCTAGAGTGGCTGGGGCAACCAAGTCAGATGGCTGGGGTACTACTACTAGTAGTAGTAGTAGTAGTAATAATAATAATAATAATAATAATAATAATAATAATAATATTAAAATACAACATTCTGTTAAACATTAAAAGCTTCCCTAAACAGGGTTGCCTTCAATAACTGGAGGAGGAGGAGGAGGAGGAGGAGGAGGAGGAGGAGGAGGAGGAGGAGAAGGAGAAGGAGAAGAAGAAGAAGAAGAAGAAGAAGAAGAAGAAGAAGAAGAAGAAGAAGAAGAAGAGGAAGAAGAAGAACAACAACAACAACTACTACTACTACTACTACTACTACTACTACTACTACTGGGCAGTTATGCTGACTCAGAAACCTTTTATTTCCTGAAACGTAGGAACCTTATTCCGAATCAGACAGTCTGCCTCATTGCGGCTGGGGTCTTTTTCTGTTCCACCTGGAGATGCCAAGGATTGAACTGGAACCTTCTGCAAAGTTCTGCATGCAAAGCAGAGGTGGTAGCCTCTCTCCAAACCTGCCTCTTGGGCTGCAGGACAGCTCCCTTGCCTCACCAAGGTCTTTTTTTGCTGGAATCCATCTTAGCTGGAGTCAGGTATGTCCTGTTTCCCGCCCAGCGGTGTCTTCACTGATCATTAAAGTCCTTTTTCTTATTTTTGACATACGTTTTACATGGAGATGTCAAGTATTGAACCAGAAAGTAAGTGTGTGTGTAGACAGCATCTTAAAAAGTAGAGACATCACCTTGCCAACAAAGGTCCGTATAGTAAAAGGTCCGTATAGTAAAAGCTATGGTGAAGTATGGTAGTGAGAGCTGGACCATAAAGAAGGCTGATCGCTGAAGAATTGATGCTTTTGAATTCTGGCGCTGGAGGAGACTCTGGAGAGTCCCATGGACTGCAAGAAGATCAGACCTGTCCATTCTGAAGGAAATCAGCCGTGAGTGCTCACTGGAAGGACAGATCCTGAAGCTGAGGCTCCAAGACTTTGGCCACCTCATGAGAAGAGAAGACTCCCTGGAAAAGACCCTGATGTTGGGAAAGATGGAGGGCACAAGGAGAAGGGGATGACAGAGGACGAGATGGTGGGACAGTGTTCTCGAAGCTACCAGCATGAGTTTGACCAAACTGCGGGAGGCAGTGGAAGACAGGAGGGCCTGGCGTGCTCTGGTCCAGGGGGTCATGAAGAGTCGGACACGACTAAATAAGTAAACAACAACAACTATGTGTCTATGCGTGTGCGTGTGCGTGTGTGTGTGAGTGTGTGTGTGTGTGTGTGTGTGTGTGTGAGAGAGAGAGAGAGAGAGAGAGAGAGAGAGAGAGAGAGAGAGAGAGAATCTAACACATATCACCTTCTTCCAGCATATGGTTGTGGTTTTTAATATTTTTGCTTTCAAGGAACCTTTTGCACATCAATTCATCTTCAGGTGAAACCCTGAACGTCTGCTACAGAACACCAGATCCTTGTAGTAGATTTTTTTGTGGGGGTTGTTTAGGGGATACCACCAGCTCACCCAGAACAGAAGCAGCCAGACGGTTGGGTCTCAGGGCTCCCTCTGGGAACAGAGATCACAATCTAAAACGCACCAAACCCTCCTCCCTCTGCAATTGTGCTTTTCAGGGCGCACTCGGGAGCGGAGGGACAATTGTCTGCCATCTGTGATCTTCTCTGTGAGGAACTCCAGATCAGCTTCCAAACAGTCCCCAAGTCTCCTGAAGCACAGTTTGAATATTATTGCGCTATGATAACCCACTAATCTCCACCCCCTTCCACAGAGCACATTCTGGAGCACATTTTTAGGGAATATACAAGGTTCCTTATACCGTCATAAGAGCAAATGACCCACATTGGCCAGCATCCAGTTCTTGCAGTGACCAACCAGATTATTATTATTATTATTATTATTATTATTATTATTATTATTGATTTTCAATTTTATACATTTCAATAATTTTACAATCATTTTAACATTTCAGAACTTGACTTCCTTCCCCCTCTTTCTGCGGTTCCTTAAATTTATTTTTAATATTTTCTGCATATCCTAATTAACATAATTTGCTCATTTATTAATCTACTTTAAATATACGCTCTTATAAAACTGCAGGTTTTTATGATAACAATGTTCTTATCTGTTTATAGATTATTTCTAAATATTCCATAAACCATTTTCGTTGTTTTATAAAAAGTTGTTATCTTGATTTCTTATTTTTCCAGTAAGTTTCCCCATTTCTGCATATTCCATAAGCTTTTGTATCCATTCTTCTTTCGCTGAGACTTCTTCTTTCCATTTTTGTGCAAGTAACATTCTTGCTGCTGTAGTTGCATATATGAATAAATTACTATATATTTTGGGTAGTTCTGTCCCTATAATTTCCAAAAAGAAAGCTTCTGGGAGTTTTTTTACAAACATTATTTTAAACATCTTTTTCAATTCATTATATATCATGTCCCAGTAAGCTTTAAGCTTACTACACTTCATTATATATCATGTCCCAGTAAGCTTTAAGCTTAAGCCAACTTTTAAAAAGCCATCTAGCCTCCTGTGGCAGGGAGTTTCATTGTTTAACCATGTGCTACATGAAGAAGGACTTCATTTTAAGTCAGGCAGGAGTCTGTTCCCAGCCCTAACAGAAGATGCCATTGGGGAACGAACCTTGGATTGAACCGCAGGTGCCCTAACTGCAGATATTTTTTTACAGGCTATTCCTTCTTTCATTCACTCAGGATTTTATCTGTTGCAGAAACTCCATCATGGGACACAATGATGATCAGTTCCGCTTCCATTCAGTTCAGACAGAGGCTCCCTAATTGGACAAGAACATTCATTTTCTAGGAAATTGCGGGCAGAAGTGTCATTCACAATTGTCAAACAGATCTTTAATTCATTTCCTTGCTGAAAGAAAGAAAGAAAGAAAGAAAGAGAGAGAGAGAGAGAGAGGTGTGGTGGGACATTTGCTCCACAAACCAAGTTATTCAGAGGAAGAGAGCAGAGAAATCTATTCCGAGACAAAGGCCAATGCATAATTGAAGAAATAAGCATTTACTTGCATGTTGCTGTTTTGAGTCCTGCTGGGAGATTCCCCAAGACAGGCCTTCCATTAGAAGAAGAAGAAGAAGAGTTTGGATTTGATATCCCGCCTTTCACTCCCTTTAAGGAGTCTCAAAGCGGCTAACATTCTCCTTTCCCTTCCTCCCCCACAACAAACACTCTGTGAGGTGAGTGGGGCTGAAAGACTTCAAAGAAGTGTGACTGGCCCAAGGTCACCCAGCAGCTGCATGTGGAGGAGCGGAGACACGAACCTGGTTCCCCAGATTACGAGACTACCGCTCTTAACCACTACACCATACTGGCTAACACTAACATTAGAGTGTTTGTTTTCACTTTTCCTTCTCCGTGTGCCTCGTGACCCAGGACACTTTGCAGATGGGCTATATAGTAAACAAGAAAGTTGCAAGGTCTTCCTTGGGGGACTTCAAAGTGCTAGCAGAGGAAGAAGTGATTGGAAAGAACTCTGCTCTGGAAAAACCATGCGCCTTTCCATCCAATGCATTTATTATCACATTCCAATATCTCAAGGGCTGCCACATGGAAAATGGAGCAAGTTTGTTTTCTCCAAACCAATAGAATCAAGTCACAAGAAAGGAGATTCTGACTAAACATCAGGAAGAACTTTCTGACAGTAAGAGCTGTTTGCATTGGAACGGTCTCCCTTGGGAGGTTGTGGACTCTCCTGCCTTAGAAGTTTTTAGGGTAAAGGTAAAGATAAGGTAAGGGATGCAGGTGGCGCTGTGGGTTAAGCCACAGAGCCTAGGACTTGCCGATCAGAAGGTCGGAGGTTCGAATCCCCATGACAGGGTGAGCTCCCGTTGCTCGGTCCCAGCTCCTGCCAACCTAGCAGTTCAAAAGCATGTCAAAGTGCAAGTAGATAAATAAGTACAGCTCCGGTGGGAAGGTAAACGGTGTTTCCGTGCGCTGCTCTGGTTCGCCAGAAGCAGCTTAGTCCTGCTGGCCACTTGACCCGGAAGCTGTACGCCGGCTCCCTCGGCCAGTAAAGCGAGATGAGCGCCGCAACCCCAGAGTAGGCCACAACTGGACCTAATGGTCAGGGGTCCCTTTACCTAAAGGTAAGGGATTCCTGGGACGGTTAAGTCCTGTCAAAAGGCAACTATGGGGTGCAGCCCTCGTCTCGCTTTCAGGCCCAGGGAGCCAGTGTTTGTCCACAGACAGCTTTCCAGGTCATGTGGCCAGCATGACTAAGCCGCTTCTGGTGCAATGGAACATTGTGGGAGAAACCAGAGCGCACATAAATGCCGTTTACCTTCTCGCCGCAGCGGTACCTACTTGCGCTGGTGTGCTTTTGAACTGCTAGGTTGGCAGGAGCTGGGACAGAGTAACAGGAGCTCACCCCGTCATGGGGATTCGAACCGCCGACCTTCTGATCAGCAAGCCCAAGAGGCTCAGTGGTTGAGACCACAGCACCACCTGCGTCCTTTTGGATGTCTTTAAGTATAGGTTGGATGGCTATCTGTCAGGGATGCTTGTTGAGATTCCTGCATTGCAGGGGGCTGGACTGGATGACCCCTGGAGGTCTTTTCCTACTCCACAAGTCTATGATTCTGTGATCTCCCCAATCTGCAGCCCATCACAATCCCATTAAAGTAGATTGTAATTGTATAAAGGTAAACAGGAAACAACACTTTCTCCTCATGTGGTCTCCAGAACCAGATATTCAGAAGCATGACTTCATCCAACTGCGTCGGAAAAACATGGCTATTATGGCTAATGGCCATCAGTAAGCATCTCCTCCTCTATAAATTTGTCTAATTCTCTTTTTATAGAATCATAGAATTGTAGATTGTATTACGATACTGGCAGTTTCATTTTCAGTTCATTTCCTGGGATTCCTGGCATGGAATTTGCCTTTTCCACAGCTGCAGCACTCTGGGTCAAGGTCTGCATTGAACTACCAGTGAGGACTTACAACTGTCCAGTTGTTGGCTATATTCCCTGCATTGCCTATAGATGTATGGCTGGAAGCAAACAAGAGATGCTCCCCCACTCGGGTGGTGGAATTGTGTGGGTGCAGCGACAGTGGCCTATGGCAAGATATACAAGTTCTCCTGGACCTCTCAAGACCTTGCGAGATCTCACCAGAAGCCGGTGGAGGGAAAGAAAGGCTTGGGTGGACCTTCCCATTTGGCCTCCGGTGTTGAATCAGGATTGGCCGTTCCTTGTAGGCAGAGCCCTGACAGAGCTCAGCGATGCCTTCTGCACTTGGTGAGTCCCCTCCATCCTTCATTCTGTCTGGACTAACAGCAGCCTTAATGTCTGTAGCACCAAAAGGCAATATACCGTACTTTTCCGTGTATAAGACTAGTTCCCCCCCTTAAAAATAATGCTAAGAAGTGGGAGTTGTGTTATACATGGGTTGTGCATAGGGTGGATGTTTGATTGGTTTCTGCCCGCTATTGTGCGTGTTATTGGTTGTTGGGTCATAGAATCATAGAATCATAGAGTTGGAAGAGACCACAAGGGCCATCGAGTCCAACCCCCTGCCAAGCAGGAAACACCATCAGAGCACTCCTGACATATGGTTGTCAAGCCTTTGCTTAAAGACCTCCAAAGAAGGAGTCAATGGGTGGTGTTGATTGGCCAATGCTGCGGCAGTTGGGCGGTCGATTGGCAGCTTCTGCCAGCAAGAGGGCAGACGGGAGGTGGGTTTAGCGATGCATTCCCCCCCTTAAAAAAGCTCAAGAACCCACAGTAAACCCCCCCCAAAAAAAATCTCAACAACTCTGGGCAATCCTCCCCCAAAACATCTCAACAACTTTTTGCCATCTCCCCCATTTTCTGAAATTTCAGTCCCCCCAAATAAGGGGCGTCTTATACATGGGGGCGTCTTATAGACGGAGAAGTATGGTGGTAAGTCGGGGGTGGGGGGAACCTGCCCTTAATATATATCAGCATTATCATTTGTATCCTTTATTTCCAAAGAGAAGACCAGGCTCCAGGCAGATGGCAACATGAAAAAATGCATAGTGAACATAACAAATAACAATAAAGAAAACACACCCAAAAGTACACAACCAAATGGAACAGTTTCCACATAAATCTCAGTAAGATCTAAAAAAAGAGATACAAAAAAATTAATATCAACATCAGCCACAAAAACCCGCAGCAAAAGTCCGTCAGCAATCCCCCAGTCCTCTGCGTACAAAGTGCAACAATAAAAGAGAACACCATCTGAATGACAATAATGAACTAGAATAAATGCAACAGCCCAATGCAAACACTTTTTCAGCTGCCAAACAGTAAAATACTCCAGTTTCTAAACACCGTAAAGTGTGAATTGGAAGTCGGAGAAAAACAGCTTAACAGCCTGTTGTCAATAAGCAAGGCTGTCAGTCGGCATAAACAGTCTTTTGCAGGTGAGCGCCACTGACAGCTGCCAAAAGTGTTTTGAACTTTCAGCCCCGTCATCTTCTTCAGCGGAGTATCTTGAAGCAGAAAGCAATCAGGTCAAAGTGGATCCAGAAGAATTGCGTCAGAAGGTTCTGCTGGATCAGGTCCAGCCTCCTGTTCTCCCAGACACCTGTGGGAAACCAGCAAGCAGTATCCCAGTGCAAATGGACTCACAGCTGTCCATGGAGGCGCAGGTCAATTCTGTGTCCTGGGCAGCTGTCTACCAGCTCCATCTGGAACGCAGGCTGAGACCCCACCTGCCCGCAGACTGTCTTGCCAGAGTGGTGCATGCTCTGGTTATCTCACGCTTGGACTACTGCAATGCGCTCTACGTGGGGCTACCTTTGAAGGTGACCAGGAAACCGCAACTAATCCAGAATGTGGCAGCTAGACTGGTGCCTGGGAGCGGCCGCCGAGACCACATAACACTGGTCTTGAAAGACCTACAGTATTTTTCGCACCATAGGACGCACCGGACAATAGGACGCACCTTGTTTTAGAGGGGGGAGAACAAGGACAAAAAATTCTCCCGCTCTCTGCCCAGTGCCCCTTCAGTGAAGCGGCAGGAGGCGCTGCACAGAGAGTGGGAGAATTTTCCCCCTCTTGTTTTCCCGCTCTAAAACAAGGTGCCGTTTAAGGTGCGTTCAGGCGACTACCTTGGAAGCCGGGAGAGCGAGAGGGGTCGGTGCGCACTGACCCCTCTCGCTCTCCAGGCTTCAGGTTCCTTTCGACCTGCTCTTTGGGGCTGGGGGGGGGGAGCCCACCACCAGCCCCAAAGAGCAGGTCAGGGAGCAGCGGAAAGGCGCAGCAGAGAGGCTCCTGCCATAGGCGCGTGTCACCTCTCCAGCCGGGAGAGGGTCGCGGGGGGCTTCTTTAGCCCAGTGCGCGCTCTACCGACTGGAGAGCTGATGCGCGCCTATGGAGACTCCTGCCATAGGTGCGCGTCACCTCTCCAGCCGGGAGAGGGTCGCGGGGGGCTGCTTTAGCCCCGCGCGCGCTCTCCTGGCTGGAGAGGTGACACGCAGCTATAGAGGCTCCTGCCATAGCCCCGCGTTACCTCTCCAGCCGGGAGAGGGTCGCAGGGCTATGGCGTCTTCGCTCCATAGGACGCACACACATTTCCCCTTCATTTTTGAAGGGGAAAAAGTGCGTCCTATAGAGCGAAAAATACGGTACATTGGCTCCCAGTACGTTTCTGGGCACAATTCAAAGTGTTGGTATTGACCTTGAAAGCCCTAAACAGTCTCAGCCCAGTATACCTGAAGGAGCATCTCCACCCCCATCGTTCAGCCCGCACACTGAGATTCAGCACCGAGGGCCTTCTGGCGGTTCCTCGCCGCAAGAAGTGAGGTTACAGGGAACCATGTAGAGGGCCTTCTTGGTAGTTGGCAGTGGCGCCTGCCCTGTGCAACGCCCTCCCAGCAGATGTCAAGGCAATAAACAACTATTTTACTTTTAAAAGACCACCTGTAGGCAGCCCTGTTTAGGGAAGTTTTTAATGTCTGACACTGTATTGTTTTTGTTATTTGGTTGGAAGCCGCCCAGAGTGGCTGGGGAGACCCAGTCAGATGGGCAGGGTATAAATAATAAATTATTATTATTATTATAATATACCCAATGGCTGAGGGAGCTGGGGATGTTTAGCCTGGAGAAGGGGAGACTGAGAGGAGATATGAGAGCCACCTCCCAATCTCTAAAGAGCTACCACACAGGGCATAGGACAGGCGGCAGGGGGCACACCAGGTGCCACCCTGATGGGGGGTGACAAAATGGCAGGCGGCACTCACCGCAGGGCCTTCAGCATGCACAAGCCATGTGTCTCAGCGCCTGCAGGCTCCGTGCTGTCTGTCCGCTGCCTCCCTCTCAACTATAGGGTGGCTGTGGCCCTGCGGTGCACCCTGTCCCTATGGCCTCCCCATGCCCCATGGTGCATGTGCCCATAGGGACGGGGCATGCGGTGCCTATAGAGACAGGATGGGACATGCGGTGCCCATAGGGACGGCATGGCAAGTGGGGCACGCTGCACTCATAGGGACAACTGTCCCATTCTGTCCCTATGGGCGCCATGTGCCCCACCCCTATGGGCAGGTTGCCCCATCCCTGGGCACGCCGCCCCAGGTGCCCAAGAGCCTTCTTCTGCCACTGCCACTACATGGAAGATGGAGCAAGCTGGTTTTCTGTTGTTCCAGAGGTTGGGATCCAATCCATCATGGGTGCGGCCAGAATTTTTGTTGGGCCAGCAGGCCTTTTGTTAGGGGGCAGAACCTCAGTTTGTTATGGATTTGTATTGGTTTTTATTGATTTAGTGGGGCAGCTGCCTCTCCCTGCCCCACCCACTTGGCTATGCCCATGCAACCCATGGATTCAAGTTACAAGGAAGGAGATCACTGCCTCCCAAGAGTGGAGGTTCTATAGTTTAAGTCGCTTCAGCAAAGACACCACAAAGCGATGACTGGGAGGGAGAAGGGGGGTTTTCTGAGATGGTGTTCCAGTTCTGGTTTGCTCTCCCCAGGCTTGTCCGGTGCTGGATCTGATGAACTTTAGGCATCCATGTCAGACCTCTTCATTTGCCCTCCCAGTCTTTTCAGATTTAATCTGTTGTATGTTTTTGAGTTTTGCTGGCAATTATTATTTTTTTTGCTGCTCCTATTTGTGTGTTTTGGGGAGATTATTCTAATGTTCTTTTGCATTAATTATTGTTGTGTTGCATTTATTCCTTCTTTGATGTACGTGAGACACCTGGAAAACTCCCCGAATTATGAGGCGAGATCCAGTTTTGTTTCGGAAGAAGCAAATGGAATTAAACAGACACCTGCAGAAATGGATGAGGCGGCTGGAAGGGAGGAGGCAGCTCTGAGATCCAAGCTGTTTAAGATATAACAGGTCAAACCTGGAACATCAGAAGCTGGTGTCAAGTCAGCAACACAGCGCAACATGAGATGTGACACTCGGGTGGCACTGATCCAAATGCCACCCTGCTCTCCTTACCATATCTGGCAAAATGGCTTTAAATGTGCGTTTTTGTAGGACGTCAGAGCAAAATTGCCTCCACCTGCTAGGACTGCTCTGTGGCCACAGCGACAACAGATCTGGATTTTCCACTCTGTCATTTCCTGCGCATTTGCCCTTCAGGGGTTAAATCACATCTCCAATTATCCAGTCATAAATAGTAGCATATCTTACTCTCCTCCTAGGAACGGAAAATGCTCCATTTCCTCCTGGTGCTTTATCTTCACATTATTGCCCCCTTGTGGCTGCCGGGGCGTCTCTCTTCCCTCCAAGGCTTTCACCTGCCCATATTTCAAAAGACACTGCTTTTCTCTCCTGCAAAGTGCGGGTGGAAGTTGCAAGGAGCTTGCTGGGCTTCAGGTGATGCATCTGCCTGCAAGTGCAAGAGGACCCAGTCTCTATGACAGCATCACACAGGTAGGGAACTGAGTGTGACATAATAGCCATTGTTATATCCCTCATTTATTTAATTGAGGGATCTTTACCCCATTGTTCAGTGAAATGACTCGTGGAATGTGAAATTGGGTTGGCGCAATGTTGGAAACTCAGTGCCTACCATGAAGAAATCATAGAATCCTAGAGTTGTAGGATTGGAAGGGACCCGAGTCATCTAGTCCAACCTCCTGCAATGCAGGAATCCCAGCTCAAGCATCCCTGCCAGATGGCCATCCAACCTCTGCTTAAAGGTCTCCAAGGAAGGAGAGTCCACCACCTCCTTAGGGAGACCGTTCCAGTGTCAAACAGCTCTTGCAAGAGGAAGTTCTTCCTAATGTTTCATCAAAATCTCCCTCCTTATCAATGGAAACCATTGGTTTAGGTTCTTACTCCATCTTCCATGTGGTAGCTCTTTAGATATTTGAAGTGTCAGGAGTCCAGTTCCCGGCTTGATAACACAGTGAGTGTAGTTAATTAAAAAGGATGATTTATTGTCAAAACAAACAGATAGCTCTGGACGGCTTTAACACAGCCTTCGCCATCATCAATCAAGATAACCCTTCTGAAGACTGCTTCTGGCGTGACCAGAAGCAACTGGACTTTCGCTTCATACGTCTTTTGTTTTGCTTCCTGTCTTGCAGCCCTCCCATTCGCCGAGACCTTGGCCTGAGTGGATCAGCTCCCTCCTCTTCCCCATTCTCTGAGAGGCCGTCTCTTAGCTCTCTCCCGCCTGTTTGTGCTTCCGGTGAGCTTTGACTGCGTCCTAGTCTGCTCTCAGCCATTCCCTTATCAACCAGCATTCCAAGAGGTGGGGGAGTTGGCCCCAGCTGATACTCATCCTGCATGGCGGTTAACCCTCTCTGTTCCTGGCTGCTTTCTTCAGTTGGCTGTAACCCTTCCCTGGAAGCTGGCTCCTTCATGACATACCCAGTTCCTTCAATCATTCCTCATCAGTTTCCAGACCCTTGACCATCTTGGTTGCCTCCTGCACACATTCCAGCAAAGCCAAGTGGCTGCTCTGTGACTTAAGATGACGCCCTTCTCATCAAAATAAGTAAGTTCCTTGCAGCTTTCACAGTATCTAATTTGCATGAGATATTGGAAGGATTGGTTAAATCTTTTGAGACTGAAAAGCCAGTGATAGTTTTCTACAGATATCAGGTCTCAATTAATCAGTTTGACATACAGCATCTGAGAAGTCAATGGAATAAAGCATTGGACAGTCCTATGGGAAAATGTTTTAGCTTCTATAGCTAATGTGCCGTTAGGTTGTGAACTATGCCATTTACAATAAAAATAATATTTAGAATTTAGTGGACCCCCCCATTGCATATAGAAAGGGATTATCTGCAAGAACATGTTGCTGGAGCTGTCATAAGGATAATGCCTCTTTGAAGCCCATGTCCACCCAATGTCTGGAGGAAAGAATCGGGGTGTATCAATATTCCTTTGGGGGAGAATTTAAAATTCTCTGATGATAATATTATTTCAACCCCTATACCAGCTATGTGGGGTTGGGCAGTGGGTCAACATAGATGGGCTCTCCATGCCCTGACATCTGCCCAAAGACTGATATGGATTTGTGGGAAAGAGAACACTACTATGCCCCTTTGAGCAATGGAGAGAAGGTAGGGCAACTCTTGCCATAGACAAACTGGTTGCATTCAGACACAGATTGTATATGGATTAATACAAGGATATTTGGAATGCATACGTAGCCATGATAATGTCTTGCTAGTTATTTTATGTTAGCTGGAATAACCATATTGCTTAAAGGTAAATGTACCCCTGACCGTGCTGGACCATAGAGAGCTGGACCACAAAGAAGGCTGATCGCCGAAGAATTGATGCTTTTGAATTATGGTCCTGGAGAAGACTCTTGAGAGTCCCATGGACTGCAAGAAGATCAAACGCATCCATTCTTAGGGAAATCAGCCCTGAGTGCTCACTGGAAGGACAGATCGTGAAGCTGAGGCTCCAGTACTTTGGCCACCTCATGAGAAGAGAAGACTCCCTGGAGAAGACACTGATGCTGGGAAAGATGGAGGGCACAAGGAGAAGGGGGCGACAGAGGACGAGATGGTTGGATAGTGTTTTCGAGGTTACCAGCATGAGTTTGACCAAACTGCGGGAGGTAGTGGAGGACAGAGGTGCCTGGCGTGCTCTGGTCCATGGGGTCACGAAGAGTCGGACTAAACGACTAAACAACAACAACCCCTGACCGTTAGGTCCAGTCGTGGCCAATTCTGGGGTTGCGGCGCTCATCTCGCTTTATTGGCTGAGGGATCCAGCATACAGCTTCCGGGTCATGTGGCCAGCATGACTAAGCCACTTCTGGCGAACCAGAGCAGCGCACGGAAACGCCGTTTACCTTCCTGCCGGAGCGGTACCTATTTATCTACTTGCACTTTGATGTGCTTTCGAACTGCTAGGTTGGCAGGAGCAGGGACCGAGCAATGGGAGCTCACCCCGTCACGGGGATCCGAACCGCCAACCTTCTGATCGGGAAGCCCTAGGCTCAGTGGTTTAACCCACAGCGCCACTCGTGTCCCAACCATATTGCTTATATACCTGTATTTCATATTGTATCACCATTTCAAGTACTTCTTTTCTTTTCCTCCCCCCCTTTTCTTTCACTTTATCTTCTCACTGGAAATTTTGAACAAAACATAAAAAGGTGAGATTCTAGCCCTCATGGTTCTGAATGAGGAATGTTGGAAGCTGCTTTCTTCTGAGCCAGACCAGGGGGGGGGCACCTAGCTTAATATTCTCTATGCCAGGGGTCAGCAACCTGCAGCCCATGGGCCACAAGCACTGACGGAGGAAGAGGAATGCGGGGGGAGCGCAATGCCCCTGGCAGCGCAATCCCAGCAGGGTGCCATCACGGCTGCTGCCCCGCCCCACTCCCAGGACACATGCCAGCCCTGCCCCCGCCTGCTCTCCGCCCCCCAGTGCCGGAGGATGAAGCTCTGCCACTGGCCACAAGGGGCCCACAGGGGTCATTTAAACGGCCCACAAGCTGCACCCTGTCACGGTCCGGGCTACGGGTGATCAAAGCCCCAGCTGAGGATGTCAGGACCAGGGGCAAGATGGCAGGGTGGGAGCAGGAATGAGAGTCCAGAAGCCAGGGGTCCGAGGGTCAGGAAGAAGGGAGTCACGAAGTCAAGGCTCCGAGGGTCAAGAAGGAAGGAGTCAAGAAGCTGAGGTTCAAGGATCAGGAAGCAGGAAGCTCAAGGCAGGAGGTGTGTTGCTGTGGCAAAGAGCCGAAGGGAAATGCTGACCTTATATCCCTTCCCGGCTCTTAGAATCACAGAATCACAGAACTGTAGAGTTGGAAGGGACCACGAGGGTCATCTAGTCCAACTCCCTGCAACACAGGTATATTTTGCCCAACGTGGGGCTCAAACCCACAACCCTGAGATTAAGAGTCTCCTGCTCTACCGACTGAGCTACTTGCCACCAGCTGCTGTGAGTTACCAAGCAGCCTCACCTGTGTGGCCGTGCCTTGCCTCTCCAGAACAAGCTTAGGAAGGCCCCAGTCCTGCGAAGCCCTACTGGTCACAGGGCCTGGCTCCTGCACACACTCCTGACACGCCCAAACCAAGCCACTGGCTCGGTGAGTCCCTGCGCAGTGTGCTAAACCAGCGCAGCATGGAGCTGGGACTCGCTTCCACAGCACCGGAAATTCATAGAATCATAGAATCATAGAATCATAGAATCATAGAATCACAGAGTTGGAAGAGACCACAAGGGCCATCGAGTCCAACCCCCTGCCAAGCAGGAAACACCATCAGAGCACTCCTGACATATGGTTATCAAGCCTCTGCTTAAAGACCTCCAAAGAAGGAGACTCCACCACACTCCTTGGCAGCAAATTCCACTGTCAAACAGCTCTTACTGTCAGGAAGTTCTTCCTAATGTTTAGGTGGAATCTTCTTTCTTGTAGTTTGGATCCATTGCTCCGTGTCCGCTTCTCTGGAGCAGCAGAAAACAACCTTTCTCCCTCCTCTATGTGACATCCTTTTATATATTTGAACATGGCTATCATATCACCCCTGAACCTCTTCTCTTCTCCAAATTGCGCCTGCGCAGACGCGATCTGGCCCATGGAGCGATCTCCACGGAAGTGAACCAGCCCAGGCCAGGTAAACCTTGCTGCCCCCTGGTCTACGCTGACTGGCAGCCATAGCTCTGCCCGGTTTCAGGAAAGGTGGCTCTCTGAGTCCTGCCTGGAGGTGATGTCTGGGGTGGAACCTTTTGAATGCAAAGCAGAAGCTTCACCAGTGAATTTCCATTTGTCTTCCTGAAAGTACGGTCCGTGTCCTCCCCTCTGTTTTATATTCCACTCCTCATTCCGTTCTCTTGATTTGATCTCCGAGAGACGAAGGTTGGGCTGCTTCTCTGTTGCCCAAGTGACTCACCCTCTGACTCCCAGCTGCCGATGCAACATGCAAAGGATGAGAGGAGGGAGGGGGCTGCATCTGATCTCCACTTCCAGGACATCTAAATCCGACTCAGGATCCCCACTTCACACAACGCCACAATCACCAAAGTAGAAGATTTATCCGTGCACATTTGCTAAGGCCTTCAGAGCCCACCTTCCTGTCCCAAGACGGGATCACAAAGGCAGCGAATAATGATTTAAAATGTGACAAACAATAAAACCATTTAAAACAAGAGCATTGAAACCAAACGGCATACACAGCAGCAGTTTGGAAAGAGAGAAGACTAGGAAGGGAAATGGGAACCCTGGGCTTCTGCCCCGATGGCACTGCTTTGATTTGCCAATGGAAGGTAGACCAGAGGAGACGAAGCAGGTTCCTGGGGAGGGGAAAGATCCATCCAGGTTTGCTCTGCATTTATCCAACTGTTGTTGTTGTTTAGTCGTGTCCGCCTCTTTGTGACCCCCTGGACCAGAGCACGCCAGGCCCTCCTGTCTCCCACTGCCTCTCGCAGTTTGGTCAAACTCATGCTGGTAGCTTCGAGAACACTGTCCCACCATCTCGTCCTCTGTTGTCCCCTTCTCCTTGTGCCCTCCATCTTTCCCAGCATCAGGGACTTTTCCAGAGAGTCTTCTCTTCTCATGAAGTGGCCAAAGTCTTGGAGCCTCAGCTTCAGGATCTGTCCTTCCAGTGAGCACTCAGGGCTGATTTCCTTCAGAATGGAGAGGTTGGATCTTCTTGCAGTCCATGGGAATCTCAAGGTGATAGGATGCCCATCTTTAAAGAGCCAAAGGGAGGATGCAGCAAGTTTTTTCTAAAGATAGTTTAGAACCAGGGGTCAGCAAACTTTTTCAGCAGGGGGCTGGTCCACTGTCCCTCAAACCTTGTGGGGGGGCGGACTATATTGTGAAAAGAAGAAGAAAAAAGAATGAATTCCTATGCCCCAGAAATAACCCAGAGATGCATTTTATATAAAAGCACACATTCTACTCATGTAAAAACATGCTGATTCCCAGACCGTCTGCGGGCTGGATTTAGAAGGCGACTGGGCCGCATCCAGCCCCTGGGCCTTGTTTGCCTACCTCTGGTTTAGATGGCCATCTGCTGGGGATTCTTCAGCTGTGATTCCTGCATTGTGACGGGTTGGGCTGGCTGATTCTTGATGGTTCTATGGTTCAATAAATGCTATGAATTCAATGAAGTTGGAGCCTTTTCACCATCCCTTTGAGTCCCTTTGAGATCTTTGTAAGTTGAGGTGACCAGAACTGGACACAGCATTTCACGTACGGCCAGATGAATACTTTTTAGCAGTTAAATGGTTTCCCCCTGCCTTTGTGCTGAGAAAGCCCTACTTTTGATCCAAAAATCAAAATGGAGAAGAACCAATGCTGTTAACTCAGGGACGGAGAGGATTAACCCAGCCAGCAAATAAATGATTCAGCAAAGAACTCCTGGCCGAAATCACATCTGTGCAGAATCGCTGCAGAAGGACAACCCTGGAAATGCATGTTCTCCTCCTCCCCTGAGTCCCAGTGCTGTTCCTCCTCTCCCTTGGCTCACCCAACCCCTCCAAAGGGAGCCCACCCTGCGGCCCAGCCCATGCCATGTCTCCTGCCGCTACAGAGTGTGGGAGACGATCGCTGTGGAAACGGCTCACCACCTGAAGAGCAGCTGTTCCCCCCCCTCTTTCCAACGCACACTTGAAGCAAACGTGGCCTGCTTAATGAGCCAGGATGCAAGCAGTCTGCAGCAGCCCCCGTTCAACGGCCTCTTTCGCTCCCAGGCTGTGAGATGAATATGTTAACAGGGAGCCTTTGGAAAAGGAGAGACCTGTTTGCAAATGGCTCAGCAGAATGTGCTCCCACCCCCTCCACCCTGCCTGCTCCATCATCTAGTGGCGGCAGGGAGAATGGTAGCACAGGGGGAGAGAGCACGCTTTGCATGCAGAAGGTCCCAGGTGTCACCCCCAGAATATTTAGGTGGGGATGAGAAAGACCCTACCAAAAACCCAGGAGATGTCGCCAGTACTGAGCAAAGTGGGGGGAAGATGGCAGCTCAGCCATAGAACAACCCTTTCGTATGCAGAAGGTCCCTTCCAACTCTACGATTCTGTGCTGGAAGAGATTCCTGTCTCAATTCCTGGAGAGCTGTTGCCAGTCAGTGTAGACAATATTGAACTAGGTGGGGCAATGGTCAGGTTCAGTATAAGGCAGTGTTCAGTGTTGGATATGGGCAGATGGCCAGTACAGCAACCCTGGCCCTGTGGGGGGAATGTGCCCCTGGGGGTTCATGGATGGGGGCTCATGCTGAATCCCCAGACCTTATTCAGTAATGCATTACAGGAGAGACACCAAAGGACCGGCCAGGGCAGTTGCATTAAGACCGAAACAGTATAGAGGAAATATGCCTCATCTGAGCTGTTTCGTCCTCTGGGCAGCCAGCAATTTTCCATCTCTCATCCAACCACAGTCCTTGGAAAAACTTACATCAACCCTATTATTATTATTATTATTATTATTATTATTATTATTATTATTATTAACCCACCTAACCCAGGAGCTGTTGTTTAAGCAACACATGCAAAATAAGAAGCAAATAACATATGTCCTTGTTCTTCAACACCAACTTCGTTGGACTGCTCATGTGGTTCGGGTGCCTGATGATCATCTTCCAAAGCAACTACTCTAGTCCAAACTTAAAGATGGAAAGCGTAATGCTGGTGGTCAACAAAGGAGATTCAAAGACTCTCTCAAGGCAAATCTTTAAAAATGTAGTATAACACCAACAATTGGGAAACACTTGCCAGCGAGCGCTCCAGCTGGAGAACAGCCTTTGCCAAAAGCGTCATGGACTTTGAAGACACTCAAACTCAGGACGCAAGGGAGAAACGTGCTAAGAGGAAGGCACGCTTGGCAAATCCACACCGTGATCCACTCCTGCCCGGAAACCGATGTCCCCACTGTGGAAGGACGTATGGGTCCAGAATTGGCTTCCACAGTCACTTACGGACTCACTGTTAAGACCATTTTATCATGTGTATCTGAAGAAGTGTGCATGCACACGAAAGCTCATACCAAGAACTAACTTAGTTGGTCTTTAAGGTGCTACTGGAAGGGGAAAAAAATTTTGTTTTGACTATGGCAGACCAACACGGCTACCTATCTGTAACTGTTAAGACCATGTTCATGGAAGACAATCTTACTCAGCTACGAGGGATCGCCGAAGAAGAAGAGAAGAAACTAGTTACATAGAAGGTGATAAACAGTTTACATTACCGAAAAAGTTTTCCAATGTGGGGGGAATACTCTGTTTTCATTTATTGCCATGCACATAGTGAAGCTGTGCCATTCAGTTATAAGAGCATTTGTGCTTCAAGCTATGTGCAATTTTTCCCTCCCAGAAATGCTATTTGCCATATTTCCTTCTACCAAATTGTCAGTGAAGCACCCTCTAAGTTCTTCCAGTATTCTGCTATTATGAGCCTAGCCACTAGTAGAAGATAACTTATGAGACTGTAAGTTAATATTGTCTCCCATGAGAAGATTGAGGCACACCAGCTTTCAACATTTGGAGAAAGTTTGGCCAATAATTGCTTTTATTTGGGCTAATACTTCCTCCCCAATTTATTTGTTTATTACTGCACATGCGGAGCCCTCCTTTCACCTCATCTGGAGTTGCTTTTCACTCTCACGGTCACCACTTGTTGGGTCAGGCCACTATCTTGCATACCTGACCCTGGCATCACTGATAAGGGATTTCCCAGAAATTCAGCCTCGGTCCATGCCCTGCAGGACCCTCTTAGCAGACGTGGTTTGGATTGGCAGCCCAGCAGCACATTTGAAGGGACAAGCTTGCTGGACCCCATGGACAGATCCTGCATCCTCCCAGCAGCCAGGTTATCACATTGCAGCTATGACTGTCATGCAACTCACACAGCTGTGTCATTTTTTGGGGTGGGCACATAAGGCTGTAATGAGCAAAGCCAACACACTCCTCTTACCCAGAAAGCTGGAAGACACTCAAAGTGTTATAAATTTCAACTTTCAAGATTTAATTTGCCCTTCTAGGTCTCACCCATTTTTCTGAGAAAATAATGGAAGGAGCAAAATCCTTTTGTTCCTCTGCTTCTCATTTCAACAAACGACCACGGCTTCCTCTGCCGAAAGAGCACCGTGTAATTCTCTTTCCAATAAGACAAATGTACGAGGCTAAGACAAAGCAAGACACACAAATGCCATTTCTGAAGAACACTTAGCAATAATCTAATTCAGCTGTGTTTTATCGCACATAAAGCTTCATACGTCAGCAGAGAGGGTTTTTTTCTGGATGGCTGTGCTAACAAAATATTTCAGCTGCATTTTTTTCCTCCCTGAGTAGCAAGCACGGTGTCATTGCAACATTTATAGCCATATATCCATATATCCAGCCTGTTAATCATCAAAAAACCCATGGTGTAATGATGTCCCACCATCATTAGGAAGAACTTTCTTATGGCAAGAGCCGTTCGACAGTGGAATGGACTCCCTCAAAAGGTAGTGGGCTCTCCTTCATTGGATGTTGTTAAACAGAAGTTGGGTGTCCATCTGTCAGGAATTCCTTAACTGTGTTTCCTAGGTGAGTCTATGATCATGCAGCCCACCAAATGTGATCCCAAAGCCAGAGTGGTTGGAAGGCAAGAAGCACTGTGCTCCCTGCAAACAGATGCCAGTGCTCCTTGCCTCACTCTGAGTGGGTGACGATATTGTGGTGAGTTTGGGGAGTCAGTCTGCATGGTGTCCTGAGCCCCTTCTAGTTTGGAAGGTCCTGGATCCAACAAGGGTGAAAATCTAGTGGAGGAGTCGATTGTTGAACCAGTCAGACAAGATCCTTTGTGAGACAATGACCATAGATGGTCACCTAAGTACCCCCATTTGTCTCCTTGTCTAGGCAATGACTTCTGGTCCGAGTAGTTAAGCACCATAAAGGTAAAGGTAAAGGACCTCTGGCGTTAAGATAAACTTTATTCACATTAGCCAACGGCCATAGCAACATTAAACAAGCAATATATACAAATAAAATATATACAAATAAAAAAGACAGAAATGGGTAAAAAGGGCAACCAAATGGCCAAATGGCCAAATGAACCAAATGGTTCAGATAGTGCAAGGACCCCTGACAGTTGTCCAGTCGCAAATGACTATGTGGTTGCGGCGCTCATCTCACTTTACTGGCCAAGGGAGCCGATGTTTGTCCACAGACAGTTTTTCTGGGTCATGTGGCCAGCATGACTAAGCTGCTTCTGGTGAAACCAGAGCAGCACACAGAAATGCCATTTACCTTCCTGCCGGAGCGGTACCTATTTATCTACTTGCACTTTGATGTGCTTGTGAACTGCTAGGTTGGCAGGAGCAGGGACCGAGCAACGGGAGCTCACCCCGTCGCAGGGATTTGATCCGCCAACCTTCTGATTGGCAAGCCCAAGGCTCAGTGGTTTAGACCACAGTGCCAACCGTGTCCCTGGTTAAGTACCATAATCACAGGCTAATAGGTGGGCCTTGCACACCTACCCTCACCTGGCTGAGGAATGAAAGGCAATGGGCAAGGCAGTTGTGAGCTGAGAGAAGTGTGTGTGTGTGGGAGAGATTACAGTATCTTGGGGAATGAGAATGATACCTATGAATGTCAAGGGACTTGGGTAATCAATGTGCCCCCAGAGAGACTGGAGACAGACAGGTAGGGACTGCACGAATTGGAGGCCAGACACATCTCATAGGAAGGTAAGAACAGGATCAGGCCAGTAGTCCATCTAGTCTAGCATCCACAAGGAAACCTGAGCACAACAGCAATTCTCCCCTCCTGTGGTTTCCAGCTACTGGTATTCAGAAGCATCTATTGCCTCCAAAGGTGGAGGCAGAGCAGAGCCACCATAGCTAGTAGCCATTGACAGCTCTCTCCTCCAAGAACCTTCTCTCTATTAAAGGTCACAGTCCATCACACTTTTGCTGCATGAGAATACTCGTGTGTAGGCACCTGCTTAGAAGCTTCCGCCCATTTAGCAGAATTTCTGGAAACAGTGGTCAGCAGTTGAAGTGACACTTTAAGATGAAACACTCACAGACCCTGTACAACTCAGTCAAGTGATTTATTGCTTGACAGGTCACAAACGCATCACGGTAGCACTATTTACAATCGTTATACCAATAGCTCCAATGGCACACTTACATTTCAGCCCCTCTTTCTCTTTAGCCACAACGTAGGCAGACACAGTCTATCGGCAGTTGTGACGCAGCATTTTGCAGACAGCATTTGTTGGTTGTTGTTTAGTCGTTTATTCGTGTCCGACTCTTCGTGACCCCATGAACCAGAGCACGCCAGGCACTCCTGTCTTCCACTGCCTCCCGCAGTTTGGTCAGACTCATGTTTGTGGCTTCAAGAACACTGTCCAACCATCTCGTCCTCTGTCGTCCCCTTCTCCTTGTGCCCTCCATCTTTCCCAACATCAGGGTCTTTTCCAGGGAGTCTTCTCTTCTCATGAGGTGGCCAAAGTATTGGAGCCTCAGCTTCAGGATCTGTCCTTCAAGCGAGCACTCAGGGCTGATTTCCTTCAGAATGGAGAGGTTGGATCTTCTTGCAGTCCATGGGACTCTCAAGAGTCTCCTCCAGCACCAGAATTCAAAAGCATCCATTCTTCGGCGATCAGCCTTCTTTATGGTCCAGCTCTCACTTCCATACATCACTACTGGGAAAACCATAGCTTTTACTATACGGATATTTGTTGGCAAGGTGATGTCTCCACTTTTTAAGATGCTGTCTAGGTTTGTCATTGCTTTTCTCCCAAGAAGCAGGCGTCTTTTAATTTCGTGACTGCTGTCACCATCTGCAGTGATCATGGAGCCCAAGAAAGTAAAATCTCTCACTGCCTCCATTTCTTCTCCTTCTATTTGCCAGGAGGTGATGGGACCAGTGGCCATGATCTTCGTTTTTTTGATGTTGAGCTTCAGACCATATTTTGCGCTCTCCTCTTCATGGATCACTGCCTTGCCGTGGCGAAGGGGCTTGAATAACTCAGAGAAGCTATGAGCTATGCCGTGCAGCGCCACCCAAGATGAACAGGTCATAGTGGAGAGTTTTGACCAAACGTGATCCACCTGGAGGAGGAACCGGCAAGCCACTCCAGTATCCCTGCCAAGAAAACTCCATGAACAAAGACAACAGGCATATTTGTTGGTCAGTTGTCTGCAAAAAGCGAAAACGAAAGTTCTTCTTTTATTGGCACTTCCAGCTGAAGCTGTGCATGCTCAGAGTGCCACTCCCACTTATATACGACTTTTCTGGAATCTTCTCCCTATTTCTGGATGGATGGCTCCCTAACTCTCTCCTCCTGCGGTTTCCAGCAAATGTCATTCAGATACATGGCTGCCTCCAACTTTGAAGGACAGAGCATGGCCCCCAATAGCCCTCTCCTCCTCCATGTATCTGTCTAATCCTCTTTTAAAGCCATCTAGTTTGGTGGCCATCAGTGGTTCCCAGGAGAGTGAATTCTATAGTTTGACTATGCACTGTGTGAACATGGTATGTGAGAGACTTTTGTGACATGCGTAGCCAGATGTGCTCCTTGGGTAAAGTAAAAGAGGAGGCCTCCTACCCTTTTAATGAACCACCCAGTTAATTAAGCATAAATTGTAAATAATCAATAAGAAGTTGCGACCAAGGTTTCATAGACCTATCTATCATTTATCTATCATCTATCTATCTATCTATCTATCTATCTATCTATCTATCTATCTATATCTATCTATCATCTATCTATCTATATCTATCTATATCTATCTATCTATCATCTATCTATCTATCTATCATCTATCTATCTATATCTATTATCTATCTATCTTCTATCTATCTATCTATCTATCTATCATCATCTATCATCTATCTATCTATCTATCATCTATCTATCATCTATCTATCATCTATCTATCTATCTATCATCTATCTATCTATCTATTTTCTCTCCAATATTTATGCCTGCTTTTTTGTCAACCACAAAATATGCTCATTGTTTCCCAAAGGACCCCATTTCTGCTATCCATGGTGCTGAATCACACATATCTTGTCTATTCTCATTGCACCGTTTCCTATCCATTCTGCATCTACTTGTGACAAAGAAAAACCAAAACCTATGACAAAAGCACCCAAACAGAAATTGTCTTTTTGTGCCTTGAAGTGCCTAAACATATATTACCACAGCACTCTTTAATTATGACCTTGAACCAGGATCATTTCCCAGAAGTTGCAGATGGCCAGCTGAGCTTGGCAGCCAGCAATTTGCCTGCAGGCACCCAGAGACCTGACGACTTAAGCAGAGGTTGGAGGTGGCCATCTGTCAGGGGCTCCTTGACTGTGATTCCTGCATTGCAGAGGGTTGCACTCAATGACCTTTGGGTCCTTCCAGCTCTACAGTTCTATGATCCTATGTTCCTACGACTGGGAGGGAGGGGATTCAGATGGGGTGGAGCTTTGCTAATGCCACTGTGGAATGCAGGTCACATACACAGATGTTGCGTGCGAATTGGGTCCCTGTCAAACAGCTCCTTCTCCCCATCTCTTCATGCTTTAGAAAAGTGTTTCCCCGAGTGCATGGTGCTGTTGCCTTGGGTGAGGGGCAGTGGGATTACCCAGGAAAGTGCTAAAAGGCCAGGAGGCAGCAGTGGGCGCTGGAGGTGTGAATCATTGCCAGACCTTGAAAAGCTGGTGTCGCCGGATCACGTTTATCCATTTTGTTTAATTGTTTAGATTGGATTTTGAATGAAGAGAGGCTGGGGAAAGCCAGCCAGATGGGTAGGGTGTAAATAATAAATTATTATTATATTGTTACTGTTATGAATTCTACTGTGTTATTATCTTCTTCAGTGGGTTGTACAAACTGCTATTCTGAATAATGGGCAGAAGTTTATGGAACCATGGGGTCAGGGGTCTGAAAATTTTTCGGAACCACAGCTATAGAAGATAGATTGGCAAGCACTTGGGTAGATCAAAATAGGGGTGGGATGTTTCTATAAAAAACGCAGACCACCCCACTGTAAGGGGAGGGACTTGAAAATGGGGCGAATATTGTTGCATACCATCCCAGTCTCTGAGTGGTGAAAGATGCCAGGGACTCCTTGAGCTTATCCAAGGTTTGGTTTTCTTGGCGTGAGGGTCAGCAGAGACTGTGGTGTCTTTATGATATATGATTTGTTTACACATTTGCAACCTGAAGGGACATTAATACCCCAGAAGGTCTTGCTTCTCTCATAGTAGAACCAAGCAGAAATCAAGCATGGCTCTGTCTCCCAGCTTCTCTCAGCTCAGCTCATGTATTGCCACTCAGTATTGACAGCAAAGATACAGGAATATTTTAAATGTCTCTGCTCATATTGATGGAAACTTCAAACTGAGTTATTTGAGAGCTGCCTGGAGCAGCCTGAGGTCTGCCTCAGCACCATACAGATGCAGCGTTTGCAAGAAACAGGGAAGGAACACCATGCCAAAGGTTGTGGCTCCAGCACATCCTCGTAGGCTAGAATGAGGCAGCCTTCAAACAGCACAGCGGTGTCCAGGCAAGAGGCCCTCCTCTCTCCATTTCCAAACAGAGGTAATATGTTTAAATGAAGCACACAAGGACTTTGGACCAGTTCCCGCCCGACCCGGCCGTCAACCTTTCTTGGAATAAGAGTCTCTAGCTGCGCTGAGGCTATGTAATAGGATCCTCAGTCCAACGTGATCTGGCGTGTGAAATGTTGGAATCAGAACCATTAGCACTGAGTTCAAATCCCTCGTCGACTTAGTAGGCAGCCGAGTTGCCTGTCAACTTCGATTTACCATATGCTAAGTGGAAATAAGGCTTCTAACTAAAATCACTCAGAGTAAGACTTGATGTGGGCACATCAACAGATTTGGCAGGTGCTGAAATGTCAGGATGATGTGTGTGTGGCGTTCACCTGCCAAGCTGATATACTCAGTTGAGTGGGTTAAAAAAAATCCACAACAGTTTAATATGTTGGTTAAAGACTTTCCAAGTCCACTCAAGCTCCTAAATTTTGGAAAACTGCACCCATTAAGGCTACACCCTTAAAAACCACACACACCCCAGAGCCTCTAAGGGGAGCTACCAAGAGGGTCTCAGCGATCAATCTCAGCACCTGAGAAGCTCTGTAGGGAAGGAAGAGGTCTTCAAATATTGGGGGCCTGAGTCATTTAGGGCCATAAATACAAATGTGAGCAGCTTGAATTGGGCCCAGAATTGGACAGCCAGCCAAGACAACTATTTTAAAATGAGAGTCATATAAGAAGAAAACAGAACCCCATCTGCTGCATTTTGAACCACCTAAAGTTCCCAAGTTGCGTTCAAGGGCAGCCCCACATAAGATGCATTGTAGCAGTCCAACCTGGAAGTTCCCAGGACATGGCGTATATCCTAAGATGAGCCGACATTCCTTTTGGCTGTTGGAATAGATGTTTCCAGGGAAAGTCGTGCTCCCCCATTCTGCAGAGAGACGCTTCTGTCCCTGGCTGGCTGGGACGGCTGTCGGCAGCCTCCAAACAGAGACTCTGCTCAGTTTTATTCACTCAATGCTCTGGTGCCAAACTGGGTCAGTGGCAAGAACAGCCGTGCTCAAATCGTCCCATCCCTTGGAGGCTTCCCCCACGTGACTGAGGCAGGCTGGCTGAGGAACTTAGCCCGCTCTGCTCTGCCATCTGCACCGCCATCCCCGGCCTTCAATCCAGATGTGCTGTGGGAGGAGATCAGCTGCCCCAGCAAAAAGCTAAGGCTCAGGCCCTCTCTCTGCAGCCCTTAGGAAAGTGGTGGAACATTTGAAATCTGATTTCTTGCCTTGGGGCTGTCGGCCGCTGAATCTGAAGAAAGATCGCAGCTGGCTGTGAGCTGGGGGTCCCTGCACCCCCGGGGTGACACACTGGGCTTGATATTTCAGCTCCAAAGAGGGGAGGTGGAGAGGAGGTTTTGCTAGTTGGACTGCTTGCCATTTCCCATCAGCCTCCTCTCTCGCTCCTCTGCCAGGCTCCTAGTGCTTCTCCGTTTGCCCTTCAGGAAGACTGAAGGACAACATCTTGCAGAATCGCCGGAGCCCCCTATTAACCCTTGGAGGAGCAGGGCGTAATTGCCAAGGGCCGGGCGCAGAGGGATTGCATCACTCCAGTCGAGAAGAACTAGGTCATTTCTGAAATGGTGTCAAATTACTTCTTGTCTCAGAGTAAGAAAAGAAAGCAGGGGGAGGAAAAAACACACCGAGGAGCTCCTGCCGAACCTGCGGGAAAATGACTTAATTTTCCCTCCTGCGCCCGGGCTGCAGACAACACTGATATTTACAGCTCTCTATTGATGGGGCACCCTGGCGCGTCCTGAGTCATCCCTGTCTCTTTTCACTTTCTCTCTTTCTTTCCCACCCTGAAGGGTTTTGTTTTTCGCTTGAAATTGCAAGCCTGTCGGACAAAGCCTTTGGGTGGAGCGAGGGAATGCTATCATAGTACTGTAGAGAGGACCCAAGGGGTCATCTAGTCCAATTCGCTACAATTCCAGAGGATAATAATAATAATAATAATAATAATAATAATAATAATAATAATAATTTATTTATACCCCGCCCACCTGGCTGGGTTTCCCCAGCCACTCTGGGCAGCTCCCAATCGAATATTAAAAATACAAAACAGCATTAAACATTAAAAACTTCTCTAAACAGGGCTGCCTTCAGATGTCTTTTAAAAGTAGGATAGTTGCTTATTTCCTTGACATCTGGTGGGAGGGTGTTCCACAGGGAGGGTGCCACCACCAAGAAGGCCCTCTGCCTGGTTCCATGTAAGGGAACTGCCAGAAGGCCCTTGGTGCTGGACCTCAGTGTTCAGGCAGAACAATGGGGGTGGAGACGCTCCTTCAGGTCTACTGGACTGAGGCCATTTAGGGCTTTAAAGTTCAGCACCAACACTTTGAATTGTGCTTGGAAACATACTGGAAGCCAGTGTAGGTCTTTTAAGAACAGCGTTATGTGGTCTCAGCGGCCACCCCCAGACACCAGTCTAGCTGCCGCATTCTGGATTAGTTGCAGTTTCCGGGTCACCTTCAAAGGTAGCCCCACATAGAGAACATTGCAGTAGTCCAAGCGGGAGATAACTAGAGCATGCACCACTCTGGCGAGACAGAGAAAAAGCCCCAGTCATTTCCTGACTCCCCTAAAGTAGCAGGATCTGTGCCTCCTTAGCTAGTTTGCTGCCTTCAGCTGTGCTGAAGGATGTCATCCCAGGGTTGAAATCTCGATTCTGGAGATGGAACAGGGAAACTCTCCTGCCCTTTGCTTCAGGCGGAAAACTCTTGTGGGTCAGCCCTGAAGCCCTCCTACATCCTTTCCTGCTGAAAAAGACCCCCTGGTTAGCCTAGGTGGGTGGATTCAGTCTGGAAGGTTCTTCACTCAAGGGCGCCACCTGCAGGTCAGTGTTCCACTACTCGGAGCTGTCACTCAGAGACATCATTCTCTCCTGACAACATGGGGAAGGCTGTGTGGGTCTGCGGCCTGAAAGAACTTCATCGAGAAGCCCTTAATTGCAGTGCAGCAGTTCACCACATGCTGGAGGCGCTGAGCTGCATGGCTTCCAGAGCTGGCTTGCGGTCAGGGCTTTGGAGTGAGCCCAGAGCCAGAAGCCACAGGGCAGAGTAGAAGGCAGGCCCAGAGGGCAGCTGAGGATTCAGCAACATACAAGAACTTGTTGTTGTTGTTTAGTCATTTAGTTGTGTCCGACTCTTCATGACCCCCTGGACCAGTGCACCCCAGGCCCTCCTGTCTTCCACTGCCTCCCACAGTTTGGTCAAACTCATGCTGGTAGCTTCAAGAACACTGTCCAACCATCTCATCCTCCATCGTCCCCTTCTCCTTGTCCTCCATCGTCCCCTTCTCTTTCCCAACATCAGGGTCTTTTCCAGGGACTCTTCTCTTCTCCTGAGGTGGCCAAAGTCTTGGAGCCTCAGCTTCAGGATCTGTCCTTCCAGTGAGCACTCAGGGCTGATTTCCTTCATAATGGAGAGGTTGGATCTTCTTGCAGTCCATGGGACTCTCAAGAGTCTCCTCCAGCACCATAATTCAAAAGCATCAATTCTTCAGCGATTAGCCTTCTTTATGGTCCAGCTCTCACTTCCATATATCACTACTGGGGAAACCTTAGCTTTAACTATACTCCATGGACAAAGACAACAGGCATACAAGAACTTAGGGAGCCCATATTGACCAAACAAGGACGGACACACACAAAAGCACAAACACACACACGAATCTATTTAAAACATACAGGAAATTACAGTAAAAAGAGCACAGCACCCACCCTTTCATTAAAAACAGTCGGTTCCCCAAAGCCATTTGGAGTAATGAAGGTCTTGACTTGGGCAGCATGGAGGGAGCCTGTCTGGCTTCTGTAGGGAGGGAGTTCCAAAGTTGCCTGGGAGCAGCCAGCACCAAGTAGGCCCTCTCCTGCGTCCTCACCAAGCGTGCCTGGGAGGGTGGCAGGACCATGAGAAGAACCTCCCATGAAGAGCTCAAGACCCAGGAAGAGTCATATGAGGGAATATGGTCTTCTTTCTGATAGCCTGGACCTAAGCTATGTACCGCAGGGCTTTGTAGGTCATATCCAGCACTTTGAATATCCAGAGCGCCAGTCCCATGTAGGAGGGGAGAGGGCTTTTGGGTTTGAATCCAGCTGGCAAGTTTCTCACAGGCATTTGGCTGGCCACTGTGAGAACAGGATGCGTTTAAGCAAAAACCAGGGGTGAATCACAGCCACAAAAGGTTCCCGGCTTCAGACAATCGGCTCCTAGAACAGAGCTTTCCAAACTGTGTGTTGCGACACATTAGTGTGTTGGCTGCAGTGCGCAGGTGTCTTGTGCAAATGCTCCCCACACTCCTCCCAGGGATGGAAAGGGGTTAGTTTAACCTCCAGTTTGCTAGTAAAACTGAATTACTGTGTCACGAAACGATGCATGTCTAAAAAGCGTGTCGCCAAAATGAAAAGTTTTGAAAGCTTTGTTCTACAAGTTGCAAGGCGATTGAAGTGGTGGATTTGTGACGGGGGGGGGGGCAAAGTCTGAGTGCTTCTTCCCACAGTCCCACCAGATACATGCTTCTGTTTTCCTTCTGCTGGTGCCTGACAGGGTTATTTCCATTTTGACACAGGCTTCACCTCGTGAAAAAGCAGACGTGTGAATGAGCTCTTTCAGAGGCATTCAAAAAGGTTTGGAATTGAGCTGTTTTTAGCACATTCCTTTATTGTTTTAGCAAACAGAAATGAACAAGGGAAGCAATTGTAAGGGAAGTGATAGTCCTACTCTCTTCTGCCTTGGCCAGCCCCCAGAGCTGGGCTGGCCCAGCGGCGTAGCGTGGGTTGTCAGCACCCGGGGCAAGGCAAGTAATTTGCGCCCCCTAACCTGGGACAAGGCAAGTAATTTGCGCCCCCTAACCCGGGGCAAGGCAAGTAATTTGCGCCCCCTAACCCCTAACCTGCCGCCGCTGCCAGCTTCTTCTTGCTGCTGCCTGGGCTGGTTTGGTGTGGTTCTCTCCCGCGCTCAGCGCTGAGCTGGGCGGCCGCTGCACTGTCCCTCCGCCAGATAGTCCCTCGCTCTCTCTCCGCACCACACGCCTGGCACCCACCCCCTCCACAGTGGGTGGCGACCCGGCAGCTCGGATCGGATTCGCACAGCCAGCACTGCAGTGAGAGAGAGTGAGTGAGCCAGGTAGGGGCAGAGAGCTGCGAGTGCAAGCGCGCCCCCCCAGATGTTGCGCCCGGTGCGGCCGCCCCCCCTGCACCCCCCACGCTACGCCACTGGGCTGGCCACATGCCAGAGATTCTTTAGCTGTGATTCCTGCATCGCAGGGGGTTGGACTAGATGACCGTTGGGGTCCCTTCCAACTCTATGATTCCGTGAGAAATTGTACAAGGAGGAGGGGAGGATATGAAACCCAACAGAGCTGTAAGGTTTGAATGAAAGTACCTGACTCCCCTTTTCTGTTTCCCCTGCCTTTCAAATTGTGTTCACTCTCTCCGATTCCTAGACTGGATTAAAATGAAAGAGCTGCAATGAAAATAGATGGGGATCGAATGTGGGTCTCGTGCGTTTCTTGGTTCTGCCCTTAAGAGCTGACTCACAAAAAGCTCTTTAAGCTGCCTGATTTATCAGCACTCGGAGCCAGGAAGCTGGCTGTAAATCAAGCTATTAGCATTATTGATGAAAAGAGCTCTCGTAAATAAAGGTGGCAAATTTATGCTGCTTTGTAGCTCCGGGGCTCTCCCTTTCTTTCTCCCCCACTTTTCTCTTTCGGCTGACATGCCTAATTTGCAGTGAAGTTATCGTACCTCTGGAAACGGGAGTTATTGGCACCCTGCGCCAAGTGCGCCGGTCTTGACGCAACAGGTCCCTTCCTGCCCAGAGCCCACTGAGCACCTGCGAAATCTTCACATCTGTGGAAGTCAAAGCCCCACCACGGATTTCCATTTGAGAAAGAGATACGGGATTCTGGTCCATGACGAGATTGCAGGCTCGTAACTGTAAACCTCAGTGAAGAGGACTGAGAAAGTAGAAATTACATGTAGAGGATTTGTGAAAGGAATCACACCAGGTAAAAGGAAGATGTTGTACAGATAAATTGCAATGGTGGGAGGAAATTCGCAGAATTGTGGAATTGGATGAGGCCCCAACCACCTACAGTGCAGGAATCTCAACGAAAGCTCTTGCTATCAGAAAGTTCTTCCTGATGTTTAGTCAGAATCTCTTTTCTTTTTTTATATTACAGATTTTATTAAGAATAACTGGAGATTGAAGGCTTTCTTGTTCCAGCCGGGTTTGGGGAATTGACTGCTTTTAATAATAATTTTTAAAACAACTGGTGCCGTGCTGTTTTTATTGTAATTCTTGGTATGTTTAAAGCAGATTTTGTATGTCTATGTAGTTTCGATTCTGCCAACGTTTAATTGTATCTTAATGATTGCTTTTTCTTTAATTTTAGCTGGTTTTGGTTTTATTTGTAAGCCACCTTGAATTCCATTAGGGGGAAAGGTGAGTTATGAATAAAGATATAGTAATAATGAGGATGAGGATTTTACAATAGGAACAACCCATAACGGGCATTGGTCACCAGACGAAAAGCAAAATACAATCATGATGCACATAAGGCAAAAATAATAGCAGTAAGTTAGGTTAAATGACCAAGCCAAAAAGATGTTGGAGAGGGTGTCAAAATCTTTGTATGTTGATCCATCTCTGGTGGGAATGTCCAAAAGCACAGGAATTTTTACAGGGAGTTTTTGCAATCCTCACCAATCTCCTTCTTTCTTTCCACCTTCCTTGTGAAAGCCTTTCAGATATTTGAAGATGGCCACCTTATCACCTCTCCGTCTTCTCTCTAAACGGATATTACTGTATTGGCCTGAATATAAGCCTCACTCCCTCCCCTGTCCCCCAAATTCTGACCTTGAAAAGTTAAAGTGCGGTTTAAATTCGCGACCTTACAAAAGTTGGCTTTGACAATATCGCTGCTGAAACAGACATACGGTAAAACGGAACAGGTGTGAGTGCCTGTGGAATTTTAAAGGTGCGGCTTATATTCGGACCAATACGGTGCTCTCAGTTAGAGGAATATTTTGGTGTGTGTGAGGGCCAAATGATCAGATGAATCAGGGTGATTTAGAGGTCCTCCTCCGTTCCCAAGTCCAAGTTAAAAACAGATCTTCATTCATGATTGAAAACACTTCCAGCTCACTTTTCTGATAAAATGTTCAAGGCAGCTCATAGCAAAAGTTAAAGAGCATGCGGAAACCCAATTTTCAGAAAAACATAGCAAATGAAGACCTCTCTCCAAATGAGGACATTCTGAACTGAGATGGTCACAGGGAGGAGGGACCCCCAGAACCTCTTATCCAAAGCAAGGGATGATGGACAAGTCTGTGAATTCTGTTTCCGCTCAGTTTCCAGATCATAAGTTCAGCTCCCACATCGCTCCACCCGTCTGAATTTTTCAAAGAACTCCTCCTGAAAATCCATCAAACTTTTATTGAGCATTTCTTCAATGTAGACATTTTTGCAAGCATTTCTCCCTAATATTATGTGACTTTTGCATGTTAATTTCACTAATGGATGACTATTTAATGCACTCCCCCCCCGAATATATGCATTTTCTAACACATTTTTTTTAGGGGGGTACTTTTCCATCGCAAAATTCAAAGAAGAGCAAACTTCTTTTTGTCAATTTATTTTTATTCGTTTTCAAATTACTATGGAACCATAAAGACAAGTAAACAATAACCAAAAAAATAAAATAAATAAATCAGTAATTTATCCAGCTAAAGGCAGGACACACAAATAACCTAAACATATTACATAATTACACCCAATCTAAAATCGTATTTCTCCAGACAATGCAGGGAGCAGTAAATAAGAAATCAAGTCCCACCATATTGAATAGAAATTGCCAGGATATTCCTGTCCCTTAGGGAGCCACAACTTGGGTGTTATTTTTTCCCCTCCTGCAGTAACTAAATATGAATTTTGAAGGACGGCTCTCCATTTCCATTTGTGCCTTGGTTTGGGCTGTGCAAATTAGGCAGGTTGGTATTAAAATATGGACCAATCTGAACTCCCACCTCCCATTTTCGTCTCAGCCATAACCACAAACAAAATTGCCGACATGAATTATTCCTGTTGCTCTTTTAATTATTTCTCTTGCTTCCCTCTCTCTCTCCCCCCTTCATTACTTCAGGGTCTAGATAAGGACAGGAGCCAGCAATGCTTCTGCTTCTGTTGTTTTTGTTGTTCTCTTGTATTTTGGCTGCCTGAGATCTTAATTGCAATGGAGAATATTTTGATGGGGGTGTTGTTGCTGTTGTTTTTCCCTTCACCTCTTGCCAGAACGCCCCCCTCCCCTCTCTCCCTCTCCCTTCCACATCTTTCATGGGGGGGAATGCACCTGTGAGCAAAGAGCTGCCAGATTCCATCAGCACAAAGGAAGCCTGTGCTATAAACATTCAATAAAGAGGCAAAGCGCAGGAATCAAGCAAATTATGCAAGAGCGGGCGAGGGAGCCGTTCCACAAGTGCCGGAGGAATCAGCAAAGCCAGGCGCGTCCAGCAAGACCTGAGAGGAGAAGAAGAAGAAGAAGAAGAAGAGGAGGAGGAGGAGGAGGAGGAGGAGGAGGTGGAGGAGGAGGAGTTTGGATTTGATATCCCTCTTTATCACTACCCGAAGGAGTCTCAAAGCGGCTAACATTCTCCTTTCCCTTCCTCCCCCACAACAAACACTCTATGAGGTGAGTGGGGCTGACAGACTTCAGAGAAGTGTGACTGGCCCAAGGTCACCCAGCAGCTGCATGTGGAGGAGCGGGGAAGCAAACCCGGTTCACCAGATCACGAGTCTACTGCTCTTAACCACTACACCACACTGCCAGCCTGCCCCCTCTGCCTTGAGGTCAGGAGCTTTAAGGGGCCAGGAGCCCACAGACAAAGGTAGGAGCACAAGCCTCTTTCCAGCCAACTCTGCCATGCTAAATTCCACACACACAGCCACAGGGTTGGAGAAGTAACTACTTCTTCACACAGCGCATAGTTAAACTGCGGAGCTCCCTCCCACAGTGGGCAGGGATGGCCACCGTGTTAAACAAAATCTGCCCCCTTTCCCTTATGGGGTATCCAAGAGCCCATATAGAGTCCTTAAGTGGCTTCTCTATCGGTAGGAGAAAATAACAGAGGCCAGCCAGAGAATATTGAGAAGTAAAGCGGCTAGTAAGCCTGATCTTTATTAAACTGTTGCAACAGGGTCCTCACTCACCACATGCAGGAGGGAGGAGGACCCAGAACATTGGTGTGCAAGATCTTATATAGACTTTTGAAATTGCCACCCTGTAGCTCAAGACCACCCCCCAAAATATCATACATACATCACAGAAGGAGGCGGGTCTACAACAGAAATCCTGTCTGCCAGGATACCTGACAATGGTCACTGATTGCTTTACCTGGGCAGCCCGGCCATTCTTTCGTGATGGTAAATACTTTAATTCCTGAATCCAGGTCACAGGCTCACCCTATTCATGCACAAAGATGCCCTAAAGACAGGTAAGCAAAAGACAATGGAAGGGCTTTCCCATTTCCTTCCTCCTTGCAGAGAAAGATTTGAGGTCCATTTGGGAGAGTCCGAATGGTTTCAGGATTGCTCTCCTGCACCATTTCAGAGCCGTGGTTTACATACTTATGGATGTGTTTGCCTTGTAAATTTGTGAACATTTAATTTATATATTTGAGACCATAAATTCTTATAACAGCCACCAAGCTGGATGACTTTAAAAGCAGGTTGGACAAGTTCATGGAGGAGGAGAGAGCTATGGATGGCTATGGGTGGTTCTAATGTGGGTACAGAGAGGCATACAATTTTAAAATAAATAATAATCAAATTATACTAGATATGATGGCTCTAGGCAGGGACGCGGGTGGCGCTGTGGGTTAAACCACAGAGCCTAGGGCTTGCCGATCAGAAGGTTGGCGGTTCGAATCCCCACGACGGGGTGAGCTCCCATTGCTCAGTCCCAGCTCCTGCCCACCTAGCAGTTCGAAAGCACCTCAAAGTGCAAGTAGATAAATAGGTACCACTCCGGTGGGAAGGTAAATGGTGTTTCTGTGTGCTGCTCTGGTTCGCCAGAAGCGGCTTAGTCATGCTGGCCACATGACCTGGAAGCTGTACGCCGGCTCCCTCGGCCAATAAAGTGAGATGAGCACCATAACCCCAGAGTCGGTCATGACTGGACCTAATGGTCAGGGGTCCCTACTCTGCCTGATATAGCAGGCTCTTTTTTAGGTTCTTATGCCGTCCCCCATAACCGTCTTAAAACTGGAGCTCAGTAGTGTGGATAAGCACACACAGCCTGCGCCAGTAATGCAAGCACTGGCTCTCTGAAATGCATGGCCCTGTTGAATTTCTGCCCTCATGCCCGAGCTACAACAGCTGGATTAAGCTTTCTGCATCTTTCTGACATTTTTGCCTTCTCTCCAGTGGAGCCTGCCTCTATCTCTTCATCCTGGAGGCAACTGCCAAAGGCTGTTTACCAAAGCACTCTGGAGACTGATAAGCAAAGCTAAGTTGTATTTGACCTGACAATTCTGGGAGCTGGTTGCTCCTATCAGCTGAGTTAACTGTTGCAAACCTCACCTGGTCTGTGGGTGGTTTCTGTGAAGAGGAGACAGGACAGCTGCTTCGAAGGTAATTGGGAAGACCATAACTGGAATACTGTGTCCAGTTCTGGTCACCTCAACTTACAAAGGATGTTGCAGATCTCAAAGGGGTGGAGCAACTCTCCTATGAAGAAAGCTTCCAACCTCATTGAATTCACGTGATTCATCAAATCATAGAATTGTAGAGTTGGAAGGGACGCCAAGGGTCATCTAGTCCAACCCTCTGCAGCGCAGGAAACACAACTCAAGAATCCCTGACAGGAGGCCATTTAACCCCTGCTTAGAAACCTCTAAGGAAGGAGAGTCCACCACCTTCCTTTTTTATATAATAACAATTATTAATTTTCCAAAAATAAAAAATAAACAACAACAACAACAATACAGAAACAAAACAAAACAAATTGACTTCCCTCTAGTCTGTTCCTTGGTTCCATTATTTATCAATGTACTGCATGTTCATTGCTCAGTTTAAAATCTTATTTAAGTTACTTGTTATCCAATCATAACAAAATTACAAGTAATTCTAAAACCCTGCTAATGTATTAACCTGTGTATAATGCTTCTGTATATATGCAATAAACATCCTCCATTCTTCCTTAAATTCATTGCCATCTCTTCCTCTTAGTTTCATTGTCAATTTTGCCATTTCAACATAGTTCATTAGTTTAACTTGCCAATCTTCTTTGGATGGGACACCTTCTTCTTTCCAATGTTGTGCTAATAATGTCCGTGCAGCCGTAGTTGCATACATAAATAAATTCATTTGTGATTTTGAGAGATCCAATCCTAAAATACCTAATAGGAAAGATTCTGGGGTTTTTTTTTAAACAAAGGTTATTTTAAACTTCTTCTTCATTTCATTATAAATCATTTCCCGAGAGTCCACCACCTTCGGAGGGGGACTGTTCCACTATCGAAAAGCTCTTATTATCAGAAAGTTCTCGCTGATGTTCGGTCGGAATCTCTGTCCCCCCCCCCCATCTGAATCAACCTCACTCATTCCAATGTAAAGGAAGCACAATGCAAATGGGGTGAGGGGACATGATCCAGACTGAAAGCAACAGCAACAGCAAACACCAATCCTATTCCCCAAACCAATTTCTGGTCCAGTTCTTGGGATGAATAAATGACCCCTGAACCTTCTTTCTGCTCCCTTTCATTTTTTGCTCAGTATTCTCTCACGTCACTATCTTCAATTCCACAATTTTGGGGGAAATCTGCAGGCCCTCTGCTCCTGGGACTCATCCTTGCCTGGTCTGGGGGTTCATACACAAACGAAGTCAGTTGATCCTCCCTCTGGGCTAAGTCACTATCTCTGCTAAGATAAGCCCCCTCTTTCCCCTAGAGCTTCCTAAGCCTATTAAAGAGTTTGCAGAACGAAGCAAAGTAGCTAATCGGGGCATCCAATGTCTTTCCAGTGAGAAGCAGCTCTGATCGTTTAATTATTTCCGCCCTATTTTCATGGCTAATCGGTGCAAGGGACGATGGCTTCTTGAAGTTACACCTACTCTGGAACTGACAGTTCCAAACAAATACTTTTGTGGTGGTACTTTTTTATTTATTGTTGATGACTTCTGTTCTGTTTGTAATTATGTCAATCTGGTCATGTTGTAAGCTGCCTTGAGCAGCTTAGTTTCAGCTATGGAAAGGCAGCATTCAAATAAAACGAGAGTGGTGGTGGCTGATGGCCTCTTCTCTGCTGGGGAAGCATCTGCTGTATGTGTGAGTCACAGCGCTGGCTTCAGAGCAAGGTGAGCAGCCCAGGAGGTCTGGATCAAATTCCGCTGAAGGCTGCTTGATGCTGCATCAGACTGTGAGGGAGAAGAGTCAAGATGCAGTGTAAGAATGTAAGAAGAGTCTGCTGGGTCAGGCCATCCTGTTCTCACAGTGACTCACCAGGTGCCCATTATGGGAAAGCTGCAAGCAGGATCCAAGCACAAAAGCATCACTCTCCCCTCCTGAGGTTTCCAGCAACTGGTATTCAGAAGCATGGCTACCTCTGAATGTGGAAGCAGAGCCGAGCCATTGTAGCAAGTAACCATTGATAGCATCTATCCTCCATGAATTGAGCTAGAACCCCATTTGTTCTGCGGATGGAGAAGCTGATAAGAAAGGCTAAACGGAAAGGGAGAGGAACTTATCTGACAAGACAAAGGTGTGTAACTGTAAGGACATAAGCGGAGCCCTGCTGGATCAAACTCCCAAATGCGCATGCGTTTTTGGCCTCCAGAATATACAAATAAGACTGCCTACACACATGCCTACACAAACCTAGGCAGCATCTTAAAAAGCAGAGACATCACCTTACCAACAAAGGTCCCTATAGTTAAAGCCATGGTTTTCCCAATAGTGATGTATGGAAGTGAGAGCTGGACCATCAAGAAGGCTGATCGCTGAAGAATGGATGCTTTTGAATTATGGTGCTGGAGGAGACTCTTGAGAGTCCCATGGACTGCAAGAAGATCCAACCTATCCATTCTGAAGGAAATCAGCCCTGAGTGCTCACTGGAAGGACAGATCCTGAAGCTGAGGCTCCAATACTGTGGCCACCTCATGAGAAGAGAAGACTCCCTGGAAAAGACCCTGATGTTGGGAAAGATGGAGGGCACAGAGGACGAGATGGTTGGACAGTGTTCTTGAAGCTACCAGCATGAGTTTGACCAAATTGGGGGAGGCAGTGGAAGACAGGAGTGCCTGGCGTGCTCTGGTCCAGGGGGTCACGAAGAGTCGGACACAACTAAATGACTAAACAACAACAATCTGATCTCCTCTCAGTTGCCCAACTCCCTCAACCCTTCCTCCTAAGGCTTAGTTTCCAGACCCTTGATCATCTTGGCCGCCCGCCACTACATACCTTCCAGCTTGTCAACATCCTTAAACTGTGGTGGTCTGACCAAGATGATTGCTACTGTTACTGCCCTTGTTTGTTTGTTTGTTTGTTTGTTTGTTTGTTTGTTTGAATTCATGAGCTGCATGAGATTAAAAATGCATGTCTTTTGGGGAGAAATGAGCATCAGCCTTTGTTTGTTCCTCACTTCCTTGTTAAGAGCACAAATGATTCTGTTTCCCTGACACCTTTTGCTTCCCTTTGTTCATTGCCCACTATTAATATCCTTCATTCTTACAAGACAAAAATATAACAGTCATTCAGTTCAATGAGCTTGAAATTAATTTTCCATTATAACCAACTTTCATACAGGCTGCATTAACCAATCTGAACAAAAGTCCCATTTTCAGAGAAAGGGGTTTATTTGTCTGAAGAAGGTTTTCTTTTGAAGCAGGTGGATGACAGTTCTTATTCATCTTATACTCTGCTGATGCTAAGAATTCATGGATTCTGGTGTAGAAGCTTCTGTTTGGCAGCATGGATGAAGGATGGGTGCAAATCTCCCTGTTTGTCTCAAAAAAACACCTCATTTTCATTCTCTGCAAAATAGTTAAGAACCTTTGAGGTGTTTTGGAATTTTGAGTACTTTTTGGAAGTACTTGCAAGGAATAATCACAAAACCCAGATGGTATACACTTCATTACAAAAAAAAGACAAAATTATAAATCTGGCTTCACAGCAGCGCATCTGGAAAGGATCTAGGGGTCTTCTAAGCTGCATCCACAGGAGATTAGTGCCCAGATCAAGAGAAGTAATAGTCCCATCTTATTCTGCCTTGGCCAGACCACACTTTGGAATTCTGTGTCCAATTCTGGGCACCACAGTTTAAGAAGGATGTTGACAAGCTGGAAGGTGGGCAGAGGAGGGCAACCAAGATCAAGGGTCTGGAAACCAAGCCTTATGAAGAACAGTTGAAGGAGCTGGGTATTTTTAGCCTGGATAAGAGACTGAGAGGAGACAGGAGAGCCATCTTCAAGTATCTCAAGGGCTGTCACAAGGAGGAGGGAGCATGCTTGTTTTCTCCTGCTCCAGAGGGGAGACCTGACCTAATGGTTTCCATCTACAAGAAAGAAGATTCCAACTACAGCTTTCAAATAACTTTCTGACCATAAGGGCTGTTCAACAGGGGAATGTCTCCCTTGGGATGTTGTTGACTCTCCTCCCTTGGAGATTTTTAAACTCAGGTTGGATGACCATCTGTCAGGAATTGTTTAGCCGTGATTTTTGCATTGCAGGGCATTTCACTTGATACCCCTTGCTAGCATTCTATGAATTTAATGTTCTTTTTCTTCTCTCCCAAGAAGAAGCACAGCATGCATGGCTGGAGGGGGGGGGGAGCCTAACATTGCAAACTCTTTTCCCAGACAACCAATTATCACTGAAGGTGGAGAAGTGACCTTTCCCTCCCTGTATTCATGCTAGGAAATAAAGTGCTGTCCTTGCTCTATGAATTCAGCTATCATCACAGAGGGAGGGAGGATTTTCTGCAATTTAACACATGGAGAACTTTGGAAGCTCCATCCCCAGAGCAGCTCCTTGGCCTTTTTTTTTAACACGCTACCGCCAGAGGTTGTACTATGTGTGTGGCCTATGAACTGCATCCCTTGTTTTCTCCTGCACCTCCAGGTCTTTGAGGTGGAACCACTGACTGTTGGGGGTCATGCAGATTGATTAAGTAGCTGTTATAATCTCATAATGAGATGGAAAGGCAAGACTGGGTCTTTGCTTAGGAACCCCAACTCAGTAATTCCATAGCTGTAAGTGGACAACAGGAAGACTCTTTGAGTGGTCAAAATGGCCCAGTAGAACTGTCTGTGTCACATAAAATAGCTGACCAACTACAGGTAACATTTTCCAATACAAGCTAATTGTTTATTATTATTATTATTATTATTATTATTATTATTATTATTATTGTTATTAATTAAACTTGCTCCATCTTCCATGCAACAGCCCTTCAGATACAGTGATACCTAACGAAGCTTATAGATGGGCTTTCTCTAGAGCCCGCTTTGAGACAATGCCCTCAGCAGTGCTGTACGGCAAATTCACGCGGGTACCAATGCATGCGCGCCTCTGCCCCTGTATGTCTAATAAGGTAGAATCTGTCACACACATCCTTCTATTTTGCGAATTTTATAGTGAAGAGCGAGTTATTTTGCCGCTTTTATCAAAATTTATACCCCTACAACATTATTTGGAATCCTCCCCCGAAATTCTACGAAAATACCTTCTGGAAGATTCCTCAAGCTCAATATCATATGAGGTGGCCAAATTTTGCACTTTAGTAATCAGGAAGCGTAAATCTCTTCTGTTGAATGGCACACTGCGAAGTTCCCTTGTGTAATCCTTTTTTTTTTCTTTTCTGATGTTGTTGTTGATTTCTTTTTGTTTGATCTTGTGGTGTTTAGTGTCACTGGCTTTTGCCGTAATAAACTTGGATTCTTGGAGATACAGTGATACCATAGTTCTTGAATGGCTTGGCTCCTGAACAAATCAGCTCCTGAATGCCACAAACCCTGATGTGAGTGTCGGGATCTCCGATCGGCCAAACTGATAAAGCTCATCTTCCTCCGGCCAAGTCCTTTGGAATCACCTCCGACGTGATTAATGACCTGAGCCTTTGATGAGGCTCAGGCACATTCCCATTCAGCAGAGAATCAAAGCAGCACAAGGAAGTGATGGGATTTATGGCTACATTGCAAAGAGTTTTATTGCTAAGCTACGCAGACAGAAAAGACATCCTCTCTCTGTGAGAGCAGAGAGCAACTGAAACAAACAAAGGAACAGGAAACCAGTAACGTCACATCTGTCTCCCGTGAGACTTCCAACAGCCCGGACTGTCTCTGGAATGTAAACAGAGTCTTGTGACTTTAAGCAGCTGCACAGTGGCACAAACAGAAACTAACAGTGTGTGTCCCAGTTTGCGAACATTTTTTGGAAGCCAAATGTCTGACGCAGCTTACGCAGCTTCCAATTGAGTGCAGGAAGCTCCTGAAGCCAATCAGAAGCCACGCCTTGGTTTCTGAATGGTTCCAGGAGTCGAATGGACTCCTGGAATGGATTAAGTTTGACAACCAAGGTACCACTGTAGTTGAAGATGGCTGTTGTGTCACCTCACAGCCTCCAAAGGAGAACAGAGTTGTGCATCATCAGCACACTGATGGCATCATATTGCAAAATAATTCCAAATGACCTCTCTCATCAGTTTCATGTATGTGTCAAATACCAAGGCTGGACAAGATAGAGCCCTGGGGAACTGCATAGGTCAGTAGCCATCGGGTCAAAGAGGAGTCCCCCAGCACCACCTCCTGAGCACAACACACCAAGTGTAGACACTGCTGAGTGCTGAATCCAGGCGGTTTGTAGAACAAAGAAATACAGACTCACAAACACCCCTTGGACACCTGGTAAGGCCAGAGCAACAAAACCACTGCATCCCACTACCCATGGAAAGTTCATTTTCAATGCAAGCAATCCATCTGAAAAGGATCCAGGGGTCTTAGTAGACCACAAGCTTAATATGAATCCACACTCTAGCGTCAAGGGAAGTAATAGTACCGTTCTGTTCTGCCTTGGTCAGACCACACCTGGAGTCCTCTATCCAGCTCTGGACACCACAGCTGAAGGAATTATTGACCAGATGGAAGGTATGCTGAGGAGGGCGACCAAGATGATCAAGGGCCTGGAACCCTAGCCTGATGAGGAATGGTTGAGGGGCTTCAGTATGCTTAGCCTGGGCATGTTTAGCCTGGGAAAGAGGAGGCTGAGAAGTACTGCGATGACCATCTTCAAATAGATGAGGGGCTGCCCCATGGAAGATGGAGCAAGCTTGTTTTCTGCTGCTCTGGAATGGAAGGCCAAAGCCAAGGTACGTGGGTCCAAATGACAAGAAAGGAGATTCCAGCTAAACATCAGGAAGAAAGTTCTGACAGTAAGACCAGGAGACCAGGAGAAATCTCTGGCCCAGCCAATCTTGGGAAGTGAACTGCAGGTGGACAGTTCATTTCCGCGTTTCTCCTCTACTGTGTTGCAACAGATTAAAGAGGGAGGGAGGGGGAGAGAAAAGGTGCTGGTTGTCCTTGTGTATGCAAAAGCTCCAAGGCATTTGCATTCTCTGATTAGAAAATTGCGTTCTCTGATAAACTCTACCCTCCCTGGGGGGCGAGGGGAGGCAGAGCTTTGTGCTTGTATCAGATGAAGGTATTGCAGCTATTTATTAAGTCCTTGATGAAGCCACAGCTCATGCCTGCTTCACAGAAGCAGTACCTTTAGAACAATCTAGTGGGGGGAAGCGGCTGATGCAAATTTCCCTGATTAATTAATTGCTGGAAAATGAAATTTTATTTACATCTAAATGCATAAAGAATAAAGAACTCTGAGGAACTTTATTCCATGTTATACCACCCTTATATTCTGCCAGTCTCATGTGGCCACAAAATTAATTTTCATCTGTTCCAATTAGTTTCCAAGCCTGAGCTAAAAAAAAAGGTTGTCGTGTGTGTGTGTGTGTGTGTGTGTGTGTGTGTGTGTGTGTGTGTATGATAAACAACTTTGGCCTTCCCCCCAACAGGACATAGTCCACCAACTCTGTGGTAGTGTGATGGCCTGGGACTCGGGCTTGGACTCAGAACCAGAGGAGTCTCAGTCTGCACTGGATCCTCTGCCTCAGGCGGCATCTGAACCAAGTCTGGGGCCTGATCCTGAAGAGTCCCAGTCTGCACAGGTTCCCCTGCAACAAGCACCAGCTGGGCCGAGTCAGGGGCCTGAGCTGCCCTGGCTCCAGATGCAGGGATTACCTGTTGCCTTCAGCTGGGCCATCACTTACAGCTGCTCCACTACTGGTTGGGTCAGGAGAGGCTGAGGTGGCCTCTGGGTTTAGTAACCCACCGACATCTCCAGAGCTGCAGAGACTGAGGTCTGAGAGAAGGAGAGACCTGAGTACTCGCAGGACGAGTGCTCACCTTCGGGCGAGACAGGGAGATGAGTCACCAGGGGATCAGGACCGGCCGTTACCCCCGACAAAGATAAAAGGCTGTCAGACCTCATCCCAGGTTGTGGGAGCAACATTGCTGTTTGCTAGAACCTGCCTGTGACCCTGTGCCTGACCTAGCCTGGTTTCCTGCCTTGACCCTGTCAGACCGACTCTTCACGGAACCCTTGGAGTAGGGACCGGACCTGGACCGCGTTGCTCAGGTTTACCCCTGGGCCCAGCACAGGTAGCAAGGAGAGAGGATTAGCTCTAAGAGAGGACAGCAGGATAGAGCAGTCATCAGAGCACTGCAGAGCTTGAGGGCACCTCAAGGCCATGAAGTCCAACTCCACCTGCCTCCACTCAATGAAGGACACCCAGAACCTGACGCCTGTCCAGTTTCTGCTTGAAGGCCCACCACCATCTTGTTGGAAGATTCAGGACTGATAAAAGAAAGGACCTATTAAATGATGGCTCTCCCTGGAGGCAGTGATGGCCACCAGCCTAGATGCCTTTAAAAGCATATTGGACAAATTTGTGGAGGACAAGTCCTACAAATCCTATAAAGGCTACTAGCCATGATGGCTATGTGCTTCCTTCATGGTCACAGGCAGTAGTGCTTCTGAATGCCAGTTGCTGGAAACCACAGGAGGGGAGAAGGCTCTGTCCACAGAGTGGTGCATGCTCTAGTTATCTCCCACTTGGACTACTGCAATATACTCTATGTGGGGCTACCTTTGAAGGTGACCCGGAAACTACATCTAATCCAGAATGCGGCAGCTAGACTGGTGACTGGGAGCGGCCACCAAGACCATATAACACCGGTCCTGAAAGGCCTACATTGGTTCCCAGTATGTTTCCAAGCACAATTCAAAGGGCTGGTGCTGACCTTTAAAGCCCTAAATGGCCTCAGCCCAGTAGACCTGAAGGAGCGTCTCCACCCCCATCACTCAGCTCAGACACCAGGGTCCAGCTCTGAGGGCCTTCTGGCGGTTCCCTCACTGCAAGAAGTGAGGTTTCAGGGAACCAGGCAGAGGACCTTCTCGGTGGTGGCGCCCTCCCTGTGGAACGCCCTCCCAGCAGATGTCAAGGAAATAAACAACTATTTGTCTTTTTGAAGACATCTGAAGGCAGCCCTGTTTTAGGGAAGTTTTTAATGTGTGACATTTTAATGTATTTTTAATCTTTGTTGGAAGCCGCCCAGAGTGGTTGGGGAAACCCAGCCAGATGGGCGGGGAAATAAATAATAAATTGTTGTTGTTGCTGGTTTTCCAAAAAAAAAAAGGGGGGCATCTGGTTGGCCACTGTGAGAACAGGATTCTGGACTAAATGGGCCACTGGTCTAACCCAGCAGGACTCTTCTCATCTTTTATAGAAGCAATGGTTCTATTGGTGCTCCCTATAATTTTATTAGCCTTTTTTGCAGGCTGTTCACATTGCAATAGATTACAATTCTGAGGTCTTTTTCACATGTATTAGGAGCCAAGCTATTGATTTCCTCTCCACTCCCATGTCTGTGCCTTAAGAACAGGTGGACATATATTTGCAACTGATACCAAGCAAACTTCATCTAGTGAGAGTTTCCCTTATATTGCGAGAGGTGAGACTCAGTGGTCACTCCTAAGTCAAACTGGTGACATGAAATTGAGAAGTAGACACACAAGCACATTTGCATCCTGCCTTGGGGGCTGGCTAGACCCAATTTGGGGTGTGATGCTCCTGCACAGCAGGATCTAATCTTCCTCCATGCACCTGTTGTACAAATTAAAAACCACAGCAGAAACCTGTTAGGCGGTCCAGTCCAGGGTCCAGAATTAGGACCCTGCTGTGCACTGTTGTAACAAGTCCAGGGACTAAATGGTTGCAAGCGTAATTGCTTCCAAGTGAAGCTGGAAAATAAAATTCAAGTGGGGAAGAGGGAAGGAGAGGCCAGGTGGGATAGTTGCAAAGAAATACTTTGGTCATGGAGGCCGATGGCATCTCCTCTGGTGGGAAGGCTTCTGCAATTTGTGTGAGCTACACAGCTGGCTCCAGGGCAAGGGGAGTCAGCACACTGGGTCTGGATTAAAGGCGGCTGAAGGCTGCCAGAAGGTACAATTACAACTGGGGAACACTGTCCTGCGAGCGCTCCAGTTGGAGAACAGCCTCTACCAAAGGTGTCATGGGTTTTGAAGACGCTCAAACTCAGGACGCAAGGGAGAAACGTGCTAAGAGGAAGGCACGCTTGGCAAACCCTCACCGTGATCAACTCCCACCTGGAAACCAATGTCCCCACTGTGGAAGGACGTGTAGATCCAGAATTGGCCTCCACAGTCACTTACGGACTCATTGTTAAAACCGTGTTTTTGGAAGACAATCTTACTCGGCTACGAGGGATCACCAAAGAAGAAGAGAAGAAAGAAGGGAAGAAGAAGAAGAAGAAGAAGTCGTCTTTGGATGCCGGACCAGGCTGTGAGGAAGAAGATTTGAGGAACAGCGTAAGAACATAAGAAGGGCCTGCTGGATTGGGCCAATGACACATCTAAGCCTGCATCCTGTTCTCACAGTGGACAATGAAATATCCCAAAGGAAACCAGCAGGCAGGATTTGAGCACAAGAGCCTTCTCCCCTCCTGTGTTTTCCAGCAAGTGTTATTCAGAAGCATTCTTGCCTCCAGCTTGGAAGGCAGAGCAGAGCCATTGGGCTCAGTAGCCACCAGTAGCAGCCTCTCCCCTTCCATGTATCTGTCTAATCTTCTTTGAAAACCATCCAGGGGGGTGGCCTTTGCTGCCTCCTGTGGGAGGGAGTTCCACCGTTTGACTAGGCACTGTGGGAAGAAGGATTTGTTTTTATCTGTTGCAAGACTCCCAACATTTAATTTCATGGGATGGCCATGATTTCTAGAGCTATGAGAATGAGAAAAGCTTTTCTCTATCTATTTTCTCTGTGCCATGCATAATTTTTTTAACTTTCATCAAGTTGCCTCTCCTTTCTTAACTTCTCATCCCTGTGATTATTTTGCTGAGGCCCCTTTTTGCTGCCCCCTTTCTTTACCCCAAGTAAAGAATCAGGGCAAGAAAAATTGATGGACTGTGCAGAACTGGCAAAACTGACATATAAGCTACGGGACAAGGATAACTGTGACTTTAAGGATGAATGGGAATCCTTTACAAAGTATTTGAAGACGCAACAAAGTGAACTGGACTCCTTGGCAGGTTTTGAATAAACATTCACAAACTTTTTATTAATAATATTCAGCTAAATAGTTTGAGGATCTATACAACTTTGTAACATGCAGAAAACAGCATTCTTAGAGAAATCAAAGACTGGAACTGAGGGACGTCGGAGGGTGGGGGAGGGTGGGTTTTGTGTGGGAGGGTGGGGGAAAGGAGGAAAAATGGAGGGGAAAACAAGGATGATATGTTTTTGGATAATATGTCTTGTTATAATTTTGAATTAATTTTTTTAATATATATATATATATATTGCTGGCCCCCTTCTGAGTCTTTTCCAACTCTGCAGCATCATTTGTGAGGTGAGGTGAGCAGAACGGTACAGTCTTCCAAATGCGGCCACAGCGTAGATTTGTATCATGGCACTATGATTTTGGCAGTTTTACTTTCAGTTCCTTCACTCATGAAAGCATCATCATAATCATCGTTTTATTATATGTACCCCAACCATCTGACTGGGTTGCCCCAGCCATTCTAGGTGGCTTCCAATATATATATATAAAAACATTGCACATTCATGTGCATTGGAAAGATGTTCTCCGTCACAGACCATGCCATTCTATGCAGACATGCAATGCTGATTTTGTCTCCACTGAGCTACAATTTCCCTGCATCGCCTGTCACTTTGAAACTTTGGAAAAGACTCTGCAGACCTAATAAGTCCCAGTATGTCTCGCAGAACTAATTATGTGCCCGTATTGGCATGTTCAGCACCTTTGGACTGGACAGAGGAACCCCTGATCCAAAACTGATGAAAGGTTAAGCAGAGGAGGTGGGGAAGTCTCTTGAGCAGGAGGCCACATTTGGTCTCTTGCACCCCTGAAAGGTCACCCCGTGCTGCTCTGTTGTTGCTCGGAAGGGCTGGCTGGTGATGAACTCCCATCTATCTCAGGACAGGCTTCATCAGCACAGTTCAGCAGCAGTTTCATAAATGTCAGCTGTGAAAGCTTACACAGAAACACTCAGCGGTGCAGTAAAGCACTCAGCTGGCCTTTGGACAGGCAGCAGAGTATTACATCTGAAAGGTCAGAGGACACCGTTCCATTATTAGCGGGAGAGCAGGGAGGGCGGCCAGTCCGGAGGCAGTGCTTGAGTCAGCACGACATGGAGAAGGGAAGAAGGAAGGAAGGAAGGAAGGAAGGAAGGAAGGAAGGAAGGAAGGAAGGAAGGAAGGAGGGAGGGAGGGAGGGAGGGAGGGAGGGAGGGAAGGAAGGAAGGAAGGAAGGAAGGAAGGAAGGAAGGAAGGAAGGAAGGAAGGAAGGATTCCAGTTTCAGAGAAGCAAATGAAGGCTGTCCCCGCGGAAATGCAAAAAGAAAAGAAAACTAACCCAGACTGCAATAACGTCTAGCTTTTCACAAGGTTGCAACATTTGGGACTTTTTAGTTTAGGTAACAGGCGAAATGATAGATGTTTATAAAATTATGCAAGGCCTGGAGCAAGTAAAAAGAGTATCGGGATGCTCCCCTTCTGGCGGAGTCCCTCATAAACATCGGCACACATCCAGTAAGATACGTGTACGCAGAATCAGCAGAGATCAGCAGAAGCAGAGTTGTGTTGGAACTGTAGCATCAGGCAGCCTGACTTCCGTTTACACAGACATCCATAACAAACGAAATCATCCGGTCATGTGACCTCTGCGATAGTAGCAGTGAAAATACTGACAAAGAGAAAAGTTTATCTCCTTTTCTGTGGTGGCCCCCCGTCTGTGGAATGCTCTTCCCAGAGAGGCTCTCCTGGCGCCATCATTACATGTCTTCAGGTGCCAGGCAAAAACATTCCTCTTTAGAACTTCTGCTTCTTAATGTTACTGCATGGGAGGGTTATCAGCTGTGGGGGCGGGATTGTTATCTTGATTATTATTATGCTGTCTGTTATTATTTATTTTATTTATTTATTGAATTTATATACCACCCTATACCAGGAGGCCTCAGGGTGGTTCCTTCTTATTATGCTTTTTATTATTATTTTATTATTGATGCTCTGTAAAATGTGCTCTTAATGTTGTACATCACCCTGGGATCCATTGAGAAAGGGGGGCATACCCTAGAACTTGTGGACTTGCAGTGAAGATTCAGGACAGACAAAAGAAAGTCCTTTTTCATGCAGTACAAAGTTAGACTATGGAACTCGCTGCCACAGGAGGCAGCTATGACCACCAACTTGGATGGCTTTAAATGAGGATGGGACACATTCATGGAGGAGGAGAGGGCTACAGATGGCTCCTAGCCACAGTGGCTCTGCTCTGCCTCCACAATCGGAGGCAGCAATGCTTCTGAATCCCAGCTGCTGAAAATCGCAGGAGGGGAGAGTTGCTCTTGTGCTCAAAACCTGCTTGCAAGTTTTCCCACAGGCATCTGAGAAAAGGATGCTGGACTCAACAGGCCAGGAGAGTCTCCATTCCTGTCTCCATCTCCAGATGCCCTCAGCATGACCACCTGAGACCTTTTTGCACAAGGCACAGTTTGCATCACACATAATTGTAGCCTTAGTTGTTTTGCGACTTTCTTTTTATTGTTTTGCAGCCCACCCTGGGGATGGCAAGCTGCCTGCCAAAGGGCAGAAAGAAATCACAGTTGCTCAGCAGGAGTTCTGTTATCACCTTAAGAATGAAACACGACAGGCCTGCTGCCTTGAGCAAAGTTTGAGGGAACCTGGCTTGTTAAGCCTGAAGAAGCGAATACTGTAGACGGGGGCATGGTAGTCTTTTTCCAGTACCCAAAGGGCTGCTCCATGGAAAAAGAGGTCCAAGACCTCAGTTGATCGTTAAAAGATATTCCTTGATGCTAAGAGAGGTTTGACCATGGAACTGATTCCCCGGAGGGAGGATGGTGGGCTCCCTCTCCTCAGTGGTCTTCAAGTCAAGGTTGGACCTTCATCTGTTGAAGATGCTCCAAAATGATGGGGGTGGTCCAACTGCCTTCTTCTAAAATTGAAAAATGTGAACCAGTCCTGGCAGGTTCTGTGAACTTTCTGACAGTAAGAACTGTTTGACAGAGAAGAGATTCCCTCTGAAGGTGGCAGATTCTCCTTCCTTGGGGGTTTGTGAGCAGAGGTTGGATGGCCATCTGTCAGGGTTGCTTAAGTTGGATGAGATGTCCCTACACCTTCCTTCTGAAGAGTTGGGTGGTCACAGCAAGCAACCAGAGTCTGGCCAAGCACTGTGCATTGATCCCTCTTGCTGTTCTGGCTTCTGGGATAGCTTCCCAGCCTGCATTCGCTCCATAAGACACACACACTTTTCCCCTTACTTTTTAGGAGGGAAAAAGTGTGTCTTATAGAGTGAAAAATACAGTATTCTCACTCTCCTCCCCAGAAGAGGTAGGCTCCTTACTGCCAACAGGAGGTGACAGAGTAAGGAAGTCAGATGTCCTAGTCCCAGAACAGTCCACTGGTCCTCTCTGGGATCCAGATTTCCATCCCTCGGGCCCCTGAGCTGCTTCCCAGGACCAGGCACTTTATTTGTGTTTTTGTTCATTGCATTTATAGCCCACATTTTCCTCCAAGGAACTCAAGGTGGCACACATGGGTCTCCCCCTCCTCATTTAATCCCCACAGCCACCCTGTGAGGTAGGCTAGGCTGAGAGGCAGCGACAGGCCAAAGGTCACCCAGTGACCTCCATGGCCAGGTGGGAGATTTGAACCCTGGTCTCCCGGTCCTAGTCCAACACTGCAACCACTACACCGCACTTTCTCTTTCTGACTTCTTGAGGTCTCCATGCCAACTCCTCCATCCTGCTAGTACTCTCCTCAGGGTCCTTCAGCTCCCCTCCATTCCTCTCCTGACTCTGAACAATTTAGTGTCATCTGTGGGATGTAATCCACTGGGAGCAGTCAAGTACAACATTCCTTGTTTTCCTAGAGTGGGCATGCAAGGGGATGTTTGGTCCAGCCAGTCAAAAACTTCCTGTTCCTCCTGGCCTGGAGCATCCTTCTTTGCATGTGACTAGTGGGTGGGCATGACCTTTCCAGACCTGGTAAAAGGCCAAGTCACTCAGCCACTCTCCCTCTTTTCCTCTTTTTCCACCTTCCTTTTGTCCTGTGAACTTCCTGGAATGAACTGCTGGCTGCCAGCCAAGCAGTCTCTCAAGTTATCTCCCATATGGGGTAAACCTGTTTGTACATGTTTGTAACTTTAAGCCTTAAGCCTGCCTTCAGGGATCACACTGTGCTCTGCCTGATCCTGAGTAAAACTACTTTTTGTTCCGTATGAATAAGACTGTGTTGTCTTTACTGTTTTAGGAGGGATTCCAAAGGGGTTTTACCAGGAATATTCGAACATATCTCAATCTGGACAAGCCAGATTGAATTGCTTATTGTCTTAAGAAACTCACACCAGTTTGCAACCAGCTTTCTGCTGCATAAGAAGGGGAATGCACTCTGCTAAGTGAAGAAACTTGCTAGTGTGAGTTAGGCAGGATATTGATAATCAATATATCCTCTCCTGCCACCCTCAGCATTCCCACATCATCCACCCGGCTGACTCGCAACTCTAGATCATTTATGAACAATTCAAAAAGCACAGGTCACCATACCAAATTTTGGTAGCCTCCACTTGCTTTGTTGTTGTTGTTGTTTAGTCGTGTCCGCCTCTTCGTGACCCCCTGGACCAGAGCACGCCAGGCACTCCTGTCTTCCACTGTCTCCCACAGTTTGGTCAGACTCATGTCTGTAGCTTCAAGAACACTGTCCCACCATCTCGTCCTCTGTCGTCCCCTTCTCCTTGTGCCCTCCATCTTTCCCAACCTCAGGGTCTTTTCTCTTCTCATGAGGTGGCCAAAGTCTTCAGGATCTGTCCTTCCAGTGAGCACTCAGGGCTGATTTCCTTCAGAATGGATAGATTTGATCTTCTTGAGTCCATGGGACTCTCAAGAGTCTCCTCCAGCACCAGAATTCAAAAGCATCCATTCTTCGGCAATCAGCTACCACTCTCCATTTGGCAAACTGTCCATTTATTCCTCCTCTCTGCTTCCTGCAGCTCCACCAGCTATTCTTACAGTCTCCAACAGGTAGCCCAGGCCAGGTGGTTTCTCAGGCAGCCTCTGGTGGACCTTCTTGCTGAGCTTGGTGAGCGCCAGTTCCAACTTTTGGGAAACAAACCTGTTGCGTTTGTTTTCCCAAACTTTCCTTGGGAAGTTTATTTTCCCCAAGAAGCGTGCTGCCCGCCTCTCCCTCCTGCCCGGCCTGCCTTTTAACCTTGGTGCTGCAGGCAGAGCGGAGAGCTTGGCTTTGAGTGCCTTCCATTATGAGAGCTAAGCCCCCGAAGGGGAAGTGATCAAGGCCAGCACTGGAGCAAGAGAGGACACTTTGAAGACCGGAGAGCTAAAAGCAGCGTAATGAAATACAATGAGTCGGAGCAGAGGGAGCCCAGCAGAGCGAGAAAAAGCATCGGAGGAGCCGATCGATACCCTGAGAAACAAACCCTCATGAAGGGGGAGTGATGAGGAAAGGGGCTAAACTGCATTTGGACAGCAAAGGGGGGAGGAAAACAGAATCCAAGTGGGAATCCAAGTGGATGTTCTGTAGCTTTTGAAGAAGTGAAGGCGTATTATGAACACAGAGTGAAACCTCCGAACAGCTTTCGAATGCATGGGTGTGTCGTGGCCTCTTCCCAAAGACATATTTGCTTGGGATTTCTTATGTCTTGAAAATGCTTCTGTGCTCCTCTTGCATGCAGCATGCAGATAGCTCAGAGATGCATTGTGGCGATGGGATGGAGCGCAAGGAAGCCTTCCTCTGTTTCTCAAACTACAGGTAATGATTCCTGTGGAGCACTAATATCTCTGACCAGCTAGGAGTGGCTGAGTGTTATTCAATAGGTGGAGAGGGTTGGATTTGCAGTTACTCTGATCTGGAGCTTTCTGAGCCGATTCAATACTTGCAGGGAGGGAGTTGCACATCATTAAAATTATATAATTCTAGAGTTGGAAGGGACCCCGAGGGTCGTCTGTACAATGCAATACAGGAATCAAAACTAAAGAATCCCCAGAAGGGGGCCGTCCAGCCTCTGCATAAAAACCTCCAAGGAAGGAGAACCCACCACTTCCCAAGGTCATCTGTTCCACCATCAAACAGCTCTGACCCTCAGAAAGTTCTTCCCTGTGTTTCGGGCAGTATAGAAGTGTTATGTACTGAGTTGAATAGGATCCAAACTGCAGCAGTCTGATTGGTCCTAGAACAATAGGATCCAAAAGGCAGCAGTCTGATTGGTCCTAGAACAATAGGATTCAGAATGCAGCAGTCTGATTGGTCCTAGAACAATGCAGCAGTATGATTGGTTGGCAGGAACTACCCAATCATGCTCCAGATAGAAGTGAATCCACAACCTGATTGGCTTACAGTAGAATTCCGGAATTAGCCAATCATGTGCAGCCCATTGTGTAAATAATGTATATAAAGCAGATACTTTGAGGGGACTTTCATTCATTCCTCCTCACCACTATGAGCTGAATAAAGAGCATGAAATCACTTCGCAACTCTGAGTATATTTCACTGGCGACGAGGATGGGATCCCGCTGAGCTGACTGCCACACACAGCACCGCAGCACCGCCACCTGCCGCACCGCTGCCTCGCACCGTGTATCCAGGCTTCAGTTCCGGGACACAAGGAACTCAGAATGGCAACCGACAGCAGCTTCTCGCCGTTCAACCCAGCATCTGGAGACTGGGAAGCGTACGCCTCCCGTTTCACCTTCCTCCTAGAAGCCAAAGGGGTCACCGACGAAGAAGACGCCAAGAAGAGGGCGATATTCTTCAGCGTCTGCGGAGAGGAGACGTTTGAAATCGCCCGGGCTCTCCTTGCGCCTGAAGACGTCGCTACCGTTCCATACAAAACAATAATGGAACAGCTGAAGGGGCACTTTTCGCCGCAGCCCTCAGTGGTGGCTCGTCGAAATGCCTTCTACGCAAAGCGGCAAGCCCCTGGGGAAACCATAACTGGGTTTGTGACCTCTCTCCACCAAGCCGCCCGGTTCTGCAACTTCTCAGAGCTGGAGAACATGCTTCATGACCGCCTCGTCGGTGGCCTGAAGGATGAGAAGCTGCAACGACGCCTCTACGCTAAGAAGGACCTAACGTTCCAGGTCGCTCTGGAGGAGGCCCTGGCAACGGAAGCTGCCGAGAGGTCGACGCAAGAGGCACGGCCGAGCCAGCTGCCCCAACCGAGGGTCCACCACGAAGACCTCACCGACGACTCAGGATCCGACAGGGAGGAGGTGCACCGAGTACAGCAGCGCACTCAAGCAGCCCACATACCACAGCTGCCTCGACGAGAAGGAGGGAACTGCGCAAGCTGTGGAGAAAGTCACGAGAGGAGGACCTGCCGTTTCCGCAACGCAGAGTGCAGGCAGTGCAGAAAATTGGGACACATCGCCCGGGTGTGTCGGGCTCGGCCCACCCGACGCCAGGCATCAGATGACCAATCCAAGAGCCCCAGGTCCCGGGGCCCAACGCACCAAGGCAACTCGACAGAGCTCACGGACTTCCAGGTATACCAGTTGCCCCACCCCAACGTAGAGAAAATTTATGTTGACGTACAGATAGAGGGGGCCCCATGCCGCATGGAGCTTGACACGGGTTCAACTCTATCCATAATCTCGGCAAGGACCTTAAGGAAACTGTGTCCTACTGGGGGTCCCAAACTCAGGCCGGCCCCATTCACCCTCCGGGACTTCCAAAAACGTAAGGTCCCCACAATGGGGGTGGGGACCTTCAGGGTGCAATACCGAGGGCGGACGTGGCAACTGGACTTGCTTGTGGTCAAGGGCCCCTACATTAGCTTACTGGGATTGGCATGGTTTGGACCACTGGGGCTAGCCGTCACCGGGGTAAACCACACAAGCTTACAAGTGGACGTGGACGCCATATGCAAGGAATTTCCGGGGGTTTTCGATGGGAAATTGGGACAGTATACGGGGCCCCCCATTGCTCTACAGCTTGACCCCGCAGTACGACCGGTCAGGCTCAAGGCCCGCCGGGTCCCGTTCGCCCTGAAACCCTGTATAGACGAGGAATTGGACTGGCTCGTGGAGCAAGGAGTGCTGGAGCCGGTGCCTAATGCCCCCTGGGAAACCCCAATCGTCACGCCCGTCAAGCCTAATGGTTCAGTCCGCATCTGCGCAGACTACAAATGTACCATAAACAAGGCCCTCACGGCCCATGCATACCCAGTGCCAGTGGTCAGCCATGTTCTTGCCACCCTGGCTGGGTCGAAAATTTTTGGCAAGCTGGACTTGGCCCAAGCATATCAACAGCTGCCAGTAGATGAGGCCACAGCAGAGGCACAGACAATTGTGACGCACAGAGGAGCATTCAGGGTAAAGCGGCTGCAATTCGGTGTCAGCGTGGCACCAGGCATATTCCAGAATCTAATGGACTCTCTACTTAAAGGGATTCCTGGCGTCACCCCCTTCTTCGATGATGTGTTGATTGCCGGGCCCACACCAGAGGAGTTTGAGGACCGCCTCCGCACCGTTCTGCACCGTTTCCAGACGGCGGGTCTCAAGGTGAAGCGGGAAAAATGTCTACTAGGAGTGCCTCAGGTGGACTTTCTGGGATTTATGGTGGACGCAGAAGGGGTCCACCCGACTGGGGACAAGGTACGGGCCATTTGTGATGCCCCAGCGCCCAAGAACAAGACTGAACTTCAGGCCTTCTTGGGACTATTGAACTTTTACCATTCCTTCCTTCCCCACAAGGCGGCGGTAGCAGAGCCCCTACACAGACTCCTGGACAAGCGGGCCCCTTGGGTGTGGGGCCAGCGCCAGGAGGCCGCATTCCAGGCAGTCAAGGACTTGCTTGTCTCAAACTCGGTCTTGGCACACTTCGACGAGAGGCTGCCGGTGGTGCTAGCATGCGATGCCTCGCCCTATGGAATTGGCGCTGTCCTGGGACACCAACTCCCGGATGGAAGAGAGGTACCAGTGGCATACTTTTCCCAGACACTCAACGCAACCGAGCGGAACTACTCGCAAATCGACAAGGAGGGTCTGGCAATCGTGAAGGGAGTAAAAAAATTCCATGATTTCTAGTACGGGCGGCCCTTCACCGTGGTGACTGACCACAAGCCGTTGCTTGGCTTATTTGCCCCTGAAAAGCAGACCCCCCAAGTGCTGTCTCCTCACGTCCTCAGGTGGTCAATTTTCCTTGCCAGCTACCAGTATGCACTGATTCACCGTCCGGGGAAGGCGATGGGCCATGCGGATGCCCTCAGCAGGCTACCACTACCGGAAACAGGCCCCGACCCAGCACCTGCACAAGAGGTTATGAGCCTGGAGCTGCTTCCCGACCACCCCATTCAGGCACAAGAAGTTGCACACCATTCCAAGAAAGATAGGGTCATCTCCCGGGTCCTGGACTGGGTGTGGAGGGGATGGCCCAGCAGCAGCCCCGGGCCAGAATTCGCCGGCTACACAACCCGCAAACATGAACTGTCGGCCCACAAGGGGTGCCTGTTATGGGGAAGCAGGGTCGTTGTTCCCCAGCCCCTCCGCAAAAGGGTCCTCACAGCCCTACACGAGACACACCCAGGGGTAGTAAGAATGAAGGCCCTTGCCAGGAGTTATGTGTGGTGGCCGGGGATCGACGGAGAGATAGAGGCCTGGGTCAAACACTGCCAGGCCTGCCAAGAATCCCGCCCAGATCCCCCAAGGGCCCCAGTCCAGTCCTGGGAGTCCGCCCGAGCACCATGGTCACGCCTGCATGTGGACTTCGCTGGCCCCTTTCAGGGGAAAACATTCTTCATAGTGGTGGACTCCTACACCAAATGGCTGGAAGTCGCACTGGTACCGTCCACTTCTACGTCCGCAGCCATCCGGGTACTACGCAGGCTGTTTGCAACCCACGGGCTCCCTGACACTCTCGTCTCAGACAACGGGACTGCATTTACGTCAGGAGAATTCCAAACCTTCACAGCGCAGAACGCCATCCGCCACATCCGTTCGGCACCATTCCATCCTGCCACCAATGGCCAAGCAGAACGCATGGTGCGGACCACCAAGGACACCCTTCGCCGCATGACGCAAGGGGATTGGGAGTACCGCCTTGCCACATTCCTTCTAGCACAGCACAGCACCCCCAGCTCAACGACTGGCCGGAGCCCCGCTGAACTACTAATGGGTCGGCGCCTGGCAATCAGATTGGACCGCCTTCACCCCGATAGAGCTCAGGATGAGGTATTGGTGGGGGAAGGCAGGAACCCCCGGACCTTCGAGGCCCAGGACCCAGTGTACGCAAAGAATTTTGGGGCAGGCCCAGCATGGGTACCCGCCACAGTCACCAGGGTCACTGGCCCCGTGTCGTACGAGGTGCTAACAGATGGGGGGCAATGCTGGCGCCGCCACTGCGACCAGATACGGCGACGATTCCCGGGAGAAAACCAGGAGGAGGAAAGGTCAGAGGAGTCCCAAGGGAACAGAGGGGCAGTGAGGCCCATAGAGCCAGCAGGAGAGGCAGAATCAGTAAATACAGAGAGGACCTGTGAGGCCGAAAGGACACCGGAACCAGAACCACGACTGAGCGAGCCGGTTGCGCCAGACCAAATAGCCCCATCACAGCCAGCATCCTTGGAACACGAGCCAGAACCTGAACCCCGGACCAGGGAACACCCCAGGCCGCAACGCACACGTAGGCCGCCAGCGTACCTCGAGGACTATGAATGCGACCTCCCGGGCAGGACTGGAACTTAGAGGGGAGGGGTGTTATGTACTGAGTTGAATAGGATCCAAACTGCAGCAGTCTGATTGGTCCTAGAACAATAGGATCCAAAAGGCAGCAGTCTGATTGGTCCTAGAACAATAGGATTCAGAATGCAGCAGTCTGATTGGTCCTAGAACAATGCAGCAGTATGATTGGTTGGCAGGAACTACCCAATCATGCTCCAGATAGAAGTGAATCCACAACCTGATTGGCTTACAGTAGAATTCCGGAATTAGCCAATCATGTGCAGCCCATTGTGTAAATAATGTATATAAAGCAGATACTTTGAGGGGACTTTCATTCATTCCTCCTCACCACTATGAGCTGAATAAAGAGCATGAAATCACTTCGCGACTCTGAGTATATTTCAAGAAGTTTGATAAATAACCTTAATAAATAATAATGATAGTTGGAATCTCTTTCATTGTAGCTTAGTTCAGGTTCTCCCCTCTGAAATCATACTTGCTCCACCTTCTGCATCTTCTTCTTTGATCCCTCATAGCCTAGTAAGATTGTCTTCCATAAACACGGTTTTAACAATGAGTCCGTAGGTGACTATGGAGGCCAATTCTGGATCCACACGTCCTTCCTCAGTGGGGACATTGGTTTCCGGGCAGGAGATGATCACGGTGTGGATTTGCCAAGAATGCCTTCCTCTTAGTGCATTTCTCCCTTGCGTCCTGAGTTCGAGTGTCCTCAAAGCCTGTGACACCTTTGGTAAAGGCTGTTCTCCAATTCGAGTGCTCACAGGCCAGTGTCTCCCAGTTGTTGGTGTTTATACTACATTTTTTTAGATCTGCCTTGAGATAGTCTTTAAACCACTTTTGTTGACCACCAGCATTGCGCTTTCCATTTTTAAGTTTTGAATAGTTGCTTTGGAAGACAATAATCAGGCATCCGCACAACATGACCAGTCCAACAAAGTTGACGTTGAAGAATCATTGCTTCAACACGGGTGATCTTTGCTTCTTCCAGTACACTGGCATTAGTTTGCGTGTCTTCCCAAGTGATGTGTAAAATTTTTCGGAGACACCATTGACGGAATCTTTCAAGGAGATGGCGTTTATAAGTGGTCCGTCTTTCACAAGCATACAGTAAGGTTGGTAGTACATTCCGCGTAAGAGCACCCCTTCAGCTATTTGCAGAAGGCTGCTGTATCTCCTCTTGACTTTCTCTTCTCAGGGCTAAACAACCCCCACCTCCCTCACCCGTTCTGTCTGATCCGGCTGGGCTTATGAAACTCCAGGCACATTGTCAGCCCCCGAATGCGCAGTCTGCACATTCCGAAAGAGTCTGCAGCCCAGATTCCCGGAGATCTGGAGCCTGAAGGCCCCCCCCCATGCTTCTGCAGTCGGAGCATGTGCCCGCTGGCCTTGGCTGTGCCCACTCATTAATCCGCGCCTCCTCCTTTGCCATGCACAGAGCACTTTCAGCTCTGCAAATCCTCTTCCCAAGCCCCTGTGCCACTGTTTGCTTTTCAAAGATTACCCGTGGATACAGACTCTTTTGGAGGCTTTGAGCCTGGGGCTACTTGGCAGGCGAAAGAGAGCCAGCCTTGCTATTTACTGACTCATAAACAGGCTTCAGAACAGGCACAAAAGTGGATTGATCTTCCCGGGAACTTTGGAGTTTATTAATGCTAACTGGAGGATGTTTCGACCGGCGTGTCACTCAGGTTTCAGGCCTTTGAGGAGAGGAGTGAATTAGCTCTTCCCTGCGTGGATTTGTCACAGGCACCTCTGCCTTTAAACAATCAATGGGAGCAAAATGAGGTAAATGATTTATAGAGCCAAGCAGGGCGCGTTGTGCGCTTCCAGCTTCCTGCTTGGGTTTTGCAAATGGGCCTGCGAGAGATTGGGGGTCACCTCCAAAACCTGCTCTGTGCAGTTCATGCTGCTCTTAACTCTGGATTTTGCAGCCTGTGATTGATCCCATCCTCCTCCTCCTCCTCCTTTTCCAGTGGAGATCAAGAGAGTGAGGATAGAAGGGCCTTAACAGAAATGAGAATAAAAGGAGGAGAAAGCAGAGACAGCAGTGAATAGTATAAATGTGGGAACATTCCCCCATAGAATCCTCAAATTGTAGAGTTAGAAGGGACCCTAATCCCAAAAAATCTAACAGAGGTATTCTTGTCTGCAACCGCAGCAGCTCGCATACCTGTGGCCAAGGGATGGAAAGATCACGAGGCTCCAAAAATAACAGATTGGCAAATCAAATTACAGGAATTGGTGGAGACGGCTCAACTGACTAGTAAACTCAGAGGAAACTCTAAGCAAAAATTAGCGGAAAAATGGGATGTTTATAAAAAATATGTTCAAAAATACAATAATAGTTTTGACTCTGTGCTAGCATTTGAGTGATAAAGGAGATAAAAGGAGGTGGACTACAATTAAGGATTTATTATGTTTTCAGAATGTATTAGAAAAATTATATAGACAGGTTTATTGTTTTGTGTACATTCGAATGTAAGATAAAACATATGCAAAGGGACTTGACAGGAAGTCAAAGCTGAAGAAAAGACTTTGGAAGATAAAAAGGGGAAAAATATTTACTTTCATTATTATCATTTTCTGTGTGGGTGTAGGTGTGTTGGTGTCTACACATTTGTGTGTTGTTGTGTGCAATGTTTGGTAGGAAATAAGATGGTAAAAAGCAAATAAACTAAATATTGATGTATGTAATTTTTATTTCTTAATTATATTTAGTGGTAGTATGGCTGTATTGTTTTTTGTAACATAAAACCATTCAATAAAAATTATTTTTTAAAAAAATAGAAGGGACCCTAATCTGGTCCAACCCCCTGTAATGCAGAATTCATGGCTAAACAATCCCTGACAGATGGCCATCCTACCTGTGCTTAAAAATCTCCAAGGAATGAGAGTCCATCACCTTCTGAGCAGCTCCTGACATCTGAAAGTTCTCCCTCAGGTTCATCTGGAATCTCACTTGTTATTTGAAGCCTTTGGATTAAGTCCTCTCCTCCAGAGCAGGAGAAAACAAGCTTGCTCCCTCCTCCATGTGGCAGCCCTTAAGATATTTGAAGAGGGTTCTCTCGGTCTCCTCTTTTCCAGGCTAAACATACTCAGCTCCTTCAACCGTTCATCATAAGGCTTGATTTCCAGACCCTTGACCGTCTTGGCTGCCCTCCTCTACACACCTTCCAGCTTGTCAACATCCTTCTTAAATTGCACAGTATTCCAGATGTGGTCTGACCAAGGCAGAATAGTGTTACGTTGAAGGAAATCAGGCTTTCACCTTCTGGTTAAGGTAAAGGCTTGTTCAAGACTCTATTTCTGAAGACAAGCCAAATGCAGAGGAGAAGCTCAGTTCTCTGAACATCTTTTTATAGGGATGGGAAAGTTATCAGAAGCAGGCTAATGAGAAACCACAAGAAACTGGCATTCCACACTTCCTTCATCCTTTCACCTTTTCTCCCACCTTAATGCTGACTTTCTCTTTTTCCATCTAAGGGAAACAAGACTTTAAAATAGAAAATAGATCAGGACAGTCTAAGGACATTTCAGACCCCAGAACCAAACATTCCACTTCCACATATAAAAGTTGTGGTGTCCAGGTTTTCTTAATGTGTTTTGGAGGGTCTCTAGGGAAATTTTGAAAAGAGAGAGAGAGATGTTTTTTGTTTCATAAAATTTATATGACGCTTTCTTGTAAAAAGAAACCTCAAAGCAGTTTCCAAAGGATAAAACAGTAAAATCAAGAAAAAATCACAACTCTACGTTAAAACATGCAAAGTTAAAATACTAAAACAGATTAAAATTACCTCAACTGTCCAAGCATCTGGATTGGCTTGTCTAAAGAGGAATGTTTTTAGCCGGTGCCAAAAAGTAGTGGATGTATGGAAGTGAGAGCTGGACCATCGATAGGCTGATCGCTGAAGAATGGATGCTTTTGAATTATGGTGCTGGAGGAGACTCTTGAGAGCCCCATGGACTGCAAGAAGATCAAACTTATCCATTCTGAAGGAAATCAACCCTGAGTGCTCACTGGAAGGACAGATCCTGGAGCTGAGGCTCCAAAGCTTTGGCCACCTCATGAGAAGAGAAGACTCCCTGGAAAAGACCCTGATGTTGGGAAAGATGGAGGGCCCAAGGAGAAGGGGACGACAGAGGATGAGATGGTTGGACAGTGTTCTCGAAGCTGCCAGCATGAGTTTGACCAAACTGCGGGAGGCAGTGGAAGACAGGAGGGCCTGGCATGCTCTGGTCCAGGAGGTCATGAAGAGGCGGACACGACTAAACGACTAAACAACAACAACAACAAAAAGAGAACAGTGAAGGCACCTGCTTGATCTCAATAAGCAGGGAGTTCCAAAGTGTAGATGCTGCCACACTAAACATACAAGTTCTTACAAATGTGGGGCGCATATTATGTGGCAGCTGTAGAGGTGCCAAAGTTAACAAACGTTCCCAAGTCTCTTTTCGGGGAGGTCACAGCGGTTTGGCTTCACCCCATTGTCTCTTGACAGGCAGATGCCAATGCATTTACAGTTGTAACTCTGGATGTGAACGGGATCCGTTCTGGAGCCCCATTCGCATCCTGAGTAGAACGCAACCCGCGACTGTGCATCTGCATGTGCACAGGTCGCGTTTTGTCATTTCTGCGCATGCGCCTGACATCATTTTGAGCGTCTGCGCATGCGCGAGCGGCGAAACCCAGAAGTAACGTGCTCCGTTACTTCTGGGTCGCCGCAGAGCGTAACTTGAAAACGCTCAACCTGAAGCATATCTAACCCGAGGTATAACTGTATAGTTACAGGTAGGTAGCCATGTTGGTCTGTATCAAAACAAAATTTTAAAAATTCCTTCCAGTAGCACCTTCGAGGCCAACTAAGTTAGTTATTGGTATGAGCTTTCGTATATCTGAAGAAGTGTGCATGCACATGAAAGTTCATACCAATAACTAACTTAGTAGGTCTGTAAGGTGCTACTGGAAGGGACGCGGGTGGCGCTGTGGGTTAAACCACTGAGCCTAGGACTTGCTGATCAGAAGGTCGGTGGTTTGAATCCCCACGACGGGGTGAGCTCCCATTGCTCAGTCCCTGCTCCTGCCAACCCAGCAGTTTGAAAGCACCTCAAAGTCCAAGTAGATAAATAGGTACCATTCTGGCGGGAAGGTAAATGGTGTTTCCGTTCGCTGCTCTGGTTCGCCAGAAGCGGCTTAGTCATGCTGGCCACATGACCCGGAAGCTGTACGCCAATAAAGAGAGATGAGCTCCGCAACCCCAGAGTCGGCCACGACTGGACCTAATGGTCAGGGCTCCCTTTACCTTTACCTTTAAGGTGCTACTGGAAGGAACATATTTATATTTATGCATGGGATATGTTAACTTCATAAATATAAGCCAAAGCATTCTAAATCTAATCTATGTTATGCAGTACTATGTTATGCATTTTTTGGTTTTTATTTGGTCAGGTGAAGGGCAATATAGAAATAACAACAACAAAAACATCATCTCCATTGATTTAGGGCAGCAGAAAATTTCCCAGTTCAATATTTTCCAGAAAACCCACAATCACTGAAGGGGAGCTAGGCCACTAAATGGCATCCGTGAGGCTGGGGGGCTGGGGGGGGCATTATTGTCTGGCCAGCTCAGGACCTCCATGTGCACTGCCCAGGTTTGCACCCCAGGAAGTCACTTCATTGGGGATAACATAGCAGTTTGACTTCACCCCCAGAGGCGCACTCCAATGTCTCTTGAGACAGATGGATGCCAACCAGTGGGTCAGTCACTTGTCAGAATAGCAGGCTGCTTCCACCTGTTTTCCCCAGAGGGGGCAGTTCCTTCCGCCTGCCCTATGCTCCAGCGGCTGCCTCCCCCCTCAGTCTGTCACGGGATGCTCTCGCGGGGGCCTTTCCTGCGCTCTGTTTGCGGCGGCTCCCACATTGCAGTCATTGCTTGTGACACGCTGCCACCTTGTATTAATCCATCACCTGTGCAAGAGGGAATCAGCAGCAGCAGCAGCAGCGGTGAGAGACAGAGCGCCCCTCTCTCCGGCTCCTGGGACAAGGTGGGGGGGATTGGCTAATGCACACCTGAAATTCAAGCCCTGGAATCTTCTCCCTGTCAGGCACTCCTCACGTCAGCTTCATTTTAAGCTGGGAGGGCAGGACGAGGCTAAAAATAGCCAGCGGAACAGGTGGGCACTCAGCGCCTGGGCTCGGAGATTGGATATTTGTGGTTGCCTTGGATCCCATTTCCCTTTAGCCATCAGCATCGAGGCCAAAACTCTGGGCTTAGAAGGCGACGGCAAGTTGGGAATCAGCAGGGGGGGGGGGGGAATGCACCGCCTCTGACTTGCATAAAATTGCAGAGTTGGGAGGGTCCCTGAGGGTCATCTAGTCCAACCCCCTGCAATGCCGGAATCTCAGTTCAAGCATCCATGACAGGTGGCCATTCAATCTGCTGAAAAGTCTCCAACGAAGGAGAGTTCACAACCTCCCAAGGGAGTCCATTCCACTGACGAATGGCTTTTACCATCAGAAAGTTCTTTCTGAAGTTTAGTCGGAATCTCCTTTCTTGCAATTTGAAGCCATGGGTTCGAGTCCTACCCTCCAGAGCTGGAGAAAACAAGCTTGCTCCCTCTTCCATGGGACAGCCCTCACGGTATTTGGAGATGACTCTCCTATCTCCTCCCAGTCTCCTCTTTTCCAGGCTAAGCACACCCTGCTCCTTCAACCATTCCTCATCAGGCCTGGTTTCCAGACCCTTGATCCTCTGGGTTGCCCTCCTCTGCCCACCTTCCAGCCTGTTGATATCCTTCTTAGACTGTAGTGCCTTTCTGTACCACTTGAAAGGCATTGAACACAAGGAATAAGGTGGTGTCGAGTTGTGGTGCCTGAGCTGCTATTGAGTTATAAATCTATCCCTGGCAGGAAGATCCCAATCCAAGCCTGAGGTGCATCAAGCCAAAATGTGGACTAATAGGTGCACCTCATGGGCGTTTCTGGGTGCCCAGTATTTCCCCGTCCCCTTTGCAGTCCTCCAGAGGAAGAGGACTTTGACATGCTTTCCTGCTTGGCAGGGGGTTGGACTCAATGGCCCTTGTGGTCTCTTCCAACTCTATGATTCTATGATTCTATGATTCTAAGAAGGAGGAGTTTGGACTTGATATCCCACCTTCCATTCCCCTTAAAGGTAAAGGTAAAGGGACCCCTGACCGTTAGGTCCAGTCGCAGAGGACTCTGGGGTTGCAGCGCTCATCACGCTTTCTTGGCTGAGGGAGCCGGCGTACAGCTTCCGGGTCATGTGGCCAGCATGACTAAGCCGCTTCTGGCGAACCAGAGCAGCGCACGGAAACACCGTTTACCTTCCCGCCGGAGCGGTACATATTTATCTACTTGCACTTTGACGTGCTTGTGAACTGCTAGGTTGGCAGGAGCAGGGACCGAGCAACGGGAGCTCACCGCATTGCAAGGATTCGAACCGCCAACCTTCTGATCGGCAAGCCCAAGTCTCAGTAGTTTAGACCACAGCGCCACCCACGTCCCTTTCACTCCCCTTAAGGAGTCTCAAAGTGGTTCACAATCTCCTTTTCCCTTCCTCCCCCACAACAAACACTCTGTGAGGCAAGTGAGGCTGAGAGACTTCAAAGAAGTGTGACTAGCCCAAGGTCACCCAGCAGCTGCAGGTGGAGGAGCCGGGAAGCGAACCCGGTCACCAGATTACGAGTCCACCGCTCCACCACAAACAACACAAGCATGACTTTTGACGAGTGGCAAGTGGACCTGCAACTGGGCTGCTTGTTTCTGCCAACATTTTGTACATGCTCCGGAACAACATGACGCCCTTAGCTTCACATGAGTCCACAGTGTGATGCAGCAGCAAAAGAAGGCTAATGTTATTCCAAAGTTCATCAACAGAAGTTTAGTGTCCGGGTCAAGGGAAGTCACAGTCCTGCTCTATTCTGCCTTGGTCAGGCCACACCTGGAATACAGTCTCCAGTTCTGGGCACCACAATTTAAGAAGGATGTGGACAAGCTGGAAGGTGTGCAGAGAAGGGTGACCAAGAGGATAGCGGGATTCTTGGCTGTGATTCTTGCATTGCATGGGGGTTGGAAGAGATGACCCTCAGGACCCATTCCTGCTTCTGGTAAGGCAGGGCAAGAATGGAACTTAGCAATTATGCCAGATACTCTTTTAAGAGAATTGGAGAAAATAATGGAATAGAGGGCTATGAATGGCTACTTGCCACATGATCTTTCTGCAGTGCTTTTGCATACCAGTTCCCGGAGCTACTCTTGTGCTTGAATCCTGCTTGCTGGTTTCCCAGAAGAGGCATCTGGTTGGCCACTGTGGGAACAGGATCCTGGACTAGATGGGTCTCTGGCCTGATCCAAAAGGCTCCTCCTAGCTTTGTATATTCAGTTGTTTATTCAACTGTTAGATTTGGGGGTTTTTAAATTAGTCCTAATGATGTAGTGCCAGCTTAATTTTTGCTATCCACTCTGACCCTTGGGGAAAATATTTGTGGTGGATACCTTAATGCTGCCTCTTTGCTCTGCTTGCACAGATGGACAGACCACTCTGCTACGGGTCTGCATCCTTTTATGCGCCGCTCGCTTCTAAGTCCAGATTAATTATCTGCATGGAAATTCTCGCTTAAGTGCAGGTTTCCGAACTCATTTCTCTCCAAATATGCATTCCAAACCCTTTCCCTCTAACGTGTGCATTTTAAACACATTTTGATTATGATCATTATTGAGCCAAGAACTGCTTTGCAGTGTTCAGAGAAATGTGAAATCTGATTTCATAAGCTCTATCCCAAACCACCCTTGGAATACCAAAGATCCTTTCTTCAAGGTGCGTTCTTGGAACCAGCTGACCACGCTCCAGAACCTGCCCTCCTTTCCCACCTCTGTCCAGGTAGGATGGAAAAAGGAACCGGCTCCTGAAAGCACCATCATATTTCAAGGCTGCTTGTTTGTTTTGAAAGAGATTCCTCCCCCCCTTCCCCTCCCTCCTCCCCACACAGTGATGTTCTGGGGCCAGACGACATCACAGCAGAGCTGGGAATATTATATCAGCATTATATCACTGGGCTTTGTGACAGTTTGCATGAGTTCTGGTGATGCATCTCTTTGTCACTTCTTTCCACGGACAAAAATTGTCATTTGTTACTCTCTGTGACATCTTGCAAAGCTCTTGGGTGAAGTGCAGAGCTGGTGTGCTTGAGGAAATGTGTCAGATGCATCTGTGGTTTTGCATAAGAACAGCTTGCTGGATCAGGCCAATGGCCATCTATCCCAGCATCCAGATCTCACAGTAGCTGAACAGAAATCTTCAGGAGACCAGCAAGCAGGATTCGAGCCCAAGAGTCCTCTCCCCTCCTGTGGTTTCAGCAACTGGCATTCAGAAGCATTACTCTCTCCAAATGTGGAGGCAGAGCAGAGCGTTCATCCTGGCTGGGAGCCGTGGACAACCCTCTCCTCCTCCATGAATTTGCCCAATCCTCTTTTAAAGCCATCCAGGTTTGTAGCCATCTCTGTCTCCCATGGGATGGAGTTCCCCAGTTTGACAGTGGAAGGGGGCAGTATCCATGTCTTTTCTGGCTCAGGAGTTCAGGCAGCAGCCCCACTCAATCCAGGGTTGCTTGGGAGCAGTGGCGGAGCAAGCCGATCGGGCGCCTGGGGCAGAGCGCATGCCCTACGCCCAAGGAAAGGGCCAGCCGCCCGCAGGGAGGTGCCAGCCGGGGCAGGGCGCTCCGTGGGGTCTCCTCCTACTCAGCCACCCTACAGCTGAGGGGGAGGCAGCGGGCAGACCGTTTGGGGCAGCACAGAGCCTGCGGGTGCCCAAGCCACCATGTCACTCCCAGGAGAGACATGTGGCTCTCTTGGGCCCCCCAAAAAAATCAAAGGGAAAAAAACCTGGATGTATATTTCCAAAATATAAGATAAAAAACAAATGAAATAAAGCCTACATACAACAACAGTGTATGTAGTCTATATATAGGGTGCCTACATTCTGCATGTGCAAATGGCTTCAGATACCTATTGGGTCCATAAATTATCATATAGCATGTATTCAACACAAAAAAAACAGCAACAATTTGTTGTTGACAAAGGACAGCCGGACATAGAAAGGGCCCCATTACCTTCAGTAGCTGAGGGCCACCTTCAAAGCTGAATCCGGCCCTGCCAACCATACCCCCCCCCTTCCTCTGCCCCTGCTTGGAAGCTTCAAGATAAGAGCATTATGTCTGATTCATGGCACAACAGCTACAACCATTTCTGGACTGGCAAATCCTGGAGACAGCAGTTCCTGCACTGGCTACTTCAGTGACAAGGGAATGGTCTCCCTCAGGAAGTTGTAGAATCTTCCCATTGGAGGTTTTTAAGCAGAGGCTGGATGGCCATCTGTCAGGGATGCTTGAGCTGAGATTCTTGCATTGCAGGGGGCTGGACTGGATGACCCTCAGGGTCCCTTCCAACACTACAATTCTATTATTCTAAAACTGGATTGCTGCAATGTTCCCTAGATGGAGCTTCCCTTCTGCCTGATCCAGAAGTTAGTGCAGAAAGATGCAGCACAATTGCTGGCAGGAGGGAGGCCTTGCCAGTATATAATGCCTGTGCTCAGAAACCAGCACTGACTGCTGAGTTGCTCCTGGGCCAAGTTCAAGATGTTACAATTTGTTGTTTAGTCGTTTAGTGGTGTCCAACTCTTCGTGACCCCATGGACCAGCGCACGCCAGGCACTCCTGTCTTCCACTGCCTCCCACAGTTTGGTCAAACTCATGTTGGCAGCTTCAAGAACACTGTCCCACCATCTCGTCCTCTGTCGTCCCCTTCTCCTTGTGCCCTCCATCTTTCCCAACATCAGGGTCTTTCCCAGGGAGTCCTCTCTTCTCATGAGGTGGCCAAAGTCTTGGAGCCTCAGCTTCAGGATCTGTCCTTCCAGTGAGCACGCAGGGCTGATTTCCTTCAGAATGGAGAGGTTTGATCTTCTTGCAGTCCATGGGACTCTCAAGAGTCTCCTCCAGCACCATAATTCAAAAGCATCAATTCTTCGGTGATCAGCCTTCTTTATGGTCCAGCTCTCACTTCCATACATCACTACTGGGAAAACCATAGCTCTAACTATACGGACCTTTGTTGGCAAGGTGATGTCTCTGCTTTTTAAGATGAAGAAGAAAAATGTTACAATTAATGGCTTTAAAAAAGAATTGGACAAATTCATGGAGGAGGAGAGGACTGTTAGTGGCTACCAGCCAAGATGGCTGTGCTCTTCCTCCACAGTTGGAGGCAGTAATGCTTCTGAACTCCATTTGGTCCGCCTTGGGTGTCACCTCTGAGGGGGTGACAAAATGCTGTGCTGCACTCAACATCTGTGAGAGACACTTTGGCTTTGGTGCAGTCAGGCTTCCCACTGCCTAAACAGTCCACTCCCCCTTAGCTGTAGGGCGGAAGGCAGACTCCTTGTCGGAAGGCATGCGATTGCCGTAAAAAAAAGTCAATAAATAACTTATGCTCTCCAAAAAGGCTCAAGAGCTCTAACTCTGGCTGCTTCCCCAAAATATGAAATAAAGTCCAACCATTTTTGCAGGCAAAAAAATAAGAATTTCAATGGGGGCGGGGATGTGACAATAAATTTTCCTCACCGGGTACCACTTGACCTTGCTATGCTACTGGCCAGGATCCCCACTCTTTCAGCAGAGATTCCTTGCTGCAAACTTCCAGGCATTTCTCAAAGACTTTTCTGCGCCAACTGATCAGTGCAGCTGTTTCCGACCAGCAAATCATTTTAAAGATTCTTGCGTTCTGTTTTTAATGACGTTTTATGCTCTTAATGCTGACATTGCAGTTTCTAAAAGGCAGGATAAAAATAACTTTTACAAATAAATATTTGCCTTCGACCTAACATGAGCAGCTTCAAATAATATGCTAAAGTAGAGCTCTTTGAGGAATCTGATCTTTGCCTCTGCACAGAAACTGCATGGACTGCTGCAATACGCTCTATGTGGGGCTACCTTTGAAGGTGGCTTGGAAACTACAACTAATCCAGAATGCGGTAGCCAGACTGGTGACTGGGAGCGGCCGCCGAGACCACATAACATCGGTCTTGAAAGACCTACATTGGCTCCCAGTACATTTCTGAGCACAATAAAGTGTTGGTGCTGACCTTGAAAGCCTTAAACGGCTTCAGTTCAGTATACCTGAAGGAGCATCTCAACTCCCATCATTCAACCCGGACACTTAGGTCTAGCGCTGAGGGCCTTCTGGCGGTTCCCTCCCTGCAAGAAGTGAGGTTGCAGGGAACCAGGCAGAGGGCCTTCTTGGTGGTGGCGCTCGCCCTGTGGAATGCCCTCCCATCAGATGTCAAGGAAATAAGCAACTATCTGACTTTTAGAAGACATCTGAAGGCAGCCCTGTTTAGGGAAGCTTTTAATGTCTGTTGCTGTATTGTTTTTAATATTTGGTTGGAAGCTGCCCAGAGTGGCTGGGGAAACCCAACCAGATGGTCCGGGTATAAATAATAAATTATTATTGTTATTGTTATTGTTGTTGTTGTTACTATTATAGAAACTGGGCCAAAAAGTAGTATAGGATCATAGAGTTGGGAGGAATCCCAAGGGTCATCCAGTCCAACCCCTGCAATGCAAGAATCCCAGGTAAGCATCCAAGACAGATGGCCATCCAGCCTCTGCTTAAAAACCTCCAAGGAAGGAGAATCTGCCCCCTTCCAAGGGAGACCATTCTACTGTCAACCGATTCCACATTTCCGAAGTCACAGGAGGAGACCACCCCAGTTAACCCAACATTGCTTGTCATGTGAATGTTTGAAAGTTTTAGAGAAATTTATAGTATCCAAGTCTCTCCACCCCTCCACCTTTAATCTACTCATAAATGTTCCCGATGGAGTCCGGTTGCAAATAACACCAACGGGAACTAGAGATAGTTACAGAATTTTGATTTAAAATGCTGGTGGTTATATTAGCTTCCATGGAGGCGTTCTACTCTCTGTTCTGTTTCTCCAATACAGCAAAGTGTTCTTGTAAGGTTTTATTATTATTATTATGATCTTAATTTCTAAATTTCAGGGGGATAACACGTCAGCCTTTGACTGCCCGCATAATTTGATTTAAGGGAAATGAATTCCTGCCCTTGTAATTTGTATCCAGAGTCACTCATAGCAGCTTTGAAATCTTACCTCCCATTTAAGAGATCAGTGTGACGCTGACATTCTCACCGGAATTAAAAATGAGCACCGTTGAAACTTGGAAGGAAAGGGGGAAATCCATCCACTCTGCTGAACTTTTTCAGAACCAACATCACCGTGTTGAGTATCCCAAGCTGCGGAGAATGGAGGAAATCGTTTGGGGAGAGCTGAACGAACGCAATCCGTCTCCATAAAACATGTCAGGGCAGAACATAAAATAACAGCGAAGTTGCGTCAATATTATTGACCTTTACTAGCAAGCCCATGCTCAAGGCCAGTCTTGCAAGGGAGAACTTAGCAGGGTCAGAGTTGACTCCAACTTGACTGCTTAACAAAGCAGCTCAAAATACCGAGGCTTCAAATCACATACAACATTTTCTTTCTGATGCCGGGCGTGTTGAAGAGTAGGCCAGAGCTGCTGTGAGGCAGATGCCTCATGGAATCTGTAGAGCTGGAAGGGACACCAAGGGACATCCAGTCCAACCCCTGCAATGAAGGAATCCTGCTCACAGCCATCCCTCGGTGGACTCAAACCACCAACCTTCTGGTTCACAGTAAGCTGCACTAACCCACTGCAGTGGCAGAACTGTACAGAGGTGTCTGTGGAAAACCCACAAGCAGGATTCGAGGGCACCACAGTATGTTCCTCCTCTGGTTCCAGCAACGTTGCCCCTGACTGTGGAGTCAGAGCAGGGCATTTCTGGCTAGGAGCCACCCATAGCCCTCTCCTCCTCCTCAGATTTGTCTAATCCTCTTTTAAAGCCATCTCAGTTGGTGGCCAGGACACGGTTGGCACTGTGGTCTAAACCACAGAGCCTAGGGCTTGCCAGTCAGAAGGTCAGCGGTTCGAATCCCTGCGACGGGATGAGCTCCCATTGCTCGGTCCCTGCTCCTGCCAACCTAGCAGTTCAAAACCATGTCAAAGTGCAAGTAGATAAATAGGTACCGCTCCGGCGGGAAAGTAAATGGCGTTTCTGTGCACTGCTCTGGTTCGCCAGAAGCGGCTTAGTCATGCTGGCCACATGACCTGAAAGCTGTACGCCAGCTCCCTCGGCCAATAAAGCAAGATGAGCGCCGCAACCCCAGAGTCGTCCGCGACTGGACCTAATGGTCAGGGGTGGGGTCCCTTTACCCTTTACCTTTAAGTTGGTGGCCACCACTGCCTCCAGAAAGGCGAGTTCCACAGCTGAACACTGTGCTGTGTGAAGAAGAACTTTCTTTTATCTGTCCTGAATCTTCCAACTTTCAGCTTCACTTGATGTCCCCAAGGAGTTCTATCATTAAGACACAGAGAGAAAAGGTTTTCTCCATGCCATGCATAACTTCTCTTGAAGCATTGCAGCTTGCGCCCAGTTCTCCAATCTGTTAAGGCCATTTTGGATTCTGGGTCTGTCTTCTGCAGCATTAGCTACCCCTCCCAGTTTGGTGTCATCTGCAAATTTGATGAGCATCCCCTCAATTCCTTCATCCAAGTCATTTATAAAGACGTTGAACAACAACAAGCCCAGGACAGAGAACCCTGCGACACCCCACTTCCCACTTTTCCCCAGGATGAGGAGGAACCATTGATGAGTCCTCTGTGGGTTTGGTCAGTCAACCCGCTACAAATCCACCTAACAGTTACCTCATTCAAGCCACATTTTACCAACTTCCTCATGAGAATATCATGGGGGACTTTGTCAAAAGCCTTACTGAAATCAAGATACACTGTGTCTACAGCATTCCCCTGATCCACCAACTTTTGTAATTCTATCGAAAAAAGAAATCAGATTGGCCTGGCAGATAGAGCAGATGGAGGCAAAGGAAGATATTGTCATTGGGCTGCCTGGGTTTTCTGAACCTTTGCAGGGGAGGCTGGAATGGATTCCTGGGTCCAGTCCAGTTCTGAGACCCAGCTGGGTGTTGAGGACTTGGCAGCAGGTGGGGGTTGAGCACTACTCCAGAAGGTCATGGACTTTTCCGTCATTGGAGGTTTCTAAACAGAGGTTGGACAGCCATCAGCCAGGGATTTTTGAGCTGTGATTCCTGCATTGTAGAGGGTTGGACTAGATGGCCCTTGAGGTCGCTTCCAACTCTACTGTTCTGATTCTATGAACCCCACTGTGCACACCCAGGTCTCATGAATGGAGAATGCCAGTCCACCTCATCCCACCAGGGGCCACTCAGCCTGCCTGCCTAGGGCTCTTGAGGGCAGGTGATAACCATCCATGACCATCCTCATAGAAAAGGAAGCACAGAGAATTGCACGGCACCAAATCCTCCCAAGGGATGTGGAAAAGAACATAAGAAGAACCTGCTGGATGAAGCCACTGCCCCCCTGTTCTCAAAGGGGCTGACCAGATGCCAGTTAGGGGAAACCAGCAAGCAGGGTTGGGGCACAACTGTCCTCTTCCCTCCTGTTGTCTCCAGTGATTGGTATGAAGAAGCACCTGAGTGTGGAGGCAGATAGTAGCCATCATGGCCAGTAGCCACTGGTGGTCTTCTTCTCCTTCATGTTTTTGTCCAATCCTCTTTCAAAGCCACCCAGATGGATGGCCATCCATGCCTCCTTTGGGAGCCAGTTCCACAGTTTTCCTATGCACTGTGTGAAGAAGGATTTGCTGAAGAATATTCTCTCGGGCGCCTCCAGTATTTTATCACCGCCACTTATGCAATGTTCCTCTGTGTACATTTATTTATACTGCAAGAGGAAGGCATTGTGTTGTGCCTCAGCTGAGGGCTTGCATAGCGCAATTTATGTATTTCACATTCTCTTTGGCCGACAGAGCAGCGGAGCGTGAATTACAGGAGGACAAGAGGCAAAGGACAAGGATTTGCTCGGTAAATTACAGGCGGCCGGCTTTGCATCCCACCAGGGAGTCGTTGCGGCAGAGACGGACAACTTTTTCCTTGCGCGCTCCCTGCTGACTTGGCCCGAAGTTAAGAGCAGCTTTTGGCTTCATCAAATGGGAACACGGTCTGGACTTTTAAGGCAGAATGAGATCCTTGTCACAAGCTGCCTTGGAGGAGTGATAACCGCCGTCCTCCACAAAGGGAACTCTTTACACTGTGCCATAAATCTGGCGCAGTAAAATAAAGGAAAGCTGTTTGGCCTTTCCTGAGAAAGGAAATGGTGATGAAGATGATAATGATTAGTAAGGATAATCATAATTAATAATGCAAGCGTGCTAACCAAGCATTTTACACAGCTAAAGATGGTCCTAACCAGCATTCAGAAGCATAGCTGCCTCTGGCTGGGGAGGCAGAGCAGAACCATCATGGCTGGTAGCCATCAATGGCCCTCTCCTCCTCCATGAATCTGCCCAAACCTCTTTTGAAGCCATCCAAGTTTGTGGCCATCACTGCCTTCTGGATGAAGGTATGTGTAGTCTGGAAAAGAGGAGATATGATTGCCACCTTCAAATATCTCAAGGGCTGTCACACGGAAGATGGAGCAAGCTTGTTTTCTGCTGCTCTGGAGGGTAGGACACGAACCAGTGGCTTCAAGTTACAAGAAATGAGATTCCGACTAAACATACGGAAGAGCTTTCTGACAGTAAGAGCTTTCCGACAGTGGAACAGTCTCCCTCGGGAGGTGGTGGACTCTCCTTCCTTGGAGGTTTTAAGCAGAGGCTGGATGTCCATCAGCCATGAATCCCTTAGCTGAGATTCCTGCATTGCAGCAGGTTGAAGTAGATGATCTTTGGGTCCCTTCCAACTCCACAATTCTATGCTTCTATGGAATGAGTTCCATAATTTAACTCTATGCTGTGTGAAGAAGTCCTTCCTTTTATCTGTTCTAACCTTCCAGCCTTCAACTTCATTGGATGTCCGTGAGTTCTAGCTTATGAGAGCGGGAGAAAACACTTTCTCCATGCATCATTGTACAAGCTTCTCTCAAGCTTCTCTCACCCTTCAGATGAAGGGTGTGGGAATGTTCAGGGATGCAGGAGAGGATATATTGTTTGATTATAGCCTTTCCAACTTGCGTAAACAAGTTCACAATTTAGCAGAGTAACATTCCCCTTTTTAAACTCACAGCGGATGCGTTTGCTCAGGCTCGCTAAAGCCTCTATAATAACTGTTCTGGTATTTCCCCCTTATTCCCTAATAATAGATAAGACATGACACAGTCTTCTATAAAAGTATAAAAAGTTTTACTCACACATCATTCTGTTTACAATAGGATCCCAGAAGGCAGACTTAGCTTAGAAAAGTTACATACACCTGGAAACTATCTCATAAGAAGACAGTCCCTCTGTCCTCTCTTGGCTGGAGGCCAAGAGAGCATCTTTGGCTAAGCAGATGTTGCTTCTTGGATGCATGTAGTCAAAGAGAGAGAGATGGTTGTCCTGCCCTGTGCTTTTGTCAGTACCTGCACAGGTGAGGCCACGCCCACCTCTAGTCACACGCAGAGGAAGTCTGTAACAGCCCAGAAGGAAACAGGAAGTTGACCTGCTGGCTGGACAAACATTCCTCCCCATGTGTAAACATGTTCACTCTAGGAATGTTGTACTTGACTGCTCTTGTGTTTCACATCCCACAAATGGTGGTGTATGAATTTAATAAATGATGATATCATGTTGTCTCCTCTTACTAAGAGGCCCACTCAGAACATCTTGACCCAAACCTGGAAATAGCATTGCATCTTAGGAAAACAGCCCTCTGGATGCTACTGTGAGCATCTCATTGCTCAGAAAAAGGGAAGCGCGACTTAAGGAAGTGCCTCAGGTACCTGCCTACAGCCCTTCAAGTTGGGGTTAGATTGGATGATCCTCAGGGTCCCTTCTAACGCCACAATTCTACAATTCTAAGGCGTTCCTCTTTCAAGAACCACCTTGAGTTCAAGCAGAACGAGGAGGCTTTGAGGGGAAGACTAATTAGGCAGAAACCATTCATTCTGCTGAACAGCTACAGTGATGCACCAATTATTTCCAATTGATCCTGCTTTTGTCCAGGTTGACATGGGGAAAGTTTTTTTGTCTTTGGTAGAAGAGTCTCAGTTTGCAAAGGAGAAAGACGGATGGGGGAAGCCAGGCTGTCACTCCGCTGAGGGCAAACACTGCTCTCGCTTCGACAGGCTGCCAGCCAGAGAAAAAAATATGTCCTCTTGGATTTTGCATCGATTAGGGACCGTTAATGCAGGAAGAGGCAAGAAGATTCCCTTGAGAGGTGACAGCTGATGGGGAGGCAAGAAGGAAAGATGGGGCTGGGGAGGGCCATTTCTTTTTTTAAAAAATGTATTGATTGATTGGTACACAACTCCCCACCTCTCTGATCCAGCCCTCATCCAGCCCCAGGAATTGTATAGGTGATGGACCTGTTCTTCAGCGGGATCTGTGTGCAGCGACCATTAGTTATCTTCCAAATCTTTTCATCAGATCAGCCTAGCACTTCTTGTTAATTCACAAACTTCTTTTCCAATCCACATTAATGGATTTGTAAGGGAGATCTGCATGCAGAAATGAGGCATCATGTTTGAATCTAAGAACACGAGAATATCAGAATCACCTGCTAGATTGGGCCTGTGGGCCTTCTCAGCCAGCCTCCTCGTCTCACAGTTGTTGTGCAACCCGTACAGCACATAGGCGACCATTATTCACACAATTAATATTCTTGTTCAAAAACCATTTTTCACCATTTATCTGATTGGTGAGAATAAGACAACTACTTACAAAGTGCCATGAAAACTTACAAGCTATCTAAAATAAAGTGAACTTGCAGTGTCAGATTTTACTAAGTTCTTACAACTTCTTGACTCAATTTTTGTTTTTTCTTGTTTTTCAGCTATGTTCAAGAAGAAGGGAGATACATTATTTTCCGCCCTATAGGACGCACTTTTTCCCCTCCAAAAATGGAGGGGAAATGTGTGTGTGTCCTATGGGGCGAATGCAGGCTTTCGCTGAAGCATGGAGAGCGAGAGGGGTCGGTGCGCACCGACCCCTCTCGCTCTCCAGGCTTCGCGGACCTCTCCGCAAGCCACGGGAGCCTGGCGCTGGGCTCCTGCCGCTTGCGGAGAGTTGCCTGCATGCTGAAGCCTGCGTGCGCTGAGCTCAGCGCGTCCAGGCTTTGCAGACCTCTCCGCAAGCAGCGGGAGCCCGGCGCTGGGCTCCTGCCGCTTGCGGAGAGCTGCCTGTTTGGGGGCTGGTGTCGGGGGAAGCTCAGGCTTCCCCCGCCCCAGCCCCACGCCTGGGGGGGAAATAATTCCCCCCCTTTATTTCCCCCCCAAAAAACTAGATGCACCTTATGGGACGGTGCGTCCTATAGGACGAAAAATACGGTAAGTTCAACAATGTTCCCAGTAGCTGTGAAGTGCAGATGGAAGACAGGATGCCAGCGTTCTATCCCTGTTTCACCCTAGCAGTCCATAAAGTTGAAGAGCAGCTATTTTGCCAGTTTACTGGGGTTGGCTGATAGCCCCCTCCCTAAGCCCAGTTTTCTGGGCTTCCTCAGTAGTTTCAAGCCATTACAGCGACCATTAGTGCTAACTAATAATAATTCAAACAAAATCTCATTAGAATCTTCATAATACGTTTCTAAATGTTCAGATAAATACAATTAAATACAAAATTAGTACAAAGGTTCATAATTATATATTTACATGTGGTTATAGAAACAATTTCTTGTCTTAAGCATAAAGAACTGAATAGCTTAGCAAGGTAGCCATGTTTGATTACAAATATATATACACTCATTGTGGGCTTTTTAGCAGGTGTTTTGCATTAACAAGGAGGAGAGGATGGAAAAGATGCTATCAATACTTACATACTCATCTCAATACCCATCACTGTAATTAAATAAAAACTGAAAGATCGAAGAATTCAGAATTTAATCTAAGAACCTAAGAAGAGCTGGATCAGGCCCATCTAGTCCAGCCTCCTCTTCTCACAGTGGCAACCAGAGGACCATTGTGGGAAGCCCACAAGCAGGATCCGAGCACAAGAGCATCTCTCCCCTCCTGTGGTTTCCAGCAACTGGTATTCAAAAGTATTCCTGCCCCCAGCAGTGGAGGCAGGGCATAGACATCCTGGCCAGTAGCCATTGGTAGCCCTCTCCTCCTTCCTGATTTGTCTCACCCTCTTTCAAAGCCATCCCGGCTGTTGGCCGCCACTGTCTCCGGTGGGAGGGAGTTCCATAAGAACATAAGACAAGCCTGCTGGATCAGGCCAGTGGCCTATCTAGTCCAGCATCCTGTTCTCACAGGGGCTGACCAGATACTCCAAAGCCCATAAGCAGGATTCGAGCACAGGGCCCTTCTCCCCTCCTTTGGCTTCCAGCAACAGAAGCACTGCTGCCTCTGACTATGGAGACTAGAGCAGAGCCCTCTCCCCCAGGAATTTGGCCAATCCTCTTTTGAAGCCACCTGGGCTGGTGTCTTCTGTGGGAAGAAGCCGCATACTATAACTATGTTCTCTGTGAAGAAATAGCAGCACTGGCCCTCTTTTTGGAGGAGAAAGGGGGAGGCCTCTGCCTCCTTTGCTTCTCTCGAAGATCTTTAGGTTGATGTATGGAAGTGAGAGTTGGACCATCAAGAAGGCTGATCGCCAAAGAATGGATGCTTTTGAATTCTGGTGCTGGAGGAGACTCCTGAGAGTCCCATGGACTGCAAGAAGATCAAACGCATCCATTCTTAAGGAAATTAGCCCTGAGTGCTCACTGGAAGGACAGATCCTGAAGCTGAGGCTCTGAGACTTTAGCCACCTCATGAGAAGAGAAGACTCCCTGGGAAAGACCCTGATGTTGGGAAAGATGGAGGGCACATGGAGAAGGGGACGACTGAGGACGAGATGGTGGGACAGTGTTCTCGAAGCTACCAGCATGAGTTTGACCAAACTGTGGGAGACAGTGGAAGACAGGAGTGCCTGGGTGCTCAGGTCCAGGGGGTCACGAAGAATCGGACACGACTAAACAACTCAACAACAACAACAAAGCAATTGCACAGGGACCATCTTAGCCCTTAAGACTTTGGCCCTCTCATTTGGAAATCTTTGAAGGAATTGCCCTCCTGGGCTCCACGATGACCCACCCGCATCATGTCGCCCACAGAAATAGACTCCATTTGTTTCTCCATTTGTTTCTCTTTTCCTGCAAAGAAAGAAAACCCCCCAAAAACCCTCATCTCACAGAATTCTAAACCTTCCCTAATATAACTGACAGCCTGACCTATTAAGCCTGTCTTTTTTGATTTGCTTCGTTACAACGACGGCTAATTAATTCTGCACATATTTCCGTGGATGTCTTGTTTGGGGGGAACAAATGAACTCGGTCTGAAATTTCTTTCATTAGAATGGCATCTTCAATTCTCGTCTCCTTTCTCAACTCTTTTCCCCTTCAGTCTTCTCCTCCCCCTTTTCCTTTTCATTTTAAGAATTCTCTCTTACCTGCAATCCCAGAATGCCACGCAGAGGCGCAACACAAATATTCCTGTCTCTCTCTTCACCCTGACAACACATCGATTCCCCCTGCCCCCCGAGTTTCTAATTGCCCTGAAATGAACACAACCACCAGTTTGTATTCTCCCTGGTTTGTGTATCAATTTTACAGGTACACAAAGCTGGAGGGTGAGAACGGTTGCTCTGGTTGCTCTAGAGAACGAAATCCAAGACGTGATCTTGCAGCCTGCCCGGCTCATTCCCACATGGAGAGAGACAGTCCCCATCTAGAATTATTATTATTTAATAACATTTATGCAGCACTTGATGCCAGAAAGCTCTTGCTAAGGTTTAGCCACCATCTCCTCTCCTGTCAATTGAATCCATTAGTTTGGACCCTACTCTCTGGAACAGGAGAAAAGAGGTTTGCTGGATCTTCCATGGAACAGCCCTTCAGATCGCTGGAGATTGGTATCACGTCACCTCTTATTAATATTCTGTTGGGAGCCTCCCAGAGTGGCTGGGCAAAGCCCATGTATAAATAAATAAATAAATAAATAAATAAATAAATAAATAATACCCCCCTCCCCCCAAATTCAGTGGGAATTAATCAAGGAAAAAATGCACAGGATTGAACATCCAGCATTGGGGTGGATGGCTGAACCAATGTTATTTCTGCATATTTTCCTCAAGCATCCCTATGGTGAAGCTATCTCATACCAAGGAATTTTGCACCACCAAACAGCTGCTACATTTTTTTAAAAAAAGGTCTTCATCTCTATTTAATTTTTTTCATAGAATTGGATGAAATTTGCCAACTTGAGGGGGATGATTCCTGCCAGATTCCAGAAGGATGTCTGCCGTGACTTCCCTGCGAGGGCAGGCTTAGAGCCTTGAGGTGCTTAACGAAGGATTAATTTAATACCCCTATTGTTCTGTTGGAAATTGGTATGAAAATAGCAGACAGGAGAGAGGTCCCCTGGAAACCTGTCAGATTAAATGGTCCCGGGGATTTTGTGCTCGACACTTTCCCGGCGTGGATTTTGGGAGGGAGAACTAAAAGGGATTTCTTTCCCTCCCTGGGCAACGATTTTATGAGGAGGAAGGCAGAATATTGCAGAGGTGCACCCAGGAAAGTGATCTACGGTCTTTGAAAGCTGGTCACAGGGGCCAGGAAGTTGTGATGGATTTTAAGAAAAGAGGTTCAGACATGCCCTCTGCTCGATGGGCACCAAAATCCAGATGAAGGTAGTGCAAAGCTTCTTTGACAGGAGCAGATCTGGGTGAACCAAGCAAGGGCCAGTTGCAGGAATAGCAAAGAGCACAGAGCAGTCTAGTGGGCTGGACTAGCGGACCTTTGGGAACCCCTTCCAACTCTACAATATTCCAGGATTCTGTGATCAGAAAATTATTCTGAATGGCTTCAACTTCCCAAACATGTTCCTGTCCCTATAGCTGAACCTCATGTGATGATTGGGGGTGACTTTAGCTGCATTTAGTTAGCTGGTTATTTAGATTTCGGGGCGGTTCACAGAATAATACTGTAAACGAAAACAAACAAGCCTCAAAACAGTTTACAAAGAAATACAATGAAACTGTCAAGAAAAGAATTATGACAATTGTTTAAAGCATGCAAAAGAATAATAATACTAAAAGGGGTTAGGCTAGACTCCAGCATTTCTTAGCCCCTGAACAGGCCTGTATAAACCAGGGTGCTTTTCGTAGGTGCTGAAAGAAATCCAGAGAAGGTGCTTGCTTGGTATCAATAGGCAGGGAGTTTCAAAGTGCAGCTGCTGCCACGAGAAATGATTGAGCTCATACAGATGTGGAACGAGGATGACGCAGCGGCTGTATGGATGCCAGTTCTGTGGAACGTGGAGGATGGTCTAAATTTGGGGCTACCCAGGAACCTCCTTGGACTCTCTCGAAATTTAGTATTTTCAATGCCGGGCAGACAGTATTGGGGTGGCTGCCCTATTTCCTTGGCCCAATAATCCACTGCAGATGGGAGGAGGAGGAGGTCTGCTTGCGGAGACCAGAGCTGCGATCTGAGTCTTGCACACCCCGGAGATCAAACCAGGCCTCTTTGCTACTCCTGTTCCTTTGATCCGAGCAGCAGCTAACTAAGTGTTCAGACACGCTTCATTATCCAGCGCTATTTGTTCTGCTCTTTGCTCGCTTGCTCCCCCACCCCGCCCTTCTTTCTTTTCTTCCCCCCCCCTTCCAAAAACAATTACCGATCACCAAGAGTGAAGAGAATCGCGGAGAGAGGGAATTGGCATCCCCTCGAAAACTCCGGCGAGAGCAATTACTCATATTTAAAAAGAGAGCCAGCCCCGGGCTACGAGCGTTGTAGCGGGAGCGAGTTGGGGCGCGCAGCGTCTCCGGCAATTTCGGGCACCAAAGTGTTTGTGATGCGCCTCCTGCGCCGTTGCGCATTGATATGCGCCACACGCGGCCCTCGTGCCGTGTCAGAGGACGGGCGGGGGGGGGGGAGAGAGGATTTGTCAGAAGCCATTCGGCTTCCAGGGGACTTCAACCTGTCACACATCCAGCCTGTCAATCAATTCCGGCTGCTGATGTTTCTCTCCCCCGCCCCGCTCCGCGCGCCTGTTTCTTTCCTAACTGCCCCCGGCCCAATTTGAATTCCTCCTGCTGTGGGGATTTCAGGAGATTTGATGTCAGATGCTCTTGACAAAAAACATGAGCTCTTCTGTTAGAAAACTCAGGGAAATCAGAGAGAGGCAGAGTAACCCCGAGAAAGATCCGGGTTGAGCGTCAGAAATACTTGGTGGCTTCTGCATCTGTCCTCTCCTGGGGTCACGAAGACAGAGGTTGCGTATCTCTGCAATTATTGCTAATTATTTTTATTATAATTTCCCAACCTTCTCTTTAAGGTCCCAGGGCAGGTTAAAGCATTAAAAAGCAATGTTGAAAACAGCTGAAAACACTTTACAGTCCCAGAAATACAGTAAAACTAAGGAACTATGCAAAGAGAAAGTGGATAGAGGAAAGTCTTTCTCCATCTTTCCTAACACTAGAACTTGTGGACATCCAATAATAATAATAATAATAATAATAAATAATAATAAATTTTATTTATATCCTGCCCTTCTCAGCTGAAGCCGGGCTCAGGGCGGCTAACAACAATAAAATAGTACAACAATGAAGATTACGTGGGAATGTTAAGGAAGGTAGGAGAGGATCTATTGTTTTGATATTATCCCTCCTCACGCTAGAGAGTAAACAGCAGAGCACATTCCCTTTGCAACTTATTGGAAGCAAGTTGATGATTTGTTAGAATCCTTTAATTAAGCAATCCAGTCTGGCTTGCCCAGCCTGGATTGTTCCTGGTAAGTTTCTCCTTTATTTCCCTCTTAAAATAATAATAATGACACAACACAGTCTTTTTTAAAAGCAAGAATGAAGTTTGACTCACATTCAGTTCCCAGCAGTGATCTGAAGGCAGGCTTTATCTTGCGGGGACCCACGTATCTACAGGACTGCCTCTCCTGGTATGCCCCACGGAGGACCTTATGGTCCACATATGACAACATTTTGGAGGTCCCAAGTCGCAAGGTGGTTAGATTGGTCTCAACTAGGGCCAGGGCCTTTTCAGTACTGGCCCCGACTTGGTGGAACACTCTGTCACAAGAGACCAGGGCCCTGCGGGACTTGACATCTCTCCGCAGGGCCTGCAAGACAGAACTATTCCACCTGGCCTTTGGTTTGGACTCGGTCTGACCCTTATGTTTCCCTCCCCTTATGGTTCTGATTTATCAGCTATTTTAAAATTAGGCTGCATTTTAAATTGCATTTTAACCTGTATTTTAAATTGGGTTTTTCCCCTATTATGTTTTTACTGTAATTTTACTGGTGTTAGCCACCCTGAGCCTGGCTCTGGCTGGGGAGGTGGGGTATAAATAAAATTTATTATTATTATTATCTTGTGGTTACAGTGAAAAGAAGTCTGAGCTACATCTCAGACTTTCTGCTTGTGGGCTCTATCCTGTGTGAAGCTTGAGCCATGTGCTGGCTAAGAGCCAGGAAAGCGAGAGTCCAAGAGGAAGAGGAAGAGTCCAAGAGACCAAGAGGGAGATGCTTGCGTGGTCAGCCCTTTTATCTGGTCAGCTGGGGTCATGCCCACCCAACTGGTCACCCACAGGGGAGGAAGATCCAAAGCAGGTAGGACAGGAAGTCGTCCCTTGTCTGGAGCCACATTCCCCTTGTGTCCATTCTAGGCAACATGAAAGTGCTGTACTTGACTGCTCCAGTAATAAAACATTGCACAGTTAAAAGGAAATGCTGTGCAGAGTTGTGGAGGCAGTGATGAGCACCAGCCTAGAAGAGGATCAGAATCGACTGTATATCAGCGGAACTTTTTAAAACCAATGCGAACTGGTGGGCCCCCTTGCTAGCCTCTCTCTTCACATATATAGATAGAACTGCACAGATTCCATACGACTGGGGGACTTCCATCATTATTCCCATTTACAAGAAAGGCTTGAGGGACGATCCCTCCAACTATAGACCTATAAGCCTCCTGAATATAATAAGGAAATTATACGCTAAACACCTCAGCGAGAAACTGTGCGAATGGATAGAAAGAGCGAAGATTCTTGATGATGCACAGGCAGGATTTAGACAGGGGAGATCCACAATGGATCACTGCCTGATCTTACAGCACCTAGCTGAGAAATACACGTCGCACCACAATCACCACCTTTTCACAGCATTTGTAGATTTTAAAGCAGCCTTTGACTCCATCCCAAGAACCCGACTCTGGGACAAACTTAACAAATCATCCATAGACCGACGTCTGCTGCTACTAATATACAAACTGTACAACAACACACGACTTCGTATAAGATGCAGCCAAGAAGGTCAACTCTCTAATTTCATTAGAACAACAAAGGGAGTTAAACAAGGATGCATTTTGGCCCCCTTTTTGTTCAACATCTACATAAACTCCCTAATAGACCACCTACAAGGAGCGGATACACACGCCCCAAAATTAGTAGAGAAAAAACTGCCTATCCTACTCTATGCAGACGATGCGGTTATACTGTCCCAGACTCAGATGGGCCTCAAAAGAGCTCTTAACAGCTTATCCCAATATTGTAGAGAAGAGAAACTAGCAGTGAACTACCCAAAAACAAAAATCGTGGTTTTCTCTAACAAAAGGAAAATATACAGATGGAATTTAGACAATCAGGAGATTGAACAAGTGACATGCTTTAAATATCTAGGAGTTATATTCCAAGCATCGAGGAAGAAGACTGCCCACATAAATTACAGCTCCTCTACAGCACAAAAAAGTACAACAGCAATCCTAAGATTCCATCGTACAACGGGAGGAAATTTCATTCCTGCTACAATTAAACTATTCGTTGCAAAACCAACAGCACAAATACTATACGGCGCACCACTCGTCTCCCTCTCTAATCTAGACCCATATGAAAAGATACAATCAGGTTTCCTTAGATCACTCCTGCAAACACCTAAATGCGTCCCAAACGCTGCCCTAAAACTGGAAGCAGGCTTATACAGCATTAAAGCCAAAGTATGGATAAGAACCTTATGCACTTGGCTAAGACTTAACAACTCGCCGGTTGGGCTACTTTCCCTGATGCTTCTTGACAAATTCCAATCTAGTTGGTTGAAGGGCACTCTCAGAAAACTGGCCACATATGGTCTCTCCCCAGAGTATTTATTAAGTTTAGAAAGGGGAAGGGCCAAGAACATAATCAAAGAAAGACTCAGGGACATTGAAGCCCAAAATGACTTTAATCAACTTCCGATAACTTATAAACTTCTATACAACCCCCAAAGGCCCCATCTAGCAAACTATCTCAAAGTTCTAGACAACGCTAAACATCGATGGGCATTTTCCAGGGCCCGCTTTAACGCTCTCCCTTCAGCTCTTCTAGAGGGAAGATACAATAAAATACCGATCAAACAAAGATTATGTCCCTGTAACAGCAATGAAATCGAAACCATTGGGCACGTCATCTGATACTGCCCATTATATCGAGACTCAAGAAAAGAGCTGATCGAACCGATTCTGAGGAAAATACCTCGTAGTACAGACGACACCTATATCAGACACATCAGCCAGTATGGTGTAGTGGTTAAGAGCGGTAGTCTAGTAATCTGGGGAACCGGGTTCGTGTCTCCGCTCCTCCACATGCAGCTGCTGGGTGACCTTGGGCCAGTCACACTTCTCTCAGCCCCACTCACCCCACAGAGTGTTTGTTGTGGGGGAGGAAGGGAAAGGAGAATGTTAGCCGCTTTGAGACTCCTTAAAGGGAGTGAAAGGCGGGATATCAAATCCAAACTCTTCTTCTCTTCTTCTTCTTCTTCTCTTAGCTGACAAAGAGCCCGAAATTAACAGGTCCGTGGCAAAGTACTGTTACATTGCAACAAGAATAAGACGAGCAATGATGTCAGCAACGGAGTTCAAATTGTAAACATCGAAGGAACGATAATAAACAGTAGCGACACCTGAATTGAATTTTTAAAACTTTAAAAGTCGAAACCTGGTCATAAATATAAGCACTAATTCTGTGAAATGGCCATATTTCTACTGTTATTTGTAGCACAATACTACTTTCAATGTCATATTTTTATAAATTGCTTCCTGGTCACTGACCGTATTAAAGATATTTGATTTGACATATTCATGGAGAAGAGGGCTCTCAGTGGCTACTAGCCAAGGTGGCTCTGCTCCGCCTTCGCAGCTAGAGGCAGCAATGCTTCTGAATTCCACTTGCTGGAAACCATCGGAGGGGGAAGTTGCTCTTGTGCTTGAATCCTGCTTGATGGTTTCCTACTGGGGCATCGGGTTGGCCACTGTGAGAACAAGAGGCTGGATTAGATGCGTCTCCTTTTGGTCCAGTCCAGCAGGTTCTACTTTTGCTCTTATGTTCTTAAATAAGGTGGGTCCTAAAATATATGCCTGATGTGTCAATAGCCAGAGTAAAGAGGTACGTCTTCAGCATTCCTTGGAAGCTGTAAAATGAAGGTGTTGTGGGATGTAAAACACATAGCAGTCAAGTACAACATTCCTAGAGTGGTCATGCAATGGGATGCTTTGGACCAACCAGTAGCAAACTTCCTGTTTCCTCCTGGGCTGGGACAAGACTTCCTCTGCATGTGACAAGAGGTGGGCATGACCTTACCTGTGCAGGTAACAAAACCAAAAGGCACACAGCCCCCCTCCTCTTTTGGCTCTTCTCCATCTTGCTCTCAACGTGTGAGCAGAAGTTACTGCCTGTCTGCAGTCACTTGGGACTAACTCCCTTACGGGATTTCCACATGTATATATACTTTTGTAACCTAAGTCTGCCTTCAGAGATCCAACTGTGAACTGAATGAATGTGAGTAAACTACTTTTATCATAAGATTGTCGTGTCTATTCTTTTGAAGGGGCACAAGAAGGGATCTTACCAGGAATCTTATATTCAGAAGCTCAAATGAGCTTGCAACAAGCTAACCGCTGTGCATTTAAAAGGGGGAATGCACTCTGCTAAGTAAAGGGACTTGCAAATGCAAGTTAGGGAAGGATATTATTAAACCATACATCCTCTCCTGCTTCCCTGAACATTCCCACAGGTGTCAGGTGCACCTCTGTAGGGAGGGAGCACCTCAGTTTTGGAGCCGCCACAATGAAGGCCCTCTCCACCTGGGCCACCACCTTCTGAGCCTCTGAGAGCAAAGGAAGCACCAAGAGAACCTTTCTGCTTATCTCAGCACCCAAGGGGGTCTGAATGAAAGGAGGCAGACTTACAGGTATTGTTGGAATCTCCGCTCTACCGAGCTACTCCTCCGGTCAAGGCCTTCGTTCTCTCCTCTGATGATAATTAACAACCTGAGCCTTTGATAAGCCTCCAGGCATGTTCATTCAGCAGAGTATCAAAGCAGCAGAAGTGATGAGATTTATGAGCTAAATTGCAAGGATTTATTTCTAACTACACAGACAGAAAAGAAATATACATGCTCTCTCTGTGAAAGCAGAGAGCAACTGGAACACAAAGGAACAGGAAACCAGTAACATCACATCCGTCTCCCGTCTTCCGTGAGACTTCCAACAGCCTGGAATGTCTGATATGCAAAACAGAGTCTTGTGACTCCAAGCACTGCACAGTGGCAATAAACAGAAACCAACAGGTATTTGGGGCCTCTGTCACTTAGGACTTTAAACACCAATGTGAGCACCTTAAATTGGGCCCGGAATTGTCAGGCAACCACTGATGAAGTTTGTTTGGCTCTTGGGGGCATCTAGCAATTGCCACAGTGAGTCAGAGGCTGATGGGTGGGATACATTCCCAGTGGAGACTTGGGGTGCAACTGAATCTGAGCTGCCCATTTGTGAAGCAATCCCATGGGGGCAGCACAGGAGAACTCCCCAGTGGGTGTTGGTAGGCAGGTTTCCACATCACGCCAGAGGAGATTTAGGGGGATTTCTGTCTTCTGAGCAATTCTTTGTTTCTGGGATCCCAGTGATGAATGGAAAAGAGCCTCCAGTCTATGCCCTCGGCCATAGTTGGAGGAAGCCATCACCAGATTCCCCCGTGAGGAGAGAGCTGGCCCATGTGGAGGTCACGTGACTGAGCATTTGCCCTACTACCGTATTTTTCGCTCGATAACACGCACCTGACCATAACACGCACATAGTTTTTAGAGGAGGAAAACAAGAAAAAAAATTCTGAATGAAACAGTGGATGTATCATTTTTGTGCTTCATGCTGTGGCCACAGACATGTGATTTGATGGTGAGTTTGGGGTGACCCAATGCAAAGATCCTGAGGATCCATGTGGATCCATGCTTTGTAACCATGTTTTTGCACCATTGCAGCCCCAGGCAACAGTGGGTGTGTGATTTTATTGGTGCAGGCTGTAGCCATGGACATGCTATGTGATCTGATGGTGAATTTGGGGTGACCCAATGCAAAGATCCTGAGGATCCATGCTTTGTAACCACGTTTTTGCACCATTGCAGCCCAAGGCAACAGTGGGTGCGTGATTTTTTTGGTGCAGGCTGTAGCCGTGGACATGTAATGTGATCTGATGGTGAATTTGGGGTGACCCAATGCAAAGATCCTGAGGATCCATGCTTTGTAACCACGTTTTTGCACCATTGCAGCCCCAGGCAACAGTGGGTGCGTGATTTTTTTGGTGCAGGCTGTAGCCGTGGACATGTAATGTGATCTGATGGTGAATTTGGGGTGACCCAATGCAAAGATCCTGAGGATCCACGTGGATCCGTGCTTTGTAACCACGTTTTAAGTGGGGAGGGAAGGAAAAACACAGAAGGGACAAGGAGCACGAGAGGGGTGTGCGAAGAAGCAGCTGGCTAACAATGCAGGAGAGGGGTTTAACGGGAGGGAGGAAAGGAAGGCAAAAGTTTTCCCCCACCCACCCAAGCCAGCTCCCCCTCTCTCCCACTTGCATTTTTCAGCTGCCTGCGATGCTGGACGCAGTAGCAGCGGAGCACGGAGAGGAGGAGGTGTGGCTGTCGGCTGTGCTCCTAGCAAAAACAGTGGGCAGTAAGACCCTGAGGCAGAATGCAGGAAAGCAGCAACCTCCTCTTTTTAGCCTTCCCTCCTCTGCGATCTGATTTTTGCCTGATTTTTGCCCCTGTACTCGGGCCAGTCGGCTCCAGGGACCACACATTCGCTCAATAACACGCACAGACATTTCCCCTTACTTTTTAGGAGAAAGAATGTGAGTGTTATAGAGAGAAAAATACGGTAGTTCCTGGTTTGCCAAATCTACAGAAACTGAAGAGCAGCCTTGTTCAAAGTTTCAAATCTCCTAGCATGGAGATTGACTGGGAATTTGATTAACTTTTTATAAGGGAAGAGGTCCCCCTATACCTCTGGAAAAGGGGCTCTTTAGCCTTTACAGCAGCAATTTTAAGGAAAAACATTTGTAGGAATGATAAGTGAAATTCTTCAGGGGAGCAAAGTCTTGTCTGGCAAACCATCTGGTTTTATTAATTATTTTTTACAGTGTACTGTATTTTATTCTGTTTTTATTCTGTTTTATGCCTTTTGCCTTTGGTAATGGCTTTCACCAGACAAAATGAATGAATGAATGCTGATTCCACGAGCCTGTTGATGCTTAGCAAACTCCTTATAAAGGGAGTGCATGTGTGTCCACTCAGCCACACGCAACAAACCCAACTCCCCTCAGGCGAGACTCTCTAAACTTTCCATCATGTCCCTTATTATTTCATGACCTCTGGGGCAGCTCCTTCTCATTTGCCCATTTTGCCTTGCAGAGTCCGGGGAATGCGTGTGATCCATTGTCGTGGGCAGGAGAAAAGCCGCATGGCCCAAGTCTTGCCTTTGAATGCCTGTATAAAAATTTGGGGATGCAACCCTTTGTGCTAGAGGAAGGAGACGCCTTTAATCATGGAATCACAGAACTGCAGAGTTGGAAGGGCACCCTCAAAGGCCATCTAGCCCAACCCCCTCCAATGCAGAAATCGCAGCAAAAGCATCCGTGGCAAAGCCTTTGCTGGAGTCCCTGTTCTGAGGAATCCTCTCCCAGCAGGAGCTGCGCCTTCATGTGAGCAGGGAGAGAGAGCCTCTGCTTGGGAACCATGGAGTGCAGACGCAGCTCTTTGAAACAAGCCTTTCTTTCCACTAATGAGGGGATCCAAGATAAGAACAAGATTTTGACTGAGCATCCTTTTTTGGTGTTAGCCTTGAAACCAGCGGAGGGGGGCAGGGATCCAATTCAGGCAGGTGTGCAATGGGGGAGGGGGCTGCGTTTTTGCACTTCCACTAATGCATTTGTATGACCAGGTGCATTTTGGTTCATTCAGCTTAAGGAGAGCTTCCTGGATAAGCCCAGTTGTGCCTCCAGTCCAGCCTCCTGTTCCCACAATGGCCAACCAGTTGCCCCAATGGGAAACCTGCAAGCAGGATCTGAGCACAAGACCCTTCTCCCCTTCTGCGGTTTCCAGAAACTACCTCAGACCAATGGGGGAGACATATCCTGTCTGCTTTTAGGATTCCTGCAGTATTTAGCCAGATTTAAGTTGGGGGGGCACTGTGGGTTAAACCACAGAGCCTAGGACTTGCAGATCAGAAGGTCAGCAGTTCGAATCCCTGAAATGGGGTGAGCTCCTGTTGCTCAGTCCCTGCTCTTGCCAACCTAGCAGATCGAAAGCATGTCAAAGTGCAAGTAGATAAATAGGTGCCGCTCCGGCGGGAAGGTAAATGGCGTTTCCATGCGCTGCTCTGGTTCACCAGAAGTGGCTTAGTCATGCTGGCCACATGACCCGGAAGCTGTATGCCGGCTCCCTGGGCCAGTAAAGCGAGATGAGAGCCGTAACCCCAGAGTCGGCCATGACTGGACCTAATGGTCAGGGGTCCCTTTACCTTTAAGTTGTGGGGAGGTGTTAGGGCTTGGTTCTGTAGTTGGGCTGTCTTCAGAATCCTGACTTTGCTTCATCTCCTTCTGAGGATGGAAGTGTTTAAATACAAGCACATTTAAAGGTAATGAACTTGTGTCATCTACATCCTGCTGCAGATGGTTGGGAAACCCCCAAGGGAGATTTGAGGGCATTTGGGGGCAGGGGACGTTCCACTGGACAAGCAGAAATCCTTGTGCAAGTCAGGGGACCTGATAGAATGCTAAAAAAGTAGAGATGGAAGGGACCCCAAGGGTCATCTAGTCCATCTCCCTGCAGTACAGGAGTCACAACAAAAGAATCCCTGAAAGGTGGCCACCCAGCCTCCTCTTAAAAATCTCCAAGGAAGGAGAGTTTGAATTCATGCAGGAGGATCAGAGAGGAAAAGGCAGATAATGCAGGAAAGGTTTCAGCCCATATTTACTCTCCTGAACTAAGTGGGGCTTACTTCTGAGTAAATATACACAGGACTTAGTTGCTTAACTCTTGGGAACTCTTGGGAACTGAAGGTGCAGACACACATTGATTCAATAAATAAATAAAGCAAAATATATGGGATGTGATATAGGCAAAGGTGCTTTGTGAATATTGTATTCAATGATGTTCTTAGCACCTGGAAAGGTGATTTTAGCTGTGAAAAGAAACATTTAAAATGGTGATAAGAAGCAATTGTTAAGTGCCACCCCAGTCTCTGAGCAGTAAGAAGATCCTGGGTTTCCAGGCACTTACTCAGGGTTCTGCTTCCTTGAAAGAAGGTCAGCTCTGGAGGGTAGAACCTGAACCAAGAAAGGAGAATCTGACTAAACATCAAGGATAACTTTCTGATGGAAAGAGCCATTCAGCAACGGAATAGATCCCCTCAGAAGGTGGCCCTCCAACCTCCGCTTAAAAACCTCCAAGAAAGGAGAGTCCGCCACCTTCCAAAGAAGTATCTTCCACTGTTGAAAAGCTCATCGCTTCAGGAAGTTCTTCCTGACATTTTGATGGACTCTCCTTCCTTGTCATTTGATTCCATTGGTTCAGGTTCTCTTCCCTAGAAAACAAGCTGGTGCCATCTTCCCTGAGACAGCCCTTGAGATATTTGAAGCTGACTATCTTATCTCCTCTCAGACTTCTCTTTTCCAGGCTAAACATACCCAGCTCCTTCAACCATTCCTCATAAGGCTTGGTTTCCAGACCCTTGATCCTCTTAGTCACCCTCCTCTGCACACCTTCCAGCTTGCCAACATCCTTATTAAATTGTAGTGCCCAGAACTGGACCTAGTATTCCAGGTGTGGTCTGACCAAGGCAGAACAGAGTGGTACTACTAATTCCCTTGATCTGGACACTATACGTCTGTTGACGCAGCCTAGAATAGCATCTGCTTTCTTTGCTGCTGCATCACACGGTTGACTCAGGTTAAGCTGGTGGTTTACTAAGACCCCTGGATCCTTTTCACATATGCTTCCTCCATTGGCAATCCTGTTCCAAACAGTTGTGAGAAACCAGTCGATGTTCTCTTTTGCAAAGCTGCGACACTGCTGCCCACGCCCGGCCCCCATCAATTTCCTCATCCTCAAGATTCCCTGAGTACCTCCTCTGTCTCGGTGCCAGACAGTGGGGCATTAAAAATGGATGGCTTGTGGTATTCTGCTGCAAGCTGATAGCTATAATGACATTTTCCTCGGAAGCAGGCAAACTCCCTGGATGCAGAAGAGCGGAAAAAGTTGGACAAAGATAAGTTGCTGATGGTGGAGGCTTGAAGCGATATAGATGCAGCCGGAGTTAAGGAGAAAGTATGTCTTGCAGCCGGGGGGGGGGTGTTTGCTTTCAAACACATAAAGTGAGTGCAGGTCTAACCTGGTTGCCAATTTGCTACTGAGCCAAGTTCAAGATGTTAGTATTGTGGGAATGTTCAGGGATGCAGGAGAGGATATATTGTCTGATTATATCCTTATCCAACTTGTGTTAACAAGTTCCAAAATTTCAGCAGAGTAACATTCCCCTAAATTTTAAGTTAGCAACGGATGCATTTGCTCAGGCTCGCTAAAGCCTCTATAATAACTGTTCTGGTATTTTCCCCTTTTCCCCTCATAAAATAGAAGAGACGACACAGTCTTCTATAAAAGTATAAAAAGAGTTTACTCACACATCATTCTGTTCACAATCAGATCCCAGAAGGCAGACTTAGCTTAATGAAGTAACACACACCTGGAAACTATCTCATAAGGAGATAGTCCCTTTGTCCTCTCTTGGCTGGAAGCCAAGAGGGCATCTTTCACTCAGTAGATGTTGTGTCTTCGATGCATGTGGGGAAAGAGAGAGAGATGGCTGCCCTGTGCTTTTGTCGTTACCTGCACAGGTGAGGCCACGCCCACCTCTAGTCACATGCAGAGGAAGTCTGTCCCAGCCCAGAAGGAAACAGGAAGTTTACCTGCTGGCTGGACAAACATTCCTCCCCATGTGTAAACATGTTCACTCTAGGAATGTTGTACTTGACTGCTCTTGTGTTTCACATTCCACAAGTATTAGTACCTTTCTTCTTCTTTGGTGATCCCTCGTAGCCGAGTAAGATTGTCTTCCATAAACACGGTTTTAACAATGAGTCCGTAAGTGACTGTGGAGGCCAATTCCGGATCCACACGTCCTTCCACAGTGGGGACATTGGTTTCCGGGAGGGAGTTGGTCATGGTGTGGATTTGGTCAAGTGTGCCTTCCTCTGAGCACTTTTCTCCCTTGCGTTCTGAGTTCGAGTGTCTTCAAAACCCATGACACCTTTGGTAAAGGCTGTTCTCCAATTTGAGCGCCCGCAGTCAAGTGATTCCCAATCGTTGGTGTTTATAACAGCTTGGGAAATGTTTTCCAGCATCAAAAAAAGCTAATGCAACTCTAGACTGCATCAACAACCCTGTGAGGCAGGTTAGGATGAGAGAAAGCAGTGACAAGGTCACACCGGTGAGGATTTGAACCTTGGTCTCTCCCGGGTCCTAGTCTGCACTACCACCGGCTCTCTTACTTGTTTTAAGGCACCTTGCTATGTTTCTAGACCCAGAAGTAATTATTATTATTATTATTATTATTATTATTATTATTATTATTATTTATTATTTATACCCCGCCTATCTGGCTCGGTTTCCCCAGCCACTCTGGGCAGCTTCCAACAAAACAATAAAATACAATAACCTATTAAACATTAAAATCTTCCCTAAACAGGGCTGCCTTCAGATGTCTTCTAAAAGTTTGGTGGTTGTTTTTCTCTTTGACAACTGGTGGGAGGGCGTTCCACAGGGAAGGTGCCACTACCGAGAAGGCCCTCTGCCTGGTTCCCTGTAACTTGGCTTCTTGCAGTGAGGGAACCGCCAGAAGGCCCTTGGCGCTGGACCTCCGTGTCCGGGCAGAACGATGGAAGTGGTGACGCTCCTTCAGGTATACTGGACCGAGGCCATCCATAAGTGCTGAGTCAGGAAGGTGTTGGGCATCACATGGCAGGACAGAGTCTCCAGCCAAGATGTGCTTCCTTAAGCCCACATTCCCAGAATGTTTGCACGCCTGTCTCAGCCATGTCTACACTGGCTTGGTCCTGTATGTAGAATGGAAGGTGGCAGGATCTCTAAGGAGCTGGCTTCAGGCGCCAGGCCCATTGGCAGACCAGCTTGGCATTAGAAAGATACCAGCAAATATGGCATGAAGACTGGCACACCAATCTCTTGCAGACAGCCTGGAGGCAGTCCGTCAGGTTGTGCATCCACAGCATCATCACCATCATCATGATCATCACTTTTAATTTGTATACCGTCTTTCCATCTTACAATACCCAAGGTGGTTTAGAAGAAGAAGAAGAAGAGTTTGGATTTGATATCCCGCCTTTCACTCCCTTTAAGGGGTCTCAAAGCGGCTAACATTCTCCTTTCCCTTCCTCCCCCACAACTAACACTCTGTGAGGTGAGTGGGGCTGAGAGACTTCAGAGAAGTGTGACTGGCCCAAGGTCAACCAGCAGCTGCATGTGGAGGAGCGGAGACGCGAACCCGGTTCACCAGATTACGAGTCTACCGCTCTTAACCACTACACCACACTGGCTGAAGAAACAAGGGATGTACACCTGATAATAATCTACTGCAGGCATAGGCAAATTCTGGCCCTCCAGATGTTTGGGACTACAATTCCCGTCATCCCTGACCACTGGTCCTGTCAGCTAGGGATGATGGGAATTGTAGTCCCAAACATCTGGAGGGCCGGAGTTTGCCTACGCCTGATCTAATGCAATACAAAAATGTGATAATAAAACATAACTTTAAAATAAGCAACCTACATAAAAAACGTAACATTTGACAGTCATCAGAATATTATAGAACAATAATATCAGCATATAGAAATTAAACAGAAATTCACTCTCAACAATGACAAGAAATAATTTCTAAACTACAGTCGATAAAATTGACCCAGCAGCTGCAGGTGGAGGAGCGGGGAAGCGAACCCGGTTCACCAGATTACAAGTCTGCTGCTCTTAACCACTGCACCACACTGGCACCACACTAGAGGGTGTGGCAAGGCAGGTGGAAGAAGGTCTTGCCTGATGAAGCCTCTCCCCTCACAGCAGTGACCTGAGGAGGAATGACAGCCGGGAGGAGCACAGAGAGAAGAAACGCCATATTGCATCTGCAGCAGCACAACCGGACGCCTTCACCTGCCCTGGCTGCAACAAAACATGTCTCTCCCCTATCAGTTTCTGCAGCCACAGCAGGCGCTGTAACTCTCCAACATTTTGACTTCACCTGCAAAGGCGCACTCCTCCGTTGCCTTCCCAGACAGATAGGTGTCAAGCACAACAAAGAATTCCCTGCTTGGTTGTCTGAATGCTCAAAGAAGAGGAATTTCCATTGAATTTTCCTAGAGAAGTGTGGGAAGGAGTTGAGGCTTAGCAAACCCACAGAATGGAAGGTGCTTGGCAAACTGCCCGAATGCCCCCCCCCCGGAAATATTCCACAGAAGACAGGGGTAGTTGCAGAGGAGCGACCTCAAGACCGTCTCCAAGCAACAAGGTGTAATAAAAGGGCATTAATATTCTCCTGTAATCATATTAAGTTTGCTGATTTTGGAGGCGGTTTTTTTCCTGCCTTCAACAAATCATTACCTGTCAGTCACTGGGAACAGCAAAATGTTCAAAACGTCTCCAAAATGACACTTTAAAAGAGATGGTGGTTTTGATAATGATTTATTGTTGCTGGTTTTTTGAAAAAATGAAAAGCTCTGCAACAAAGGGTTGAGTGAGTCAAAACTGTAAAGGAGCATTCAGCAAAAAGGCTGAGAGACGAGGAAGGAATGGCTCAAGTTTGTTTCTTTTTTTAAAAAAAATCATAAATTTTCTTCCAAACATTTCTATTTATTATATATAATTTATTTCATAGAATTTATACACTCCTTGATTGCAATAAAACCTCTCTTAAGACAAGTTACAAAAAATAAAAATCAATCAATCAATATGAAGAACTAATAATCATTTATGGCTTTCAAAAAGTTAAAGTAACAATAGACGAAAAACAGATGAAAGCTCGCATCCACTTTCCAAATGTCCAAACAAGAATGTAGGCACCAAAAAGAGCACAGTCATGGCACCTGCCTGGAATCAATAGGCAGGGAGTTCCAAAGGGTGGCTGCTGCCACACTAAAAAAATGAGTTCTTATAAGTACAGAAGGGGGATAGTGAGGCACCTATAGCAGAGGCAGAGGAGAGGATCTAAGGGTCTGGAAACCAAACCTTAGGAGGAACCGTAGACGGAGTTGGGGATATTTAAGCCTGGAGAAGAGGAGACTAAGAGATGATAGGATTGTTGTTTAGTCTTCGTGTGAAAGTCAGTGTGGTGTAGTGGTTAAGAGCGGTGGACTCGTAATCTGGTGAACCGGGTTCACGTCTCCGCTCCTCCACATGCGGCTCCTGGGTGACCTTGGGCCAGTCACACTTCTCTGAAGTCTCTCAGCCCCACTCACCTCACAGAGTGTTTGTTGTGGGGGAGGAAGGGAAAGGAGAATGTTAGCCGCTTTGAGACTCCTGAAGGGGAGTGAAAGGCGGGATATCAAATCCAAACTCCTCCACCTCCTCCTCCTCCTCCTCCTCCTCCTCCTCCTCCTCCTCCTCTTCTTCTTCTTCTTCTTCTTCTTCTTCTTCTTCTTCTTCTTCTTCTTCTTCGTGACCCCCTGGACCAGAGCACGCCAGGCACTCCTGTTTTCCACTGCCTCCCGCAGTTTGGTCAAACTCATGCTGGTAGCTTCGAGAACACTGTCCCACCATCTCGTCCTCTGTTGTCCCCTTCTCCTTGTGCCCTCCATCTTTCCCAGCATCAGTGTCTTCTCCAGGGAGTCTTCTCTTCTCATGAGGTGGCCAAAGTATTGGAGCCTCAGCTTCAGGATCTGTCCTTCCAGTGAGCACTCAGGGCTGATTTCCTTCAGAATGGAGAGGTTGGATCTTCTTGCAGTCCAGGATAATTCCTCACTTCTCAATTAGCATGACAAGGACTACAGACCGATCCTATCAGTGGCAAAGAGAGAGATGGCCCTTGAGGAATGGTAAGAGAATGTTAATCAAGGGGTGGAGAAACCGGACAGCGTTCATGGTGATGCTTGGAAAGCGGAAGATGGAGCAAGCTTGTTTTTGTTAGGATATTGATGTTCCGTTCCACCCAAACAGATGTGTGGAGCTGTTGTATGTCACATGTCTGTTTACATTCCAGCACAGCTTGCTGGGAACTTCCGTTTGTGTATAGCTTTTGCCTTATGCTTCTTGCTCTTAGACACGAAGGAGAGCAGACATGTTTTCTTTGTCTTGATCTGTGCTGAATAAACTGCTTGTAAATATGCTTTACATTTGCCTCTGTCCACCCTTCCGTCATAAAGTGATTATCTCTGCTGGCTTGCGAGCTCAGCTTCTGAAAGGCTTCTGAAGCTCTGAGTCACAGTTTTGATGCAGAACCGAGGACTGGAGTTTGACCGGCAACTGGTCAGTTGGCTGAAGCCAGTTTGGGGCCTGCCAAATGCCCCCGTTCCCTTGGATGCATCGCAACAGTTTTCTCTTGCTCTGGAGGGGAGGACTCGAACGCATGGCTGCAAGCTACAAGAAAGGAGATTCCAACTAAACATCAGGAAAAACTTTCTGACTGTCAGAGCTGTCCAACAGTGGAACCGCCTCTCACAGGAGGTTGTGGGCTCTCCTTCCTTGGAGGTTTTAAAGCAGAGGTTGGATAGCCATCTTTCATGGATGCTTCAGCTGATATTCGTGCATTGCAGGGGGTTGAACTGATGACCTCTGGGTACCCTTCCAACTCTACTGTTCTATGATTCTGTTGTTAGTAACTAATACCACTGATTGAGCAAAAGGACATGGAGGTCAGTGCAGGCAAACTCTGAGCACTTCCCCCTTTGTGGAAATTATGCCTTCCTGTTTGTGAAGATGCTAAATACCCATCTTGGCTCTTCTCAAATTATCTACCAGCTGACATGTTTAAATCATGGTCAATGAACCCATTTGATGCCCTCTTTGAGAGACAAGAAGCACAGTGCTCTCCGCTTCTGTTTTCTCAGAAATCCCCCGTGCTTCTCATAAACGTCAGAGGTCAGAATTTTATGTGTTTCACAAATTTGGGGGAAAAAGAAGAAGATAAAAATTGATTTCCTTTCTCGAAACAGTGAGTGATGCAACGTCCTTTTTTAAAAAAATAATAAATAAATAAAAAGCTTACCGTAAACTGTCAACCTCTGCTCAGGCTCCATAAAACAGAGCCTTTATTAAAGCAAAGCGGCGCATAATGGTGTTTGTAGATAAAAGATTAATTAGTCAATTACAGTCCAGGGAGTTGCAATCTTTAATTAGTTGACAGCCACCCCTCGCCCTCCCCCGCAACAAATAATGCAAAATAAATCTTGAGTAAACGGAGCTGGAAATTGTTCCATTCTGGCAGGGAGCAGTTTTGCAGGACTTGAACCCGCAGCAGGTCCTAAACTGGCAGCGTTTCAGGATCTGCATGCTCAGCAGCAGGAGAACAGGATCAGGCCAGTGGCCTATCTAGTTCAGCATCCTTTTGTCTCAGTGGCCACCTAAATGCTCATTAAGGGAAGCGCACAAGCGGGATTCGAACACAAGACCCCTCTCCCCTCCTGGGGTTTTCAGCAACTGGTGCTCAGAATCTTGACTGCATCAAACTGTGGAGGCAGAACAGAGCCACCAGTCTCTTTATCCTCCATGAATTTCTCCAATCTTCTTTTAAAGCCATCTAGGTTTGTGGCCATCACAGCCTCCTGAAGGGAGTTCCATAGTTTAACCATGCACTGCTTGAAGAAGGACTTTCTTTACCTGCACATCACACGATGGCAACACAAGGTGTGATGAAAACCAAGGCCTTACCTGAAAACATGATCCAAAGGAGGCGTGCTTTGAATAGCACATGCTACAAAGATGATTTTATTGTACCCCTTTATAAAATATTCTATTGAATGCCCTGATGACTGGCATTCACCAAATTTGCAAGCAGGTTTATGGCAAGATTTAATAAATTAAACTTCTGTTCCAAGGGGGAGGGCTGGAAACAGGGGAAGAATCTCTGAGTTTTATTTATACCTTGTTGAAAAATCAATAAAAAAATTCTTTAAAAAGAAGGACTTCCTTTAATCCATCATGAATCTCCCAACATTCAGCACCACTGGTTCCGCAAGTTCTGCTGCTAAAAGATTTCTATCCACAGATTTTGTGCCGCATTATTATTATTTTCATTTTCATTATTATTCTCATTCCGTTCATGAATTATTTTCATTTAGCATTGCATATCAAAACGCCGTTTCCCATCCAATGCAGATCCCGAATGGGGAGCCAGTGAGTTCTTTAAACTCCTTTTCATGGAATCCTAATTGGGAGGGTTGGGGGTCACCTAGTCCAACCCCCCCTGCAATGCAGGAATTTCAGCAAAATGCCGGATTCAGGTCAAAAAGGTCTGCATCCCTTTCCTGATGTGCCACAAACCTAAGATGTGTGTCCACGATCACATGCATTGAAAATTAAAATTATTTGTGGAAATCCTGGGATTTAGCCAGACTGCCGAACATGAATTGACCCCTCTTTTATTGCCTTTCCCCATGTTTTTCAAGAGCAGTGTTTGTGTGAAGGGTGCAAGTCTAGAGATCAGAGCCGAGAGAGTTGGAGCCACAGATTCTCCCTTGATGGCTCCTGGCACTCTCGGTTGTTTTATAATTGCCAGTTGCAAATTGCTGACGGCAAATACACTCTTTTTAAGGAGCAATTTATGGAAGTGACATTTCGATTAATCAGACAATGGAGCGCTCTGATCCCCCCCGCTTTTCCGGGACCTAATGGAAATCTCTTGCTTCTAGTACCCCTCCCCCCCCCCAATGCAGAGTGTTCAATTTGGCAAAAGAGCTCTCAGAGGGTTTTTTAATTATGATTCAGTGTATATTGTTTAAAACTCCCAATGAGGAATTAAAAGGACGTAAAGGGTGTTGCAAATCATTCATCAGCTCAGTGCTTCATGTGAAGAGAAAGCAACAAGTACTGGTTTGTTTGTTTTTTCATTTTTCTGGGTTGTGTGTGTGCAATTGTGATAGTGGCTGAATGGGATTATTAGCCAGGCGGGCATGAACTTACTCCTAGCAACTTCATCTTGACTTTGAAAAATGAAATGCAGCTTGGTTAGCAGAGAAAAGGTCTTCTTCTCCTTCTCCTCTCAAAACACTAGAACTTGTTGAAGTTGAACACTGGAAGATCCAGGGCAGAGAAAATCTGCCACATTGACTAAGTCACCATTGTTGTTGTTTAGTCGCGTCCGACTCTTTGTGACCCCCTGGACCAGAGCATGCCAGGCCTGCCTGTCTTCCAGTGCCTCCCGCAGTTTGGTCAAACTCATGCTGGTAGCTTCGAGATCACTGTCCAACCATCTCGTCCTCTGTCCTCCCCTTCTCCTTGCGCCCTCCATCTTTCCCAGCATCAGGGTCTTTTCCAGGGAGTCTTCTCTTCTCATGAGGTGGCCAAAGTATTGGAGCCTCAGCTTCAGGATCTGTCCTTCCAGTGAGCACTCAGGGCTGATTTCCTTCAGAATGGAGAGGTTGGATCTTCTTGCAGTCCATGGGACTCTCAAGAGTCTCCTCCAGCACCAGAATTCAAAAGCATCAATTCTTCGGCGATCAGCCTTCTTTATGGTCCAGCTCTCACTTCCATACATCACTACTGGGAAAACCATAGCTTTTACTATACGGACCTTTGTTGGCAAGGTGATGTCTCTACTTTTAAAGATGCTGTCTAGGTCTGTCATTGCTTTTCTCCCAAAGTCACCATTACATCTTGAATTTATTTATTTTCAAGTTTTGGGTGGCTTTATGCTTTTAAGAATTTTGATGACAATGTTGTAGGAATGTTCAGGGATGCAGGAGAGGATATATTGTTTGATTATAGCCTTTCCAACTTGTGTTAACAAGTTCACAATTTAGCAGAGTAACATTCGCCTTTTTAAACTCACAGCGGATGCGTTTGCTCAGGCTCGCTAAAGCCTCTGTAATAACTGTTCTGGTATTTTCCCCTTATTCCCTCACAAAAGATAAGACACGACACAGTCTTCTACAAAAGTATAAAAAGAGTTTACTCACACATCATTCTGTTCACAGTCGGATCCCAGAAGGCAGACTTAGCTTAGAAAAGTAACACATACCTAGAAACTATCTCATAAGGAGACAGTCCCTTTGTCCTCTCTTTGGCTAAGCAGATGTTGCTTCTTCAATTCATGTAGTCAGAGAGAGAGAGATGGCTGCCCTGCCCTGTGCTTTTGTCATTACCTGCACAGGTGAGGCCACACCCACCTCTGGTCACATGCAGAGGAATTCTGTCCCAGCCCAGAAGGAAACAGGAAGTTTACCTACTGGCTGGACAAACATTCCTCCCCATGTGTAAACATGTTCACTCTAGGAATGTTGTACTTGACTGCTCTTGGGTTTCACATCCCACAAAACCCACAAGCAAAATTCAAGCCCAAGAGCCCTCTCCCCTCCTGTGGTTTTCAACAACTGGCATTCAGAAGCAGCCATGAAGGCAGAACACCATAGGAGCCAACTGCTAGGGGCCAAGGGGTCTTCAGCCCCCCCAATAAAATATTTGAAGGAGCCAGGCCCCCCAAAAGTTTAAGGGCATTGCCACTCCAATAGGCCATGTCATGCGATTGATTGTGCCAGGTGGGGCTAACCTGCCCCCCCCCAATATTTTCTTATTCAAGTAGGCACCCCTGCAGAGCACAGCCGTCCTGGATAGTAGACCACGGTTGTCTTCTCCTCCCTCTGATGGTCCCTCTTATCCCAGATCACTATCCCAGGTCACTCCGGCTGCTTTCACAAAAGCCACACGAACGCCTGCAAACGCCCATCTTCTATCTACCTGATGATGAAACTGCACTTAGCTGTATTATGTATGCTCAGATGTTACTGTTATCATATCCCGAGGTTAGAAAAGTGATGGTTTTGCTCTGCTTTCTGGAGTCAAAGAATACAGAGAGATCTTTCGCTGCCTTTGTATCTGCTGGGACGGCCTTGCCTTGTTTTGTTATTTACAAAGGGATAAATACACTGGAGCTCCTTTTAGCTGCACAAGCAGATTTCCTCGTCATCTTCTCTTCCGCTGTCAGGAGGGAAAATTATATGTCTGAAATGCACAAACGATCCTTCCGCTTAGAAATGCCAGGAGCCCCCTTTCCTCTCCCCGCCTTCTGGGGCTGTGGGAAAACGGTGGCGTTATCTTCCCCATCCCCATTTAATCACTCGCTCAACTTTCTTTCTAAAAGCAATGTTCAAAGCTATGCAAAAGCTTCTCCGCCGCGCGAATTCATTACCTTTCATTTCAGCCAATTACAATGGGCCCATCTCCCTGGCATTGTGCCTGCCTGCCGGTGTTATCATTACAAAGTCCCTCGTCTCTCCGGGGCTTCGCAGCTGAGCTGTGAACATCCATCCTGGGCTGGAAACCTGATAATGCGCCGGAGGGACCCTGGGGTTTTGCTCGGCCGTGATGGATCCTTTCTCTGCAAGAACAGAAAGTTCAAGTTTGCCTCGTTTCCTTCCCTCGCACAAAGCCAAAGAGAAATGAAACAAGAGTCGGTCTCTTTGCGTTCAGGGCAATCGCAATACTGTGTTTGCAACGTTGCATTCTGTTCCTTTGCATGCTTTCCCCCTTTCCAACAATTCATTCATCATCTGCTTCATGGAGAGCGCCCCACTCCTTCGATACTTTTGTTATTTCCATTTACTGCATTTATGTACCAACCTCTCCGCTTCCAAGCGGCTCAAGGTGGCGTATAATCATAATTTATTATTATTATTTATCTATTTATTAATACCCCACCCATCTGGCTGGGTTTTCCCTCTCCCCATCTGATCCTCAAAACAACCCAATGTGGTAGATTAGGCTGAGAGAGGCAGGATTTGGCCCACCAAGGTCTGTGGGATGTATTGTTACCAGAGCAGTCAAGTACAGTGGTGCCTCTGGTTGTGGACAGGATCCATTCCAGAGGTCCGGTTGAATCCCAAGGCTTCCACAACCTGAGGACCACTTCTGTGCATGCATGTGTGGTGAAACCCAGTAAAATACTTCCAGGTTTGCCGCGCAGACATCCCGAAGTTTGCGTAACCAGAGGGTTACGTAAACGGAGGTACGACTGTACAACATTTTCCTGTTGCCTAGAGTGGACACCCAGGGGAATGTGGCTCCAGACAGGGATGACCTCCTGTCCTGCCTGCTCTGGAGCTTCTTCCCCCTGTGTGAGACCAGGGAGATGGGCATGGCCCTAGCTGACCAGATAAAAGGGTTGGCCACGCAACCATCTCCCTCTTGGACTTTTGGATCCTTTTGATCCTTTTGATGTTTTATTACTGGATCAGTCAAGTACAGCATTTTCCTGTTGCCTAGAACGGACACAAGGGGGAATGCGTAGGACTTCCTGTCCTACCTGCTTTGGAGCTTTTCCCCCCTGTGGGTGACCAGTTGGGTGGGCATGACCCCAGCTGACCAGATAAAAGGGCTAGCCACGCAACCATCTCCCTCTTGGTCTCTTGGACTCTTCCTCTTCCTCTTGGACTCTCTCTCTCCTGGCTCTTAGCCAGCGCATGGCTCTCCACATAGGATGGAGCCCACAAGCAGAAAGTCCAAGGTGTAGCTCAGACTTCTTTTCACTGTAACCACAAGGTAAAGGCTGCCTTCAGATTACTGCTGGGAACTGAATGTGAGTCAAACTTCATTCTTGCTTTTAAAGAAGACTGTGTTGTGTCGTCATTATTATTTTAAGAGGGAAATAAAGGAGAAACTCACCAGGAACAATCCAGGCTGGAGAAGCCAGACAGGATTGCTTAATTAAAGGATTCTAACAAATCATCAACTTGCTTCCAATAAGTTGCAAAGGGAATGTGCTCTGCTGTTTACTCTCTAGCGTGAGTGAGGAGGGATAATATCAAAACAATAGATCCTCTCCTACTTTCCTTAATATTCCCACAAGGTCACCCAGCAAGCTAAATGGCGGAGAAAAACTTCCCATGAAGGAGTCCACCACCTTCTGAGGGATTCCTTCCTCTGCCAAATGGCTCTTAAGCTCTTACTAACATTTAGTCGGAATCTCTTTTCTTGACTTTGGAATCCATCAGTTTGGGTCCTATCATCTGGAACAGCTGCAGAAAACAAGCTTTCTCCATCTTCCCTGGGCCAGCTCTTTAGATAGTTGAAGGTGGCTCTCAGATCACCTCTAAGTCTTCTCTTCTCCTGGCTTAAGATACCCAACTCAGAACTTCCTCCCACCTTGTTGTTTTTACCTAAAAGCATTTTCACAAGAGAAGCACCCAACAAATGGGCATCTTTTTATTATTGTTAATCAAACTTCTGAAAAACATGGCCATGTCAAAGGCAGCGGAAGCGGCAGCAACCACCACGGAGAGTCTCAAAACATTTAACCTCAGCTTTCCACCTTTGTCTATCAGAAGGACGAGGTTTTCTTCCCAGAGTATCTCAATAGGGATGCAAACCTCAGGAAGCCAAGTAGCATTTTGTCCTGGTGCAGGAGAGATGCACGTACACAAGAGAAGGAAATGTCCTATTTTAACTTTAATCTCCTTCCTCGGTTCTCCCAATCCACATCCCCTTTGAGAAACTGCTGCATATTTCACTTTTAAAAACCTATTTGATTCCCAACTTATTGTCTCACCATGGGCTTCCCCAGTTAATATGCTTTATCTACGCACAGTGGGCCTGCTAATTTTATGGCTCAAGCAGTGTCTTTTATCCCTGCAGTTAGCAAAAGAATTTATTTTGCTAGCCATCAAAAGCGCCTTTTACAGAAGCAACGCTCTCCCCAGCCAGCCAGCCAGCCACTTAACAGCACCCAGAATAAGAATTACTCAGGCTCATTAGGGAAGAGAGTTCAGGTCCCCTTGTTGCAAAAAGGATATTGCAGAGTTGGAGAAGGTTCGGAAAAGAGCAACCAAAACGGAGGGACTCCCCTATGGATAGCGTTTGGGACTCTCTAGTTCAGAGAAAAGCCAAGGAAGAAGCGATGTGATAGCAGTTTATAGAATTATGCCTGGCGTGGAGGAAGGAGGCGAGAAGTATTTCTGCCTCTCTAATAATGCTAGAATTCCTTATTCATACAGGGCAGAGTTAAACTGTGGAACTCACTCTTGCGTGGAGAGTCCCCCCCCCCCGGTAGAAATAATGACACATGACACAATTATTAAGGTTAATGGGCTAAAAAAGGCCACAACTTTATTGGTTACAGGTGATGAGCGGTATTGGCTTAGGCATTGGTCCTAACCGACTATATACGACTCCAGCCCGTCTGCTTGAAGTCCGGGAAGGGTTAACCACCAGTAGGGGGAGTCCTGCTGATGCACATCAACTAGGAACTCCCCCAGGGTCACCGATGGGGGCATGCCTTAGGACCTCACCTCCCTAGGCTTCGGACAGGGCCACGCCCCCCAGACTCCTTTACTGGACTACCCTTCAATATGTGGGGTGGGTGATGGTGCTTCCTCCCCTCTTCCATCTACAGAGCAATACCAATGCCTAACCACCAATATCAAGAAAGCTGTGGCGATTTGCTAGGAGGTGGGCGAAAACCAAGTGGCTGGTGCCAATTTGCCAAGTGGAAAAATTCCTACCAGACCCCTCAATGGCAACCAGCCAAGGTCCATAGCAAGGTCAAGGAATGAAAACCTTATAGGGAGGGAGGGTGGGAAAAGCAGGAACAGCTGGAGGCGGCAAAAGAGGGAGATCCCCTGCTGCGTCCTGCCTTTTAAGGGGCAGGCCACACCCCCTGAGCAAGCCAATTGGCCGGCCAGGGGGTGATGCGGCTGGGAATCCCCCCATTCGTCCAGGGGCTGGCATCCCACCCCCTGAGCATGTGGCGGGGCTGTGAAGCCCACAACCCCATCTCCTCCCTAAGGCAGAAGGGGCTCTGCAGGAGGCAGGGATGGCCACCAACTTGCATGTCTTTAAAAGAGGATTAAGAGGAATTCATGGAGGATAAATGCTACCAATGTCTCCTAGTCGGGATGGCTCAGCTCTGCCTCTGCAGCTGGAGGCAGTGATGCTTTTGAAGGCCAGATTCTGGGAACCGCAGGAGGGGAGAGTTGCTATTGCGCTCGATACCTGCTTGGCCACTGTGAAAATAGTATTCTGTTTTTTGTGGTTTTTTTAAATGATATTTATTAGGAGTTTCAAAAATTACAGAAAAAAGAAAAAAAGGAAACAACAAAAATTTTAACAAAACATACATAGCAATACATCAAAAAAGGAGAAAAAAACTAGAAAAAAGACATAAAAATCAATACAGCAATAAGAATAAGAATAAAGAAAAAACACACATCCAATATTCCATATCTTTATCTTTCATTTACTTGTTTCATCGACCTCCTCACACCTCCCTTTTTGTATTCTAGTTTAATTATTTGTTTCAGCAAATTCTTTCCATCTTTCTCAATTTTTATTGAGTAATTTAACTTAACAGTCTAACCTATTAATTAACTCAGCAAATCCTTTCCATCTTTCACTATATTCTGTCATTCAATTTACCTTAATTTATTTTAACCTTATCTTACCATAAAATACCTTAAAACTTAAAACTTAATATTTATTTGTACATAATTCCTTATATCATTTCTACTAAAGCCAAATATTTTCATTCCAACATTTTTCCTAATGCTCATTAATTTTGCACTAATTCCCAAAATATTTTTTTTAAAAAAAAAAATTCTTCCAATCTTCCTCCAACGTCTCTTCTTCCTGGTCTCGGGTTATGTCAGTCCTTCCTGTCCATTCCATCTAGTCCATCAACCTGGTAATCTTATGTCCGAGGCTCTTAAGTCTTTTCCATGTCCCTTCTGCAGATCTTCTTCTTGTTTGCACCTGCACTTTACCTTGTCTTTTGTTGATCTCTTTCTTAATTTCTTTTCTCTCTCGTTGAGGAGTAGGTCTTGGGGATACTCCAACTCAAAAATAACTCCGTCTCTCCTCAGCAGATCAGCCCATTCCCCACAGTCCCATTCCCCACAATCAGCTGTGTAGTCCAGAAAATATTTAAAAGCATGTTTCAAAGTCCCTCCAAGATTAAGGAGGGACCCTCCCTGGCCCACTCCAAATTCAGTCTTCAAGGACAGCGGCTTATGCTCCTGCAGGGCCTCGGGTCTCTCCATTTGTGTTACTTGAGGTTCAACAACAACCTCCTCCATTATCTTCTGCATTTGCACTTGCCCTGTCAAAACAGGTTCCTGCGTTGGCTCCTGAATGGTTTCTGTATAGATATTCAGTTTGTCCAAAATTTTTGACTGCAACAGTCATCAAATCCATCTTCTCATGCATCTGCTCCAACAAAGCAATTGTCTTGCAAAAAGCAAGCACCAAAACTTCTTCCAAACACATTTTTATTCAAGGTCAAAGTCTAGTCCCACGATCTTAATCTCCACAGCTGTGAAATCCCCAGATCGACTCCATCAACAATTTAACAAGCTCCCTCTAGAGGAGACAATTTCTATTTGTATCCATCTTTTGAAAGCAGGTCCAACAAAAGAAAAATTATTTTCATTTTTCAAATTCTTTGTTTCTTTTAAATGCAAAAGGCAACATTGGAATCAATTTGTTTCTCTTCTTTAACTATCTGTCAAAAGGCGTTCCATTCACAGTCAATGGACTTCCCCAAAAATCTCTGTCTCTGACACCCCGTTCCCAGGTTTGAGACAGTGGAAATTTTTCTTTCTTAACTCTCTCTCCTGCAGGCTTGAACAATCATAATTCCCCCTCTTTACTCCTGCTTCCAAGAGGAGTTTTGGTGGTTAAAACGGGAGGAATTTTAAACCTTTATATACGACTTTCCTGACTTTAGCTTGCACAATTTTTGCTTCAGTCTATTTACAAAAAGCGGAAGGCGGACTTCCTGTTTAGAACCTTCCCGCTTCAGTGCCAAATTAAAATGTTTCTTAATCTAATTTTCCGTTCTACTCACGGGTACTTGTTTAGAGTCCAATTGTCCACAGGAAAAAGTCAGCGCTGTCCGGCAACGGCTGTGCGGCTTCACTCCGTAAAAATAGCCGCGCCACTCACCTCACGTCGCTTCGGTTCCCCGAAAAAGGGGTTTCCTTGCGAGTAGGGGGGCGCTCCTGGTGTCAGCCGAATCCCACGTTCCCAGGCTTCCTCTGCCTGGGATTTTTAAAGGGTCTCCGCCTTTGCCATGGCGGCAAGACCCGATTTTCGCGGAGCGGGTTCCTCTTGATCAGAGGAATTCCGCCATTGCCGATGGCGCTAACCCGGAAGTCCCGAAAATAGTATTCTGGACTAGATGGGTCGTTGGCCTGATCCAGCAGGTTCATCTTATGTTCTTAATGCTCCTAAACACAAGTGCAGTGGTCCCTTGGTTTGCAAACTTAATCCGTTCCAGCAGTCCGTTCCAAAACCAAAGCGTTCCAAAACCAAGGTGCGCTTTCCAATAGAAAGTAATGCAAAACAGATTAATCCATTCCAGACTTTTAAAAACAACCCCTAAAACAGCAATTTAACATGACTTTTACCATCTAAAGATATCATTGAGCCATAAAATGAAAGCAATAATCAATGTACTGTACTATAAAATAAATAAAACAATATTATAAATGATGAAAGTAAAAAAAAAAATTCTTACCTGCACTGATGATAGTCATTGTTTGGATGGCGGGCTTTTATCCATTTCTGCAGTCACACAATCAATCAATCAATCAGTAGCTGAGCTGGGATCCACATAGTCACAAAAATAAATTAACTGAAAAAGCCTCAAAACAAAAAACACAAAATAAATAGCAAAATCAAAAGCACCAAATATAAGCCCAAATATCAACTCAGAACACTGCAATCGGAAACGGAAGGCTTGAATTACAATGTGAGGTGGGGTGCAAATTAGCAGCGCGACAGGAAACACAGGGGGACTCGAAACGGAGCACGTTCGGCTTCCGGAAAAAAGTTCGAAAACCAGAACATCTACTTCTGGTTTTGCAGTGTTCGGGTTACAAGTTGTCCGTGAACTAAGCTGTTTGAAAACCGAGGGACCACTGTAGGTGGAAACCGCCGGAGGGGAGAGCACTGCTCTGGTGCTTGGATCCTGCTTAGAGATTTCCCTTGAGGGCATCAGGTTGGCCACTGGGAGAACAGGAGGCTGGACAAGATGCCCTTGGCCTGGTGCAGCAGGATCTTCTTATGCTCTGATGTTCCACAAATGCAATTGCTTTTTGGAAACAGATTTCTGCAGATATGGAGTTGACCGCACAGCTTGCAGAGGCATCTGTTGCCTGCGCAGGGAATGGACTGCAGCCCAGCAGCTCACCCACTGTTACCAACACAGGCTAACAGACAGCAGGCTGCGACCAGATATGTATATTACGCATTTGGCTGCTCGTCTCCATTCATTTGAAACTAAGGCTGTGTTTATCAACAGTCCTGATAGACCACTTCATTCTCTTCCTACTCAGTTCATTTGTCTCGCTGTCACAAGAGCACTTATGCAGTGGTTAGATAATAAAACTTTTAAAATATGTTTTCTCCCCTCTCAGGTACCCTGTGAAGCCATTATATCAAGTGGACACATTATTTCAGCTAGCTCAGGTGTCTGGAGCCACATGGGGCGGGGGAAATGCAGGAGAGATTGTGAGAAAGGCACATCCGTCCCTCTGAACGTTAACACCAAGCTGGAACTAGGCATGAACCCATAATTTGCCAGGTGATAAATCATTACCCACCTGTCAATCATCCTCTAAATATACCACAAAGATGTTTTGAAAACGAGTCTAGGAAAATATTCCAGGGATCAGACTCTGCCTGCGAACCACAGCAAGCAAAGCTGTAAATCTATTTATCCTCATTTTGAGAGGTAATGACTGGTCTCTGGTATTGTGCGATCTTTTCCAGGTGTGGAACTGAGAATGCCTAAATGTGTGTTGCTGAAAAGGTTTAACACGGAGATTTTCCATGGGGCTATATCAGGGGTCAGCAAGGTTTACCTCGCCTGGGCCAGTTCACTCCAGCAGAGATCCCTCTCTGGGCTGGATCGCGTGAGCGCGTGCGTCTGCGTCAACACAATTTCCGGCGTCTGCGTCAACACAATTTTCAGCGTCTGCACATCCACAGACATTTTTGGCACCACGGAAGCGAGTCCCCGTGCCGCGGCATGCCAGATTAGTGCAGCACATGAGGACTCACTGAGCGGACGGCTCGATTCGGGGGTGGCTCGTGGACCGGCTAAATGACCCCCATGGGCTTGTGGCCCATGGGCCTTAGGTTGCCTACCCTGGCCTATATTAATTCCAAGAAGAGCACTCTGAGCTGTTGCTGAGTTAATGATTATCTGATTGTTGTTCTCTGGTAGCTAACATGTAAGTGTTGTAACCTTTGATCATGTGATGAAGGTACTAAGTTGCAAATTTGCCATCTCGAAAGGGTGGTGGCTGTTGGTCTCCCAAAATGCTATAGGGAGAACAATGCATATAAATGACTCTTCAAAAAGAGCTGGAACAGGGGAGATACATTTTCATTTTTGGAGTTATTTTTTATTTCTAAGATCTCGAGCCTGTGCTGTACAGCACAAGTCATTGTGTGACAATTTGGATGTATCTTTGATGCTTATGTTCTGTTTTTAAAGAGTTCTGCAAGTGAAAGTTTGAATAAATTTTTTTGGGCCTAGACAATGATTTCTTCCCAAAGGAGTCAGTTCTTATGCTTCCAGTCACTTCAAACTGAGCAATATTAATATCTGCAACATGGAGTGACTTTCCCCTTGGAAAGGTTGCAGCATTTGGGACTTTTTGGTGCAGAGAAAAGGCAAGTAAAAGTGACATGATAGAAATGTAGGAAATGGTGCGCTGTGTGGAGAAAGTGGAGGGAGAAAAGTTACCCTCCCTCTCTCCTAAGACTAATGTGCTGGTCCCGTGGGTTACCCGAGAGGCTAGGTCCAAGTCCGGCCCGTGGTCAAAGGTGCAACATGGAGGCAGTCCATAGTAGCTGAAGCTGGGTGCAGGGCAGGGAGTCAGGTGAAGTCAGGAACTCTAGCAGAAAAGCAGGACAGGGTTCAGGCAGGAACTAGCAACCAACAAAGTTGCTCCCGCAACCTGGGGCTGGCTGCCTTTTATCTGCCCCGAGGCATAGGGCGGCCCCGATCCTCTGGTGACTTGCCTCTCCTGGCCTGGAGGTGAGCACTCCTCCTGCGAGAACTCAGTTCCCTCCGCCTCTCTGCCCTGAGCCTCTGCAGCTCAGGAGAGGCTGGAGGGTGACCGGACCCAGAGGCAACCTCAGCTTCCCCTGACAGGGCTGAGAGTGGAGCACCTGCAGGCAATGGGTCCTCCTTCACCTCAGGAGCCAGAGCAGGCTCAGCTGATGCCTGCACCTGAGGACCCAGCACAGGTGAGGACCCTTCAGGCTCATGCCCCAGCCCCGGCTCAGCTGGATCTGGAGGCGGGGAATCCTGTGCAGGCTGGGATCCCTCAGGTTCAGCATCCGAGTCTGAATCCCAGGCCATCACACTAGAGCTCAGTGGGGAGATCCAATGAAGCTGAATGTTGGAAGATCCAGGAGAGGCAAAAGAAAGTCCTCCTTCCTTCAGCTCAGAGTCAAAATGCAGAGTTCAATCCTGCAACATGTAGTTGTGGACATCATCTTGGGCATCTTTAAAAGGGGATGAGACCAATTAGCCATGATGCTTCAGAGGCAGTTGCTGGGATGCATCACAAATGTGAAGAATTACTATTACCCTCAGCTCCTGCTTCTCGGCATCTGGTGAGATACCCAGAGGTCAGAAGGCTGGACTAGATGGGTCCCCTTTGGCCTTGCCCAGCAGGACTCTCCACGTGAAGGTCTACTGCAATAGCAGTACCTCCATGCTCAGGGACAGTCTACCTTTGAATACCAGATAATGGTATTGTGGGCTTCCCACTGGGGCCTCTGCTTGGCCACTGTCAGAACAGGAGGCTGGACTAGGTGGTTCCCCTTGCATGAAATCCTGGGGTCATCTGTTCCAAACCCCTGCAATGAAGTCAACATCTATGGTCCAACCCATTAGGACGCTTCCCATGTACTTATGTCCTTGTAGTCTTCCCAAGCTTTCACCCGTCCATGGATTTTACCATCTTTTTCAAGATACTGTGTGATTAAGTAACTCGTTCCGTGGTGTGTTACTGACAAAAGAGCTTCAAATGTGTTAAAATTAATGATGGGAATCTTTTCTTCCCAGTGATGCTGCTCATTTCTGTTAGCCTGTGTTGGAGCCTTCCTTAAGTTCAATGAAATTATAATTCACTTTTTAAGGAAAAAATATTCACAAGCAGCGTACAATGGTACAAACCAAAGCACAGATATCTAATTGACAGCATTCAAAAGGTGCTCTGGGTGTGAGATTCCTTCCAATGCAAAGGGGGGGGGATTGGAGCCCACCACCCACTCCAGGGTTCCAGTTCAGATCAGGGCCCTGTGCCACTCTTGCCTTTGGTTTTTTTTAAAAAATGGATTCACCCGATTGCTAATGGGGTGGCATTGATTCCACCACCAACTCGATCTTTTTGCAGTTTCTCCATTTGTCTGTTGCCCTAAAGGACGCTCACCAGACCAAACGTAAGGATAATGTTTGTACTGATTAACAGAATGACCCGGAGAAACTGAAAAGCAAATTGATCAACTTAACCAGATTCAGAAAGTACTGGGCAGCTGAGGGTTTTAGTTAACTATGGGAGGGGAGCATTCCTCCAGATCCAAACCAAGAAAGGAGATTCTGACTAAACATCGGGGGGACGGGGGGACTTTCTGACAGTAAGAGCTGTTTCAACAGTGGAACAGTCTCCCTTGGGAGGTTGCAAACTCTCCTTCCTTGGAGGTTTTTAGCAATGGTTGGGTGGCCATCTGTCAGGGATGCTTGAGTTGAGATTTGTGTATTGCAGGGGGTTGGACTAGATGACTCTTGGGGTCCTTCCAACTCTACAATAGCATGCTTTTATGAATACTGCATTAGCAGTTTCCTAAAGGGTGCCTGTGGATGTGGGTAGCGCTGTGGTCTAAACCACACTGCCTAGGGCTTGCCGATCGGTAGGTCAGTGGTTCGAATCCCCATGACGGGGTGAGCTCCCGTTGCTCGGTACCTGCTCCTGCCAACCTAGCAGTTTGAAAGCACATCAAAGTGCAAGGAGATAAATAGGTACCGCTCCGGCGGGAAGGTAAACGGCGTTTCCATGCACTGCTCTGGTTCGCCAGAAGCGGCTTAGTCCTGCTGGCCACATGACCTGGAAGCTGTACGCCGGCTCCCTCAGCCAATAAAGCGAGATGAGCGCCACAACCCCAGAGTTGTCCGTGACTGGACCTAACAGTCAGGCGTCCCTTTACCCTTAAAGGGTGCCCGTAACCCAGTAATGCCTCTGTATAGCTGAAGTTTTTCTCCCCAACTGCTTTGCCTGCCCTGACTCACTGATCTCTGCTGCTCCCTAGAATGCCAATCAAATTATTCCCAGGATTGTGGACTAGGTTGGGAAGGAAGGCATCCTTGGGGTCAATCAATGAACTCCCTCCCCCCCAAAAATCCCACTCAGCCGCTCCTGACAGGCAGCTAACAAAAGCCACAGTGCGCAGGGGGAGGGGAGGATCCTGCAAGGAGGATAAGCCACTCCTCAACTCCCCCTCTTCTGGAAGTCATTCTGCCCAGTTTTCTTGGAGGAAGGGTCTGGGGGAGGGCAAATGCCCCCCGCTGCAAGAGCAGGAACGATATTTTCATTTAGAAGGCTTCCTCTTCCAAGGCTCCTGGCTCGTACTCTCCAAAAATTAAAAATAAAAAAGCTCTAAATCTGAATCTTTTTAAATGCAAGATTTTATGGGTTTGCTGAAATCTTTAATGGGTCTGATTATAGAGCCAAATCATTCTTTAGGGGGATGTAATGGCAGGAATTAAGGGAGCTGAGCTGGAAAAGGCCAAGAAAGGGAAGCAGCTGGGGGCTGGTTGCTTTTCTGATGCTGGAAACATAGTGCTTTCTTCACGGATGTGCAGCACGTGTTCCAAACACCCCTTGTGTCCCAGAAGTGCCCCAGATCCTCCCACAGGGGGCATGAAAGGTTAAATTGTTAAAACCAGCTCTTTAAATTGTGCCCACAAAGACATGGAAAGCTAATGGAGCCCTTTTTTTTTGAGCAATGCAGAACATAATGATTTGGGTTTGGGCAGCCAGTCTGGATGATGTCCCTCCCGGTTCTTGGGGTTCTATACCTGGGGAAGGTTAGAATCCCAGAGAGGATTCTACTGCTGAACTGGTGAGACAAGTTTATTTACCTTAGCTGGCCACTCGAGTGTCCTCATTCGCATCCCAAAAGAAGGAGCCAGGTTGCAAGAGCTGCAACCGAGGGATGGGGGCCCTCCAGGCTGATGGACGAACCTTTCCTCTCCCTGTCTCACCTTAATGTTCGGGAGGAGAACAAGAGACAGAGGTGTGTGTAAGCAGAGCTGGAAGAAGGCTGGAAGCTGGGCACACAGAGACCTGCTTGCTCTGAGCTGGATCCAAAGCTGTGACTACAGGAGAAGAGAGGTCTGTTTGGGTGTTGATGCTTCTAATAATATGTACATTATCCTTATCATCATTATCAAATCTTTGGGGAAGGGTCATCATAGCTCATTGGCAGAGCATCTGCCTGCAAGCAGAAGATCCCAGGTTCAGACTGGGACTCTTTTCTCCCTGAGATCCTGGAGAACCTATGTTTTAGGCTACTAATCAGTGTCTTTTCATTTGTCTGAGCTTTTATTGGTCAGCAATGTTAATTTGCTTGGTGGAGAACTTTTTACACAGGATCCTTCTTGGTTGTTTCATCAGGTTTTTACTCTGTTTGTCTTTGATGTTCCTTTTCTTCTGCTGCTGTTTTAAATGTGTTTCAGCATTTTCATTTATTTTTTACCACGAGCCACTTTGGACATTTATTTAAAATTCCAAAGCGAGACAGAGAACCTGGAAACAAATCAGATTAATGGCATCATCTGATGCGGAGGGCGTGGTGCTGTTTTGGGAACGGCTTTGCCCAGAAGGTCTTTGAGGCATCATTAAACACTGAGGCAGGCACGTTCTCGAGCCTGGAGTCCGCCCAGCTTAGATCAGCAGAAGGAGTGGAAAACAAAATCCATAAGAACCTCTGGAGTCCCACCAATTGCTGTCAGCTCCTCCTTTCAAAACAAATACAGTGGCACTTTGGATCTTTGCTGTGAGTCGTTTTCAGCCTTATTAAAAGCAGGTCGATATTTGCAGAATAAAGAGCAGGCAATCCTCTAAGAAGAAGACAGCCTTCGCGAGGGCTTTGGCCCAAAGAGAGGAAATCACCGCGGACTGGCTTGCAGGAATATGCATTGTTTTGGATCTGGAATTGATTTCCAGTCCTTTAGAAAGAATCTGAGCAGTCAATAGGATGGGAATGGCAGGAATTAAAGGCTCAGGTTTGGGGGGGGCAGGGGAGTCAGCTCTTTTCTTACAGAAATGCCATTTTTAGTCTGAAACCTTCTATGATGTGCTGTAAACACATTTTCAGTCTGTGGATCAATGGGCATCATTTGTAATTAATCTGAAAATGCAGCTAACAATCTGGCACATCCAGGACAAACAGAAGTTTAGAATCAAAGTGGGGAGGTGCTCAAGGTCTCATCCAGTCCGACCCAATGTAGTGCTGGAATCACAGCTGAGTAATAAAAACAGACATATCTAGTTGATATATATTCATGACATTCATTTATACAGAGGTTGAGAGACACAACTCAAGACCCATTGGCAAGGCAAGATGGATCACCCTCGGTCACCCTAGAACCCACAACTCTTCTGAAGACTGTAGACATGAGAACATAAGAAGAGCCTGCTGGATCAGGCCCATAGCTGTCAACGTTTCCCTTTTTTAAAGGGAAATACCCTTATTCCGAATAGGATTCCTCACAAGAAAAGGGAAAAGTTGACAGCTATGATCAGGCCCCTCTAGTCCAGCATCCAACCGGTGGGAAACCCACAAGCCGGGCCAAGCACAAGAGACCTCTCCTCTCCTTCCCACACTGTTCTTTGACTAGTTTCCACATTTTGGGTATTATCTCTAGGCAAGAACATTATCCACACTTAACTGTACAAATTAAAGCATTAAGCACCATCTCCCCATTCATCTGACATTCCATGCAGGTAAAGAATGTTTCTTTCTTTTTCTTAATAGGCATGATAGGATGAAGAACCTGAATGGGGAATTAGGCATATGTCAAGCGAAGCTTCAAATGCAGGGACAATTTGAAAAACCAACAAAAGCCACGCATTTCAGCTCAAAGCAGCACAATGAGGGGAAGTGAATCCCATCCTCCGTGGGGAGCCACTTCATCCCATTTCCAGTCCTGCTCACCTCCAGGAGCCTATTGTGGAACTGGGAAAGGTTCAGAAGTGGGTGTCCAAAAGGACAGAGAAATGAGCCTCCTTGGTCCTTCCTGGGAGCCATGAGATGGTGCAAGAAGAGAGAAGGAGACCAAGGGATGCCCTCGCCTGCCTCTTTTATCCCCTTCCGATGGAAGATTTGGAGGCCGCATTCCTCTAATCTACATTTTATGACCTTAATCTCGGAACCTAATTGGAAAAAAGACAGAAAATTACAAGTACACTTAGATGACTTAATAAGGTAATTCCACGGAGGGTCACAGAAGCTGCTTTGTTCTCGGTGACCTTGAGTTTCTAATTCCTTAAGTGATAATGAAATGGAACCGGTGCCATTTATAGCAGAGGGTATTGGGATGGGGGGGCAGAGAAAGAGAGGCAATGAGCTCTTCCTCTGGCGAAACGCTGGCTGCAATTTAAGATATAACAACCGGAAAATGATCTTGGATTTCACACCTTGGCTTTTCTCTTGCAGCCTTTTGAGATATTATTGCTGAAAAGCGATGCGGGCTGGGGGGGGCTGTTTTTTTAATTACGCTTCCCCCTTCCATTCATATGCTGCAAGTACAGTTCAGAGCAGACAAAGAAATAAGGGGAAATTAATTTTCAGTTCGGATCTGACGGTGCTCAAGTTATCTCCTGCCCCTCCGCACTACAAGCTCACATCAATGTTCATGCACAACTACTTATGGGGTGAGACGGAATAAATCATAGAACCATAAATTCATAGAATTGTATACTTGGAAGGGACCAAAGGGTCATCTAGCCCAACCCCCTGCAATGTAGGAATCACATATGGGCTCTGCCACGGAAGATGGAGGAAGCTTGTTTTCTGCTGCTCCAGGGGGCAGGACCCCAACTGAAGGATTCAAATGACAAGAAAGGAGATTCTGGCTAAACATCAAGAAGCTCTTTGTGACAGCGAGAGCTGCTCAAGAGTGGAACCGTCTCCTTCAGAAGGTGGTGGTCTCTCCTTCCTTGGAGGTTTTTAAGCAGAGGTTGGGTGGTCATATGAAAGGGACCCCTTAGCTGTGATTAAGGTCCATGAAGAACCATAGTTTAGAGGTCCTGGGCCCTAAGGAAGTCAGACTGTCCTCCACCAGGGCCAGGGCCTTCTCAGTGATGGCTCCAACCTGGTGGAATGCTCTGTCCCATGAGGCCAGGGCCCTGCAGGATTTAACCTGCTCCAGGTGGATCATGTTTAGACAAAACTCTCCACTATGACCTGTCCATCTTGGGTGGCCCTGCACGGCATAGCTCATAGCTTCTCTGAGTTATTCAAGCTCCTCCACCACGGCAAGGCAGTGATCCATGAAGGGGCAGAGACATCACCTTGCCAACAAAGGTCCGTATAGTTAAACCTATGGTTTCCCCAGTAGTGATGTATGGAAGTGAGAGCTGGACCATAAAGAAGGCTGATCGCCGAAGAATTGATGCTTTTGAATTATGGTGGTGGAGGAGACTCTTGAGAGTCCCATGGACTGCAAGAAGATCCAACCTCTCCATTCTTAAGGAAATCAGCCCTGAGTGCTCACTGGAAGGACAGATCCTGAAGCTGAGGCTCCAAGACTTTGGCCACCTCATGAGAAGAGAAGACTCCCTGGGAAAGACCCTGATGTTGAGAAAGATGGAGGGCTCAAGGAGAAGGGGACGACAGAGGACGAGATGGTGGGACAGTGTTCTCGAAGCCACCAGCATGAGTTTGACCAAACTGCGGGAAGCAGTGGAAGACAGGAGTGCCTGGCATGCTCTGGTCCAGGGGGTCACGAAGAGTTGGACACGACTAAACAACTAAACAACAGCACATTATTAATACCACTCTGTAACTGACTGAGCTATCCAGGCTTGCTGCAATGGAAACCACAGGAGAGGAGAGTTGCATCTGTGCTCAGATCCTGCTTGTGGGTTTCACATTGGGGTATCTGGTTGGTCCCTTTGGCCTGATCATAGAACAGTAGAGTTGGAAGGGACCCTGGGGGTCATCTAGTCCAACCCCCTGCAAGGAAGGGATAAATGTGTGTTCTGAACGCAGCCTCTCTCCTCCAGCTGAAGCTGAAAACGAATTCCGCGCACACCCTGCATTTCCTGCCTCCACTTCTTGACGCTCATTGTCTTTGCCACTTGGGCGCCTGATGGCCCATGAACCCTCGAAATCCCTTCATCAGCTAATCAGGCCAGTCAGCTTTTAACAGCCTCGGCCGGCGCCAAGCGCACTGGCTCGGCTCTGCCTGCCTTCCGCCACTCTGCCCTCCAGCTGCCAAGATCTCTGGGTTCGCATCTGTCAGTTTGTGGCTTGTCACTCTGAATTACCGCCTGCCGCCACTGAGCATCCAAAAATGGCAGCCCAGTGGAGAAGAGTATAAATTGGACCTCCGGAAAGGCAGAGAGCCACTCGCTTGAGCGGACGGGGGAGGCAGGCAATTTGCTCTGCAAAGATTTTTTGGCAGATTTCGCTTTCAAGTGAATCCCAATGTATTAAGGCACTGCAAAATGGGACCAGGGGTTTTGAGGGAGGCTTCTGCAGTGGGTGGCAGCCAGGATTTCATGTACAACTTGAAGGGGGAATGATGAGGATGAAATAATGGTGAAATAATGATGATGGATTACTACTACTAATAACATGAATTACTGTTTACGGATGTCTCAAGGTGATTTGCAAACATACCAATATGCCAGTATGGCCTAGGGAAATTTCAGTGGGTTAAATCCATAGAGATTTCATGGAATGATAGACTTGTAGAGTTAGAAGAGACCCTGAAGAGCATCATGTAGTCCAGGAATCTCAACTAAAATATAATGGACAAGTGGCCATCCAACCTCTGCTTAAAAACCTCCAAGGAAGGAGAGCCCACGTCTGAGGGAGTCTGTTCCACTGCTGAGTGGCTCTTACCCTCAGAAAAGTCTTCCTGAGGTTTAGTCAGAATCCCCTTTCTTGTCAGTGGAAACCATTGGTTCAGGTCCTCCCCTCTGAAGCAGCAGAAAACAAGCTTGCTGCATCCTCCATGTGACGGCCCTCCAGATATCCAGCTCCTTCAACCATTCCTCATATGGCTTGGTTTCCAGAGCTTTGGTCAACTTTGCTGCCCTCCTTTGCACTCTCTTCAGTGCGTCGATATTCTGATTAAACTGCGCTGCCTAGAACTAGATGCAGGACAAAGAAGCTCCTTGCACTGTCCATGGTCCTGAAATCTTTATAGCTGGCCCTCTTGCTTTTCTTGAACTACTCCTGGCCTGTCTCAGCTGTCTGTGGACATCATAAGAGTCTTTCTGTCTCCTTGGTCTGTCTCCTTTACTCAGGACAGACTGCTGGCCCGACTCCCTGCCTATGAGGCCATCTGTGGGCTTGATTTGGGCCTAGGAACAGGACAGGGACCAGCCAATCTGAGAAAATATATGACTCGGCACTTGGCAGCTCCTAATATCTTTCTCCTGCTGGGGAAAAGAAAAACCCCACTCCCCCCAAACCAAGCAATGAATTCATTAGCATTCACAGTGCGCATCGACCTCATAGCCTCTTAAAGATCGCAGAGCATTAACAAATTATTGTAATATTGTTGCTCACATAATGTATTTTAAATAGCTGGGAGTTGAGAGCAGATCTCTTTAAATGAGGAGAATGGCCTTTGGTGTAAATACAGGCACTGCTCCCCCCTTTCAGGAGTCTGCCTATTAGTGTCCTTCATTGCTTTTATTACTTTCCCGTTCATAGCCTCCTTCTTGGGAGATTTCCAATTAATAATGATTTTTTTTTTTAATAGGGCACAGCATCCTGGGGCTGAGTTCTTAGCAAGGGAATAGCGATGATGGCTTGATGTGACTTGGATGGAAGGATAGGAAGCTCCAGAACAGGCTATCCCAACCTAGCGCCCTCTGGGTGTTCTGTACTACAACTCCCAACACCCAGTCAGCACGGCTAATGTTAGGGACGGAGGAGTGGTTCAATTAAGTTCACATTCAAAGATGAGGCTGCCTAATTTGCACCTCCTGAAAGTATCTGCCAAGCGAAACACACACCCTCTTCACAATTTGCACCGCTCCAAGTCTCACAGTTCAGTTCTTCAGCCAAGTCACATGCATACTGGGATAAATCCTACACAGAAATGCTTATATTAGTGAAAACAACATTCAAAAATGCCTTGTGTTCAGGAGAATTGCTTGGCAAAAAAAATGTGCCAATTAGACAAAATGGTATATAAAAATGTGTAGATTTGGAGAAATTTGCACTACAAGGCTGACCAATTTTAATTTTAAAAAAGAATTTTGAAATTGGTGTGGAACTATGGAAAACGGAAGTCAATATTGGGGAAAATGAGAAATGGAGATGGATACCTCCAACCATCGCTAGACAAGGGCAGGAATGTTTTGGTGTGAAACCTGCGCAGGGAGTGACGGGTTGGGGACGACTGGTCTTGAAAGTGTGCCACTCACAGCAAGAGCAAGAAGCTCTCGTACAAAGCGAAGAGAACCAAGAAGAACGGAGCTGTGTGCAACACATGGCTGTCCTTGGATGTTCTGCCCGAGGATTTGGGAATGTATCCATTTCCTTGGAGGTTTTTAAGCAGAGGTTGAATGGCCCTCTGTCATGGATGCTTTAGCTGAGATTCCTGCATTGCAGGAGTTTGGACCAGGTGTCTTTTCCAGTTTGGACCTTGGGGTCCCTTCCAGTTCTATGATTTGTGCAAAGCACACTCCCTGTGCCCTGGCCTGGGAGCCAGATGCATGGGCTCAGGGCTGAATGTCTAAACATAGGAAGAGCCCCACTGGATCAGGCCCATGGCCCATCTAGTCCAGCCTCCTGTTCTCACAGTGGCCCACCAGCTGCCCCAACGGGAAACCCACAAGCAAGATTTGAGCACAAGAGCATCTTCCAGCAAAGGGCATTCAGAAGTACTGCACACTTGGTTATTCTGGTTACCCGTTTCCCACATTCCAATATCCTTTTTGAGGTGAGGCTGCCGGAACCATGCACAGTATTCAAAAAATGGGTGGAATCGGAAGATTTCTGCAGTGGGTGAAGGCAGCAAGGCCCTCTCCTCTCTCATTCAGAGTACTGGCAGGGTTAAATTTCCACGACTGCTGTGTTTTTATTCTGCATTGCACACCAGAGTGGACTAGATGGCCTTTGGTGTACCTTCCAGCTCCACAATTCTATGATTCCTCCTATTCGAATTTCTTGCGAGGGTTTCTGAGGCATTCTGGAAAATTGTGCTGCAGCACTTTGTGTGGACCACCGATGCAAAAGTTTCCTTTCCTTTCTGTGCCAGACCAGTGATGGGAAAGACTCCTCTGTGTACCATTATTGTACACTACAGACAAGCCTGCTTAATATACTTATTATTATCACTATTATTAGAAGCTATTAGCTGGCCTTCGCCCTAAGGTACCAGGGCTGCTTAGAACAATTAAAAACATCACCACTATCAAAACACAATATTAAAAACAGTGCAAGGCAACTCAAATTTACAGAAAAAACCCTGAGTCCTGAAAATATACTTCTCAAGGGGCAAAAGCCAAGTAAAACATCTCAGGGAATTGTAAATGTATAGAGTGCTGGGGGGGGCGGTAATGTAGGGGCCCAATCCACATACAGTGCACCGGGCCCAAGAAACCATGTTGGTATTCTGGCACAGGTGCCATCCTGGCCACCTCTCCCCTACATTCTTCCAGGGGAGAGCGCCAAAGATCTGATTTGCTGGAAAGAAATGAGGGTTTAGTTTCTTCTCTTTGTTTCCCCCTTTGTTTAAAATAGCAAGATAGTGCTATATCTTGCTATACAAAAAGAAAAGGGGAAAAGTGAGGCTTAAACAGTAATTAAACACCCATACAAGAAAAGAAATGGACCTGGGGAAATCCACAGGCAGGCTATTTCAACAGGGAAATTACTCTCTAATTCTGCATTGAAGGTCAAGAGGAAGGAATAAAACCAACTGAACCCGCAAACAAGACAAGAGCTTCATTTACAGGGACCAGAGTCCAGGAAGGCTTTAATAACAGCATTTTCTCTGGCCAGGCAGAGTTGAAAATGCATCATTCCCCTTTCGTGCCCAGGAATGGAGAATGAGTACCATGAATTATGAAGCCAGAACAGCACCACCCACAGGGAGAGGGAAGTCAGACTGTGGAATCTCAGGAGACAGAGATGGGCAACATCTTGGATGGCTCTGAAAGAGGAGATAGAACAGGAAGGGCCATTGGTCTGATCCAGCAGGATCATTTTTATGTTCTTAAGTATTTTTGGGGTTGGGGAAAACCTCAACGGTTGCAGAAGTACAAAATATTCAGGAAAAGGACTGCAAGACAGACAGACACACAGCCTCACAAACAACAGCAGAATCCCTCAGAGAGGATTGCTCACAATCCATGGCCATTTAATGCAGCCTGAGCCGTAGTAGGAATAGGGACGTGGGTGGCGCTGTGGTCTAAACCACTGAGCCTCTTAGGCTTGCTGATCGAAAGGTTGGCGGTTCGAATCCCCGCAACGGAGTGAGCTCCCATTGCTCAGTCCCAGCTCCTGCCAGCCTAGCAGTTCGAAAGCATGCCAGTGAAAGTAGATAAAGAGGTACTGCTGTGGTGGGAAGGTAAATGGCATTTTTGTGTGCTCTGATTTCCATCACGGTGTACCATTGTGCCAGAAGTGGTTTAGTCCTACTGGTCACATGACCTGGAAAGCTGTCTGTGGACAAACGCCCACTCCCTTGGCCTGAAAATGAGATGAGCGCCGCAAGCCCATAAAACTGTAGGGTCATCTAGTCAAATCCCCTGTTTATTTTATTTTTTTTAAGTAATCTCTACAATATTATGGAAACCAAGAAAGTCTATGACTTTGGAACATCACCTGGAGTTCTGTTTCCAGTTCTGCATACCACAATTTAAAAAGGATGTTGACAAGCTAGAAGATGTGCAGAGGAGGGCAACCAAGATGATCAAGGGTCTGGAAACCAAGCCATATGAGGAAGGGTTGAAGGAGCTGGGTATGTTTAGCTGGGGAAAGAGGAGACTGAGAGGAGATATGAGAGTTAGCTTCAAATATCTAAAGAGCTACCACATGGAAGATGGAGCAAGCTTGTTTTCTGATGCTTCAGAAGGGAGAACCCAAACCAACCGTTTCCATTGACAAGGAAGGAGATGAGGGGTGAGGTCAAGCTGCTGAGCTGCAGAGACTGATGGTGGAGAGACATGTTTTGCTGCAGCAGGGGCAGATGAAGGCATCCAGTTGTGCTGCTGCAGATGCACGAGGACATTTCTTCTCTCTGCACTCCTCCCAGTGGCCAGTTCTCCTCTGGTCGCTAATATGGATACACAATTGGGCTGCCTGTCTCCAGGCACTGCCATTCAACCTCTCCCTTGCAGATGATGGCCATCTGTCAGAGATCCTGTAGTTGTGATTCCTGTATTGCAGGGGGCTGGACTAGATGATCCTTGGAACCCCTTCCAACTCTACAATTCTGTCGTTCTATGAACGGAACCCTAGTGCCAAATAAAAGCAGCTGAAGACTAATCTGTAGACTGTCAGTTAGGCGTGGAGCACCAAATGCTCTCCAAGGCTATCCCAGAGCCTTCCATGTTTAAAATATGATCTGGTGCTTTAATGTAGAACAAAGGGATGAGTCACTGATGGACAGAGACATTGCTCAGTCGAGGGCTTTGTTCCTCCATTTCAATAGCTCACTTTCCGCCAAATCTCCATTCTCTGTAAAGCAAGGTGGATTTCGCTCTGTCTCCCAGTGGACAACTATGTTAATTTCCTAATATGATGGGACAATCAAGATTTATACAGGCATAATAAATCCAGGCTGCTCATCAGGAGCCACATGGCACCCCCATCTCTGAAATCTGAGCCACCGGACTCATTATGTGGTGGAGACAGAGCAGCCTCTTAAATCTTGCAGTGCCGAGATATAATGGGAAAGATGTAATGAGATCGGAGGGGCTCAGTGCTGAGGGAAGAGGGAACAACTGAGCAGGCTGGGTAATTAAATCCTGGACGTCCTTCTGAGGAGGACTGACAGACTTCAGGATCACAGAACTGTGGGGTTGGAAGGGTTCCAGGGATCACAGAGCTTCACTCCTTGCAATGCAGGAATCATTGCTAAACCTCTAAAGGTAAAGGTAAAGGTAAAGGGACCCCTGACCATTAGGTCCAGTCCCAGATGACTCTGGGGTTGCGGCGCTCATCTCGCTCTATAGGCCGAGGGAGGAAGCGTACAGCTTCCGGGTCATGTGGCCAGCATGACTAAGCCGCTTCTGGCGAACCAGAGCAGCGCACAGAAACGCCGTTTACCTTCCCACCGGAGCAGTGCCTATTTATCTACTTGCACTTTGACGTGCTTTCGAACTGCTAGGTTGGCAGGAGCAGGGACTGAGCAATGGGAGCTCACCCCGTCGTGGGGATTCAAACCGCCAACCTTCCGATCGGCAAGTCCTAGGCTCCTAGCGCTACCCGCGTCCAGTCTCTACTTTGATGTAAAAGCCACTGTGGACAAAATGAGCTTCACAGGATAACATGGGGGCAGATTTACTATAGGGATATAGGAAATTGCCTTCTATGGCATCAGAACATTGGGATCCATCTATTTCAGCATTGTCTGCACTGACTGGCAGCAGTGCAGAGGGGGGACATTCCCAGTCCTCCTTGGAGATGCCACTGGGGGTTAAACATAGGATCTTCTGCTTGCAAGGCAGATGTTCTACCATTAAGCTACAGCCCTTCTCCCTATCAAGAGCTCCCTGGAGGAAGGGATAAAAGGGTAATAAACAAATGAGTGAGGTTCTTCTTCTGGTTATGGACATCTTTTTTTTTCTTTTTCCTTTTTCCTTCTTCCCTGGATGTTCCTTTTTCACTTGATGGGGTCCTGGACTGGACCAGAAGATCAAACGGAGGTCAGAATCTTGTCATCATCCAGCAGCCGAGGTCTGTTACAAAAATCTATAGTGTGACCACATTTTGAGAATGACCATATTTCTGGTTACCCCACCTCTAAAGGGATAGTGTGGACTTAGACAAAGGTCAGAAAAGAGCAGCCAAAATGGTCAAGGGGTTGGAGAAACTGTTCCATGAAGAAAGGATGCAGCATTTGGGACTTGCAGAAAAGATGAGTAACAGGCAACGCTATAGAAGAGCATAAAACTTTTCATGGCTCGGACAGAGCGGTCAAAGGAAAGTTTTCCTCCCTCTCTCACAGCACTGAAAGTGGAGAACATCCAAGGAAACTGAAGGCTGAGCGACTCAGGACAGAGAAAAGAAAGTCCTTCTTCACACCATGCGTGTGGGCACCAAAATGGATGGCTTCAAAAGATTGTCTCCTCCAGGTTGGCCACTGTGAGAACCGGATGCTGGACCAGATGGGTCATTGGTCTGATCTCCTTCTGTCCTGCTGTCCATCCCAAGAGTAAGAAGCAAGCTTCTCAGCTCCCCATCTTGTGTGGGTCTCCTTTCCTGCACAAGTTAGCTCCGAGCTGGAAGATTCAACTGCCACTTCCTGATTCCCTCTCGTTAGTCTGCAAAGCCATCTCAGATCATGTTGACACCAAATTATACACTTCAAACAAATGGGAGATGTTTGAACACTCGGCTGGCAGTTGCAATGACAAAGGGTCCCTTTTGCGTCAGTTTGCAGCATCTTTCCCCTCCTCATCAAAGGCAGGTTGCTTTGATCTCACCGAGGGCCTTTTCGCTGCCTGACAGAGAACACAGAGACTCTGAATGTAGAACTGCAACATTTAAAAGCCAATGAATGAGACTTGGGCACCAGACATCCAGGGAAGATCACTAACAAGTCAGGCGCAGCAGCTCCCTCTGTTTGAGCAGGTGACAAAGTGAATTTGAAGCTGATCTGTCCTTGCTGTGAAGGAAGCCCACGTGGGGAGGGAAATCATAGAATGGCAGAGTTGGAAGGGATCCACAACGGTGATCTAGTCCAACCCTCTGCAATGCAGGAATCACAACCAAAGCATTCCTGGCAGACGGCCATCCAACAATTGCTTAAAACAGGGGTAGGCAACCTAAGGCCTGTGGGCTGGATGCGGCCCAATCGCCTTCTCAATCTGGCCCACGGACGGTCCGGGAATCAGCGTCTGATTACATGAGTAGAATTTGTGCTTTTATTTAAAATGCGTCTCTGGGTTATTTGTGGGGCATAGGAATTCGTTCATATTTTTTTCCAAAATATAGTCCTGCCCACCACGTGGTCTGAGGGACAGTGGACCGGCCCACGGCTGAAAAAGGTTGCTGACCCCTGGCTTAAAACCTCCAAGGAAGGAGGGTCCATCACCTCTCATCGGAGTCCATTCCATCATTTCATTTATTAACACTTCCACTGTTCATTCAAGAGATTTGCATTTTGCATATTATTTTCATTCATGTTTGTTTTCATTTTCATATATGTTGGGGTCTGTTCTTGTTACCACTGTAAGGAGCAGAGAATCTCTTCTTTTAATGAATGACATGAGAGGCCCTCTGGGAGCCTCTTTGGATGCAGAATGGGCTGCAAATGCTCTGACTGCTCTAAAGTAGCCAAGGCAGTGATGCTTCTGAACCCCAGTTGCTGGAGGCCACAGGAGGGGAGAGGGCTGCTCTTGTGCTCAAATCCTGCTTGTGGGTTTCCCACAGGCAACTGTTCAGCCACTGTGAGAACAGGATGTTGGACTAGACAGGCTGTTGGCCTGATCCAGCAGAGGGCATTACGGTGCTTTGTGATCCCAGGAACTGGATGTCCCAGGAACTGGATGTCTGAGTACATTTGCCCCAACTCTTGAACAGGAGATTGTTGTCATCTACCTCCCTGGGAAAGTGTCACGGTCCAGTCTATGGGCGATCGAAGTCCTGGCTGAGGATGTCAGGACCAGGAGCAAGATGGCAGGGTGGGAGCAGGAACGAGAGTCCAGAAGACAGGGGTCAGAGCGTCAGGAAGCAAGAAGCCAAATGCAGCAAGGCAGGAAGTGTGTTGCTGTGGCAAAGAGCCGAAGGGAAATGCTGACCTTATATCCCTTCCTGGCTCTTGCCACCAGGTGCTGTGAGTTACCTCACCTGTGTGGCTGTGCCTTGCCTCTTCAGAACAAACTTAGGAAGGCCCCAGTCCTGAGAAGCTCTCCTGTGAAGCTCCTGCGAAGCTCTCCCTCTCCCCTCCTGTGGCTTCCATCAACTGGTCACAGGGCCTGGCTCTTGCACGCACTCCTGACAGAAAGTCTCTCTCTCTCTCTCTCTCTCTCTCTCTCTCTCTGTGTGTGTGTGTGTGTGTCTGTGTGTGTGTGTGATTGAAGCAGCAGCTGGTTGATGATCTTGACAGACCCATGAAATATGCATCAGGAGCATCAGGAGGATCAAAGAAGGTGCCTGAGATGCATCCTGCATTTTGACACCTCAGTTAGCAGCAAATTAGCTCATCATTTATCTCCTCCAAGCAGAAAGGCTGCTGCTTGCAACCAAGAGGCTGCCTCTCCCCACCCACCCCTCCTCCTGGGAAGACCACAAATGCAGCAGAGGCACATTAGCTAAGGATGAAGCTGCTTGCTGGGCCATAGCCAGCCTCTGAGCACCTGGTGCTGAAGGAGGAGAGTGCGGGAAGGCCAGCAAAGGGATATGCCAGCAGCAGGACACTGAACGGATCGCAGCCTAATGTTTCGTGGCAATGAAACTTAGTGTGCCTAAAACAAACAAAAGCTACTTAAGGCCATAGCTCAATGGTAGAGCTTCTGTCACGCATGCAGAACGTCCCTGGTTCAACCCCAGGATCTCCAGGTTGAACATGAGAAGGTTGCAGTCAGTTGGACCAGGTGGCCCTTTGCGTCCCTTCCAAGTCTGCAATCCTAGGATTCTATGACTGGGAAAGATTCCTTGGCTGTCACCCTGAAGGGCAGCACCAGTTCACCCATGAGGCAAGGCGAGGCGGCTGCCTCAGGTGGCTGGATTCACAGGGCCATCAGATCGCAATGCAGATTTTTATTCTCCCCTTCTTTCTGATATAGAACTTCACTCACCCTTCCAGGTTAGGGAGGGAACAACCAATTTTTTGCTTCACCTCCAGTGCCAAAACGGCCCTAAACGGCCTCCGTCCTGTATACCTGGAGGAGCGTCTCCACCCCCATCATTCAGCCCGGACACTGAGGTCCAGCACCGAGGTCCTTCTGGCGGTTCCTCCCTCTGAGAAGTGAGGTTACAGGGAACCAGGCAGAGGGCCTTCTTGGTGGTGGTGCCCACCCTGTGGAACACCCTCCCACCAGATGTCAAGGAAATAAGCAGCTACCCTATCTTTAAAAGACATCTGAAGGCAGCCCTGTTTAGGGAAGTTTTTAATATTTAATGCTGTATTGTTTTTAATACTTGATTGGAAGCCGACCAGAGTGGCTGGGGAAACTCAGCCAGATGGGTGGGGTATAAATAATAATTATTATTATTATTATTATTATTATTATTATTATTATTATTATTATGTCTTGGGGCATCCCTGCTGAAAGGCCATTACCAACAGGTGGAGACATAGCCATTTCCATTCCCGGGGAAATGACGTTGTGGGCTGGGAGAAAGCCCTCTCCACGTGAACAGGGCAGGAAAGCCCTTGTGCCATTGGAGGGTCCTCAGCCACGTCATCCCTAGGCTGTCCAATCCGAAAGGTCTGGGGGCGTGGCACAGGTTATTGAAAACTGCCCACGGCCAGGGGCTCACCCCCTTTTTCTCCCTGAGCCCCCTTTTCTCTCTGCTCGGTCAGTTCTCCCTCCCTCCCTTCCTTAGGTTAGGCTCTTTATCTCTTGACCTTGCTATGGACCTCGGTTGGTCACCTGTCGAAGGGGCCTGGTAGGAATTTTTTGCACTTGGCAAATTGGCACTGGCCATTTGGTTTTTCACCTACCTCGTAGCAAATTGTCAAAACTTTGCAAGGTTAGGTGGTTAGGCATTGGAATATTCGGTTGAAGGGGAGGGGCGGTAGTGGCCATCAGCTACCCCTCCTAATTGAAGGGCATTCCGTCAAAGGAATCCAGGGGGTGTGGTCTCTGTCCGAAGCCCCAGACGGGGGGGGGCTAGGGCCTTGACACGACCCCTAGCGGTGACCCTGGGGGAGTTCCTAGTTGATGTGCATCAGCAGGGCTCCCCCTACTGGTGGTTAACCCTTCCAAGAGTCAGGAGTCAGATATAGTCGTGTGGTTTCCAACGTCTAAGCCAATACCCCTCACACTCTGTAACCAAGAAAGTTGTGGCCTTTTTTGCCCATTAACCTAAAATACTGTTTCATGTGTCTTTATTCCTAGGTTCTTACGTAGGCGAAATCCAAGAGGTTCTTTCTTTCCCTCATCCTTTCAGGTCTTGTTGTGGTCTCTGTTGGGATAGTGCCAGGGAGATAAAGTCCATCTGAGCCCCCAAGCTCCTGCCGGACGATCCATCGATCTCCCGTAGACAGGCAATATCAGCAATCAGCGACACGAAGCCTCAAGAATAGATTGCCACATTCTTGGACTGGTGCACACTCTATCAGCAGAATTCACACAGCAAAAGATGCACAGCAGGAGAGCATATTTACAGTTTATTTAGCGTTGGTCAGAACAAAGAAACCATGACCGTCTGCTTCGGTATGCTCAGGCAAGAAGAAAGAAAACGAAAGCAACTGACAACATAAACATCCTGTGAACAGGAAATACGCAGACTCTGTGACTCACAAAGCCTGCTCCCTTTTAAGGTGGAACGGAAATATCCTAACATCCTCCACCCTAGATGGCTTTCAAAGAGGATTAGGCAAATCTATGGAGCAGAGGGCTGTCCACTAGCCGTGATGGTTGTGCTGGGTCTCCTTGACTGGAGGCAGCAGCGCTCTTGAAGACCCCTTGCTGGAAACCACAGGAGGGGAGAAGGCTCTTCTGCCTGAATCTTGCTTGCTGGTTTCCCATTGGGCCGCCCGATTTGTCACCGTGAGGATGCTGGACTGGATGGGCCGTTGGCCTGATCCAGCAGGCACCCCTTCTTACGTTCTCTTTCAGAATGAAACTACCAGGAAACCTGAGGGCAGCTTTCGGCACTGTGTGGATTTCTGCTGGAAAGTTCCCGGCAACCTCGAAGCTGGAAAATCAGCTTCAGGGTTAAGCCACCAGCTGGCTGCCGGTCGTGGTAAGAGCTGAGCTAGGCTGTGGCTGGGGGTCAGCTCAAGGGGGATTTCAAGGCCGTGTGCTCCACTCACCTCTGCTTGTGAATTAAGCACCTTGCCGTGTATTTATGACAAGGGAAGTAATAGAAAAGGTAATTTCATGGGTCTTTACCCCTTCACCTCTCATTACTTTGCCCATGAAGACTTAATCAGATACAAAAGGGGGGCGACCTGGTGGAAGCTGGTCTGATGAAGTTAATTCACTGTGACCCACCTCCCGCTCGGCTGCATGCTGCTGATCGGTCGTAGGATCGTAGAATTGCAGAATGGCAAGGGAACCCCAAAAGTCATCTAGTCTAACCCTCTGCAATGTTGGAATCACAGTAGAACACTCAGCAGTTCTACTGTAACTCACAAAGGTAAAGGACCCCTGGATAGTTAAGTCTAGTCAAAGGCGACTCTGGGTTGGGACGCTCATTTCGCTTTCAGGCCAAGGGAGCCGGCATTTGTCCATAGACAGCTTTTCTGGGTCATGTCGCCAGCAGGACTAAGCCACTTCTGGCAAAACGGAACATTGTGACAGAAACCAGAGCACACGGAAACACTGTTTACCTTCCCGTCGGAGCGGTCCCTATTTACTTACTTGCACTGGCGTGCTTTCGAACAACTAGGTTGGCAGGAGCTGGGACAGAGCAACAGGAGCTCACCCCGTCACGGGGATTCGAACCGCCGACCCTCTGATCAGCAAGCCCAAGAGGCTCAGTGGTTGAGACCACAGCGCCACCCAACACAGAACTAACAAAGGTTATCGGCAGTGTGGAGGACGGCTCTTCAAATGGCAAGGACATGGCCCTGAATTTCTGCTCACAAAGGGTTTCTCTGGGCCTTTGAATTTTTACCTGTGTGGGGACAAAATTAACTTCCCACCAAATGCTTTCTTCCACGGGAGCCCTTCTTGTTTCCGCCGCTCGTAAGAGGCACCGTTCTCATAAGCCTATTTTGGAGGCGTTTTAAAGATCCTGGGAAGCCCCCGCTGACGGCCGCGTGGAAACATAAAAGATCTTGACATTTTGTGAATTTAATTGAATACTTTTCTACAAAGAAGCAATTACACTCACGGCATTCCAGATAAGAGCCGTGGCTGAAGGGACACTCGAGACGGTCCTGAAATCTTTTCCCTATTGTCAAGTTCCTCCAGACTCTGAGCTGGACTAAATGCCCATTGTCTTCCCCAGACGCAAACCAACGGACGGGTATTCAGAACAACGCTGAATTGGGGCTCTTTGCAGCTCGATCCACAATAATCTTCAGGGCAGAAGAGAAGCTTTGTCCTTCCTCTATCAAGCAACACTTCATGTTAAATGGCTTGGATGAAGGCATGGAGGGGGAATCTCATCCAATCGGCACAAGGCACCAAACTGGGAGGGGCAGCCAGTGCTGCAGAAGACAGAACTGGGATTCAGGTTGGCCGTAATAGATTGGACACTAGGCCCAAAGCAACAAAATGAGCTTTTTAAGCTGCAGTTGGATGGCCATCTGTCCTGGCTGCTTTAGCTGAGATTCCTGCATTGAAGCGGGTTGGACTAGATTGCCATTAGGTAATCTCTACAATTCTATGAGTCTATGGTTCTATGTTCAGAGGTGAGTCTAGTCCAGATAAGCCACATTGAGGAGGGTGTGTGTATTCCTTGAACATCAGAAGAGCATCTTCTGGATCAGGCCAGTAGCCTGTTAGGATATAATTCCGTTCCACCTTAAAAGGAACAGGCATGGCTGTTGTGTGTCACATGCCTGTTTACTTCCAGCACAGGCTTGCTGGGAACTTTGTTGTTGTTGTTTAGTCGTTTAGTCGTGTCCACACCAGGCACTCCTGTCTTCCACTGCCTCCCGCAGTTTGGTCAGACTCATGCTGGTAGCTTCGAGAACACTATCCAACCATCTTGTCCTCTGTCATCCCCTTCTCCTTGTGCCCTCCATCTTTCCCAACATCAGGGTCTTTTCCAGGGAGTCTTCTCTTCTCAGGAGGTGGCCAAAGTCTTGGAGTCTCAGCTGCAGGATCTGTCCGTTTGTATATTGCTTTTGCTATGCCGCCGTTTTTTGCTTGAACACAAAGGGAAGCCGACATGTTTTTCCTTTGTTCCTGATGCTGAATAAACACCTGTAAATAATGCTTACACATGACTCTGTCCGCCTGTTCCATTGTGAGAAGTTATTCACTCTGCTGATTAGAGCGTGCTCAGCTTCTGAACGTTTTGGAGGCTCGAGTCGCTGATTGATGCTGTTCTGAGAACCGGAGTTTTCCTGGCTGCCAGCCGGTGACTGGAGCCAGCTGGGGGCCTGCCAAATGCCCCGTCTCCCCAGATGCATTCCAACATGGCCCACCTAGCCCAGCATCCTGTTCTCACAGTGGAAAACCAGATGCCCCAGTGGGAAACCTGAAAGCAGGACTCGAACCCAGGAGCTCTCTCTCCTCCCATGGCTTCCAGCTCCTGGTATTCAGAAGCATTGCTCTCTCCAGCTGTGAAGGGCAGAGCATAGCCATCATGCCTAGGAGCCAGAAATGGTCTCCTCCTCCATGGATTTTTCCAATCCTCCTATAAAGTAATCCAAGTTGGTTGTCATCACTACTACCTCTTGTGGGAGGGAGTTCCATAGTTTAACTATGAGCTGTGTGAAAAAGTCATTGCTTTTATCTGTCCCAGATCTTCCAAAATTCAGCTTCAGTGGGTGTCTACAGGTTCTAGGGTTATGGTGTGATTTTAAGGTCTTAGATGTATAATAAATGTTCATAAGTGTACCAAACAAGCACGTACACAGATCAGCACAGGAAGACCGACCTGAAACCATTTTTGATTCCCAAACTAGCCAAATGTTTTCTCTGCAAGGTCAAAGTAAAATGGAAAAGCCTCCCCATTGTCTTTACCTTCACAAATCCTGTCTGAAGGGCACATTTAAGATATGAATAGGGTGTCAGCCTGTGACCTGGCTCAGGAACTAAGTATTGATCATTACGAAAGACTGGCCAGGCTCCTCAGGCAATCCAATCAAGTGACCATTAAACAGGTAACCTGGCAGACAGGAGGTAAACAAAGCACTCAGATTTCTGCTGTAGACCACCTTTTCTGTGATGTAGGTATGATGTGTCTGGGGGTGGTCTTGAACTCCAGGGCGGGCAATTTAAAATGTCTGTATAAGGGCGGGCACACCTTTGTTCGGGGTCCTTCTCCTTTCCTGCATGTGAAGGGGGCACCTTGTTGCAGCAGATCAATAAAGATCAGGCTTACTAGCCGATTTGCTTCTCAATATTCTCTGGTTGGCCTCTGTTATTTTCTCCAACCGATGGAGAACCTGCAAAGGACTCTACAGGGGCTCTTGTGTCCCCCATAATGGAATAAGGGCAGATTTCCATTTGTTACAATGGGAGAGGGAGGAGGAAAAATATTTTCTCTGAACTAAAAAGCACCGAATGCTGCAAACTTTCTCCTTGATATCTTGATATTTACTCCTTCCGCTTGATAATTTGGCTGCCTTTTTCTAAACGTTTTCTAAACTTTTTGCAACTCCACAATATCCTTTTTGAAGGGACCATAACTGCACACAATATATTCCAAATGCAGTCAGACCATAGATTTGTAATTAAGACATTTTCAATTAAGATATCAGTTGCTTTATTTTGGATATAATTCCCAATGATCCCTTGCATGGAATTTGTCATCGGTCATCATTTTGGGGGGACCTTCACGGAGCCCACAATCCCATGCTCCTTACTGATTTGCGAGATGAACATAGAATGGCCTTTCAGTTGATGAATTGGAGTTTTACATACGTGAGCCAGCCAGCTAGAAAGAGTTCAGAAAGGTATTATGAACAATCATCAAAAGGATATGCTTTGATATATTTACGTTGTGGCATCTCCCCTGACATCCGACACATTTTTTATTTTTTAAGGACTCTGCAACTTTCTCCATCTTTCTCATTCTCCTGCAACCGGATTTAATAATTGCTGAAAGGTACAGGGAAGAGAATGTTCCTGTTGTCAAGAAAATTGCACCTTAAAGTAGAAGGAGATTCCCCCTGGTGAAAAGACTGATAGCGTTTCTCTTTCACCTGCCCTTGGGTGCTGCCAGCCTCGATTGGACTCTGCCAGTACATTCTCCATCCAGATCAATGGACCGGTCCCCTAATCCCTCCTGTTTAATTTTAAGTAGTGCTTAATAAAGTGTTTCAAGAGGTCCTCTCCTGACTGCGGCAATTTGTTTTTTATTGGGTTGCTAAAAGATTTGAAATGTTTCAAGCTTTGCAGGGAGTTTTTTTCCTCTTGGGCAGCGAACAGACTTTGCCACTGCAAAATTTTATACGGCGCCTAATTAAAGCCAAATGAAAATGCAGAGATGGGATAGTTAAAAATAAATATGCACAGTTTCATATCTATGCTGTCATTACTACTTTATGTTGTATGTCACCAGGAGAGCGTTACCTGAATCGGCTCCCCCCCCCCCAAATAAATGAATGCACTCTCCAAGAGACCAGCAGGACATGTTCAGCATGTGAGCTGGACTGGTGAACACACAGAGGCACAATCCTTAAATCCCCATTTATATAGGAATATCTAAGGTGTATGGGGTGCAAGGAAGGGACGCGGGTGGCGCTGTGGGTTAAACCACAGAGCCTAGGACTTGCCAATCAGAAGATCAGTGGTTCGAATCCCCGCAACGGGGTGAGCTCACGTTGCTCGGTCCCTGCTCCTGCCAACCTAGCAGTTTGAAAGCTCGTCAAAGTGCAAGTAGATAAATAGGTACTGCTCTGGCGGGAAGGCAAACGGCGTTTCCATGTGCTGCTCTGGTTCGCCAGAAGCGGCTTTGTCATGCTGGCCACATGACCCGGAAGCTGTACGCCGGCTCCCTCGGCCAATAAAGCGAGATGAGCGCTGCAGCCCCAGAGTCATCCATGACTGGACCTAATGGTCAGGGGTCCCTTGGGGAAAAAAATTCATTTTGCATCTGAGGAGCATTTGGCCACATGACTCCCTGCCTGCCGTCCAGACTGTGGGATGTAAACACAGGAGCAGTCAATGACAACATTCCTAGAGTGTACATGTTAGAACATGGGGAGGGATGTCTGTCTAGCAAGCAGGTAAACTTCCTGGGGACGGACTTCCTCCGCATGTGACCAGAGGTGGGTGTGGCCTCACCTGTGCAGGTAATGACAAAAGCACAGGGCAGGCAGCCACTCTCTCTCTCTGCCATCTTTCTTCGATGAGGAAACATCTAAGGATGCTCTCTTGGCTCCCAGCCAAGAGAGGAGATAAGGACTATCTTGCTACAAGATAGATTCTAAATGTATTTTACCTTTTTAAGCCTGTGTGCCTTCTGGGATCATATTGTGAACAGAACGTGAGTAAACTCTTTTATACTTTTATGAAGACTGTGTTGTGTCTTGTATTTTAAGAGGGAACAAAGGGGAAATTACCAGAGTAATTATTATAGAGGTTCTAGCGAACCTGTGCACACGTTACCGTTGTGAACTTAAAGGGGAATGTCTATAAACTCTGCTGATATTTTGGGAACTTGTTAGCACAAGTTGGATAAGGATATAATTAGTCAATATATCCTCTCCTGCACCCCTGAACATTCCCACAAAGGGTTATGGCCCAGTATTGCATATTTTTGCGTATTTTTGAAGGATTGCATTGGATTGTGATTTTAAGTTGAGTAGTATTTTTCTGAGTTAACTTCCTGGTAAGCACATGGTCCTTTGTTCCATTGTGCAGTGGGGATTAAGCAACCCCCCCCCCCCTTCCCTCAGAGTTCACAGTGACCCAAGGCAGTGAAGAATTGTTTTTGCATTTTTAGATTTTTGAGATTTTGATTTTAAAATTTTGAGAAATTTTGAAATTTTGAAGAATTTTCAAATTTTGGATTTTGAGATGGCTAGAGCAGCTTTTGATAGTGATGCAAAGCTAGGAATGCCTGTGCTGAATGAACACAATTTCATACACTGGAAGCAGCGCTTGATAGCATGTTTAGATTATAAGCACATTTTGGAAGCTTTAGAGCCTCAACCTACGGGATCGTCTGAGGAGGATTTAGCCAAGATAAGTGCTTGGAAACGCATGAACAGCGAAGCTAGACACATAATTTTGAGTGGACTTCGTGATGAGCAGCTATCATTAATAAATAGTACAGATGATGCATCTCAAATCTTAAGAGATATTGAGCGCGTGTATGGAGAATCTAGCATAAACTGCTTCAGAAACTTGGTGTGTAAATTAACCAGAGTGAGGATGAATTCAAAAGAGGAATTCACAGAGCACATCAACAAGTTTACTGAGATTATTCAAAGAATTGATTTGACTCCCAAAGCTTTTGATGAAGATACAAAGATAGCATTTTTGTTATCATCACTTGGACCACGCTTTAGCGCATTTGTAAGTTTGATGGAACATAGACAAGGTCTGACTTTTAAAGACTTGATTGGTTATTTAAAAGAAGAATGCAGAGATAGAGCTGAATCTCCAGTGAGAAATGCTAGAAGCAAGGACAGTAGTTATGCATCTAGGCAATTTACAAAGTCCAAAGGGATGCCTAAGAAAGTGATTTGTTTCAATTGTAACAAAGAAGGACACATTGCAAAGAACTGCAGAGCTCCTAAAGCAAAGAAACCCCACCCCTTTCAGCCAAAAGGGGAAAAGAAGGGGAAATGTGAATGCACATGGCTACTGCAAGAAAGGAATTTAGCTGTCCAGAATCGTGAGAATAGACGTAATAAATGGATTTTAGATTCAGGTGCCAGTTCGCATTTTTCATATAAAAGGGACTATTTTAATGAGATTAATGAGATAAATGATGAAGAAGGATCTGAAATTGAAATTGCAGATGGGAACATTGTTAAAGCAAAAGGTGCAGGTTCCATGAGTCTGAAATGCAATATAAACAATGAATGCATTGAGAACACAATCTCTAGAGTTTTGTACGTACCAGAGCTGAGCTGCAATTTAATCAGCGTGTCCACTTTGGACAAGAAAGGTTTCCATATCACATTTGGAAATGGAGAATGTAAAGTGACTAGAAATGGCAAAGTGTTTGCTCAAGCAAAGCTAATAAATGGTGTATATGAGCTTGATCTTTCAGAGAACCAGTCTGCAAAAGTGGCACATTCGAGCCAGAAGGATGAAGCAGATCTGGACCTATGGCACAGAAGGCTTGGACACAGAGACACCAGCGTCATTCTGGATCTACAGAAAAGAGATCTTGTAAGAGGTTTGCAGGTAAAGCAGAGCAACAAAGCTCCAGCAAAGTGCATAAGCTGTATTACTGAGAAGGCTGTAAAACCTTCATTTCCACGTTGTGCAGAACAAAGAAGCAACAAAGTGCTTGACATAGTGCACACTGACATATGTGGACCCATGAATGTTCCCTCACTGGGAAAGAATAGATATATTTTAATATTTCTGGATGACTTTTCAAGATTTTGTGTTGTATATTTCCTCAAAGAGAAGAGTGAGACAGTGGACAAGCTCCAGGAATACATTGCCATGGTCAAGAACAAATTCCAGAGAGCTCCAGCTGTGCTAATGAGCGACAATGGAGGTGAGTACTGCTCAAATGAAATGCAGGCTCTCCTGGCCAAGGAAGGAATTGCACACGTAACCACAATTCCTTACACACCACAGCAGAATGCCATAGCTGAGAGAAAGTTTAGGTCCATTATGGACATGACAAGGTGCATGCTAAAGGATGCATGTTTGCCACAGAAGCTGTGGGCCGAAGGAGTATACACATCGGTCTATTTGCAGAATAGACTGCCAACTAAAGGTGCAGAGCGCACACCATTTGAACTTTGGCATGGGAAAGCTCCCAATCTGTCGCACATACGTGTGTTTGGAAGTCCGTGCTACTTCCACGTGCCCAAGGAACACAGACACAAGCTTGACTCCAGGGCAAAAGCAGGTATCCTGGTGGGATACGCCTCTGGAGGCAAAGGATACAGAATTATGGACTTACAAACTGGTAAGACAAATGCATACCATGCGGTTTATTTTGATGAATATGGAAAAGTAGACACTAAGAACACTGTTGTGGATTCTTCAGATGAGTCAGAAAGGACTCAAGAGTTTGTATATTTCCCTTTTGAGACCCCACAAAGTAATAATCTGCCTTCGAGTGTTACAGCGCCCCCTACAGGCAACACACCAGAAGACGCAGAGGACCAGAACCCTGGTGGCACCAGAGACGAAGAGGAGGACTCAGATGGGGACATGCCTGCGTTGGAGGAGGATGAGGAAGCTGATGCGGTCACACAACCAGAGGTCAGGATCTCATCCAGAACCAACAAAGGTGTCCCACCATTACGGTTGTCCTACTTTGCAGGGTCGGCGTTTCCACAGGAACCTTCCACTTGGGAAGAAATACAGGAGATGCCAGCTGCTGAAGCCAGTCTCTGGAGGAAGGCCGCACAGGAGGAGATGGATGCACTGCATCAAAACAAGACCTGGACACTCACTGAGCTGCCTCCCGGTAAGAAGGCCATTGGCAGTAAATGGGTTTTCAAGGTTAAGAAGGGGTCAGAAGGAGAAGTGCAGCGCTACAAAGCTAGACTTGTAGCACAGGGATTTTCACAGCGTTTTGGTGAAGATTATGATGAAGTTTTTGCACCAACCGTGAGGTACAGCAGCGTAAGAATGCTTTTAAGCATTGCGGCCTCCAAGAAAATGAGAGTGAAACACATAGACATTGCTACCGCTTTTCTACATGGGCAGATTTCTGAAGAAATTTACATGAAACAGCCCAAAGGTTTTGTAAAACCACATGAGGCACATTTAGTGTGCAAACTCCAGAAAGGACTTTATGGACTTAAACAGGCTGCCAGAGCCTGGAACCAGAAGTTGCATAAAATGCTGACGCAACTTGGGTACAAGCAAGGCGACGCTGACAAGTGCTTGTACAGTAAGTCAAATAATGGACAATTCTCATATATCCTAGCATTTGTTGATGACCTGATTATTGCCACAGCAAGTGAGAAAGACTATACACAGATAGTAAAGCACCTTAGCAAAGAGGTGGAGGTCAAGGAGCTAGGAGATGTCCAGTACTACCTCGGGATCCAGGTGGAAAGAGAAGAGGACGGCTCATTTCTTCTCAGCCAAAGACAGAAGATCCACGAGCTAGTTGAGCACATGCAGATGCAAGACGCACATCCAGTTGCTACACCGATGGCTACTGACTTCCTGAAGAATCAGCAGGATTTGAAGCAGTTGCCAGACAACAATGACTACAGGTCGGCGATTGGTAAACTTTTGTATTTAGTTACCACATGTAGACCTGACTTAGCTAATGCTGTGGGGATTCTTAGCAGAAAAGTGAATTCTCCCACTGAGCATGATTGGGCAGGTGTAAAGAGGGTGGTGCGTTATTTGAAGGGTACCATGAATTGTAAATTAAGGTTACCAGCCGTCAGAGACCCTAAGTTGGTTGGGTATACTGATGCGGATTGGGCTGGGGATAATGCTGACTATAAATCAACAAGTGGTCATGTTTTCATGTTTGGTGATGGACCTGTTTCATGGGGCAGTTATAAACAGAGCTGTGTAGCATTATCTTCCACAGAATCAGAATACGTTGCAGCAACAGAAGCCTGCAGAGAGATCGCCTGGCTTGATCAACTCATAAAGGACTTTGGGTTGGTGAGAAAAGGGCCTGTCAGCTTGCTGGAGGACAATCAAAGTTGCCTGAAGCTGACGCAGAGTGAGAAGTTCCTGGCCAGAACAAAACACATTGGGGTTAAATACCACTACATACGCCAGATGATCCAGGATGGACTTGTGGAACTATCCTACTGCAGCACCCAAGAGATGACTGCTGACATCCTGACGAAACCCCTACCAAGAGAGAGTTTCCAGAATCTACGTGTCAAGCTGGGACTCTGGGTGGTTGAATAAAGTTGTTTATGTTTTGTATATGTTGTATTGCCTGAGAAGGGGTATGTGGGATGTAAACACAGGAGCAGTCAATGACAACATTCCTAGAGTGTACATGTTAGAACATGGGGAGGGATGTCTGTCTAGCAAGCAGGTAAACTTCCTGGGGACGGACTTCCTCCGCATGTGACCAGAGGTGGGTGTGGCCTCACCTGTGCAGGTAATGACAAAAGCACAGGGCAGGCAGCCACTCTCTCTCTCTGCCATCTTTCTTCGATGAGGAAACATCTAAGGATGCTCTCTTGGCTCCCAGCCAAGAGAGGAGATAAGGACTATCTTGCTACAAGATAGATTCTAAATGTATTTTACCTTTTTAAGCCTGTGTGCCTTCTGGGATCATATTGTGAACAGAACGTGAGTAAACTCTTTTATACTTTTATGAAGACTGTGTTGTGTCTTGTATTTTAAGAGGGAACAAAGGGGAAATTACCAGAGTAATTATTATAGAGGTTCTAGCGAACCTGTGCACACGTTACCGTTGTGAACTTAAAGGGGAATGTCTATAAACTCTGCTGATATTTTGGGAACTTGTTAGCACAAGTTGGATAAGGATATAATTAGTCAATATATCCTCTCCTGCACCCCTGAACATTCCCACACAGACCCAGGAGGACTGCCTCAGTCCTGGGTGTGTATCGGAAGTCCTATTCCAACCAAGAAGCAAGTGCATTTTTTCCCCTAAACTGCAGCACGTAGCGAAGGTCTTTTGCTGGCTTAGCAATCAAATGCTCTCTCTCCCCCTTTACCTAGGATCCAAAAAAAGGGGGGTGTAACCTGATTATGTTTGAAGTCTGTGATGTAAGATACAGCCACAGCAGCAAAGCGGTAGAAATTATAGTCTGATAAGTTCAGGGGTTTTCCCCCCCTCTCCCATAGATCCATAAATTAAAGTTTTTGAAAAAGCCTTTGATGCTAAAACCAGTCTCAAAAATGAACCGTACAGTCACTCACATGAAAGAATTTTGAAACGCCTTGAAAGGAATAGCTCCCAGAAAACGTTTCGAGTTATTTCAATCCCTTCCTCTCTCTCTCGGGAGTGTTTATATTTACAAGGCTCGGCTAGAAGATCCGCAATGTACAAATTACCCCAAACCTGCGTCCCAAATTCTGGCCTACAGAGAAAGCCCTTGGAGGGGGCAGAACAAAATTCTCTTTTGGATCCCTCCTCCCCTACCAAGACCAGACCAGTTCTGAAATAATTGCACTCCACACATCCTAACAGGCGTGTGGGTCCATGAGGGCTTTTCCAGATTAGAATTGAGGCACCACAGTTGCAGGAAGCAATGCTTCTGACTGCCCATTGCTGGAAACTGCAGGAGGGGGACATCGCTCTTGTGTTCGAATCCTGCTTGCAGGTTCCCCATAATGGGAATCTGGTTGGCCAATGTGAGGATAGGAGGCTGGACTAGATGGGTCCATGGCTTTCATCCAGCAGACTCAATTTATGTTCTTCACAGTGGCAGACAAAGGCTTCTGGTTAATGTGCAAACAAAACAGGGAGGGAATAGTTTGCTTCAGCCCCCGATATCATTCATTCAGTCATTCGTTGGAATTACAACCTGCTCTTCAAAAATGATATTTCCGGTTTGCTATACATTTGCTGCCTTTTTACACAGGGGACCCATTTACTCTAACAGCCGCCGCTAGATCTCTCTCCCCCATTAATTTGTCTAATCATTTTTTTTAAAGCCCGTCTTGTGACCACCAACACTTATGGTATCTCGGAATCCCAACAGCTTGTTACATGGACAGCGAGGAGCTAATTCCTCTTTTGTTTGCTGCCAATCATCATCGAACAAGAAGCTACAGTTAGAACTGGATATGGAACAACTGATTGATTCAAAATTGGGAAAGGAGTACGACAAGGCTGTATATTGTCTCCCTGCTTATTTAACTTATATGCAGAATTCATCATGCAAAAGGCTGGACTGGATGAATCCCTAGCCAAAATTAAGATTGCCGGAAGAAATATCAACAACCTCAGATATGCAGATGACACAACCTTGATGGCAGAAAGTGAGGAGGAATTAAAGAACCTTTTAATGAGGGTGAAAGAGAAGAGCACAAAATATGGTCTGAAGCTCAACATCAAAAAATTGAAGATCATGGCCACTGGGCCCATCACCTCCTGGCAAATAGAGGGGAAGAAATGGAGGCAGTGAGAGATTTTACTTTCTTGGGCTCCATGATCACTGCAGATGTTGACAGCAGTCACTAAATTAAAAGACGCCTGCTTCTTGGGAGAAAAGCAATGACAAACAAGACAGTATCTTAAAAAACAGAGACATCACTTTGCCAACAAAGGTCCGTATAGTAAAAGCAATGGTTTTCCCAGTAGTGATGTATGGAAGTGAGAGCTGGACCATAAAGAAGGCTGATCGCCGAATAATTGATGCTTTTGGATTATGGTGCTGGAGGAGACTCTTGAGAGTCCCATGGACTGCAAGAAGATCAAATGTATCCATTCTGAAGGAAATCAGCCCTGAGAGCTCACTGGAAGGACAGATCCTGAAGCTGAGGCTCCAAGACTTTGGCCACCTCATGAGAAGAGAAGACCCCCTGGAAAAGACCCTGGTGTTGGGAAAGATGGAGGGCACAAGGAGAAGGGGACGACAGAGGACGAGATGGTGGGACAGTGTTCTCGAAGCTACCAGCATGAGTCTGACCAAACTGCGGGAGGCAGTGGAAGACAGGAGGGCCTGGCGTGCTCTGGTCCAGGGGGTCACGAAGAGGCGGACACGACTAAACGACTAAACAACAACAATCATCACCGGCTGCCAAATGGATGAAGGCACCTCTGCAGAAGAACTGTTCCAATGAGACAGACAAGGGAGAACGAGACCCACTTGCCCCGCTGGTGTGGGTGCCATTCCACCCCCTCCACCCAGCCTGCACCAAGAGGGAGCACAATGACTTTGCCTTCGTCTGCCCCCAGTGATGGTCGTAGAATAACAAAATTTTAGAGTTGGAAGGGACCCCAAGATTCATTTAGACCAACCCCCTGCAAGACAGGAATTGTGGTGAATGTTGTCACATAGCCAAATCTATCTAGATATGTGGGGATGGCATCACAAGAGTCATTCAGCTGGTGGTAGACTCTCCTGTGGTTCCAACTCTACACATTTGCTTATTTTTAAATAATAATAATAATAATAATAATAATAATAATAATAATAATAATAATAATTTGTACCCTACCCTCCCAGCTAAGACCAGGCTCAGGGCGGCTAACACTAAATATAAAAACAATTGATTGAAATACAGCTTAAAAAACAAGATTAAAATACAACATAAAAACATTAAAATGCAACCTCATTTCAGTGGAAACTCAATCAAAAACTTTGGGGGGGGTGGAAACATCAAGTCTTCACCAAGGCCAGCTATCCAGACTGGTCCTACGTGGGCCAGAAAAAAGCCAGGGAAGTCCCCAAATAGGAGTTCCAACACAGGAGGAGAAAGGAGAAAGGAAAGAGGGGGAGGAGATCAAGTTGATCCCAAGCCAAAGGCCAGGCGGAACAAATCAGATCCCGCAGGGCCCTGGTCTCATGAGACAGAGTGTTCCACCAGGCCGGAGCCAGTGTTGAAAAGGCTAGTCTGACTTCCTTAGGACCCGGGACCTCGGTGTTGCTAAAAAATGACTTTAATTGAAGAAGAAGAAGAAGAAGAAGAAGAAGAAGACATGCATAGTTGCATAGGCTTACAAATCTGGTTTCATATTAATATGTAACTTAATAAAATAAAATGAGAACAGTCAAAATAATACCAATTTAAACTTACAGGCAAGGACGGATGCCAGAGTAATTTCCATTACAATATAATGTTCAACGACATATAGTGTTCAGACTGGTGAGTAATAGTTTATGCCAATAATAATTTGAACATATGCATTTCAATGTCCATTCTTTTTGTTATTGGTTACATAAATCTACAATTTTACGATTCTGTGAAAGGGTTGGGACCAAACCAGCAAGAGGCTGAGGCAGATAGGAGGCATGGACACACAAACACACACACACACACACACACACACACACACACACACACAAACCCCACAACGATGCTGTGCAAGCTTCATTGCTGGCTCTAGGGTACCCGTTGGCACTGCACTGCGAACTCTTATTGCACCGATTTCATTGTTGTTTGCAGGTTGTTGTGAACCACCCTTGGAGCTCTTTGACTAACAGACAGAAAACAAATATACTTAATAAATATATAAAAGACAAGGGGATTTGGGTAATATTTCATCATCCTCGAAAGCAAATTTTTGCTCCTAGTTTTGGGCCAGGAAACATTTGCTGTTCCAAACCTTCTTTAAGCTCAATGGTTGCATTTCCTGAACTGAAGAGAGGCATATTTGGAACTCAGAACCAGTCCTGCCACCACCTTTGCACTGCCCTGTTCAATAATAGCAATGTTTGCTTGAGCTTTTCTTTCTTTCTTTCTCTTTCTTTCTTTCTTTCTTTCTTTCTCTCTCTCTCTCTCTCTCTCTCTCTCTCTCTCTCTCTCTCTCTCTCTGTCTTCCTTTCCTTTCCTTTCTTTCTGTGACTGGGACTTCTAATCAAGTGTGCAAGCCACGGAATAAAATATGCCAAACAGATGGCTTTTTGTTCGTAATATTTCTTCCTCTTCCAAGACGGAAAGCAGGCAATTTCGAAGACACACATACAAACCCACCGAGCGCTGCTCCCACGCAGAATTGCATTTGCAACCACATTGCCAGCCATTAACGGCATTCTCAATACACCACCAAGCAGCGACAGGAGTGCAGGTGAAATAAACAAACGGGAGATTTTCACTACAAATTGTTGGCAGAGCCATCAGAATTGCTTTCAACTGTTTCACCTTCAAGGATTCTGAATATTAAAACTCTGCTTTCGGAGCCAGTGCTATTCTGGAAAAATCAAAACACTTTTTACACAAACGGTTTCTGAGCACAAATAGAAGACAAGGCCCTGGAACAGTTTGCGGCTCTCCTGGCGGAGATTGTCACCACCACCACAAGTCCTTGGTATCATTCTTATTCCCTCTGCACTACTGCAGAAGGAAGCCTGGATTAATGGGATTGGAGGCCCTGGTGCAGTTCCAAAAATAGCCGGCCTCCCCCTTCCCCCATGAAGGTGGAAGAAAAAGAGTCTTGCAGTAGCTTAAATTTTTTGTTGTTTAGTCGTTTAGTTGTGTCCGACTCTTCGTGACCCCCTGGACCAGAGCACGCCAGGCACTCCTGTCTTCCACTGCCTCCCGCAGTTTGGTCAAACTCATGCTGGTAGCTTCGAGAACACTGTCCCACCATCTCGTCCTCTGTCGTCCCCTTCTCCTTGTGCCCTCCATCTTTCCCAACATCAGGGTCTTTTCCAGGGAGTCTTCTCTTCTCATGAGGTGGCCAAAGTATTGGAGCCTCAGCTTCAGGATCTGTCCTTCCAGTGAGCACTCAGGGCTGATTTCCTTAAGAATGGAGAGGTTTGATCTTCTTGCAGTCCATGGGACTCTCAAGAGTCTCCTCCAGCACCATAATTCAAAAGCATCCATTCTTCAGCAATCAGCCTTCTTTATGGTCCAGCTCTCACTTCCATACATCACTACTCAGAAAACCATGGCTTTAACTATACAGACCTTTGTCAGCAAGGTGATGTCTCTGCTTTTTAAGAAAATAGCATGTTCATAATGGCACATGTTTTCGTTGTCTGCTGGGCACAATGTCTACTGGATCACTCAAATCCACACCCTCAGAGAACTCTAAAACATCAGGTATACAGAATCTTCAAGAACATAAGAAGAGACCTGATGGAGCAAGTGAATGAATGACTTGTCTAGACCAGCATTGTCTTCTGACAGTGGCCAACCAGATGCCTCTTCTGGACAACCCACAAGCAGGATTTAAGCAGAAGAAGAAGAAGAGGAGGAGGAGGCAGTTGATCGATCCCCAAGCTTTATGGAGAGACACACAAACCCTGGCTTTCCCTTCCTACTTCCTTTTGACCAATCCCCTCATTTGGGGAACTTTATTTATTTGGCACATTTAGATCCCAGCTCCCCCCCCCCCGGAGCTCAAGTTGGCCTACATGGTTCCCCTCATCCTCATCTAATCCCCACAGCAACCTTGTGAGGTAGGTTAGGCTAATAGGCAGTGACTGGCCCCCAGGGTCACCCAGGGAGCTATAATAATAATAATAATAATAATAATAATAATAATAATAATAATAATAATTTATTATTTATACACGGTCCATCTGGCTGGGTTTTCCCTGCCACTCTGGGCAGCTCCCAACAGAATTAAAAGCACAGTAGAACATCAAACATTAAAAGCTTCCCTAAACAGGGCTGTCTTATAAAAGTCAGATAGTTGTTTATTTCCTTAACATCTGATGGGAAGGTGTTCCATAGGGTGAGTGCCACTACCAAGAAGTGGACTTCATGGCCCGGTGGAGATTTGAACCCGAGTCTCCCAGGTCCTAGTCCAACACTCTCACCATTACGCCACACAGGATGTCAACAAATGAAGGCAATTTTGGTCATCGTCCCCTTGCACTGAAGCTGAATCTGACAGCCCTGCGATCACTCTTCCCAACTGGTTGTGGCAAAGCTTGTGTCTATTATTCAGCCCCAGGCAAGGTGAGGACAAAATCATTAGTCTAATAATGCAAGAAAGGTGGGCAAACACATCTTCTTGGATCCATGTGTGCTCACCTTCTGCTGCAGAAGATTTTCAAACTGTGTTGTTCTATTTACGGCGCTCTCTGTCATAATTACGCCATTAAGTGATGTTGTTTATTATCTGAAGGTAATGACAGGCACATGGAAAACAAACAGATCCAACCTGTTCATTTGGGAAGAGGGCTTGGGGAAATCTCCTTCTCCAATGCCTTTGCCAAGTGAGGGCAAGTTCCATCCCTGCAAGGAAGAAGATTAACTCTGAAAGCAGGCCTGCACGGTCCGTTGTTCCGTCCAGGGCCAAGGGAGAGATGGGCAGCCGTCAAGGGTGGAGAAATGTGCTCTGCCAACGCCACTCTGTCAGCTGGAATAAATAGGACAAGGTTTGCATATTTTTCTATAATAAATATCGACTTTGTTGTGTTTGTTGTGAGAAATAAAGAACTTCAATAATTATTTGCTTTAACGTTCCGTAATAGCCTGTGTACCTTCAATAATGTTCGCCTATAACAATTAAAACCCACATTCTGATTCCTGACTACTTCAGCGAATCTGTAGCTGTCAGTATCTATAGTCATTGTCGGAATCTCCACTCAGCCAAGCTGATAAAGCTCATCTTCCGGCCGAGCCTTCGGAATCACCTCCCAATGAATAACTAACGACCTGAGCCTTTGATGAGGCTCCAAGGCCCGTTCCCCCATTCAGCAGAGTTTCCAGCACAGGAAAGATACAAGAGGTTTGGGCTACATTGCTAGGCTTTATTTCTTACTACACAGACAGCAAAGAAATCCTCTCTCTATGAAAGCAGAGGGCAACAGAACAAAGGAACAAAGGAACAGGAAACGACTAACGTCACATCCCGTCTCCCGTCTCCCGTGAGACTTCCAACAGCCTGAAAGGTCTCTGGAAAGTAAACAGAGTCCTGTGACTCCAAGCAACTGCTCAGTGGCAAACAGAAACTAACAGCCATATACTTCTTCCCTTAAATAAGTTTTCTTAGTAATCTGTCATGGATGCTTTGGTTGAGATTCCTGCTAGATGATCCTTGCAGGGGCAGAGCAAGGTGTGTGCGGTGTGCGCAGGCCGCCCCGGGTCTTACCTCCGAGGGGGGTGACAAAATGCTGTGCGGCTCTCTGTGAGAGACGCTGTTGCATTGGCGCGTGGAGGCTTCCCGCTGCCGAAACAGTCCACACGACGCCTCCCGCCCCCCAGCCATAGTGCGCCAGGCAGACTCCTCGTCGCAAGGCATGCAATCTCTGCAAAAAACCCTCAACAATCTCCTGGCTCCCTGAAAAAAGCTCAATGAGGTCCCCCCCCCCAAAATATGAAATATAGTCAAACCATTTTTGCTGGCAAATAATAATAATAATAATTCAATGGGGGGGGCGTGACAAGAAATTTTCTGCACCGGGTGCCACCTGACCTTACTCCACCACTGGATCCTTGGGATTATACTTACGCTTTTTGTGTTTATTTTTGTGTACAGAACTGGGAGGAATAAAAGAATTGTAGAGATGGAAGGGACCCCAATGGTCAACCCCCCAGACCCTGAGATCACCTTCTTAGTTTGCCTCCTCCACATGAGGTCTGGAGGGTGACAAAACAAGAACGGGCCTTTTCTGTGGTGGCTCCCTGTCTGGAATGCTCTCCCCAGAGAGGCTCGCCTGGCACTTTTATTATATATTGTCAGATGGCAATGGTGGCTGCTCGTGAGCAACCAGTCAGGACTCCGACCTGTCTTTTACAGGTTTAATTTTGCTGTAAAACTATTTACAGTATAGAGCCACAAGTTCATGTCTGCATCAATCGCCAGCAGAATCTGGGAGTGGTCGTTTCCGGGTCCTTCCCCAACTTAAGAGCTTAGTCACCCCCAGCCTTTTCCTCCCTTCTTTGTGTCTTACACCTCTGTGCAGGGTGGGTGACGGAAGGGGCGTGCTTCCCTCCTGACCGGCTTGGCCAGGAGCAGTGCTGAGGCTCCCAGCAGCATCCTCTGGTCCCTTCCCCTCTTTCCCACTGGAGGTGTGGCTTTCCTCACCACAGGAAGAGGAACTGCTTCGCAAGATTTTCGGAGGTACCCTGTAACCCAACTGCCCCTCTGCTTCCCTACCCTGTTCCGATGGCAGTACCCTGACATATATTCTTAGGTAACAAGTGAAAACATTTCTCTACAACCAAGCCTTTGGCTGATTAAACAATCTCTACCTTTTTAAACTGTGCTATTTGTGTTTGTTAATATGGTATTAGTGATGTATGGAAGTGAAAGCTGGACCATAAAGAAGGCTGATCGCCAAAGAATTGATGTTTTTGAATTATGGTGTTGGAGGAGACTCTTGAGAGTCCCATGGACTGCAAGAAGATCCAACCTCTCCATTCTGAAGGAAATCAGCCCTGAGTGCTCACTGGAAGGACAGATCCTGAAGCTGAGGCTCCAAGACTTTGGCCACCTCATAAGAAGAGAAGACTCCCTGGAAAAGACCCTGATGTTGGGAAAGATGGAGGGCACAAGGAGAAGGGGACGACAGAGGACAAGATGGTGGGACAGTGTTCTCAAAGCTATGAACATTAGTTTGACCAAACTGCAGGAGGCAGTGGAAGACAGGAGTGCCTGGCGTGCTCTGGTCCAGGGGGTCACAAAGAGTCGGACACAACTAAACGACTAAACAACAACAAAATAAGGTATAAGTTTTTGCGGTTTTATATTGTAAACCATCCTGTGATCCTCGGATCAAGGGTGGTATAGAAATGTAATTAATTAATCGATCAATCAATCACTAATCTAGTCCAACCCCCTGCAGCGAAGGAATCTCAACTCATGCATCCCTGACAGACGGCCATCCAACCTCTGCTTGAAAACCTCCAGGGAAGGAGAGTTGACCAACTTCCGAGGAGAAATGTTGCCATTATTGTTATTATTTTATTTACTAAAGTGGTGTACTGCCCTTTAGCCATCTCAGGACAGTTCAGAATGTAAAAAATGCAGGATAAAAAACACAAAATACGTAATAAGAACGAGAACAAACCAAACCAATAAGCCCTTCTCCTCCACCATATACTGTGTAGTTTGTGTAAATATATGTGTTGCAACAAACTCTGCACAGTAGAATTGCATCTTATGCAGGGGATTGGCTCCAAGGATATGCAAAGACGCATATACCTGAACTTCCCCTATGGGGGTATCCTTAGCCTTCTGAAGCCAGGCAAAGCCTGCTCCATGCGTTGACTCTGGGATGCTCACGCGAGATCTTGCTGGGCCGTTCCCAGGCGTCCAGGGCCAGTGCACTGCAAGAGCCTTGCTGGGCAAGCAAGGCAGAGAGCAGAAAAGCTATTTTCACACGGGGAAAACATTGCATGCATTTAATCTCCTCAGTGTCAACCAGTTGGCCTTCAAATGCCAAGGCTGAAAATGCATGTGTCAAATGGTCCTAAGGTGTGATCGTACTGCATTAACCATTTCCTTGCAGTCTCCTTTTCAAAGCTGCTGGGTTAGACTGGGCAGGTTGTTCTGAGCCCCAGAAAAGCTTGTGAAAATGTGGTGAAAATGATGTATCGATGGTATGTAACACCGGTGAAATTAGCAAAAATGTACAAGACTAGTAACAAATGTTGGAAATGTAAAGAAAAAGAAGGTACATTCTATCATATGTGGTGGGAATGCAAGAAAGTAAAAAGCTTTTGGGAAATAGTATATAATGAATTGAAGAAAATGTTAAAATATACATTTGTTAAGAAACCAGAAGCATTTTTATTAGGCATTACAGGTAACGAGATAAATAAGAAAGAAAAGAAGTTATTTTTATATGCAGTGACAGCGGCAAGAATATTGATGGCCCAGAAATGGAAGCAGGAGGAGCTACCTACGATAGAAGAATGGAGAACAAAAATGATGGATTAAGCAGAACTGGACAGAATGACAGGAAGGATCCGGAATCGACGAGATCAAAGATTTACAGAAGATTGGGAAAGGTTTATCCAATATATTCAAAAACTGAGTGATAATAAAATTACATTTGTAAGTTTCAATGAAGCGCTGTGATGGGAGAATGTTATAATAAGTATTAAAAATGGGAGGAAGTTTACAGTTATGTTATAAATAATAAGGTAGAAATGTGTAAAAAGTTAAAATATGAAGGATTGGCAGACAAATTGAGGGAAGTCAAAAAAGAGAAATAAGATGTAATTAAGATGTATGGAGTGTATAATTCTGTTTTGTATTTGAAAACTAATTATATATATATATATATGAAAAGCTTGTGAATCTGACTCCCAAAAGCTCAAGTGCAGAAGATCTTGAACGCAGAAGGATGGAGGAAAACGCATTTGCTTTTCTTTCTACCTTGGTTTTTAGTGAGTTTACCACCAAATTTCTAAAATGAAAAGTGTAAGCTCTGTGTCTGCCTGCATGACTCTACATCCTTCCCTAAACCTGAAAGATATTCTTCCAAATCTCGACTGATTGTGATTCGACTGTTGTGATGTGTTCTGCATAGGGGCAGAGATTATAATTTTGCCTATTTGGGCATTGCAAATCTGTCCTCCTGTGTTTCAATGTGCCCTTGCTCAAATGAAATAATCAGTTTTTTTACCGTGATTTTGCTCCATATTGATCCAGAGCAGACTTCAACGTATAATTAGCAGAGCAAAAGCTCAAACACGGTGCAGGGTTCCCAAAAAAACAACTCAAAGGCAATCAGCTTCACCCAGCAGAGCTTTTCACTGCTGAAGGCAAATGAGCATAACAGTCACAAATCCAAGTTTTCAGGATGGGCGCAGTCCTTAAGAAATCCAGTTACAGCAGACTTAACTGAAACTTACAATAAGACTAAAACTTTAGCACTAAGCATACTATATATAGTACAGACCACCACACCAGAAGGAAAGAGAGACAGAAAGTGAAAACCAGGCTCCTTCTGGCCTGTTCTTATAGTCAGCATGACCTTCAAGAAAGAGATAACAGAACCAGTTTGAACCAGCTCTTCAGCTTCTCTGAAGGAATAAGCCAAACATCAGGAACCTTCTGCTTGTTTCCAGGCAGAATAGAAACTTACTTGTCAGCTAGAAACTTCCAGCTAATATCACACAGAGAAGCTTCCAGAACCTTCTTGAATCAATTAGAATAGGGAAGATCTCTGCACTTTAAACCAATACTTTCTGTGCCCAAAAATGCAAACCTGACATTTTTGTGTCTATTGGTTGGAATACTTTGTTCTTTTAATTTACAGATAAATGCATTTTGGATAATGAAAAGCTAAACTGATTTTTTGGGGGTAAGGAAAACTCCATGTAGCTGGAAGTAAGAGTTCCCCACATTTTAAAAGTGTGTTTGTTTAGTAGTTTTGTTTCATTCTGTTCTGTTCTGTTCTGTTCTGTTTTTTGCCATGGTATAGAGTCAATCTCATGGGGAAATCATACATGTCCACCTTACATGAAAGCAATGCCCCTGTCCATGTGTAGAGAAGCAGTCTGTTCTGAGTGCAAGAAGGCAGATTAAGAGGGCAGAAAGGCTCACCTGTTATCCTCAGGCAGCTGAGACAGGCCTAGAGTTCAAGAGAAGGAAGAAGGTCAGCTATGCAGCTTTCAGGACCAAGGACAGTGCAGGGAACTTGCGTGAGGTGGCACCAGATTCTCAGAAGGATGTTGACAAGCTGGAAGGTGTGCAGAGGAGGGTGACCAAGATAATCAAGGGTCTGGAAACCAAGCCTGATGAGGAATGGTTGAAGGAGCTGGGGATGTTTAGTCTGGATAAGAAGAGGCTGAGCGGAGATATGATAGCCATCTTCAAATATCTAAAGAGTTGGAGCAAGCTTGTTTTCTGCTGTTGCTCCAGAGCTTGGGGCCTAAACAAATGGCTTCAAGTTGCAAGAAATGAGATTCTGACTAAACAGCGGGAAGAACTTTCTGGTGGCAAGAGACATTTGAGAGCGGAACAGACTCCCTTGGGAGGTGATGGACTCTCCTTCCTTGGAGGTTTTTAAGCAGAGGGTGGATGGCCACCTGTCGTGGATGCTTTAGTTCAGATTCATGTATTGCAGGGGGTTGGACTAGATGATCTCAGGGGGTCCCTTTCAGCTCTACAATCTCCAAACTATGAATCACCAACAGGTATAAAACTCCTTAAATGCATTTCCCTCCGCAGGCTGGAACAGCATGAGCAATGAATAGTGATTTATATTAAGGAGGAAGACCGTGAAGTCTTGTTAAGCCATAGATGTGCCTTAATCATATCACAAGAGCCAAACTGATGGAACCAGAAGACTGAGTAACTCGGCAGATTCTCTGGGAATACAGAGCAGCCTCGTGCCTTCGGTACAAAAGTTTGGGAAGGCTCACGACAAGATGTTGCTTCGTTCTGCAACTGAGAAACTGTCGGCAAAGCCATGGCAGTTGAGTGCAGGAATGTATCGCCTGGCCAAGCCAAGGGTTCAAGTCAAGGAATAATAGCCTGGAAAGGAGAGGGGCACAGACACTTAACAATGCAACCTTGACTACAGGAAGAGCTCTTGAGCTACTTTTGACCCCTTGCAGGAAAAAAACCACCCCTCAACCCTCCCACAAAAAACCTAAATTCATGCAATGCTGAATATGTTCGTTCTTTTCATTTGATTACGATGGCCACTGTCGAAAAGGTGCTGGACCAGATGTCTCCAGCAGCATGGCTTTTCTTCAGATGGTTCCTCCTTAAATTAATTACTAACAATTAATCTGCCGCAGAGATGCCAGATATTTTTTTTGGGGGGGGCTTGTTTCTCACGAAAGGACATTTAGCTGCACTTTGGGCTTGCTTCACATGGAAATAACTCAAATGCCATTTGGAAATCAGCAGGGGGCAGTGCCTGCAATTAGTGTACAATTTGAAACTCAGATAACTAGATGGATGGTTGGCTGCCTTGGATGGACAGACAGACGCAAAATTATGCCCTAATCCGCAGGGTCTGGTTTACAAAGCTTTTGGCCTTAGATTGGTTTAATTAGGCTTCAAAGAACGACAGGGAAAGGAAGAAAAAAACCTTTTCGGAATTAATTAACGATGAACTCCGAGGGGTACGCCAGAATTACAAGAGCCTGCAGCTCTGAATGTGCTGAGTCTTTTGACTGTAATGCATCATGCAATTAGAGCCCCCGCTAAATCTTCCTTTGGATTTGGAACACAAAGAGAGGGACAAGAAGCTGACCTTTGGAGCTGCTCCAAATTTGCTCATTTATCCATGCCAAGAACATCAGGAGAGGCCTGCAGCAGCTGGATTAGGCCAGAGGGGGCCAGTCCAGCCCAGCATCCTGTTCTCTCACAGTGGCCAACCAGATGCCCATGTTGGGAGCCCGCAAGCAGGATCCGGGTGCAAGCAGCGTTCAGAAGCACACCTTTCACCAGAGAGGAGTTGCTCCAGACCCTTGATGCTTTCATAGACCTTTTCCAGCCCTCCAACATCCTTTCTGAAGTAGGATGAGCAAAAGTGAAGAGTCAATGAGTTGTAGGGACCCTAAGGCTCATCTAGTCCAACCCTCTGCAATGCGCACATTATTCAAAGTCAGAAGAAACCACGGATCTGTATCCAGGCATTTAATCCTTTCCCCACATGGAATTTGTCCTTTCCACAGCTGCCACACACTGGATAGAAACCATTATCAAGCTGTCCACTACAACCTCAAGGTCCTTTCTTCTTAATCCTTCCACCCCTCCTTAATTTTTTTATTTGCAAATTTAACAATGAGAGAAAAAGAAATAATATATGAATAGTACAGTGGTACTTCGGGTTACAGACGCTTCGGGTTACAAACTCCGCTAACCTGGAAGTAGTACCTTGGGTTGAGAACTTTGCCCCAGGTTGAGAACGGAAATTGCATGGCAGCAGCGGGAGGCCCCATTAGTGAAAGCGTGCCTCAGGTTAAGAATGGTTTTGGGTTAAGCAAGGACCTCTGGAACAAATTAAGTTTGTAAACCAAGGTACCACTGTAATGATAATCCACCATAGGTTCACATCAAGAATATAAGTACATAACAACAACAACAACAAATTATTATTATTTATACCCTGCCTACTCTGGGCGGATTCCAACAAAATATTAAAATACAGTAATCAATCAAACATTAAAAGCTTCCCTGAACAGGACTGCCTTCATGTGTCTTCTAAAAGTTTGGTAGTTGTTTTTCTCTTTTACATCTGATGCGAGGGCATTCCACAGGGCGGGTGCCACCACCGAGAAGGCCCTCTGCCTGTTTCCCTGTAACTTGGCTTCTCGCAGGGAGGGAACCGCCAGAAGGCCCTCGGAGCTGGACCTCAGTGTCTGAGCTGATGGGGGTGGAGACGCTCCTTCATCCATCTAAAGTTAGGCATATAGTTTAATGTAAGCACTTTAATGTCCAAATGGGTATCAACAGGATAATGAATCACAGGACCTCCAAGGAAGGAGAGTCCACAACCTCCCAAAGGAGACCGTTCCAATGTTGAATGGCTCTTGTAGTCTGAATGTTCTTCTTAATATTTAGTCGGGATCTCCTTTCTTGCCATTGGAAGCCAACAACAACCCCAAAGAAGAAGAAGAAGAAGAGTTTGGATTTGATATCCCGCCTTTCACTCCCTTTAAGGAGTCTCAAAGCGGCTAACATTCTCCTTTCCCTTCCTCCCCCACAACAAACACTCTGTGAGGCGAGTGGGGCTGAGAGACTTCAGAGAAGTGTGACTGGCCCAAGGTCACCCAGCAGCTGCATGTGGAGGAGCAGAGACGCGAACCTGGTTCCCCAAGTTACGAGTCTATCGCTCTTAACCACTACACCACACTGGCTCTCACTGGCTCAAAGTTTGGCAGTCATGGAACAACCCCATTGAAGAAGATAACAGTGGTTACCAAGCCCTCGTTGCTGGTTGCAAAGGGGCTTCCATGACAGTTCATGCCTCAGGCCCCCCCCCCGTAGATCTACCTATGTTCACAGAAGGAAAGGAAGACAGCAAGGCTCAGGAAGCAATAGATGGTGAAACTCATGGAGGAGACGGCTATCAAGGACTGCTAGCCAAAATGTGTTAGCCCAAAGATGGGAACAACAGAAGAGCGTCAGACGAAGATGATGGACTTTGCAGAACTGGCAAACTGAGAGGAAGAATCTGGAACCAGTGAGAACAAGCATTTCAAAAGGACTGGAACAAATTTATATTATATTTGAAAGAGAACTGTAAGCAATTAACATCATTGGCAGGGTTATCTGAAGATCTGTAAGATGAAATTGCTACCTATTCAGGTTGAGTAATATAATATTTCAGGTAATGATACAACAAGGATAGGAAACGAAGCGAAATGTGAAGATGTAAAGTTTTGCAAACCTTTTGTAAACCATCAAACGGGAGGGAGGGAAGTCATTAGGCTCAGTTGACCCAAAGAGATAAAACAAGAGGGTACGATGTTATGTAATGTGATTATATGTAAAACCAATAAAAACCATTTATTTGTGCGTGGTTTAAAAAGGACTACTAGCCAAAATGCCTGTGCTCTGCCTCCACAGTTTAGCTACAGTCCACCATAAAACATCTTGGATCGGACGATTCCACTGCAGGAAAATTCTTCCTCCAGCAGCAAAGCCCCAAAGAGGCAGCAGAATGCCAGTTTTTGTTTCCTGGTTAGCAACATGCACACACACACAAACGGCAATTAGCAGAAGGGCCTCCTCTCCTCTGCGGCTCAGTGGCGTATGAAATGCGTGGGCAGGAATTGTTTGAATGCCCCGTGATTGATTTTTGTTTTTCTGCACCGCTGGGTAGTGAGTGATCTAAATCTTACCTTTTATTAACCTGCCTTTCCACTGCAGGCCTAATGAAGCAAAGGGAATGAAGAGGAGAGTGGGAAGCAAAAGGGGCCAACGCTGCATCTTCCTCTCCCTGGGGAGCTGGCGGGGGGGGCAGGGGGCTGTCAAGCTCCACTAGCTGGTCGGGCAGGAAGCTATTAGAGGGAAGGGCAAGGAGAGGGTGGCCCTGACCCCCGGGAGGAACTCATTTGCAAGATTGTGGGCTGGGGGGGCAGCTAGAGCAGCTAGAGGAGTCAAACTGTCTTGTCCATTCCTCATTGATCAATATTTTGGAGGTGGGAACCCTTCCCCCACCACCTGCCATTGCAAAAAAATAACTAGGCTACTCACAGAACAAAAGAGGTCAAATTACAGTTGTTGGCTTTTTTTGTTTTTGAAAAGGAGGGGTCACAGAATCAAAAAATTGAGAGGGGCACCAAAGGGTTATTGATCCCAACCCTGATGCTTCGTCGGAATCTTCTTTCTTGTAACCTGAAGCCATTGTCTTGGTTCCTCCCCTCCAGAGCAGGAGAAAACAAGCTTGCTCCTTCTTCCCTCTTCCATGTGACAGCCCTTGAGACATTTGAAGAGGGCTCTCATGCCTCTTCTCATTGCATACATTTTGCCCCCCAGGATTCTGAATTCCTATAAATAGGTTTCTCTTCCTTTCTGATAATTGGTGCAGGGTATGGGACGCGGGTGGCGCTGTGGTCTAAACCACTGTGCCTAGGGCTTGCCGATCGGAAGGATGGCAGTTCAAATCCCTGCGACGGAGTGAGCTCCTGTTGCTCGGTCCCTGCTCCTGTCCACCTAACAGTTCAAAAGCACGTCAAAGTGCAAGTAGATAAATGGGTATCGCTCCAGCAGGAAGATAAACAGCGTTTCCATGCACTGCTCTGGTTTGCCAGAAGTGGCTTAGTCACGCTGGTCATATTACCAAGAAAAACTGTCTGTGGACAAACACCGGCTCCCTCAGCTTATAGAAGAAGAGAAGAAGAAGAGTCTGGATTTGATATCCCACTGTATCACTACCCAAAGGAGTCTCAAAGCAGCTAACATTCTCCTTTCCCTTCCTCCCCCACAACAAACACTCTGTGAGGTGAGTGGGGCTGAGAGACTTCAGAGAAGTGTGACTGGCCCAAGGTCACCCAGCAGCTGCAGGTGGAGGAGCGGAGACACGAACCCGGTTCACCAGATTACGAGTCTACCTCTCTTAACCACTACAAGATGAGAGCCACAGCCCCATAGTCGCCTTTCACTGGAGTTAACCGTCCAGGGGTCCTTTACCTTTTATGGGCAGCCTAGAACAGTCTGCATGGGATTCTGTGACTTCTGCTCCCTTTGGCACTCCGTTTACATTTATGGTTTACACTCCGTTTCCCTGGTCTCAGTTTAAAATGTTGCACTGTCCATTAGTATTATTATATATTACTTTCACAATAAATTGGACTCATCAGTTTCTTCTATCAGGGATGGAATGAATGAACCACCGAACTTTCCCCCCAAAATCATTTGTAAAAGACCCTTCCTGGGAACAGTCTTCTAATTAGGAAGTGGTGGAAGGAGTTGGGCAGAATGTCTCACACCCAAAGTCACCCAAACCATAATCACATCTTTCAGCTGCTTCCATCAAAGGAGGCTTCACCAGGGCAGACAGATGCAATTGGCAATTAACATCTGATTGCAAGATAATTGCTCTACATTTGCTGTAAACGGCCACAGTGGAATTATGTTTATTGAGTGGCACTGCACTTATTGAGCCCAAATCCGCTGCCTCGCTTCATCCTGCTTCATTTATTACCGCCATCCTCTTTCCCTGGAGGGGGGTTGGGGGCACAAGGTCTTTCAGGGCAGCTCACAACACTTCAAAACAAATCAAAACATGACCACCGAAGACCAGAGACCCAGGCCTGCTCTGCGAAGGCTCTTCCGAGAGTGGAGATATTCATCAGCCTCTTCTGAAACTCAGCAGTGAAACTTGCCTGGAGGGTCTTTCTAGGGAGGGAGGAGAAAGTGGGTAGCAGAGAGCTTTTCTACTTCTCTCACAACATGAGAACTCCAACAAAGCTGGATGTTGAGAGGTTCGAGGCAGAGAAAAGAAAGCCTCTCTTCATGCAATGCACAGTTAAACTCTGGGACTCTTATGCTTTTGACACTGGTACTGTCAGCAGCAGCACCATGGACAGATCCCTGCTCTTGGCCACCGGCTCTCAGGGTCAGGAGAAAGGTGGTGTCTTGCGTTCAGATTGAGCAGACCCCAGTTCAGATCCCCACTTAGCCATGAAGGTCACTAGGTGGTCCTCAGCCACTGAATATTCCTCAGCCTAGCCTTCTTTACAGAAGCTATAGTTAAGAGAAATAGAACCACAGGCGCTGCCATGAGATTATTTTCTAACAAATATATGCTACTTGTCCTTCAGTTCAGCTTCATTCTCAGGACATTTTATTTATCAGTTTCAGAAACTTCTACCTGATGTTTAGTCAGAATCTCATTCCTTGTCATTGGATGCCATTGGTTCGAGTCCTCCCCTCCAGAGCAGGAGAAAAGAAGCTTGCCCCCCTCCTCCATGTGACAGCCCTTGAGATACTTGAAGATGGCTCTCATATCTCCTCTCACTCTCCTCTTTCCCAGGCTAAACACAGCCAACTCCTTCAACCGTTCCTTATAAGGCCTAGTTTCCAGACCCTTGATCATCTTGGACACCCTCCTTGGTTGCACACCTTCCAGCTTGTCAACATCCTTCTTAAATTGTGGTGCCCAGAATTGGGCACAGGACTCCAGGTGTGGTCTGACTAAGGCAGAATAGAGTAGTACCATTACTTCCCTTGATCTGGACACTTTATAATTGTATATGTACATCACCCTCGGCTCCTGGGGTGGGAGGAGAGGTGGAATAGAAATGTAATATACAGATAAATAAATAAGGGCCCCTTCAAACACAGACTGGATTCTGTGTTTGATTCTCCATGTCTGGCGTTCTCACCCTCCCCAACTCTCATGTCGCTAAATCTTTAAATTTCTTTCCCTGGCTGTAGGAAGTAGAAATGTTTCTTTTACGGATAAGAATTGAAAGCCAAATCCTCAGACTGTCGAGTGAAAGGTGCCAGTATTTCAGAAAGCATGTGGACTCTGCCAGGCCCCGACTTTACCTCCAGTTGTGTAAATCAATCTGGCTTCCACTGCTCTGAAAACCAGGGCCCATCGTTAATGGACTGTTTCCTAACAGATCCTTTCAAGCTCAACATGCCACTTTCACTGTTAGATTTAATTAGCAGAAAGACCCGTTTCTTGTCTGTCAGTTGGTGTGTCAGTATTTGACTGGAGACACAGCTGGGGGTGCCTGTGGGACAATAGAACCATTTATTTTTATGACTCCTTTAAAAATTGTATAGATAGTTTTTAACAATAAAAAAGGACTTCAAAAGCAGAGTGGCAAGTGGGCTTTGAGAGGGACTGTTTCGCGAGTGGATTAGGAACCCTGTCGGCCATTGTGAAAAGGTGCATTTATGCCCCAAAGAACAGACTTGAGGGGACGTATGAGAATGTGCAGGGAGACTGTGGCCCAGAGAGCAAACGCTCGTGCGTGTGACTTCTTGTTTTGCAAAAGATTTGAGAGCAAATGGTGTAAACAGGAACGGTTTGGATTCTTAGATCACGGAATGCAGTTTCTTGAAGATGGACTTCTGGCAAGCGATGGGCTGCACCTCACAACGGTTGGTAGGAATGTTTTTGCAAAAAATCTCAGAAACCTCATCAGGAGGGCTTTAAACTGACTAATGTGGGGGAGGGAGACAGTGCTCCTGAAGGTAGGAGTCTATCAATTGATGAAGATGATCATCCAAATGTCATAGACCGAATGGAGCAAACAGCACGCAGACCTAGTGGTGGGAGGAAAAAATCCTTAAATAAGAGACACGGGGGAATGATTAATGGACTTCAATGTCTGTACACTAATGCGCAAAGTATGGGAAATAAACAAGATGAGCTTGAGCTCTTGGTACAGCAAACTAAATATGACATAATAGGCATCACTGAAACCTGGTGGGATAAGTCCCACGATTGGAATGTAATAATGGAGGGATACAATCTATTTCAGAGAAACAGACCAGACAAGAAAGGAGGAGGAGTGGCGTTATATGTCAGGGATGTGTATACCTGTGAAGAGATCCAAGATTTAGAACCTCAAAGCCAAAGTGAGAGCATTTGGGTCAAAATTAAGGGAGAGAAGAATAACAGTGACCTCATTGTGGGAGTTTACTATAGATCCCCAAGCCAAACGGAGGACATAGATGATGCCTTCCTGGAACAGATGGCCAAGCATGCAAAAGGAAGGGAGATAGTAGTAACGGGGGACTTCAATTACCCGGATATTTGTTGGATGTCAAACTCAGCCAAGAGCATAAGGTCAAACAGATTCCTCACTGGCCTTGCAGACAACTTCATTGTCCAGAAAGTGGGAGAAGCTACAAGAGGAACAGCCATTTTAGATCTGGTCCTAACCAATGTTGATGACCTGGTTAGTGGGGTAGAAGTGGAAGGATCATTAGGCGCGAGTGATCATGCTCTTCTGAAGTTTACTATACAGCGGAAAGGTGCAGCCAAGCATACTAGGACTCAATTTCTCGACTTTAAGAAAGCCGACTTCATAAAACTTAGGGAAGTGCTGGGTGAGATCCCATGGACAGTAATACTAAAAGGAAAGGGAGTTCATGATGGCTGGGAGTTTGTTAAGAGGGAGATAGTAAAAGCACAACTTCAGGCAATACCAATGAGACGGAAACATGGAAGGTGCCTAAAGAAGCCAGGGTGGCTATCTAAAGAACTTTTAACTGAGTTAAGATTAAAAAAGGATGTGTACAAAAAATGGAAAAGGGGGGAAACCACCAAAGAGGAATTCAAACAAATAGCCAGCACGTGTAGACACAAAGTCAGAAAAGCTAAAGCACAGAATGAACTCAGGCTTGCTAGAGAGGTTAAAAGCAACAAAAAAGGCTTTTATGGGTATGTTCGTAGCAAAAGGAAGAACAAAGAAACAGTGGGGTCACTCAGAGGAGAAGATGGTGAAATGCAAACAGGGGACACAGAAAGGGCTGAACTCCTCAATGCCTTCTTTGCCTCAGTCTTCTCCGATAAAGAAAACAATGCCCGACCTGAAGAATTTGGAGCAAATGATTCAGCAGAGGAAACACAGCCCAGAATAACTAAGGAGATAGTACAAGAATACTTGGCTAGTCTAGATGTATTCAAGTCTCCAGGGCCAGATGAACTGCATCCAAGAGTATTAAAAGAACTGGCAGATGTGATTTCAGAACCACTGGCAGTCATCTTTGAGAATTCCTGGAGAACAGGCGAAGTCCCGGCAGACTGGAGGAGGGCAAATGTTGTCCCTATTTTCAAAAAGGGGAAAAGAGAGGACCCAAATAATTACCGCCCAGTCAGTCTGACATCAATACCAGGGAAGATTCTGGAGCAGATCATTAAGCAAACAGTCTGTGAGCACCTGGAAAGGAATGCTGTGATCACCAATAGTCAGCATGGATTTCTGAAAAATAGGTCATGTCAGACTAACCTGATCTCGTTTTTTGACAGAATTACAAGCCTGGTAGATGAAGGGAACGCAGTGGATGTAGCCTACCTTGATTTCAGCAAGGCATTTGACAAGGTGCCCCATGATATTCTTGTAAAGAAGCTGGTAAAATGCGGTCTTGACTATGCTACCACTCAGTGGATTTGTAACTGGCTGACTGACCGAACCCAAAGGGTGCTCATCAATGGTTCCTCTTCATCCTGGAGAAGAGTGACTAGTGGGGTGCCACAGGGTTCTGTCTTGGGCCCGGTCTTATTCAACATCTTTATCAACGACTTGGATGATGGACTCAAGGGCATCCTGATCAAATTTGCAGATGACACCAAACTGGGAGGGGTGGCTAACACCCCAGAGGACAGGAACACACTTCAAAACGACCTTGACAGATTAGAGAACTGGGCCAAAACAAACAAGATGAATTTTAACAGGGAGAAATGTAAAGTATTGCACTTGGGCAAAAAAAATGAGAGGCACAAATACAAGATGGGTGACACCTGGCTTGAGAGCACTACATGTGAAAAGGATCTAGGAGTCTTGGTTGACCACAAACTTGACATGAGCCAACAGTGTGACGCGGCAGCTAAAAAAGCCAATGCAATTCTGGGCTGCATCAATAGGAGTATAGCATCTAGATCAAGGGAAGTAATAGTGCCACTGTATTCTGCTCTGGTCAGACCTCACCTGGAGTACTGTGTCCAGTTCTGGGCACCACAGTTCAAGAAGGACATTGACAAACTGGAACGTGTCCAGAGGAGGGCAACCAAAATGGTCAAAGGCCTGGAAACGATGCCTTATGAGGGACGGCTAAGGGAGCTGGGCATGTTTAGCCTGGAGAAGAGGAGGTTAAGGGGTGATATGATAGCCATGTTCAAATATATAAAAGGATGTCACATAGAGGAGGGAGAAAGGTTGTTTTCTGCTGCTCCAGAGAAGCGGACACGGAGCAATGGATCCAAACTGCAGGAAAGAAGATTCCACCTAAACATTAGGAAGAACTTCCTGACAGTAAGAGCTGTTCGACAGTGGAATTTGCTGCCAAGGAGTGTGGTGGAGTCTCCTTCTTTGGAGGTCTTTAAGCAGAGGCTTGACAACCATATGTCAGGAGTGCTCTGATGGTGTTTCCTGCTTGGCAGGGGGTTGGACTCGATGGCCCTTGTGGTCTCTTCCAACTCTATGATTCTATGATTCTATGATTCTAGCTGCGACAAGCGCAAGACCCAGAAGCATTCCATCAATGCTCCAAAGTCCAAAGGGCACAAAACAAGTCCTAGGAGGAGAGGTGGAGAGAACAGGGTGCGTTTAGACTAGTCCAGGGAGGACATGATAGCCCTCTTTGAATCCGCTAAAAAGAGCAGAACAGAGAGAGCAGGTCTTAAAAGCAGTGGAGCAGAAACTCACAGTTTCTTCAGCTGGATTTGCACATTTTAAGGAGAGCCGGTATGGCAAGGAGTCTGTACTCAGAAAAGCGCAACATGTTTGATTTATAGCAATGAAATTGAGCACCGCAGGATGAGAGAGAGAGAGAGAGAGAGAGAGAGAGAGAGAGAGAGAGAGACCATCTCCACCCGACTTCCCAGAACATTCTGCCAGCATCCAGAGGGATGGTGAGCTGGCCATGAAACTGGCTGGCCAGGATCTTGCCAACATCACCAGGCTGACCTCCAAAGTATTCATAGAAACATAGAATTGTAGAGTTGGAAGGGACCCCAGTGTGAGATTCAAACCTCACACTTCTCTGGAAGTTATGGCACAGACCTCCAACCAAATAATGTATACAAATATGCCAATATTTGGGGAAATGCATAACAAGGCATACATTGCTGAACATAACATGCAAAAGATGGGGAAATGGCATGCAGATATGTATAAAGAGAAATCCACCCCAAAATGCTGGTGAATTTTCATGAGGTTTGCATCAGTTCCAAACTGACTGGGAAATGTGGGGGTCTGAGCTTAAGACTGAGAAACTGAGAAAAACTGAAATGGACCAATTCATCCATCCCTCCACAAACATTGTCTCTGACAAACACGAAACTCTCCTAATTTGTATAATGTTTCAACCACCTGAAAGTCATAGAAGCGTAGAATTGTCAAGTTGGAAGGCACACCAAAGGTCATCTAGTCCAACCCCCGGTTTCAACAGAGGCGGCACTGCAATGACGGCATCCCATGTGGTCCACCAAAGGTATCTTCCCACTGCCAGTGTGCTCTCTCTCTCTCTCTCTAAGAAAAGCACACCCCAACTCTTTGTTTTATTCACAGCCTGACCCCGAGAAGGAGAGTCACCCAACAGTCGCTGCCCCCCTTCTGCCTCTACCAGAGTTTAGTAGCTGCTTGCATCGGCATCCTTGCCTCTAAAGCCCTGAGCAAGCAGTTGGTGCTGCCCACCCCCCCACCCCCTGCCAGGAATAAACAAGCCGTCTCTATTGTCTCCCATCTCTGAATTATGTAGCAGTCTGAAAAGGAAGTTAATTTCTAAGCAGAATTATGACAATTGCCTCCAGCCGTAAAACGCTTTCCTGTAATTACCTGGGAGTAAATCATTCTGTCTCTCGACAGGAGCATCCCGGGGGCTGAGAGCTGGCCGCCTGCCTTGCTCTGCGCTTCCCTCTCTTTCGAAGAATCCCTACATGCCCCCTCAATTCCTAGGAGAGAGATGGAACATAAGACCATCAGAAGATCCTGCTGGATCAGGCCAATGGCCCATCTGGCCCAGCATCCTGGGGTGGACAAGAACCCTCACGCAGGATCTGAGCACATGAGCATTTTCTCCTCCTGTGGTTTCCAGAAACTGCCATGCAGAAGCATTGTGGGAGGGAGTTCCATGGTCAAACTATGAAGAAAGAATTCCCTTTATCTGTCCTGAATCTTCCGGCATTCGGCTCCACTGCATGCCCATGAGTTCGAGTGTTTTGAGAGAGGAGGAAAAGCTTTCCTTGATCCACTTTCTCCATGCCATGCCTATTTGTATGAACTACAATCATATCACACCTTCCTCGCCTTTTCAGTTTAGAGAAAAGTTCTTTCATGTATCCTTCATGCTGAAGTCCATATATCCTCTGCATCCTCTTTTCCTGCGTCATCAGAAGGTACTGTATTTTTCGCTCTATAAGACGCACCAGACCATAAGACGCGCCTAATTTTTGGAGGAGGAAAACAAGAAAAAAAATATTCTGAATCTCAGAAGCCAGAACAGCAAGCAGCAATCCCTCTTGCTGTTCTGGCTTCTGGGATAGCTGCGCAGCCTGCATTCGCTCCATAAGATGCACACACATTTCCCCTTACTTTTTAGGAGGGAAAAAAGTCTTATAGAGTCTTATAGAGCAAAAAATACGGTATGTTTGGCAAAGCAAGATGCAGGTTTCCAGTGCTTGCAGAAGCCTTGTGTTCCTCTTGGAAGGGTCAGGAGGAAAGCCCCCTGCCTGGCGCTGAGGGTGCAAGAGACCTTGGCCACCCCAGCTGCCCCCTGACCTCCTTTGCTCTGGAGTCCCGGCATAAATGTTTCAGAGCGCTGGAGGGCATGAAAGATTGATGCCGGCTTGATGCTGACTTCCCGCATCATCTGCTAAATAAGGCAAGAGGGAACAGGACCAGGCGCGCAGGTGCTGGCGTGCTCCAACATGCCCTGAACATGCCACTGCGAGGAGTCGAGTGAGTCTGGGCACAGCTCCAGGGCACGTCGCTCACCTGGGCCTCCACTCCGGCTGCTTCCGTAGAATTGGGGTCAGCAGGGATCATGTTGCACATTCAGTCAAGAACAGAAGAAGATCAGAAGAGCCTTCTGGATTTGGTCAATGGCCCATTTAGTCCAACATCTTGTTCTCACAGTGGCCAAACAGATGCCTCTTCTGGGGAAGCAGCAAGCAAGACCTAAATGCAATAGCAACATTCTCCCCTCCTGATTCCCAGCTACTGGTTTTCAGAAGCATTGCTGCCTCCAGCCATAGAAGCAGAGTATGGTCATCCATAGACCTCTCCTCCTCCACAGATCTGTCTAATCCTCTTTAAAGACATCCAGGTTGGTGGCCATCCCTGCCTCCTCCAGACTGAGTTGCACAGTTTGGCTCTGCACTGTGTGTGAGAGTAAGTGCTCTCTTTTGTTTGTCCTGAGTCTTCCAACATTCAGCTCATGAGTTCTAGCCATGCAAAGGAAGAAGAAATGCTTTCTCCATAACATGCCTCATTGTCCAAGCTTCTACCATGTTGCCTCTCCCTCGCCTTTTCTCTAAGCTGAAAAGTCCCAAACGCTGCAACTGTTCTTCATGGGGAGCTGCTCCACCCCCTTGACCATCTGGGTTGCCCTTTGCCGAACCTTTTCCAACTCTACCATCTCCTCTTTGAGGGGGGGCCACCAGAACTGGACACAGTATTCCAAATGCAGCCACACCATTGTTGTTGTTGTTTAGTTGGTTAGTGGTGTCTGCCTCTTCGTGACCCCCTGGACCAGAGCACGCCAAGCCCTCCTGTCTTCCACTGCCTCCTGCAGTTTGGTCAAACTCATGCTGGTAGCTTCAAGAACACTATCCAACCATCTCGTCCTTTGTCATCCCCTTCTCCTTGTGCCCTCCATCTTTCCCAACATCAGGGTCTTTTCCAGGGAGTCTTGAATAACTCAGAGAAGCTATGAACTATGCCATGCAGGGCCACCCAAGATGGACAGGTCATAGTGGAGAGTTTTGACCAAACATGATCCACCTGGAGGAGGAACCGGCAAGCCACTCCAGTATCCCTGCCAAGAAAACTCCATGGACAAAGACAACAGCCACACCATAGATTTATATAAATACATTCCAGCGCATTTTTTGGTACAAAAATCATTCAGGTTTATCACAAGAAATGATTCCACCACAACATCTCAAAGCCTTCCGAAGTTCAGTTCGCTCTGCTTTCCAAACACCTGCATGTTGCAGAGATGCTCCATCAGCACTTTGGGATAACAAACGCCTTTCTCGGTTAGTCATACATTTTCGCCTGTCTCTCAGCGTTGTTTAGAAGGCCAAAGGAATGGGTGAAATCAGTGAATATTTCTCTCAGAGACTGGGTTTCTTTCTCTTTTTTGCCACATAATATACTTGCTAGACTCTCATTAGGCAGAGATTTGTATATCCGTAAATTAAATTTAGACACCAGGCCTGAGCTGTTTCCTTCCTGATTACCCATTTGTGCACAACAATAACCATTAATCTCTCCCGCTTTCATGATGGTTTGGGCTATTTTTAGGTTGCGCCTTGCTGAGGCCGAGCCTGTGGAGAACAGCCGCCCAACCCATCTCTCTTACAGAAGAATCTCAGAGTGCAGCAGATGCCTCCTGCTTTGCCCTGACCGCTTAGCATCCCTCATTTCCTCTTCTGCAGGTTGCTCCTGCAATGACAGGTTACTCTCTGTTTGCATCAAATTGTTCATAATCAAGAATCTGCTCCTCCTGTGTCCAGCCACGTCCAACAGAGTTGGAAAGGAACCCAGAGGTCATCCAGTCCAACCCCCTGCAACCCAAAAATTATAAATAAAGAATTTCTAAAAAATTGGTTATCTGATCCTCTATGAAGAACAGTCCACCATCTTCTAAGGCGTCTGTTCCACTATCAAGCAGTTCTTACCATCAGAAAGTTCTTCATAACGGTTATCCTGCACTCCCTTTGTTGTAATTTGAATCCACTGGTTCAAATCCTCTGGAGCAAGAGAAAACAAAATTTATCCATCTTTTGCATGACAGTCCCCTTCGGATAATTGAAGATAGCTTGATCTCCTCTCCGTCTCCTCTTCTCCAGGCCCTCAACTCTTCCTCATAAGGCTTGGAGATGAAGTGTGGGCACAGATTGGCTCTTTCAGAAGTTACAGCAGATCCACTGTGGGCACAGGGAGAGCAGACATGATCTTACTGCCCCCAAGGAGGCTCCAGGTGCTCCAGAACAATCTGCAGAGTTATCATTTAAGAAGAGTTTGGATTTGATATCCCACTTTATCACTACCCGAAGGAGTCTCCAAGCGGCTAACATTCTCCTTTCCCTTCCTCCCCCACAACAAACACTCTGTGAGGTGAGTGGGGCTGAGAGACTTCAAGAGGTGTGACTGGCCCAAGGTCACCCAGCAGCTGCAGGTGGAGGAGCAGGGAATCGAACCCGGTTCACCAGATTACGAGTCCACTGCTCTTAACCACTACACCACACTGGCTCTCAATTTAATGCTGTCTTGCAAAACTGAGAGGTCCATCACCTAGAGGTCTGCACAGCTGATGGCAGAAGATCTCTCTCACCCAACAGGGGTCCCCTTTCAGCACCATGGTGATGGCACCATCTCCATCCATTTTAGGAAACTATGTGCGCTCTCCGTTTGTGGTCTGAATCGTAGAGATACACACAGGGGCAAAGGCATCGACTCCTGAGCTCAAACCACGGGGAATGTTTTGTGTTTCTTGTGGTTTATGTGAAGCCGTCTGTAATAGAAGGAAGATTGCCCCAAGGGAATGCTGTTATTTTAATTAAGTAGAGGAAATAATTGGATGATTAATTAAGTCCTCTTTGGCATGACAAAATAACTTTTGGCACCAATCTTTGCTCTGTTTAAAGCCCTTTAACGCTCGGAAATGGAGACTTGAAGCAGCTCTTTGCAGATCCAGGCTCAAAACACTTTGTGCCGTGTCATTGTGGTGCAGTAGTTGGCGTGTTGGAGTAGAACTGGAGGACCTGGGTTCAAATCCCTATTCAGACATGAAAATCAGTGGGTGATGTTGAGCGATTTGTTCTCTCCCAGGAAGGGATGGGCATAGAGGACTGTGGCAGTTTATGATTTTCCCAATCGTAAGTTTGGTTCTCCATGTTTCCACATCAGTTTGTGTTTTATTTCTGTTGAAAGTCCTCATGGAAATTCATCAGGATTTTAGTGCAAACTTCTCTGAACACACAAATGTTTCCATGCTATATTGCAATATACACTTCTTTTTTTTGCAAGGCACTGTTCCCTAAGAGAGCACATTTTCGTATGCTATTTTCACTAATGCATGCATATTTATACACACACTATCATAGTATGTGCACTTTAATTGCCTGGAAAACTGCAAGTTCAGAGAAGTTCAAATTTGAAAGAAGAGACGTGTTTCTGTTTGCATCCTGTTTGGGGAAGTGAAACTTAGGAGGATTCACCTCTTAACTGCAGACTGAATCTGTTTCCTCCACTATTCATACTCTCAGCCTGATCTACATCACAGGGTTGATGTGAGGATAAAATCAGGGATGGGGAAACCTCGCCAGCTGCCTTGATCTCCTTGGAGGATAAATGCAATAAATAATGCATATTAACGGCGCTTTAATATGCTTTAACTGTGCATTATTCACGATGAAAGTGAATAAGCGGAGGGGTTTCAACCATTTCAGCACTTTCCCCTCTTTTACACACCTTTATTATTCTCTCTGCTATTGCTTCGCCCAGTGCTGGAAACTAGTTTAACTAAGATTTTGTAAAAAGAAGAGATTGGATCAATATGCACTTTGTGGAAGCTCCAGATTCGTTAATTCATTTGTATCTCCAGACCAACACACACACACCCCAACTGCAAGTAATTTCCACTTGTGTTCCAAAGCCCTGTGACCCACTCTCCCCCAATATAGTAAAATAACCAGGCAGGACAATGAGTGTAAGAGAATCATGGGTCGAATAGACCACAATTTTATGGATTACAGATGTGAAGGGTGGCGCTGTGGGTTAAACCACAGAGCCTAGGGCTTGCCGATCAGAAGGTCGGCAGTTTGAATCCCTACAACGGGGTGAGCTCCCGTTGCTCAGTCCCTGCTCCTGCCAACCTAGCAGTTCAAAAGCACGTCAAAGTGCAAGTAGATAAATAGGTAGCGCTCTGGCGGGAAGGTAAACGGCGTTTCTGTGCGCTGCTCTGATTCGCCAGAAGCGGCTTAGTCATGCTGGCCACATGACCTGGAAGCTGTATGCCGGCTCCCTCAGCCAATAAAGCGAGTTGAGCGCCGCAACCCCAGAGTCGGTCACGACTGGACCTAATGGTCAGGGGTCCCTTTACCTTTACCTATACCATTTTAACTCCAGCCCATTGACTGCAAGTGTATTCTAGGGTCAACCCAACCTTGGGGGTGAATCCTATGACCTACATCAAATAGGGGTGCTCCCGAGGGGTCCCTGTTGGAGGAGTGCTGTGGCCCTAGCCCCCACTTGGGCATCCAAACAGAAGCCACTCCTTGCAGATCCCTTTGATGGGATACCCTTAACCAAGGAGGGGCAGGTAGAGACTACAACCTCATCTCCAGCCAAAGCAACAGCTTACCCAATGCATAGGTAAAGGTAAAGGGACCCCTGACCGTTAGGTCCAGTCGTGACTGACTCTGGGTTGCGGCGCTCATCTCGCTTTACTGGCCGAGGGAGCCGGCGTACAGCTTCCGGGTCATGTGGTCAGCAGGACTAAGCCACTTCTGGCGAACCAGAGCAGCGCACGGAAATGCCATTTACCTTCCCACCGGAGCAGTACCTATTTATCAACTTGCACTTTGAGGTGCTTTTGAACTGCTAGATTGGCAGCTTACCTGTCAGGGAACTGCCATCGGAACTAGCGGAGGAGGCGAGGCTCCACAGTGATGCTGGAGAGGGGCCAAGCAGGGAGAGAGGCAGGTCTCCGGCTGGGGAAGAAAATCAGCGCAACACCAGGGATAGAGGGGGACCGATGGGGGAAGCAGAGGGGAGGCTCCAGGACTCTTCGCAGGAGACCAGCGAGGAGAGCACAGGTCCTCCGCTGCCCACACCCACCCTGCGCAGAAGACTTCCATGCAGGGAAAGTAGGCGGCGACTTGGCGTCAAAGAACTTCTTTGCTGGAAGAGGTTCAAGAAACGCCCACTGACAGATTCTGCCAGCGACTGAACAGCCACGGAGTGGATGGCTGTCCAGCGAGAAATGGTTTAACCAGGCAACCTAGCCCAGAGCGGCAGTAACTTACGCAGAAGCAACCCCTAATGCCATTACATTACCCAATGCATTGTTACGAAAAAGGAGCAATGCAGAAGCAAGCACCAGGTGGCTGGAATGGTAAACAGGAAACTGATGTTATTGGATTGTACCGTGGGAACGAGGGACAGTTTGTAAAGTGCTCTGAGAGCCGGATGTTACCTCAGAGCAGCACATGACCCTGTACTGGAAGTACATGGGTGGAGTTTATTCTCTCTCTGCAGTGGAAGCAGAGTGTGCAGACATGTTTTCTCTGTACTGGTGAAAGACAGGAATAAAGACATGTAAATATATTTCTGTCTGTCTCTCTCCCCCTCCCTGGGAGAGGAGTGGGGGGGAGTGGTGTGTTCTCCTTCACGTTGAGGAGAATCGCCGATTGGAGACCTCCTTTGATCTTGCCGGGAGTCGCAGACGGGAGGTCATAAGGAATCAAGCCGGGCACCTGGAGGGTGGCCAAATTCCTCTGGACTAAGAGCTAAGCTGGGGGCTCTGACTTTTGGCTTGAATCCCGACAACTGGTAGCAGACCGGTGGTTATCTGATCTATGAGAATCTGCATGAGAGGTGAGAGGTCGATGAATCGTTGCCATCCTCTGCACCTAAGGAGATAAAGAAAAGCGTCTGCCTGCAGCCAGAAGCTGAAACAGACAGCTGGACACCGAGAGGAGTGTGTTTCAAGGCAACGGAGCCCCAGAAAAGGTATGCAGCATTTCGGGCAAGAGAGAATGAACGCAGAAAGATTTATTTTCTGGTTCACAAGCTGCGTTTGAAAAACAACAGCTCTGAAAGAGCAAGCTTGCATACCAGGAATTCCTGTGGTGAGATAAGGAGTTCCGTCCTGAGCAGGTTGCTAGGCAACGTCTGCCAGTTAAAGAATGGCTAAAAAGAGCCTGGGAAATCGAAAGTGTATCTGCGCAGCTGTGCAAGGGTTTTGAATAAACAGCCCAAAGGCAAGCCTGCCAGTGAAGCAGTAAACAAAGGCTTGAAAAGTGAAAGATGGCTTGAGATTGAGTGCAAAGCTGACTCTTGGATTCAGCATGGATGCCAAGAAGGGGGGAGTGCCCCTGAGTGCCGTGGTTCTAGAAGAACACAGCCGGCATGCTGCACTGGAAGAAAAGCACAGGGGGAGGGAGGAACGGAGTTCTAATTCCCCCACCGATGAGGCTACTGGAAAGGATGCTGTAGCTTTGAATGTTGTCCAGTGCTACAATTGTGGACAGGCTGGGCATCTTCAGCGGAACTGTAAGAAGCCACGTCAGCCAAAAGGAGCGAAGGGCCGCTCAGCAAAGCCTGAGGCGTCAGGCAAAGGTCGTACCAAGCCTATGGTGAAACCTGCAAAGGCTTTGATGGCGAAAGGAACCACGCCAGATGTTGGGAACGCGTTTATTATCGACACTGCAGCGACGGTTCATATGTCCCCACACAGAGAACTCTTTTCAACGTTTAAGAAGCAAAGCTTCGCTGTGAAACAGGCCAACGGTCAGGAGCTAGAAGCGGCCGGCGTGGGGACTGTCTATCTTAAGAGTCTGAACTTGACAATAAACAATGTTTACTTGGTTCCTGAATTGAAGTTCAATCTGCTCAGTGTTTCGCAGATTGCAAAGAGAGGACTGAAACTGTCCTACGATGCTGAGAGCTGCGAGATCTACAAAGATGGAGAGCTTTATCTTTCTGCCAAACAGAAGGATGGACTTTATTTGTTGACTTTTGCACAAAGTGATTACATGGAATGTAATTCATCTGTGTCTAACCTAGTTTCTCTTGCAGGTGTGAGCAAGAAGAAGACCGGAGTCAACAGAGCATTTCAGCGGGTGTATGCTGATGTGATTGGTCCTCTAGAACCATCTAGAGGCAATGCAAGATATTATCTTGTGTGTGTGGATCATTTCTCTAACTATGTCTGGGTTTATGTGTTGAGAAAGCCAAAGGAAGCCTTGGAGAGGTTTCAGGAGTTTTGTGACAAAGTTAAGAGTATGCATGATGCTAACATTGATTGTCTATTTACAGATGAGAAGCAGATTTTTCTCTTACAGGATTTCCAGAGGTTCCTGCAGAAGAAGGGGATCAGACACAAGATTTCTGTTTCAGCGGAGGCGTGGAACAGGGGTGTCTGTGTACGGGTGAACAAAGAATTGCAAAAGGGGATGGAAGCGCAATTACTAAGTTCACATCTGCCACATGAGTACTGGGCCGAGTCTCTAATGTCGTTCTGTTATACGAAAGTGAGAAAGGTTTCAAAAGAGTTGGGAAGTTCTCCTTTTGAGAAACTGTTCCACAGAAAACCTTCTGTTGCCCATTTCAAGGTTTTTGGGTCTCATGTGAGAACAGAAGCTCCAGGTGGAGTAAAGAATGCCAGAGGCATTTTTGTGGGGTATGAAAAGGGTCTCTACACAGTAATTTTGTCTGAATCTGGTCAGGTGATTCTCACAAAATTTCTAGAGAGTGCTCCTGAACAGGAGAGAGTGATAGTACACACATTTCCCACTGAGGACGATTCAGATGATGATGATTTCACAGATTACAGTGGAACAGAAAGTGATGACACTGATAGCTCGGAGAGCTCAGTTGTCACAGTCATTGAGAGGAAGTCTCACACAATAGATAGGCCTTCACAACTGAAGGATGAACCACTGTTTACCATTGGATCTGGTTCTCCAAAGAGTCCTGAGACTGGACCAGTTAGCAGAGAGGATCAGCACCTCATACGTAGGTCTGAGAGAGTTACAAAGGGTCAACCACCCAAGAGGTACTCAAAAGAGTTTGCTAACTTAGCTGTTGCATGTGTTGCTGTTGTAAACAACCGAGGACAGGTTGGAGCTGTGTCTAAGTCAGAGACAAAGACACAACAGAGAGTTGCTAGCCAAGGTAATGCAGATGCACTCATTCCTTGGAAACCAGACAACCAGAGAGGTACACTGGGGAAACCAGTGGCGGGGAGTTCCAAGGGTGGAACTGAAACAACAGGGGAGTGTTATGTGTATAACAACTGTTTGTTTTCTTCTCTGGATCATGCTTTGCTTGCTGCAACACGCATTGATTCTTTTGGGGGAGGATGTTACGAAAAAGGAGCAATGCAGAAGCAAGCACCAGGTGGCTGGAATGGTAAACAGGAAACTGATGTTATTGGATTGTACCGTGGGAACGAGGGACAGTTTGTAAAGTGCTCTGAGAGCCGGATGTTACCTCAGAGCAGCACATGACCCTGTACTGGAAGTACATGGGTGGAGTTTATTCTCTCTCTGCAGTGGAAGCAGAGTGTGCAGACATGTTTTCTCTGTACTGGTGAAAGACAGGAATAAAGACATGTAAATATATTTCTGTCTGTCTCTCTCCCCCTCCCTGGGAGAGGAGTGGGGGGGAGTGGTGTGTTCTCCTTCACGTTGAGGAGAATCGCCGATTGGAGACCTCCTTTGATCTTGCCGGGAGTCGCAGACGGGAGGTCATAAGGAATCAAGCCGGGCACCTGAAGGGTGGCCAAATTCCTCTGGACTAAGAGCTAAGCTGGGGGCTCTGACTTTTGGCTTGAATCCCGACATGCATAACCACACAAAATTGTGACAATTGCTGTGAGGCATGTGGAAAAATTTCTGCCTGGCCCTGAATATGGGAGCTGCCAGTTTCCATAGCAAGGTCAAATACAGTAGTACTGTGGTTCTCAAACTTAATCTGTTCTGGAAGTCTGTTCCAAAACCAAAGCGTTCCAAAACCAAGGCGCTTTCCCATAGAAAGTAATGCGAAATGGATTAATCCATTCCAGAGTTTTAAAAACAACCCCTAAAGCAGCAATTTAACATGAATTTTACTATCTAACGAGACCATTGATCCATGAAATGAAAGCAATAAACAATGTACTGCAGTCACACACTCAATCAATCAATCAGTAGCTGAACTGGGTTCCCCACAGTCACATAAACAAACAAAAAAGTCACAAAAATGCAAAATAAATAGCAAAAACAGACAGACTTCAGTGTAATACTCAAAACAGAAGTGTGGCACTCATATCGGAAGCGTAACACTCAAAACAGAGCATGTTTGGCTTCCGAAAAACGTTCGCAAACCGGAACACTTACTTCCAGGTTTGCAGTGTTTGGGTTCCAAGTTGTTTGAGTACCAAGGCGTTTGAGAACCAAGGGACCACTGTACCAGCAAATAGTCAATATTTGAGGGATGGAGGATGGGAGATTGAACAACGAACTGCTTGTTCGTTGTTCCTTAATGGGCTTCTGGTTGGCCCCTATGAGGGCAGGATGCTGGACCAGATGGGCCCTTGGCCTGATCCAGTGGATGCTCTTCTTGTGTTCTTCTGTTCCTTCTGCATCCTTAGCCGTGGAAGAACTCCCTGGTTGGTGAGGACGGGCTCCGCAGAAAGGGAAGAGGCGAGACGAAGACGACGTCGACCGTGGCCAAATGTCATCACGAGGGGAAAGTGAGGAACAGGTAGGGAGCCTGCCCTGTGATTTGTGCCTGGCGTGAGTGATGCTCACCTTTTTCCTCGGTGACACATCAGGCCATAAAGAGAGATGCGCTTTCAAGCCCTGAGTATTCTGCCGGGGCGTATTTCACTGGGCTGCTCAGTTGTGTCATCTGATAGTGTAAATTAAATCTCCATAAACCCACTAAGCAGATCTGTGCATCATTGAAAGGAGACAGAGAGGATGAATTATCCCAGACAACAGGTCATCATTCTCCCACTTTATTACATTATAACGGCCCCGTGATTGAATTACTGCGCCGCAACCACGGTGCTCTCTCTGCCCCCGCCTTTGCCAATGTTTAATGCATGAGGCGCGTCTGCTCTGGTTCAACCTCAAAACCTTCCCTGGACCCTCCAGCCGTCACCTCCGAGCCCTCGGTCACCTCTCTCGCTCGCTTGCTCTCCGTCTCATCCTCAAACGGCCAAAGGTGCGCGGCCAGGCCTTGGAAATGCTCCTTCGGCAACAGAGCACACATTTGGCATGTTGAAGTTCATTCTTTTACACCGTCGCTTAAGAGGATCTCAATCCTGGCTCTCTTCATTGCAGCACATGCAGAAACGCAGCCGCCAATTCAGCTAAGAAGGATCGGCTTACTGGAGGTTCGACGGCCGCGTGTCAGGGACCCTTGAGCTGTGAGTCCTACATTGCAGGAGATTATTACCCAGTCATGATATAATCAAACAGAGCAATTTGCCTCCCTGTCTGGGCAGAGAGGCTTAAACCTCTGGGCCCCCACTTCCAAGCCCCATGACCATCCACTTTGATTTTTTTAAAAATCTTTTTAATGCTACCCCCAACATCAGAAATTCATAGACTCCCCACAATCTTCTTTTTATTGTTTTCATTTATTTATACAAGAAGCAACAATCAGCATTCAGGGACGTTTTTAGTGGTTGATGTTTTATTGTGCTTTTAACATTTTGTTGGGAGCCACCCAGAGTGGCCTGGAAAACCCCGTCAGGTGGGTGGCAAATAAATTATTATTATTATTATTATTATTAATCCCACTTAACCCCCAAAGAAGCAGCATCTATTTAATAACATTTCACCTAAAAGTCATTTCAGTTTTTAAGCAAAGGTATAATTCCACGTGCTGACACATGTTCTCAGAGACCTAAAACCACGTTCTACAGATGCCAAGTTGATTGAAACACAGTGGTTTCCTCATCTGTTTGGTTCTCTTGGACATAGGTTGTTGTTTGTCCATTAGTAATAAGTCTCATGGAGTTTTCTTGGCATGGATACTGAAGTGGCTTGCCGGTTCCTGCTCCAGGTGGATCACGTTTGGTCAAAACTCTCCACTATGACCTGTCCATCTTGGGTGGCCCTGCACGGCATAGCTCATGGCTTCTCTGAGTTATTCAAGCCCCTTCGCCACGGCAAGGCAGGCCACCTCATGAGAAGAGAAGACTCCCTGGAAAAGACCCTGATGTTGGGAAAGATGGAGGGCACAAAGAGAAGGGGACGAAAGAGGACGAGATGGTTGGACAGTGTTGTCGAAACTACCAGCATGAGTTTGACCAAATTTCAGGAGGCAGTGGAAGACAGGAGTGCCTGGTGTGCTCTGGTCCAGGGGGTCACAAAGAGTCGGACACGACTAAACGACTAAACAACAACAATAAGTCTCAAAGTTGTGAGGTCCACATCTCCAACACGTCCACATTGGGAGTCTTCCAATACCTTGGAAGTTGTGCTGGGGTCACCCAGTGAGTAATGAGGTCCTTGTAGGAAAGTTGTGGAGCAGTTTCAGAGTAGCGGAATACAAATGCTGTTTTAGGATGCAAAGGGGTCTCTTTTTTGTGCTAAGGTGTGCTTCATGGAAAGCTTTCCCCCCAAAAAAGCATAGCCTAAAATGTAAGGGGCAATGGAGTGCTCTCAGGGCCGGCCCTGACATGAGGCAGAGTGAGGCAGGTGCCTCTGATGGCAAATATTGAAGGGCAGCAGGTGGAGGTGTGTGTGTGTGTGCTATTAAGTCTGTCTTGCAGACTAAACTGTGCTGGTCCCGTGGGTTACCCAAGAGGCGAGGTCCAAGTCCGGTCCATGGTCAAAGGTGCAACATGGAGGCAGTCCGTAGTAGCTGAATCTGGGTGCAGGGCAGGGAGTCAGGTGAAGTCAGGAACAGGCTTGCAAGCAGGGAGCCAGGGCGGGTCAGGAGCTCAGGCAGGAAAGCAGGACAGGGTTCAGGCAGGAACTAGCAACCAGCAATGTTGCTCCCGCAACTTGGGACTGGGGCTGGCCAGCTTTTATCTGCCCCAAGGCATAGGGCGGCCCCGATCCTCTGGTGACTCACCTCTCCTGGCCTGGAGGTGAGCCCTCCTCCTGCGGGAACCTAGTTCCCTCCGCCTCTCTGCCCTGAGCCTCTGCAGCTCAGGAGAGGCTGGAGGGTTACCGGACCCAGAGGCAACCTCCTCTTCCCTCGACGGAGCTGAGAGTGGAGCACCTGCAGGCAATGGGTCCTCCATCACCTCAGGAGCCAGAGCAGACTCAGCTGGAGCCTGCACCTGAGGACCCAGCACAGGTGAGGACCCTTCAGGCTCAGGCCCCAGCCCCGGCTCAGCTGGTTCTGGAGGCGGGGACTCCTGTGCAGGCTGGGATCCTTCATGTTCAGCATCTGAGTCCAAATCCCATCACATAAACAAAGCCACTGCCCTCGGGGTGGAGGATGTTGGAATAAGATCTAATGGTCTGCTGGAATGGGTCTGCAGGGAGACAACTTTCTGCCATCTGCTTCAGGCAGCAAAATGCCTTGGGCTGGTACTGAGCTCACAGGCTCATCCTCTCCTCTTAAAGGTAAAGGAACCCCTGACCATTAGGTCCAGTCATGTCCAACTCTGGGGTTGCGGTGCTCATCTCGCTTTACTGGCCGAGGGAGCCGGCGTCCGGCTTCCGGGTCATGTGGCCAGCATGACTAAGCCACTTCTAGCGAACCAGAGCAGCACACGGAAACGCCATTTACCTTCCTGCCAGAGCGGTACCTATTTATCTACTTGCACTTTGACGTGCTTTTGAACTGCTAGGTTGGCAGGAGCAGGGACCGAGCAACGGGAGCTCACCCCGTCGCAGGGATTACAACCGCCGACCTTCTGATCGGAAAGCCCTAGGCTCTGTGGTTTAACCCACAGCGCCACCCGCCTCTCCTCTTACCTGGACATTAAATTGCAGCCATGATGTAGCAGGACCTCGTGTTTGTGGGAGGCAGGGACCTGGAGGAAGCTGGCTGGCAGGAGGGTGGGCATTCCTCAGTCTACGGATGAGCCACCGCGAGACGCAGCTGGTGCAGCCAGGATATAAATCTGCGCTAATTGGCAAATGCAATAGTACTGTAACTTTATTCTAACAAGAGTTCTCAGTGGGAGGCTTTAATGAAACAATTATTCTTTCCAATAAAATAACAATTAGTGGTTGGGATTGAACTAATTGTTGCTAACCTGGAGCAGTGAAACACACAACGGCGGCCAGAGAGAAAGGGGGGAGAGAGAGAGAGAGAGAAGGAAAGAGAGGCAGCTTCTTTGGAAATAGCCAGGCTTTGCCAAAAGTCCTGGAAACCTGCAGCAACAGCTGTGTCCCACTTGCTCATTTGGCTTCCGGAAGAAGAAAGTGGCCACGATCCAGCAGGAGTGCCTCTGGACAAAGTCCTATTGACATGGGAGGAAGTGAATTAGCAGCTTCCTGTCTCAGTTTTCCATGGGGGAAGTTCTCCTAGAGGGTTCAAGTACGAAGGCTCCAAAATGCCCTAAATCAGCCAGACGACATTCAGTAATGTGTTAGCAGACAGAGTCCAAAGAGTCTGTGTCCATCAGGATCATGCTCTTCTGAGAAGCCTTTTCTTTAACCTCTCCACGTCCTTTCAGAGCTGCCATTTCATCCTGAGCTTCACAATCCACCTGGACCTTTTGGCCAGCTGGGACACGGGCAGAACGGAACCCAAGAGTTCCACCCATCCTATCCTCTTGCCCTTCGACTCTAAGCTGCTCCTTCACTTCTCAGTCTGAGGGGTTTCATCCCTTGCTATGCGCTGGGACCCTTCTGAGCAAGAGGCACTGGTCTTCTCGGGAAACATTAAAATTCTCTCACCGTAGAACACTGGAAATGGTATAAGAGTGGAATAGCTGGAAAATCAGTTTCTGAAATCCTCATTTTTATTTTTAACCAAAGAAGTGAGCCCTGGAAGCACTCTAGTAACCTCTTCGTGATATTTTAAACCTTTCATGATCAATCGTCTCCCGCAATTCCATTCCATCCCACAACGACTTCCCTGTTCCCCAAATCATTTAAAATGCATGGGTGCAGGTATGAGAATGATGTGTTTTTCGTGCCATTTTTCAGGCTAAAAGCACATGAGGGAACGGAAAGTGGAATTTGGGGGTGTACTTTCCTGAAGTGGGGGTTCCATTGAGCTATCCTGCCTAAAAAAGGTAAAGGTACCGCTGCCCGTACGGGCCAGTCGTGTCCGACTCTGGGGTTGTGCGCCCATCTCACTTAAGAGGCCAGGGGCCAGCGCTGTCCGGACACACTTCCGGGTCACGTGGCCAGCGTGACGAAGCTGCTCTGGCGAGCCAGCACCAGCGCAGCACACGGAAACACCGTTTACCTTCCCGCTATAAGGCGGTACCTATTTATCTACTTGCACTTTAAGGGTGCTTTCGAACTGCTAGGTGGGCAGGAGCTAGGACCGAAAGACGGGAGCTCACCCCGCTGCAGGGATTCGAACCACCGACCATACGATCGGCAAGTCCTAGGCACTGAGGTTTTACCCACAGCGCCACCCGCGTCCCTATCCTGCCTAACAGGCCACAAATAAATTTCTCCTTCTCCTTCTGCACCACCTCTTCCAGCAGTAAGTTCCATAAAGTCATCTTGTATTCTTGTGTGAAGAAGGAAGAGGAGCTGGAAGAAGCGGCTGGAGAGGTGGTAATAATAATAATGTTCTTTAATAATTTTATGATTTGTACGCTGCCCATCCAACTGTCAGGAAGCCAGCACTAAGTCACATGCAGTACATGAACTCAACTCTTTATTAGGAGGGGGTAAAGGTCTGCTCAAGAGCACCAGGCCTAATGAGCACAGCAAATCTTCTCCTCCCCCTGGTCCTTCCCAGCAATCTGAGACTATGCCAACACACCCGCCTCTGCTCCTCTCTCTTCATCCCTCTTCTGGAGACCAGGGGAGAGGGGAGCTTGTCCCAGACAGAGGGGGAGACACCCAGGACCTGCCTGACTCAGCACTGCCTCTTGGTCTCCCTCCTCTGCAGCCTCCTCTTCTGCCAGTCCAACTAGATGACAAGGTTCATCACCATCATCATCATCATCATCATCATCATTTTTTATATATATCCCGCCCTCCCCAGCCAAAGCTGGGCTCAGAGCGGCTAACAACAGTAAAATGATAAAACATTCTAAAATCATTTCATTATAAAATTAACTCCAATGGCAACCATTGGGCTAAAGTTCTGTGAGGATTGCCAAAGGAGGGGGTCAGGCTGTGTCCTGGCCAAAGGCCTGGTGGAACAGCTCTGTCTTGCAGGCCCTGCGGAAAGATGTCAAGTCCCGCAGGGCCCTGGTCTCTTGTGACAGAGCATTCCACCAGATCAGGGCCACGGCCGAAAAAGCCCTGGCTCTGGTTGAGGCCAGCCTAACCTCCCTGTGGCCCGGGACCTCCAAGATGTTTTTGTTTGAAGACTGTAAGGTCCTCTGTGGGACATACCAGGAGAGGCGGTGCCGTAGGTACGAGGATCCTAGGCCGTATAGAGCTTTAAAGGTTAAAACCAGCACCTTAAACCTGACCCTGTACTCCACCGGGAGCCAGTGCAGCTGGTATAGCACTGGGTGAATGTGATCCCGCAGCAAGGACCCCGTAAGGAGCCTCGCCACGGCATTCTGCACCCTCTGGAGTTTCTGGGTCAGTCTCAAGGGCAGCCCCACATAGAGTGAGTTGCAATAATCCAGTCTGGAGGTGACCGTCGTGTGCATCACAGTGGCAAATTCTTAGGGGAATTTGGCCACTTGGAGAACAGGATGTGGGACTAGATGGACCACTGGCCTGATAAATGTTGGCGGGTCTGTCCTTGTGTTCTGATGAATGAGCTGCAAGTTTTCAGCATGAGAATTTGTTACGAAGCCGAGAGGAACCTCCTTCGCACCCTCTGAACAGAAATAGCAGCTGCGATGGGTGTTTCCAAGGTGCAATTACCCGGCAGGGAAAATGACTGTGTGGGTTTAATTGGGGGGAGGGCAGGAAGAGAAGAGAGGAGAAGCAGAAGCATTGCAGAAGGCCTCTGTCCTGCTGCCCCTCTGCCTCTCACCAGCCGCAGAGACATTTATGCAGAGTCAGGCCCAGAGAAGGCTGGGGCCCAGCTGTCGATCGGATATAGCATAAGGCACGCACTCTATTAGCGGAGTAATTAAACTTCCCTTAATACAGATAACAAGGTAAGCAGGAATAATGGATGGAAGCAAACTCTGAAACTCCCTTTTGGCAACAGAAGCCTCCCTCTTTCCTGATGGACTCGGAGGAGGGTTGGAGGAAAGAGCCAGTACATTTCTGAGCACAATTCATATTTTTTTAAAAAATATTTATTGGAATTTTCAAAAAATAAAGAAAAAACATTAAAAAAACAATTAAAAACACATAAAATTTACATTTCTTACTGTCAATGACCAATTTTCTTGACTTCCCCACACCTCCCCTTCTTGGTTTTTTTTTTTTTATAATGATTTTTTATTACAGATTTTTATAACAACACAAACATATAACAAATACATAAACAAACAAAAAAAACAAAAACAGAACAAAAAAAAACCATGTACCATTTCGTATCTTAGTTTCTTATACCTTTCTTCCCCGACTTCCTCATGCCTCCCTTTTCTGTATTCCAAGTTCTTATCAATTACTCAGCAAATCTTCCCTTATTTTAATTAAAATTTAAACTAATCTTCCTTATTCTCCTTGTCTTAACCATTGCTAATAGTAACCATTTACTTTCCAGTCCAACATCATTCTAGCTTTCATTAATTTTATAATATTTCTTTAGATAGTCCTTGAACTTTTTCCATTCTTCTTCCGCTGCTTCTCTTCCCTGGTTTCGGATTCTGCTCGTCATTTCTGCCAAGCCCATGTAGTCAATCACCTTCATCTGCCATTCTTCCAGTGTGGGTAGATCCTGTGTCTTCCAGTACTTTGCAATGAGTATTCTGGCTGCTGTTGTAGCATACATAAAGAAAGTTATATCCGTCTTTAACACCCCTTCTTGTATTCCAGTTCCAATTTTTAGCTCAGCAAGTTCTTGTCCCCAAACTTTACCTTATTTTCTCTAATTCATTTTAGTTAACCAGTTTTAACTTATAAATCTCAATCTTTATACATCAATACTTATTCTTAAAAATCTTTTTCTAAGGTCGGCCCCATCATTTTAGTTAACCAATTTTAACTTATAAACCTCAATCTTTATACGTCAATACTTATTCTTAAAAGTCTTTTTCTAAGGTCGGCCCCAATTCCCTTCCCCGAAATCCCCATTTTTATGTTAGTGGCAAAACAAAATTAAATGAAACAGAATATAGTTATACACCCTTTGGATTCCCAAAGCCCCACCACCCCCTTTCCCGGTTTCGAACCCCAACAAAAGTCCATCAGTCCATCTGCAGTCAGCCTGCATTTCCGAGCACAATTCAAAGTGTTGGTGCTGACCTTTAAAGCCCTAAACTGCCTTGGTCCAGTATACCTGAAGGAGCGTCTCCACCCCCATTGTTCTACCTGGACACTGAGGTCCAGCTCCGAGGGCCTTCTGGCCATTCCCTCACTGCGAAATGTGAGGTTACAGGGAACCAGGCAGAGGGCCTTCTTGGTGGTGGTGCCTGCCCTGTGGAACGTCCCCCCATCACGATGTCAAGGAAATAAATAACTACCAGACTTTTAGAAGACATCTGAAGGCAGCCCTGTTTAGGGAAGTTTTTAATGTTTGAGGTTTTACCGTGTATTTAATATTCTTTTGGGAGCTGCCCAGAGCGGCTGGGGAAACCCAGCCAAATGAGCGAGGTATAAATAATAAATTATTATTATAATAACAGGGTTTAGTGAGAAGGGAGAGACTATGGCAAAGAGAAATCCAGAAGCTAAAGCAGAAGAGGAGGGAGACCAAGAGGCAGAAATGAGTCTAGCTGGTGAAGAGGGGTTTCCCCCTTCTGCTGTGACAAGCTCCCCTCCCTCCTAGTCTCCCAGAACCAGGAGAGGCATGAAGCAGAAGGAGCAAAAGCAGACACACAGGCGCAGTCTCAAACGCCTTGTGGAAAACCCTGGAGAGGAGACTTAGAATCATAGAATCATAGAGTTGGAAGAGACCACAAGGGCCATCGAGTCCAACCCCCTGCCAAGCAGGAAACACCATCAGAGCACTCCTGACATATGGTTGTCAAGCCTCTGCTTAAAGACCTCCAAAGAAGGAGACTCCACCACACTCCTTGGCAGCAAATTCCACTGTCAAACAGCTCTTACTGTCAGGAAGTTCTTCCTAATGTTTAGGTGGAATCTTCTTTCTTGTAGTTTGGATCCATTGCTCCGTGTCCGCTTCTCTGGAGCAGCAGAAAACAACCTTTCTCCCTCCTCTATGTGACATCCTTTTATATATTTGAACATGGCTATCATATCACCCCTTAACCTCCTCTTCTCCAGGCTAAACATGCCCAGCTCCCTTAGCCGTTCCTCATAAGGCATCGTTTCCAGGCCTTTGACCATTTTGGTTGCCCTCCTCTGGACACGTTCCAGTTTGTCAGTGTCCTTCTTGAACTGTGGTGCCCAGAACTGGACACAGTACTCCAGACTTAGGCAGTTGTGCGAAGATAGGGACCTTTAGTCTCCGCAACTGCCGCGTAGGGGCAAGACCTACCAAAGAGATGGCAAAACTGACAATACAGTCAATACAGTATATGCTGACAAGGCCTCGATCCCATCAGCAATTGGGCTGTAAAGATAGGGTACTTTCTATAATATGTGGTGGTCATGTAAGGTAGTAAAGGGCTTCTGGGAAATGATATATAATGAATTGGAAAAAAATGTTTAAAATAACATTTATTAAAAAACCAGAAGCCTTCTTGCTAGGAATAATAATAATAATAATAATAATAATAATAATAATAATAATTTATTTCTACCCTGCCCATCTAGCTGGGTTTCCCCAGCCACCCTGGGCAGCTTCCAACAGAAGGTTAAAAGTACATAAAAACATCAGTCATTAAAACTTCCCTAAACAGGGCTGCCTTCAGCTGTCCTCTTAAATGCCATACGTTGACAGCTATGACTATTTATATATGCGACAACAGCTGCAAGAATGCTTTTAGCTCAGATGAGGAAGGAAAAGAGAGTTCCAACAGAAGAAGAGTTGGTTACCAAAATGATGGACTCTGCCGAAATGGCAAAGATGACCGTGAAGACCAGACACCAAGAGGACAAGAAATCTAACCAAGAATGGAGAAAATGTGTCAAATACCTTAAAAACCACTGTAGCTACTCAGAAACATTAGCAGGATTGTGATAACACATCTGAGGTCATATGAACTAAAGTAGAAAAGAAGAAGATGAAATAGAATGGATAAATAGAATTATATGCAAGAAGAGAGGATTAAATTTGGCAACCAGGAGGGGACGGGGGAGTCCGAGGGGTTTGTATAATCCCAGTGTTGTATGCATGAAAAACGTTTGGAACATATGGAAATAATGTTATTATAAAAAACTGAAAGTGGAAAAGGAAGTCCCACACAGAGTGCATTTCAGTAATCCAGTCTTGAAGTATTCAGGACCGCTAAAAGGATTCTTGCTGCAGTTGTTGCAGACAGAAACAGTTTTTGATCTCCCTTTGGTATCTCTTCACCCACTAAACCCAATAAAAATGCTCAAAATGATGTGGTGGGATTGCAATGTAATTTAAAAAATTTGGGAAATGATATACAATGAATTGAAGAAAATGTTCCATTTGTTAAAAAACCTGAAGCATTTTTGTTAGGGATTGTAGGGAAAGATTTGCCAAAAAAGCTGAAAACCATCTTCATGTATGCAACAACGGCCGCAAGAGTTCTAATAGTACAAGGATGGAAGACTGAAGAAACCCCAACCAAAGAATCATGGCAAGAAAAATTGACAGACTATGCAGAACTGGCAAAACTGACATACAAGCTACAGGACTAGGATAACTGTGACTTTAAGGATGAATGGGAACCCTTTACAAAGTATCTGAAGACGCAACAAAGCGAACTGGACTCCTTGGCTGGCTTTGAATAAACATTCACAAACTTTTTATTGATAATAATCAGCTAAATAGTTTGAGGATCTATACAACTGTGTAACATGCAGAAAACAGCATTTTTAGAGAAACCAAAGACTGGAACTGAGGGAAGTCGGGGGGTGGGGGAGGGTGGGTTTTGTGTGGGAGGGGGGAGGGGGGAAAAATGGGGGGGGACAAGGATGATATGTTTTTGGATAATATGTCTTGTTATAATTTTGAATTATTATTTTTTTAAAAAAAAAGACCTGTCAAATAGAGTTGCTGCACCCATTAGGCCTGGCACTCCTGTGCAAATCCTGGTTTTCTAATAAAGAGTTAATTTCACCTACTCTGCATGATTTATTGCAGGCTCACTTCTGGCAGAAAATCAGAATTATTATTTTGAAATATGCTCACTAAAGCTAACTCCGAAATGGGATAATTTTATTTGTTGCTAATGCCTTGGATTATTAGGGCCCAGAAAGGTTGGATCTTAGCACAGTCACACCACATGTGCAGGTAAGTCTTGGAGAGAGATGTTTGGAAGAGAGATTCTTTATTTTCTCATAGCAGTGTTAAGCACAATGGCAATTGCTCCAAGTACACTAAAACTTGATTTATCATTATTTATTAAATGTGTATACCACCCTTCTTCTGTAGACCTCAGGGCCATTCCTAAGATAAAAACATAAAATACATAATGAAAAAAAGAACAGAACAGAACAATAATTCCCCCCCATCCACCTTTAAACAAACATTCCCCACAAAAATATTTAGGCTAGAATAAATCACAGACACGGTAAATAGGTGGAGATTTTACTCACAGGGTTTCCAAAAGTTACATCAAACAAGTCTCCCCCTGCTGGCAGTAAAAAAAGATGAAAAAAGTTCCAAAAGACTTAAAAAGAAAAGTACTTGGTTTCATTACAAAAAAGATCATGCAATCTTTGGGTTAGCAAAGATGCAGGCTATCAAATCTTCCTTTGGGAGAGATTTTTTTTCATTCACATGCAGCATTTGCTGAGTTGGGAGCCAAGCCGCATGCTTCCTTCTTGACCTTTTCCAGGAAGCACGGGAGGAGGGAGGGAAAAAAGGGGCGGCAGAGGTTGCTGAGAGGCTGATGCGCCACACCCACCCTGGTGACTTGAGCTCCGGGCTCAGGTTAACCCTTTCATGCACGCAAGTGTGATTCAGTAACTGCATATTACAAAGCTCTCACTGGTTCTTAATGATACACATGTTTTGATATAAACCTGAACTCAGTGTGAACTCCTCTCCAAGAGGTAAATAATGCATGCATTTGAAAAAGAAATACAAGAGAGCAATTATAAAAGGGAAGCTTGTGAGCATGTTCAGGTGCTCTCTGCTCTCAGAAAGCCTCATCTCTGACTCACTTGGCCTAAATCTCTTCCAGGAACTACAAAACGGGAGCCACAAACCAGCACCGTAGCTTTAATTCCTACTAATGGTTTTGGATAGGCACTTAAAAATTAAATCATGTTGCTATTTTTTGTTTGCAGAAAGGGCTTGGGAATACTTTGCCTTCCTGAGCAGGGGAGCCGTGGTATGGTAATGTGCAGCAGTAAGGAGATTTGATTCAGGTTGCGTTTTTATTTTATTTTATTTTATTTCTATACTGCCCTATACCCGAAGCTCTCAGGGCAGTTCACATAAAATATCAAATACATAAAAGCAAAACAAAAACCCAATTTAAAAAAAACCCCAAAGAGCCAGCATTTTTTAAAAAGGGTATAGGATGTAGATCAAGTCAGGCAAAGGCCTGGTTGAAAAGGAAAGTTTTTGCCTGGCGCCTAAAGGTGTATAATGAAGGTGCCTGGCGAACTTCCCTGGGAAGAGCATCCCACAGATGGGGAGCCACTGCAGAGAAGGCCCTGCTCTTGTGTTGCCACCCTCCGGACCTCTCAAGAAGGAGGCACATGAAGAATCCTTGAGGTATTGTGGTCCTGAGCCATTTAAGGCTTTATAGGTCAAAACCAGCACTTTGGGCCTGGAAACTATATGGTAGCCAGTGTAGTCAGACCAGGTGTAATATATTCAAACCACCTTGCTCCGGTGAGTGACCTGGCCGCTGAATTCTGCACCAGCTGAAGTTTCTGAACCATCTTCAGAGGCAGCCCTAAACATTGCAGTAATCCAACCTTGAGGTTATCACAGCATAGACAACAGTAGTTAGGCTATCCCTGTCCAGATAGTTGTGTAGCTGGGCCACCAGCAGAAGCTGAAGGAAGGCACTCTGGGCCCTGGAGTGGCCCCAAAGCTAGATTCAAGTCCAAAGCAGGGAAACACAAAGAGAGGATTTGAGCAGCTGGTACAGTCATACCTCGGGTTACAGACGCTTCAGGTTGTGTGTTTTCAGGATAAGGACACGCCAAAACCCGGAAGTACCAAAACGGATTACTTCTGGGTTTTGGCTCTCAAGCATGAGCAGAAGCACTAAACTGCACTTTGCTCATGCGCAGAGGCACCAAATTGCAACCCGTGCATGTGCAGATGCGGCGCTGCGGGTTGTGGACGCTGCGGGTTGCGAACGTGCCTCCTGCATGGATCACATTCTCAAGCTGAGCTTCCACTGTATTCGGAAGCCTTTCTGCCTCCAAACATGAAGGCAGAGCATGGACATTGGGGCTGGCAGATGTCAGCAGCCCTCTCCCCCATTACTTGGTCCAATCCTCCTTTACAGGGTGGGGGCCATCCCGCCTCCTGTGGGTAGGAGTTCCATAGACGGATGCTGTGCGAAGACATCCTTTCTTCTGTTGTTGTTGTTTAGTCGTTTAGTCGTGTGCAACTCTTCATGACCCCCTGGACCAGAGCACGCCAGGCACTCCTGTCTTCCACTGCCTCCCGCAGTTTGGTCAAACTCATGCTGGTAGCTTCGAGAACACCGTCCCACCATCTCGTCCTCTGTCGTCCCCTTCTCCTCGTGTCCTCCATCTTTCCCAACATCAGGGTCTTTTCCAGGGAGTCTTCTCTTCTCATGAGGTGGCCAAAGTCTTGGAGCCTCAGCTTCAGGATCTGTCCTTCCAGTGAGCACTCAGGGCTGATTTCCTTCAGAATGGATGTGTTTGATCTTCTTGCAGTCCATGGGACTCTCAAGAGTCTCCTCCAGCACCAGAATTCAAAAGCATCCATTCTTCGGCAATCAGCCTTCTTTATGGTCCAGCTCTCACTTCCATACATCACTACTGGGAAAACCATAGCTTTTACTCCATTACTTTGTCCAATCCTCCTTTACAGGGTCGTGGCCATGTCTGCCTCGTGTGGGTAGGAGTTCCGCAGACGGATGCTGTGCGAAGACATCCTTTCTTCTACCCTGCTTCAAATGCAGACCTGGTAACCCGAATTCGTTCCTTCACGGTTCTCCCTCATCAGATTATGCTTGCTGGGGAAGGAAGCTGCGACTGGGGAGGGCGGCTGCTACCTCCTCATTATGCAACTTTCTCTCGTTTGAAGCCGCCGTTCCTCCTTCTAAGACGTTGCCAGAAGAAAGAGTGGGGGGGTGTAAAGCCAAAGGAGGGGGGGAATACGGAGATGTCGTGCCGAGCGATTGCAGGCAATTCTACAAATTGCCTTTTTGGAGTGCTGAGTTTATTGGAAGTGACAAGGCTTCCTCTGCCTCCCTTTTAAAGCCACACATTTTGTACGCCATACAGATGTTGCATCTCATAAATATCCACAAACCGGAGGGGCTCATAAATAACTCACGCGCGGCACAAAGGCGCAGCCTCTCAGCTCCCTGTCGGCCCCTGGTGGGTCGTACTCCCTGCCTCGGCTCGTGGAATTTATTTAGCGATGCCGGGAGACAGAACCCGAGGCGGAAAATAAGGGGCCGCTGCTTTCTTTTTTACTGCCTCTGCTCAGCCCCAGGAGGAAAGCAATTCCTGAAGATCTGGTCCCAGCATGGCTTCTCGGTCCCACTCGATCCACTTCCAGCCTCAGGGACAAACGTTAAGGCCGGGGGTTGCCACCCTTTGAGGGGTGGTCAGCTGGCTCATTTGGGGTTTTGGGAGAGCCCTGTGGGTGCCAGTCAGAAAATGGTAGCCATGGAGCAGTGGCAGAAGATGGTCATTGCATCTCCTTCCTTTGAGGTTTTTAAGCAGAGGTTGCTGTTGTTGTTGTTTAATTTATATACAGGGGTACCTCTGGTTGATGTATGGAAGTGAGAGCTGGCCACCTCATGAGAAGAGAAGACTCCCTGGAAAAGACCCTGATGTTGGGAAAGATGGAGGGCGCAAGGAGAAGGGGACAACAGAGGACGAGATGGTTGGACAGTGTTCCAGAAGCTACCAACATGAGTTTGACCAAACTGTGGGAGGCAGTGGAAGACAGGAGTGCCTGGCGTGCTCTGGTTCAGGGGGTCACAAAGAGTCGGACATGACTAAACGACTCAATAACAACAACAACACCTTGGGTTACATATGCTTCAGGTTACATACGCTTCAGGTTACAGACTCCGCTAACCCAGAAATAGTACCTCGGGTTAAGAACTTTGCTTCAGGGTGAGAACAGAAATCGTGCTCCGGCGGCGCGGCTGCAGCGGGAAGCCCCATTAGCTAAAGTGGTGCTTCAGGTTAAGAACAGTTTCTGGTTAAGAACGGAATTCTGGAATGAATTAAGTACTTAACCCGAGTACACTGTACCTCCCTATACCTGGGGGTGTCAGGGCGGTTCACAGAATAAAATCAAGATATAAAACCACAAAATACCTAATAAGCATAACAACAACCCAATAGCACCACCCCCAAAAAAAACATTCTAAAAGGGTGTTGAATGTCAATAAGATCAACCAAAGGCCTGGTTGAAAAGGAACGTTTTTGCCTGGCGCTTAAAGATGTATAATGAAGGTGTCAGGCAAACTTCCTGGGGAGAGCATTCCCCAGGAAGGGAGCCACTGCAGAGAAGGCCCCGTTCTTGTGTTGCCACCCTCCTGACTTGCCTATGATCCAGGACAAAGCGCCACCTTTTGGAAATCCTCCTGGACGTCAGTTTCGCCTTTTAAATCCCGGTAATGGCCGGGGAAATCCAGACATACGGCAGCCCTATCACAGCCCTCTCCTCCTCCATGAATTTGTCTAATCCTTTTTGAAAGGGATCCAAATTGGTGACCGTCACTGCCTGCTGTGGGAGGGAGTTCCATAGTTTAACTCTGCGCCGTGTGACAAAGTCCTTTTTCCCATCTGTCCTGAATCTCCCAACCTTCAGCTTCATGGGACGTCCACGTCTTCTAGTGTTAGGCGAGAGTGAAGAAAACTTTTCTCTGTCCACTTTACCCAGACCATGCATGATTTTATAAGCAGGCGCATGAAGGAGAAGACTGCTGGCCACAAGGACGCTCTTCTCCCTCTTCTGTTAGGCCTGCCTTTGAATGCCAGAACAGGATTCTAGACGGCATGGTATATAAATCCACAAGGCCTGGACTTCTGTTTAATTGGCAAATGAACTTTGCTCTGGTGGTCAAATAATAATAATAATAATAATAATAATAATAATAATAATAATTTATACCCTGCCCATCTGGCTAGGTGTCCCCAGCCACTCTGGGCAGCCCCCAACAAAAGATTAAAAATACATGAAAACATCAGTCTTTACAGTCTTACCTCATGTTACGTTTGCTTCAGGTTGCGCGTTTTGAGGTTGCCTTCCGCAGCGACCCGGAAGTACCAGAAAGGGTTACTTCCAGGTTTCACCACTCGCGCATGTGCAGATGCGCAAAATGACATCACGCGCATGTGCAGAAGTGGCAAAACGCGACCCACACGTGCGCAGACACGGAGATGGGATTGTGTTCCTTTCAGGTTGTGAACGGGGCTCTGGAACGGATCCCGTTCTCAACCAGAAGTACCACTGTAAAAGCTTCCCTAAACAGGGCTGCCTTCAGATGTCCTCTAAACGTCAGATACAGTGGTACCTTAGGTTACAAACGATGCAGGTTACAGACTACGCTAACCCAGAAATAGTACTTTGGGTAAAGAACTTTGCTTCAGGATGAGAACAGAAATCGCGCAGCGGCGGTGTGGCGGCAGTGGTAGGCCCTATTAGCTAAAGTGGTACCTCAGGTTAAGAATAGTTTCAGCTTAAGAACGGACCTCCGGAATGAATTAAGTTCTTAACCCGAGGTACCGCTGTAGTTGTTTATTTCCTTGACATCTGATTGGAAGGCGTTCCACAGGGTGGGCACCGCTACCAAGACGGCCCTCTGCCTGGTTAAAATGTGTGCAAAACCAATGTTCTCTTGGTTCATGTTTTACTGTAGCCGCAAGGATAAAGTTATGCAAAGATGTTCCCTCGCCTGTACACAGACTGCCAGCAAAGCAGCATAACTGCTGTGTAAACTGACCTAAAAGCACAAGCCAATTTTAGCAATTCGTTGAAATCTTCTCGCAACTTTTGTAATTTTCCAGGATATCTGAGGAAGTGAGTCATGCGCTTGTTGGTGTTTCAGCTTCTGTACAAATACTTTGCACTTTGTGTGATGCTCAGAACACCCTTGGCACAGCTGTGCAGGGTGTCTCCCTGGGTATGCAGATCAGGAAATAGAGGGGTGTGGCTGGCATAGGTTTCCAATGGTTATTGTCTGGTCAAATTTGCACCCCAAGGGCAGGCTGGGCCTCCCTCTCATCATATGAACATAGTCACCCCCCTCCCCTCTCTCCTCCTATTTAGGGAGAGAGGGCCATCATTTTCCATTCCATCACTTGCCATTCCTCTACAGTTCAGCTTCCATCAAAAATGGCTATTATTCACCTTCCTAGCCACTGTGTCAAAATCATGCAACTCATTTAATTTATGCAATTAATTATGTGAGTTCCGTAAGTTGCATTGCCGTCAGGTTATTTCGCCCCATTCCTTTCAATGCAAAGGAAATGCAATGCAAACGAAAGGGGGGACTTAATCCATTAGGCGTTGTTTGCAGTCTTAAGAGCAACAACAACAGTAAATACCAATCATATTTGCCAAATTGATTTCTGCTCCTGACGTGGGGCGAATAAGCAAATGTCGGCAATTCCTGCTCTCATTTCACGGCTTTGTCAGAATCACGGCTTTCATTCGTATGCAGATTCATGCAGATTTGCTCAAGGAATAGGCTAAAACTCACACACTTGACTGGCAAAAGGTTTTCTGAATTATGTGACAGGCCTCATTATTCCCCACAGGGATATTAACTCGGCATGCAACAATCTTTTGCCTGTGAGACTATGAGCTTTTGCCTGTATTTGTGTGTTTAGGCCTTTAAACCTCCCCCTTAAATAAATTCAGACAAGACTCAAATTTTAGTTCGGTTTTTGGCAGAATTACGCCACAACTTTATTGATTACAGAAGGTGAGTGGTTGCATAGGCTCTGGTTTGACTAGCTCCCTTCACTGTGGCAGGTAGCGCTGAGCCAGGGCACCAGCATAGGTCAGTCTAGGGTGAACACCTGGATAAGCGGAAAGCCAGGAACAGGCTATCTCTCCCACCCAAATGCCCCCCTGGACTCAGGCATGGGCACAACCCCCTCACAGGGGTTGACCAAACCATTGAGTCCCTGGATTCCTTTAACGGAATACCCTTCACATAGGGATGGCGAGAGCGTTCCCCCATCCCTATCACATGAACCAGAGCCTATCCGCAACCTTACAAGTTGTGAAGATTTGCTACGCGGCAGGCGAAACCCAAATGGCAATAGCCAATCAGCCAAGTGGGGGGAATTCCTGCCATACCCCTGTCCCAACGACAGATGACACACGACGGCATAGCAAGGTCAAGCGCAAAGCCCTAAAAGTAGGGAGAGGTGGGCGGGTGTTCCGATTGCAGACGCCGAAAGAGGAAGCTCTGGGTCACGTGCGTGGGCATAAATAGATCCCTTGATCTGTTTGGACTGCGTCCCATTGGCCTGATTGAACCCAGCATCAAGGGACCTACCAATCGGGTGTTGTGGCTATCCAAACGTACCCACCCACAACACAGGGTTAGGTTGCCAGGTCTCACCGCAACACGTGCCCTCTTTAAGGGAGGACCCGATATAGCAAAACCCCTAATTCTCACGACTCCTGACATTAAGGCATATGGACATGATAACCTTGCCCCAGAACCTGCCCCCACTCCCTTGCTGAGCCCACAAAAGAGGGACGAAGATCCATTGTGCACCTAATGACCTCCCCACCAGAGCAAGTTGCCACCAACCAAGATCCAGGGGAACAGCTTCCAGGTCAGTGAGAATGACTTCCGGATAAGTCTCCTGAGCAGGGGCCAGCAAACTTTTTCAGCAGGGAGGGGGCCGGTCCACTGTCCCTCAGACCTTGTGGGGGGCCAGACTATATTTTGAAAAGAAAAAAAATGAACGAATTCCTATGCCCCACAAATAACCCAGAGATGCATTTGAAATAAAAGCACACATTCTACTCATGTAAAAACACGCTGATTCCCGGACCGTCCGTGGGCCAGATTGAGAAGGCGATTGGGCTGGATCCGGCCCCTGGGCCTTGGTTTGCCTATCCATGCTCCTGAGTGTCAGCATCATAACGGAGTAGAGAAAGCCATGTATCCATTCAGCTGATGATAGTCCCCACCTTTCACATTGAAGATCTCCTCCTCTGTTAAACATGAGGGAGAACTTTTGACAGTGGGGCAGACGACCTCAGAAGGTGGTGGGCTCTCCTTCCTTGGAGGTTTTTATGCAGAGGCTGGATGGCCAGCTGGCAGGGCTCCTTCCGCTGGACTCGAGCACCCCTTGGGCCCTTCCAACTTCACTGTGCTTTGATTCTATGATTCCAGGATTCAGAGATGTGTGTTAAGGGTATTTGCTGTAGAGACTCTTTGAGTGTTTTGCCACACCAGTCAAGCTGGTGAGAAGAACCCAGCTCTGAAGAAGCTTCTGGGATTCCTTTCAAATGTTGTAGGAGTTTGAATTTGGTTGGTTGCAGCCTCCCCACATGGTGGCCTTTTGGACATGACCCTCAGCTGCCATGGAGCCCCTACAGCAGTGTTGGATATTCTCTGTGTATGGCTGAGAATCATTTGTTCCAGAAACAAAGAAGAACAGAGAAGAAGTTTCAAGAAGCAGCAGAAGGCCGAGTTTGTTTTGTCGATGCAAGGACTTTTTTTTCTGTGGGAACTGTTCTTTGGACATGCGCAGTGTGACAGGAAGTACAGATAACACGGTTTTATGCTTTTGTGCCGCAAACAGCTTTGATATGTATTCTTATGACACAGTGGTATACAAATACATCTGTAAATAAATAAACATGTGTTAGTGGCTCCTGGCCCCAATCCCCAGCTCCCATACATTCATTACATGAACTGATTTCCTAGTGCAAGTCTCTCATCGCTCTTGCAAGAGCCTTGCTCCAGAGGGAGCCCTGTGTCGTGCAGTTCCTGGACTGGTCTGAAACGCGCAGGAATCTGTACTGCTGTTTTGAGCCATGTTCCTGTCAAAGCCATCATGGAAACAGGGAGAGGAACATTAGAGTCCCGTTTCCCTGCGTGGCAAATTTCTCCCCATATTTCCCTTTGACAGAGTTTGATGCGGAAAGATGACTGGCGGGGAAGAGGACGTGCCATTGGCCTTCTCCGCCGTCCCCTTTCCTTTCTCCTCTCGCTTTCTTCTGGAATGGAAAATGATGGCCCTCTCCCTAAATAGGAGGAGAGAGGGGAGGGGGGTGACTATGTTCATATGATGAGAGGGAGGCCCAGCCTGCCCTTGGGGTGCAAATCTGACCACACAATAACCATTGGAAACCTATGCCAGCCGCACACCTCTATTTCCTGATCTGCATACCCAGGGAGACGCCCTGCACAGCTGTGCCAAGGGTGTTCTGAGCATCACACAAAGTGCAAAGTATTTGTACAGAAGCTGAAACACCAACAAGCGCATGACTCACTTCCTCAGATATCCTGGAAAATTACAAAAGTTGCAAGAAGATTTCAACGAGTTACTAAAATTGGCTTGTGCTTTTAGGTCAGTTTACACAGCAGTTATGCTGCTTTGCTGGCAGTTAAGTTGTGGGCGAACATGTCAGACGACACAGCGATTTCTCCAGAGCAGCTTTTTACTTGTAAGCTGGACAGAACTGAACAGCAAACAGCTCAGCCGGCCTGCTTTTATAGGCAGCCGGCTGTCAACATTGTAGCAACAACAACCCAGGGTTTCCCGCCTAAAATAACTGACGTGGACCTGAGTGAAAACTATCTACAGTATCCCCCTGCTGGCCCAGGGTGAGAACTTCAGTACATAACAGCAAATTTCTCCCCATATTTCCCTTTGACAGAGTTTGAGGCGGAAAGATGACTGGCGGAGAAGAGGACGTGCCATTGGCCTTCTCCGCCGTCCCCTTTCCTTTCTCCTCTCGCTTTCTTCTTTCCTTTAATGTACATGTCACAGAGAAAGAATCTGTTGGCCTTCTGCAGTCCTTTAATGCGCGTCCTCTCCACAGACCTAACAGGTAGGATGATTGACTCATCATCAATGCCGGTGACTCACAGTTTCCCAAAACCTTCTTTTGCCTGTTCTTCAGCATCTTGTGATCTACGGGAGAAAGGAGCAGGAACACAAAACTGCAGGGGAGGGGGATAAAAATAAATAAATCCTGGACTTAGAATCCTGGACTTGTAGAGTTGGAAGGGACGCCCAAGGGTAATCCAGTCCAACCCTCAGAATGCAAGAATCCCAGTGAAAGAATCCCTTGAAGAAATGGGTCTAGCTGTGCTTTCATAAAGCGGTTCAGCCACTTTAAATTTAATTTTTTTAGGGGGGTGGATTTCGCACCAGATTTAGGGGAGTATGGGCGATTCCCACACACAGGGTGCTGAGCCAAAAAGGTGCAAAATAATGATAAATTGAAATTGCAGAGTTTTGAGAAATTAAAAGATAGAGTGCGAGATTGGCTTCATTATTATCAAATAAGAGAGGTATATAATTTGGACAAAAAAATTGGCTTCCAGGTGGAAGAATCAAAGTTGGAAACAGAACTGTTAGATACCAAAACAAAGATACTTTCAAGAATGTATAACTTGCTGTTAAAATGGAATACTCAAGATGAAACGGTTAAATCTGCTATGATTAAATGGGCACAGGATGTTGGACATAATATTATGTTTGCTGACTGGGAACAGTTGTGGACCACAGGTATGAAATTTACGGCATGTAATGCTTTAAGAGAGAATATTATGAAAATGGTATACAGGTGGTACATGACACCAGTCAAGCTCGCAAAAATCTATCACTTGCCCGATAATAAATGTTGGAAATGTTAAGAAACTGAAGGTACATTCTTTCACCTTTGGTGGACATGCCCAAAGATTAAGGCCTTCTGGGAAATGATATACAATGAATTGAAAAAGGTATTTAAATATACCTTTCTGAAGAAACCAGAGGCCTTCCTCTTGGGCATTGTTGGCCAATTGGTGCCAAAGAAGGACAGAACTTTTTTTATGTATGCAACAACAGCAGCAAGAATACTCATTGCAAAGTATTGGAAGACACAAGATTTACCCACCCTGGAAGAATGGCAGATGAAGGTGATGGACTATATGGAACTGGCAGAAATGACTGGCAGAATCCGTGACCAGGGAGAAGAGTCGGTGGAAGAAGATTGGAAGAAATTTAAAGACTACTTGCAGAAATACTGTAAAATTAAGGAATATTAAAATGATGTTGGATGGAAAATAAGTGGTATTGGTAAAAAGTTTTACAAGAATATGGAAGTATGGATTGATAACGGTTAAAATATATATTTACAATAGGTGACGATATTGAGCTATGAAAAATGGTAGAGGGTAAGGATTTGCTGAAAGGACTTTTTAAATGGGAATACAAAAGGGGAGGTGTGAGGAGGTCAAAGAATTAAGGAAATGAGACTAAGGACTATTGAAAGATGGAGTTAATTTTGAATTTTTTCTGTTTTCTTTCTTATATTTTGCTATTATGATTTTTTCTTTTTTATATATACTTTTTCTATGTGTGTTTTTTCTCACTTTTTTCCTTTAGTTTGTTAATTTTTTTATTTTGTATTGTGTGATTATATGTTTGTGTTAAAAACTTTAATAAATATTTTTTAAAAAGGTGCAAAATAATAACTCTTTTAAAAAAGAAAGAAAGAAACATATATTTATACAGGAGGGATGCGGGTGGTGCTGTGGATTAAACCACAGCACCTAGGATTTGCTGTTCAGAAGGTCAGCGGTTCGAATCCCTGCGACGGGGTGAGCTCCCGTTACTCGGTCTCTGCTCCTGCCAACCTAGCAGTTCGGAAGCATGTCAGGTGCAAGTAGATAAATAGGTACCACTCCAGCGGGAAGGTAAACGCCCTTTCCGTGCGCTGCTCTGGTTTTCCAGAAACGGCTTAGTCATGCTGGCCACATGACCCAGAAGCTGTATGCCAGCTCTCTCAGCCAATAAAGCAAGATGAGCGCCGCAACCCCAGAGTTGGTCACAGCTGGACCTAATGGACCTCAAAGGCCTTCTTTTGGGATGCTGATGAGGACACTTCAGTGGTCAGCAAAGGCCTTACCAAGAAACATATCTGACCAGCAAAATCCTCTATTAGAGAACCCCAAGAATTGGAAAGGAGTCAGAGCGTCATTCAGACTGACCTCCCCCCAAACCCACAACATGCTATTGAGTTCTTTAGCTCCATTGCTGTAAGCTTCATATCAGAAGCAGAACAAGCAAAGGAATGGGGGGAAAACTCCAATAGTATCAACACCAATAACATTTCATTACAGAAAACATAAGAGCAAAACAGGGAAACAACAGAAACTCTCCCACAAATATACAACCCATAACAAACAAACACTCAGTGAATCAATCAGGAAGCATCATGGAAGTAATTAACCAGCCAAGCAGAAAAGGAAGGAAGAAGATTAACTCAGCCAGCCCATAATGTCTCTCCATAAAGCTGGATGAGTTGATGGAAGGAGCCAATCATGCACTTTGACTGAAGCATATTTAACAAAACAAAACAATTTCACATAAAGCATATTATTTTCTCCTTGGGTTCTTCCTTTCCCACAATTGACAAGTAATTTCCCCCCATAAGGGCCACCATGCAAATCTGAGAATGACATTCCCCCATCAAATCAGCTGTTACTAGTTTCCAGTTTGAGGCCATATGGGCCGCAATGAAAAAGGAAACCAATAAACTTTAAGGAAGTTTTATAAACAGCTTTCTAAGCGGATCTAGTGTCTTGTAGTCCACTGGAGCACATGGAAAACCTTCCAAAACTCCTCAATCACAGGGCATGTCCACCACATATGGCAACATGTACCCTACACCTCCTCAGCCCTTCCAACAATTTGGTTTATTAACAAAGTGCAAAGATAATGGGAGGGGGGATCAAAAAGTTAAACCATAAAGTGTCACAGGCTGGAAGGACAAAAGAAGAAAAATGCAGCACAGTTCCAAATGGATCACAGAATCGTAGTTGGAAGGGACCTCAGGGGCCATCTAGTCCAACCCCCCACAATGCAGGTGTCTCAGCTAAAGCATCCATGACAGATGGCCATCCAACCTCTGCATAAAAACCTTCAAGGGAGTATTGACTCACACAAAGATTCGCTTTACAAATAATAAAGATTCACAAGAATAAAACTATTCTCCACCTGTGAGAACAAAGGTTCATAAATAAGCCAGACTTCTGCATCTACTGGTTTGCTGAGTGGCCGGGTGCCTCAATATTTGTATAAGAAATGAAGCCATGCCTTATGTGGGGGAAAGGGGTCATTTGAGCTCTGACCTTTCGATACTTGAGATACCTTTTCAAGAACCCTCCAACAGTTTGGGCTGGTGCTGTGAGTCAACATACTCAGAGCCTGAAAAGTCAGGTACCTCTTATGAATGAGCTTCAAATAATGCTCCTTCCATCTGTCTTTGGACGGACGTTACTCATGGTCATCGCTACAAAGTAGGTTCCTGGGTCATGGCCAGTGTAGGAGCTTCATCGTAGCTGATGTCATCCGGATTGCATCTGGCTATCTTGCTAGCTGTCATCCGCCTGACTGTGCGTCTGAGTATCTAGCCATCCATCACCCAGAGCGGATAGCTATGGAGCCAAGCAGATGGAGATGAGTTGGAGGAGGATGGGGAGCAGGGGTGGGGGGAGAGACTTACTGTTTGGGAGAATGCTATTAAGCCGCCCTCCACAGCTCCAGAAGAACAATTAGTCAAACGCAAATAGCAGCAGCCTCAAGCGCACAGCTTGATTACAGGCACCAGTAATAAACTTTTGATGGATGGGAGCTCCTTTGTATTAGCTAGCCTTAAACAAAGACTCGGGCAGATGAGGCTTTCCCATTGGCCATCAGTCCCCCTAAGGAAGGCATGTCCAGAGTCTGTTTCAGGGGCCTAATCCGGCCCGCTGGTTGATTTAAACAGCCTTGGTCCTGTATACCTGAAGGAGTGTCTCCACCACCATCGTCCAGCCTGGACACTGAGGTCCAGCTCCGAGGGCCTTCTGGCGGTTCCCTCACTGCAAGAAGCGAAGTTACAGGGAAGCAGGCAGAGGGGCTTCTTGGTAGTGGCGCCCGCCCTGTGGAACGCCCTCCCACCAGATGTCAAGGAAATAAACAACTATTTTACTTTTAAAAGACAACTGAAGGCGGCCCTGTTTAGGGAAGTTTTTTAATGTCTGACACTGTATTGTTTTTAATATTTGGTTGGAAGCCGCCCAGAGTGGGTGGGGTATAAATATATTATTATCTGGCCCCCATGGCAGTATAAAAAAAGCTCAGCAACTTTGGGGTTAAATCGTTAAAAAAAGCTCAGCAACTTCAGTCGGCCCTCACACATGTTCACTTCATCAAATCTGGCCCTCATTGGAAAAAGTTTGGGCACCCCTGCCCCAAGGCCACCCATAGCAGCTGGACTGGCAGGGAAGCTTCTCCCAGGTGAGAAGAGATGGTCGCCCAACCTCAGAGGGAGGCCAACAGACAGGGAGCACAGACGCCAGGGCCAGAAAAGTTTCTCTCCCTCTCTCACAGAAATCCAGAAATCCTGGACAAGCCGAATGTTGGAAGATTCAGGACAGCTAGAAGAAAGGACTTGTTCATGCAGGACAGTGCTAAGCTATGGAGCTCCTTGCCACAGAGGGCAGTGATGGCCACCAACCTGCATGGCTTTAAAAGAGGATTAGGAACATTCATGGAGATGGCCGTCGATGGTTCCTAACCAGGAAGGCTCTGTTCTGTCTCCACAGTCACAGTCCAGAGGCAGCAATGCTTCTGAATACCAGTAGCTGTAAATCACAGGAGGGGAGAGGGGTCTTGTGTTCAAATCCTGCTTCTGGACTTCCCATAACTTTCCTCTGGTTGGCCACTGTGAGAACAGGAGGCTGGACTAGATGGGCCACTGGCCTGACCCAGAAGACTGGTCAGATGTTAACCATGTTGATGCAGTAGAGAAAGTGGGCAGATAATTCTGAAAACATGTTTATTCTCCCAGTGCATTGGGATGGAATTACTCTGGATTTTGGTGGCTGGTCATTTTAATGTTGGATGATGATAGCAGTTGTTTTATTATCTATGGCATTTATTCATTACTATTTATATTAGATACTGTAGATGATAGACAGACAGATAAATAGATATGCCGCCTTCCTTCCAAGAACCCTGGGGTGACATTTTGTGTAGTTTGGTAATTTTTGTGGATGAACACTTTCAGTATATTTGTTTCATTTTAAAAGATCCTTTATTGCATCTTATATTCTGCATTTTATTATCCTTGCAAATTGCTTTGGGACTTGTTCTGGCTGTGTGAGTGTGTGTGTTTGTGTGTGTGTGAACTTAACTAAACTAGAGTAGATTTTTACTCTATCTACCATAATGCTAGAATTTGAGGGTCATCCAGTTGAATTGATGGGCCAAAATAGAGAAAAGACCACGAGAAGATTCTTGCTGGATCTAGTCCAGAATCCTGTTCCCACCTGGGCCAGTCAGATGTCAGGTGAGAACTGAGGGAAAGAGCACTCTGGGTAAAGTCTGAGGCGGAATTGCTTTTAGATTCATTAGCACTGAGGCCAGTGTCATATGCAAGAAGGCAACCTGATCACAAAACAGGTAAGAACCAGATAAAGAGGAACTCACCTGCTAAATGTTAAAGTGCAAAAATAGCATATAAGGTACAAGGAGGGTTGTGCACATACATTGAATTATACTTCATGGACTCTGGTTGGGTGAGAGATGGTGGAGCACTGTGGTGGCCGGGTAAAACCACAGACTCATAGATTTGTAGAGCTGGAAGGGACACCAAAGGTCATTTAGTCCAACCCCTTGCAATGCAGGAATCTCAACTCAAGCATCCATGACGGAGTCAACCTCTGTTAAAAACCTCCAAGGAAGGAGAGTCCACCACCCTCCGAGGGAGCCCGTTCCACTGTTGAACAGCTTGTACAATCAGAAAAATCTTCCTTATGTTTAGTCAGTATCCCCTTTCTTATCATCTTAAGCCATTGGTTCAGATCTTTCCCTCCAGAGCAGGAGAAAACAAGTTTGCTTCATCCACCACATGACAGCCTTTCAGATATTGGAAGATGGCTCTCATATCTCCTCTCAGTCTCCTCTTTTCCAGGCTAAACATACCCAACTCCCTGAATCCTTCCTCATCAGGCTTGGTTTCCAGACCCTTGACCATCTCATCTGGGGACTCACTGAGTCTGGGGATGAGGGGTTTCACTTTATACAATATTTTTGTACACATGTGCTGGACCCAGGGGTTAACCCGAGCAACGTGGTCCAGTTCTGGTCCCGAATCCAAGGATTCCATGAGAGGTCAGTCCGACAGGGCCAAGGCAAGAAACCAGGCTAGGTCAGGCACAGGGTAACAGGCAGGTTCCAGCAAGTAGCAATGTTGCTCCCGCAACCTTGGGCGTGGTCCAACAGCCTTTTATCTTTGTCAGGGTAGTGGCTGGTCTTGATCCCCATGCTCACCTCCCTGTCTCGCCCAAAGGCGAGCACTGGAGCCTGGAGAAGAGGAGGCTAAGGGGTGATATGATAGCCATGTTCAAATATATAAAAGGATGTCACATAGAGGAGGGAGAAAGGTTGTTTTCTGCTGCTCCAGAGAAGCGGACACGGAGCAATGGATCCAAACTGCAAGAAAGAAGATTCCACCTAAACATTAGGAAGAACTTCCTGACAGTAAGAGCTGTTTGACAGTGGAATTTGCTGCCAAGGAGTGTGGTGGAGTCTCCTTCTTTGGAGGTCTTTAAGCAGAGGCTTGACAACCATATGTCAGGAGTGCTCTGATGGTGTTTCCTGCTTGGCAGGGGGTTGGACTCAATGGCCCTTGTGGTCTCTTCCAACTCTATGATTCTATGATTCTATGATTCTATGACTCCTCCTGTGAGTACTCAGGTCTCTCCTTCTCTCAGACCTCAGTCTCTGCAGCTCTGGAGACGTTGGTGGGTTACTAGACCCAGGGGCCACCTCAGCCTCCCCTGACCCAACCGGTAGTGGAGCAGCTGTAAGTGATGGCCCAGCTGGAGGCAACGAGGTCATCTCCGCATCTGGAGCCAGGGCGGGCTCAGGCCCTTGACAGCTGGTGCTTGTTGCAGGGGAACCTGTGCAGACTGGGACTCTTCAGGATCAGGCCCCAGACTTGGTTCAGATGATGCCTGAGGCAAACGATCTGGTGCAGACTGAGACTCCTCTGGTTCCGAGTTTGAGCCTGAGTCCCCGGCCATCACAATACAGATGCCTTGAGTGCAATTTTGCAACACTCTGTAGAAACAAGCTGTAATTTCTTGGCCGAATGGTGGTGCCAATTTATACAATCCCTCTTTTTGCTGAGGGCAAACACACTCGAGAAAGAAGACCTGGGCAGGAGATACTCTGTGTCATCTTGTGGGTGCCAGATAAACCTCCACAGCCTTGGCAATTATATCTTTGCAGAAAACATTTCAAAGAACAGCTTAGGGGGAGGTGACCTTATCGGTGGTGGCAGTGGGGTAAAAATCAGCTATTAGAGTAGATTCTCTCCATCAGCCTGAAGCTTGTAGCACTTCAATGGAATCTCTCCAGATAAACAAGCAGAGGAGGCCAGCTTTCAGGAGTCTAGGAGTGACAGTCTATCAACTGAAATGGTGCCCCTCAGAAGAGACCCATCAAATTGGTTGTTCAGCAGTGGTTCCTGAAGGATGGAGAGCATCAAATCCAGCATCGTTTTTGCTCAGCAAGAGGCAAGATTGAATCAGATTAAGTGGTGAAGAGAACAGCACAGTTTGTGCCTGTTAGACCAGGAGAGATGGCTTGAAGTAAGTGTCTGTGAAAAGGACGTTCCAGTGTCCTCTTTGGAATGACAGAAGTGAGAATGGTTGGGAAGGTGGGAAGGTCACACAATCATAGGATCATAGGATCAAAGAACTGTAGAGCTGGAATGGACCCAAATGGCCATGCACTCCAACGACCTGCAGTGCAGGAATCGTACCCAAAGAGCCCCACACAGGTGGCCAATCCAGACTCTGTTGAAAACCCTTCAATGAAGGAGAAACCATTACCATGGCCAACCAGACGCCTCCAGGAAGCTCACAAGCTGGATCTGAGCACAGCATTCTGTCCCTCTCATGACTTGGTGGTTCAAGGGCAGAGGCTCACCTAAAATTCCCAATCGGTTAGACGTTATTCAGTCATGCATTAGCAGACAGAGTCCAAAGGGTGTGGGAGAGCATTTCCAACAGGTCACACGGCATCTAGGCAAATATACGTCATTTGATGCTCTTCACCCTCAGCCTAAGAAGCTTCTGCTATCCCACCCTTCCACCATCTCTCATCCAACCACGGCCCATGAAATATAACTAACTCAATTAATTTTTCACTGTACATCACAGAACTCTCCTTGTACCGAGTGCTATTTTTCAAGAGGAAGAGATGCTGGAACTCAACATGAATACCTCCCTTGTTCTCTCATAAGGGCTGTGCTGCTCACCTGGGAGGTACCAGAACGAAGTTCCTGTGAGTTCTGCCAGGAGAAAAGCCCTGTTTGTACCTTATCTGGAGTTGTTTTTCACTGAACAGTCAGCCATTAGTTTCATGTTGTTGTCAGGCGGATGCCAGCAACTCCCATGGCCGGTTGTCCGAGGAAAGCGCAAAGACAGGGAATGTTCTTACCATCCGATTTTTATTCAGTATGTTCAGAAAGAGGCTCTGGAACCCAGCCACTTGGATAATGGTGTTGTCCCAAGTGAATATCCATCTGCTCTGTCTCTCCCACTTCTTCATGCGTCTTCCGTCATGCTGACAAGTGCCCTCTGCCTCTGAACTCTTCAGTAACAGCCAGTGTGGTGTAGTGGTTAAGAGCGGTGGACTCGTAATCTGGGGAACCGGGTTCGCTTCCCCGCTCCTCCACCTGCAGCTGCTGGGTGACCTTGGGCCAGTCACACTTCTCTGAAGTCTCTCAGCCCCACTCACCACACAGAGTGTTTGTTGTGGGGGAGGAAGGGAAAGGAGCATGTTAGCCGCTTTGAGACTCCTTCGGCAAGTGATAAAGCAAGATATCAAGTCCAAACTCCTCCTCCTCCTCCTCTTTTCTTCTTCTTCTTCTTCTTCTTCTTCTTCTTCTTCTTCTTCTTCTTCTTCTTCTTCTTCTTCTTTGCTCTCCTACTTTCAAGGCTCACTGGGTTCTGGGAGAGGGGTGGATCTGGAATGCTTTCTAAAGACACTGTGTCCATCAGCTGTCACCCCCCCTTCTGTGCTTCCTCTTCCTCCTCATCCTCTCCTGTTATTTCCCAACATTTCTTCTCATCTGGCTTTCAGCTGTGATCTCCCTCAAACCCCTGTTGTAATTCTGAACTGTATTCCTCTTTCCCAGTCAGGCTGGGAAAGCGGTCTCCACTTTTCTGCCTCTGCCCAGTCCTTCTGTGATCTTCAGAAGGGCGGCATACAAAACAAACAAACAAACAAATGTTTACCAGTTTTGTGGCCAGCTTGCATGGCACTGGCCTCACTTAATTACAGTATACTCCAAAGAAAAATTCCACCCCACCATCAAGACTTGTTCATTGGTTCTTTCCATTTAGATACCTACTGGCATTTGTCCATTTGTTCCATCAGAGTCCCGTTTCCCGACTCCGTTGCCAAGATCTCAGAGCAACATACGCAGCTCATGATATATAGCTTTGAGACTTCATCATTCTCCCCATTAAGTAATTATTCCACACAGTTAAGCGCTCAGAAGAGACAGAAGGCACCTGCAGATTGTCAAGAGGAGACAAGCTGAGGCAGAGATGACTTTGTAGGACAAGACGGACACTTTGTGCAATGCGAGAAGGGGAGATGCCAGAGCTTCTCAATGGAAATCAAGGACCCAGCAGGGACACCAACAGCAGCAGGAATGGCCCCTGGTCATGGGGCAGGCTCAGGGACACATCAGTTCTGCCCAGCCCAGAAATGGGCAGCATAGCCACAGAGCTGGCCCAAGAGCAATGGATCCAAACTACAAGAAAGAAGATTCCACCTAAACATTAGGAAGAACTTCCTGACAGTAAGAGCTGTTCGACAGTGGAATTTGCTGCCAAGGAGTGTGGTGGAGTCTCCTTCTTTGGAGGTCTTTAAGCAGAGGCTTGACAACCATATGTCAGGAGTGCTCTGATGGTGTTTCCTGCTTGGCAGGGGGTTAGACTCGATGGCCCTTGTGGTCTCTTCCAACTCTATGAGTCTATGACTCTATGAGAAGACATGTTGTTGCCTGACTTGGAGAAGAAGATGGTGCACCTCCCAGTTCCAAGTGCAGTGGTACCTTGGTTCTCAAATACCTTGATACTCAAACAACTTGGAACCCAAACACTGCAAACCCGGAAGTAAATGTTCCAGTTTGCAAACTTTTTCCAGAAGCTGAACGTGCTCCGTTTTGACTGTTACTCTGAGGTCTGTCTGTTTTTGCTATTTATTTTTGCATTTTTGTGGCTCCTTTTTTGTGTGACTGTGGAACCCAGTTCAGCTACTGATTGATTGATTGATTGTGTGACTGCAGTACATTGTATATTGCTTTCATTTTATGGCTCAGTGGTCTGGTTAGATAGTAAAATTCATGTTAAATTGCTGTTGGGGGGGTTGTTTTTAAAAGTCTGGAACGGATTATTCCGTTTTGCATTACTTTCTATGGGAAAGTGCGCCTTGGTTTTGGAACGAACTTCCGGAATGGATTAAGTTTGAGAAGCAGGATACCATGTACTTGCATTACCTTCTCCCGCAACCCTTCCCTTCTCTACATGGTATTTTTTGCATCATATAGGGTGCATATATGCAAGAATGCAACAAAACAGGCAAGAACCCATTAATATAGGGTACAAGGAGAAGTTATATACACATTCTGAGTCTGGATACAAAGAACACAAGAAGAGCCTGCTGGGTGGATCAGGCCAATGACCTCTTCTCACAATGACCAGATACCCTAAAGGGAAACCCACAAGCAGGATTCGAACACAAGAGCCCTCTCCCCTCCTGCAGTTTCCAGCCACTTGTATTCAGAAGCATGGCTGCCTCTGGCTGTGGAGCAAGAGAAGACATCCTAGCTAGCAGCCCCAACACTAAAGCTAAAGGTAAAGGGACCCCTGACCATTAGGTCCAGTCGTGATCGACTCTGGGGTTGCCAAGGGAGCCGGTGTACAGCTTCCGGGTCATGTGGCCAGCATGACGAAGCCGCTTCTGGCAAACCAGAGCAGCGCACAGAAACACCGTTTACCTTCCCGCTGCAGTGGTCCCTATTTATCTACTTGCACTTTGACGTGCTTTCAAACTGCTGGGTTGGCAGGAGCAGGGACCGAGCAACGGGAACTCACCCCGTCACAGGGATTCGAACTGCTGACCTTCTGATCGGCAAGTCCTAGGCTCAGTGGTTTAACCCACAGCACCACCCACGTCCCTTTCGCCCCAACACTAGCCCACGAATAAAGCCTGGACCTCTCACTTCAACATCCCTTGAGAGGGAATCCTGCCCAAGGATATTTATTTATTATTTATACCCCGCCCATCTGGCTGGGCTTCCCCAGCCACTCTGGGCGGCTTCCAACAAAATATTAAAATACAATAATGCATCAAACATTAAAAGCTTCCCTAAACAGGGCTGACTTCAGATGTCTTCTAAAAGTCTGGTAGTTGTTGTTTTCTTTGACATGTGGTGGGAGGGTGTTCCACAGGGCAGGTGCCACCACTGAGAAGGCCCTCTGTAACCTCACTTCTCGCAATGAGGGAACAGCCAGAAGGCCCTCGGCGCTGGATCTTAGTGTCCGGGCTGAACGATGGAGGTGGAGACGCTCCTTCAGGTATACTGGACCGAGGCCGTTTAGGGCTTTAAAGGTCAGCACCAACACTTTGAATTGTGCTCAGAAACGTACTGGGAGCTAATGTATGTCTTTCAAGACCGGTGTTATGTGGTCTCGGTGGCTGTTCCCAATCTCCAGTCTAGCTGCCGTATTCTGGATTAGTTATAGTTTCTAGGTCACCTTCAAAGGTAGCCCCACATAGAGCGCATTGCAGTAGTCCAAGCGGGAGATAACCAGAGCATGCACCACTCTGGCAAGACAGTCCGCAGGCAGATAGGGTCTCAGCCTGCGTACCAGATGGAGCTGGTAAGCAGCTGCCCTGGACACAGAATTGACCTGTGCCTCCATGGACAGCTGTGAGTCCAAAATGACTCCCAGGCTGTGAACCTCGTCCTTCAAGGACACAGTTACCCCATTCAGGACCAGGATATGAACTCTTCCCTCCCACCCCAGTCCCCAGTCCTCCCTCCATTGGGCTTTCCTTCCCTCTGAACTGGCTTAATAGGTGCTGGATGTTTAGATTTCCCTGGAGTGTTTTGCATTTATTTCCATGTTTTGCTCAGTATTGTTCTTGAAAGGAGTGGGGAGGGAATGTGATTGTCTGGCATTTGCTGAAAACTGAAGGTTGTTTATTATTATTATTATTATTATTACTATTACTATGGCCCTGACTCAGTGTTGGGTGGAATAAATGAAGCCGTATTTTGAGTTGGGCTCACTGTCCTCTTGAACAGCCCTTGCTTTAATAAAGTGGATAAAATCTGCGCCTCCTCTTGACATCCACACATTATTATGCATGCAAACGTGCTGCAGAAGCTTTCTTTTCTCTGTACACTACAGAGAGATAAAAGTTAGTTTTGCGTACATTATAAGTGTCATGCATTGGGTCATCTCTGCATTTATGGATAATAGAGATGGTATCGGAAAGGAGAAGAAACTCACACGGCCTGCAGATCAATATCTCGGCCCGTGAGTCCCAGATCTAACCAAGGCTGAAGCCCTTGAGAGACATCCTTGTTATGGTGGATGAAGGATTATTTGTGCTCCTGGCGGCCTGGGGCACTTAGACGCAATCCTGTTTTCAATTCTGTTTGCAACTGCCAAAGTTCTGAGGTGCTTATATGGCTTTGTGTCCAATCAATGCATGCCCTGTAACTGAAATCCTGCTATTGTTAATAAGTATTATTATTATTATTATTATTATTATTATTATTATTATTTATACCCCGCCCACCCATCTGGCAGCTCCCCAAAGAATATTAAAATACAATAGTCCTTCAGATGTTAAAAGCTTCCCTGAACAGGGCTGCCTTCAGATGTCTTCTAAAAGTCTGGTAGTTGTTTTTTTCCTTTGTTAACTGGTGGGAGGGCATTCCACAGGGCGGGTGCCACTACCGAGAAGGCCCTCTGCCTGATTCCCTGTAACTTGGCTTCTCACAGTGAGGGAACCGCCAGAAGGCCCTCGGAGCTGGACCTCAGTGTCCGGGCAGAACGATGGAGGTGGAGATGCTCCTTCAGGTATACTGGGCCGAGGCTGTTTGCACCCCAATTGCCCCCATTTGATTTTTGTCCCACTGTCTTTGTGCACAAATGCCCCACCAGGTGGCAATGATGCTAAGTAACACTGGAATGATTTGTGGACAGTCCAATTTAAATGCACCTCAAATGCACGGTTATTGCTTCAGAGACATCAGCACCAGCTCGACAATGAGCCAAGGTGATGCAGGAACCTCAAGAGCCGAACGGAATGGGTGAGGGATTTGGATCAGGGTCCTGGCTCCCTTCCCTTTCTGGAGATGCAACCTGCTGCCCCAAATGGAGTCCTCAAACCATCCCATGCCTGATCTCATTGGTTCCCATTGCCTCATGGTAGAAGCGGCTCTGCTTTTTGCATCCTGTTGCCTCCGTTGAAGGAAGGTGGCCTGCTGGCCCGTTCTCCTAGACTGAAAATGAGTCAACCGACTAAGCACATGTGCCGCAGGATACCACTGGCTTTCCTTCCCTCTGCCCTCCATGTGCTTGTATAGGAGACAAGCTATTAGCCAAGTGGCCTCCACGCTGAAGACTGGGGTTGAAGGTGAGGAGGTCACAAGTTGGATAGGCCTGCCTTGTACCTGGGAAGGATGCAGGAACATTGAGGATAGAATCACAGAATTACAGAGTTGGGTGGGATCCCAAGAGTCATCTAGTCCAACTTGTGCAAAGCAAGAATCATCTATGAAGGCACCACCGGCAGATGACCATCCAACCTCTGCTGAAAGATTTCCATTGAAGGAGAGTCCACCACCTTCTCAGTGAGTCTGCCCAACAGCTCTCACTGTCAAAACAAGTTCTTCCTAATGTTTAGGCAGAAGCTCCTTTATGGCCGTCTGAATTCATGGGTTCAGGTCCTCCCCTCTGGACCAGCAGGAAAGAAGTTTGCTCCATCTTGCAGCTCCTCAGGTATCTGAAGATGACTCTCATATGACGTCACCGTCTTCTCTCCTCCAGGCTAAACATTGCCAGCTCCCTCAACCATTCCTAAAACAGGGTAAAAACAGGCTCAGAGGGTGTGTTCCTGAGTAGCCTTGCAGTGATGGGATTTCTGTCTCCTCTTAATCACGGCCTGCCAAGGATCGTGAGCCATTGGGTGACGGTCCCTTCCTTCCTCAAGCAGTTGCACACCGACACCAACGCAGAAGGACTTATTGCCTGGGAGGGGGGAGTCTGAATTATGGGCCTGCATCTCGGTTTTCACAACGTGCTGATATTAGCTAAACAGATGCGGCCTTTATTCATTGCAATCTCTTCATTCTGACATATAATCGCTTCCCGTTCCTGAGGGAGCCCCATTTTAATTTTGCAGTAATTTAATGACAATATTACATTGGAAAATTAGAGTTCACTTTTTCACCGTGTGCATTCCTTCATCTCGCAGGCGGGAAAGTGAGCCCTCTCATAAGCATCCCGTTTAATAGACTCGTCTCTGTAAATATTACAGTTTTCGTAACAGCTTATTGGCGTTATTCTTGCAGGGAAATCGCTCAGAGAAACAGAGGCTCATTTCGCAGAACCCGTTTCTGCTGTAACTCTTGCCCCAGCAATTGACCAAACTCCGTGGACCAAAGTATGTGCAAACAGAGTTCAGGGTCTTCTGGACCACTCCTGGCCTGCAGAGGTTCTTCTGAACTTCTGCACAGAACCAATAGATCTCCTCGCTTTTTTCTTTCCGTTAGTCTGTGCTTTCATGACAGAGGGAAGGAGGGAAGGAAGAGCGAGTTAGGAGAATTACAGAATTGTGGGGTTGGGTGGTACTCAAAGTACCGTTCACCCCAACCTCCTGTAGAGAGACAGAGGAAGCAATGGGGACCTTGCCTTGACAGTCAAAAATTCAGGCTGTTTGGTTATTACTATACAGCATAAGAAGAGCCTGCAGGATCAGGCCAATGGGCTGGCCAGTCCGACCTCCTGTTCTCACAGTGGTCCAGCAGATGCTCCGATGGGAAACCTGCAAGCAGGATTTGAGCACAAGAGAACGCTCCCCTCCTTGGCGTTCCAGCAACTGATATTCAAAGGGATTCCTGTCTCCAGCCGTGGAGGCAGAGCAAAGCCATCCTGGCCCCATCAGTCAGTGGCCTTTTCCTCCTGCATGAATCTGCCTTCTCCTCTTTGAAAGCCATCTAAGTTAATGGCCATCACTGCCTCCGGTGGGAGGGAGTTCCAGAGTTCAACTATGCACTGCATGAAGGAACTTTCTTTCATCTCCGTAGCTGAGGCAGCAATGCTCCTGGACGCCGATTGCTGGAAACAGCAATCTGCTTGACCACTGTGAGAACAGGAGGCCGGACTGGTCAGGCCATTGGTCTGATCCCACAGGTTCTCCTTATGGTCTGGTGTTCTTTCTGTTTTGACTCTCTTCCTAAGCCACTTCCGCCCTGCAGAGGAGGTGGGGTTGCGGGCTTCACGCTCCCACGCTCCCACCACACACACAGTGCAATTCCCCCATGCAATTGGGGGAATCCCCGGCCACGTCACCCCCAATTGGCTGGCTCTGGGGGCATGGCCTGCCCTATTTAATGGAGGCGCGGCCGGGGATCTCCCTCTTTTCCCGCCTCCCAGTTGTTCCTGCTTTTCCCACCCTCCTGCCCTTTAAGGTTTTTGTTCCTTGACCTTGCTTGACCTTGGATGGTCACCGTTGAGGGGCCTGGTAGGAATTTTTTCCACTTGGCAAATTGGCATCAGCTACTTGGTTTTCACCTACCTTGTAGCAAATCGTCACAACTTTCTCGGTATTGGCGGTTAGGCTTTGGTATTGCTCTGTAGATGGAAGAGGAGAGGAAGTGCCATCCCCTGCCCTGCATATTGAAGGGTAGTCCGGTAAAGGATTCCGGGGGGGGGCGTGGCCCTGTCCGAAGCCTGGGAGGTGAGGGCCTAAGGCACACCTCCTAGCGGTGACCCCGGGGGAGTTCCTAGTTGATGTGCATCAGCAGGACTCCCCCTACTGGTGGTTAACCCTTCCCAGACTTCAAACAGACGGGCTGAAGCCAGATAGTCGATAGGACCAATGCCTAAGCCAATACCGCTCATCACCTGTAACCAATAAAGTTGTGGCCTTATTTAGTCCATTAACCTTAATAATTCTGTCATGTGTCGTTATTTCCACTGGGGGGGCGGGAACTCGCCATGCAAAACACAGTTGCCGTCTGTTCTGTATTAGGCACTTCAGGGGGAGGATCTTGAAACTTCTGCAACTGCCACATCATGTTGGTTCCACTTCTCAAGAGGAGTCCCTTTTCCAGGGTGGAGCCACCTGTGCTTTGGAACTCCCTGCCTACTAACATGAAGCAGGCAGCCTTCCAGCACTGTCTTAGATGCCTGCTAAACATATCCAGACCCACAATTTAGTTATGTGTACAGTGGTACCTCGCAAGACGAATGCCTCGTAAGACGAAAAACTCGCTAGACGAAAGAGTTTTTCATTTTTTGAGGTGCTTCGCAAGACAAATTTCCCTATGGGCTTGCTTCGCAAGACGAAAATGTCTTGCAAGTTTGTTTCCTTTTTCGTAAAACCGTTAATACCCAGGGTGCATTGCTTGAAGAGGTGCAGTTGCGACTTGACTTCGAGGAGCAACTCATAGAACGCAGTGTACATAGTAGCCTTTTTTGAGGTTTTTGAAGACTTTGGTGATTTTGAAGCTTTTCCAAAACTTCTTTTGCAGCCATTTGGTAAGTTAAACTTTTAAAACTTTTGGGGGGGGGTTGGATTTTGGGTTGGGGTGTTTGGAATTCAAGGACTTGGTTTGGGGAGGGGTTTCCAAGAATCTGGAAGCTTGTGTGTGTTTTTTCTGCATTTTTATGATTTTTTGTGACCATTGGGCCACTCTGCTGTTTTTTTAAAAAAAATTCTGGGTTTGAATTTCTGTGTGGTGGGTGGCTGGGGGAACAGTTGGGGAGGGGTTTGGAACAGTTGGGGAGGGGCTGGGGGAACAGTTGGGGAAGGGTTTGCAAGAGTTGGGGAGGGGCTGGGGGAACAGTTGGGGAGGGGTTTGGAACAGTTGGGGAGGGGTTTGCAATTTCTGTGTGGTGGGTGGCTGGGGGAATAGTTGAGGTTTTTGAAGACTTTGGTGATTTTTGAAGCTTTTCCAAAACTTCTTTTGCAGCCATTTGGTAAGTTAAACTTTTAAAACTTTTTTGGGGGTTTTTGGATTTTGGGTTGGGTGTTTGGAATTCAAGGACTTGGTTCTGGGTTTGAATTTCTGTGTGGTGGGTGGCTGGGTGCTTTTGAATTTTTTTGGGGGGGGGTTGCGAAGGTAGGAGCTGTGCTGCCATGGGACCCAAGAAGACTGCTGCTGCAGAGGCCGGCGAGAGGAAGAAGGAAAAGGTTACGCTGGAAATGAAGAAGGAGATCATCCGGAAGCACAACGGTGGAATGCGTGTGACAGATCTCGCCAGGGAGTACGGGAGGAATCCATTGACCATCGGGACCATCCTAAGATGAGGGAGAAGATCCTTGCGACTGATGCAGCCAAGAGAGTCACCAGGATCGTGAAGAACCACCCAGCTGTTCTGGAGGAGGTGGAGAAGTTGCTGCTCATCTGGTTAGAAGAGAAGCAGCGTGCAGGGGACACAGTGACTGAGGCCGTCATTTGTGAGAAGACAAAGGCCTTGCACGCAGACCTCGTCCGGGAACAGCCAGGAACCTCAGGCGAGCCAGAAGTCTTCAAGGCAAGCAGAGGTTGGTTTGACCAGTTCAAGGCAAGATCTGGAATCCACAGCGTGGTCAGGCATGGAGAGGCTGCCAGTTCTGATGTTCCTGCAGCTGAAGACTTTGCAGCGGAGGACTTCCGGGTTGGCGCCAGTGTTTAATGGCGGATTCCCTCCGAGCTCCGGAGGGAATCGGCTCCGTAGCGTCTGGGTCTGGCCGCTGCGGCGAAGCGGAGACCCTTAAAATCACAGGCGCGGATGCCTGTGAACATAGAGACTCGGCGGGCACCATTTGCGCCCCCCCAATCCGTGACGGAGCCTTTTTAAAGGCTTCGGAACGGAGGCAGGGTGAGGCGTGGTGCTGAGAGTACTCCCTCGCCTACGGAGTGAAGCCGCAAGCCATTGACAGAGAGCGCCAACTTCTTCCAAGACCGACTGGACTCTAAAATATAAACCCGTGAGTAATACGGAGATTGGAACTTTTAAAAATTTAATTTTGGATTTGGAACGAGCGGGAAGGAGCTAAAAAGGAAGTCACCCCCCCCTTTTTGTAAACAATTTAAAGCAAAGGACTGGGCAGCTAAGGTCGAGAGAATCTGCTTTTTGATTGAAAAGATCTTGATTTCACGGTTTTGACACTATAAGAAGACTTACTGGAGGATAAAAAGAATTTGGGGACTGAAATTTCACCCCCCCCCCGAGACCCGGGAACGTCCTATGAGAAAGCCTGTTGTATGGAAGATTTTGACAGCTGTCAAGTGAGCTGTTAGTCAGCTAGTTGTCAGCTGGAAAAAGAGAACATTGTTTCTGCTGTTTCTGCTGGTTTATTTGGTACAATTTTGTTGAAAACAAGGAGGGCTGAAACAAAATAACTGGACTTTTGGTTTTGAGCTGAAAGGAACATTAAGGAACTAAAATCCCCCTAGAGGGGTAATAGGGACACTACAGTACAAAAATGACTGGAGTATGTAAATTCCAAGCAGAACTGGACAGAGCACTCGTTCTCTTGGGAAACTTGAAAGATGAATACAATGCTTTGTCTACAAAGGTATCACTACTATACTGGACAGTAAACAACAGTTCTGAGCCTGAAAAGGACTTGAAACAGGAAGCCTATTCAACTGAACAAATAAATGAAACTGAAAGTGTAGAAACGATGGAGCAATGTGTTGTTTTTGAAGAAAATGAAGGAGGAGCAGGAGATTTGCAGGAGTTAAAGGAGAGTTACAATATGAGGCCTGACATGATGATAAAAAAGAACAATAAAAATTGGATGTGGAAAGCCTGGTCTGAATGGGAGTCTGGAAAATGGAGAGATTTCCTCTGGAGGAGATCTGAAGACCTGAGGATTACAAATTTGTTGAAGCTGAAGGCTGGAGCTTTGGGGACATTTGGATCTGTAAGAAATTTGAAACAGGAGTTGGAGCTCCCCATAGGCTTTGCTTTTAAGTATGGAGGACTGGCTGGAGGCAGTGTGGATTCTGTTGGGCCAGGGCCCCTCCGAGACTTGGGGCTCAACATCAAGGACCATCAAAGAGACCGGCAGAGAGGAACTGAGAGAGATATAAGGGCCTCAGACGTGAGATCTCCAGGCTAAATAAATAACATAAAGACTGACGGATACTGGTTAGGGACTGGAACCGGGAAAAGGGTGGGTGGAGGTTGGGAATCCAAAGGGTACATAAGGATAATTCACTTTTTATATTTAGTTAGTGGTAAGGAAATTGGGTAAATCGTGGAAGGGAAACTTCGGCCGACTTTAGGAAAAAGGTTTAAGAATAATTAATGAGGTATAAGTATTGATGTGTGTTTTTAATAAGGTAAAATTGATTTCTTCTATTTTAAATTAATTGAAAATAAGACTGTTAAAAATAAATTGAGGAAATGGAAAAAAGGAAGCAAAGTAAAACAATAGTATGTTAGAACAAATGTATAAGTTAAGGTAAAGAAATAAGTTAAGGACTTGCTGAACTGACAATTTAAATCGGAATACAAGAAGGGGAGGTGTGAGGAGGTCTGAGAAATAAAGTTAAGAATAATAAGTATTAGAAACTTTATGTGTTTTTTATATTTTCTTTTGTTGTCTAGTTTTGTTATGGATTTTTGTGTGTTTTTTTCCTGTGTTTTGTTTATCTTTTGTTCTTGTTTGTTGTGTGTTTCTTGAAAATGCTAATAAATATTTAATAAATAAATAAAAAGACTTTGCAGCGGAGTTCCTGGAGGTTGTGAAGACGGAGGGCTACGTTCCACAGCAGGTCTTCAACTGCGACGAGACTGGGCTGTTTTGGAAGAGGATGCCCAAAAGGACTTTCATCATACAGGAGGAGGCCAAGTTGCCTGGCCACAAGCCCATGAAGGACCGTCTGACCCTGCTCTTCTGTGCCAACGCAAGTGGCAACCTGAAGATCAAGCCCCTGCTGGTGTACCACTCGGAGAACCCACGGGCCTTCAAGAAACACAAGGTCGACAAGGAGCAGCTGAGTGTCATGTGGCGATCCAACAGTAAGGCTTGGGTCACACGTGTGCTGTTTGTGGACTGGGTCAATCTTGCTTTTGGCCCTGCTGTCAAACAGTACCTGCTGGACAACGACCTGCCGCTGAAGGCTTTGCTTCTGATGGACAATGCTCCTGCTCATCCTAAAGGCCTTGAGGAGGACTTGTTGGAGGAGTTCAGCTTCATCAGAATCATGTTCCTGCCGCCTAACACCACGCCACTGCTCCAGCCGATGGAGTAGCAGGTCATTGCCAATTTCAAAAAACTCTACACCAAGGAGCTTTTCAGGCGATGCTTTGAGGTGACTGATTGCACCACCATCACCCTGCGGGAATTCTGGAAGGACCACTTCGACATCGTCACCTGCTTGAAGATGATCACCACGGCCTGGAACGGGATCAGCCAGAGAAATTTGAATTGCGCTTGGCGCAGCCTGTGGCCGGACTGTGTGGCACCAAGTGACTCTGATGCACCAGAGTCAACAGTGGTGCAGGACATTGTTTCCTTGGGGAGGACCATGGGCCTGGAGGTCACAGAGGAGGATGTCAGCGAGCTGGTGGAGGAGCACGACCACGAGCTGACCACCCAGGAGCTGGTCGAACTGCAGGCAGAGGCTGCGCAGGAGCAGGCCTCGCTGGAAGAGGAGGAAGCAACTGAGGAACGTCTGTCCTCCAAAGAACTGAGGGACATTTGCCTGAAGTGAAAGGATGTGCAGGCTTTTGCACAGCGGCACCACCCTGACAAGGACCTGGCACATGACCTTGTGGACACTTTTGATACGAGGGTCATGTCGCCTTTCAGGGAGGTGCTGAAAAGGCGGATGAAGCAGCAGACCATGGACAGGTTCTTCAGCAAGAAGCAAAGAGTGGAAGAGGAACCTTCTTCGAGTTGTCCCCCAGAGTCTTAGAAAATGTACTGTACACTTCGTTGATTTTTAAATGTTTTTCTGTCATGTTTAGAAACTTAATTTATTGTTCCTTCAATTTTTGAAATGCTCTTTACAGTATGTGTGACTTCAAAGAGCACTTAATAAACTCTTGTTGTACCAAATTTGGCTTTGTCTGGACTTTTTTTGACCGTAGGAACACATTAATTGATTTTCAATGCATTCCTATGGGATTTCGTGCTTCGCAAGACGAAAAATTCGCTAGACGAAAAAACTCGCAGAACGAATTAATTTCGTCTTGCGAGGCACCACTGTACCTGATATTTAAGGGGACGCGTGTGGCGCTGTGGGTTAAACCACAGAGCCTAGGACTTGCCGATCAGAAGGTCGGCAGTTTGAATCCCCGCAACGGCGTATCCGTGCGCTGCTCTGGTTTGCCAGAAGCGGCTTAGTCCTGCTGGCCACATGACCCGGAAGCTGTACGCTGGCTCCCTCGGCCAATAAAGTGAGATGAGCGCCGCAACCCCAGAGACAGCCACAACTGGACCTAATGGTCAGGGGTCCCTTTACCTTTACCTGATATTTAAAATGTGCTGGTTTCTTCTGTTTTATGGGCAGTGATTTTCAGGGCCAGCCCATCCATGAGACAGGCTGAGGAAGCTGCCTTGGTCAGTGGAAGCCCAAGAGGCGATGCCCCCACAAGTGCCTTGCCTGCCCCACTGACTACCCTGCCAGCGGAATGCATGAGATTGTGGGAGCCAGGAAGTCATGGCAAATAGCGCCACCTGGTGCCTCGCTGACCTCAGTGACCTGCATGTCCGTGCCTTGCAGTGTATAAAGTGCATTACCATATAAGGCGATGGGTGGGTAAAAGCCATGACCGGATGTAGGTAACGTGAGACATTGGCAAACGGCCATGCGACAGGAGAGAACAAAGGATAATAAAAGTGACCGGAGAGTGAGAAGAAGTTGGAATGAGCTGCCCTCCGTCCATGAAAATATTGCTGGCTCTCTGTGTCTTTATTTTATGCTAAACAAGCGCCATTTGTGACGGCTGGCTCCGACAAGTGGTGTCCCGTGTGAGGCTGAATAAAAGAATATGGCTGAGGCTTTTAAAAGAGAACCGTGAGAGGCAACTTAAAGAAAACAGTCTGAGGCAGACTAAGAGGATTTTAAAAGAAACTGTGAGAGGTTTTTCGATCCAAGCAGTGGATATCATCGGCTCACTACGTCCGGCAAGGATTGCAAGCGCTTTACATCTTTAAAAAAAGATCCCGGTGAGTTCGATTCCTTTTTTAATCTTATTTTAGAGACATGGGCCGCTCTTTGACTACTCCCCAACAGAAATTTTTAAAAGATTTAAAATTTCTCCTCTCCTCCAACAAATTGGAAGTTCCAGAGGGTGATTTGATACAGCTCATTCTGTGTATTGATGAACATTGCCCTTGGTTTCCTGCAGATGGGACGTGGGAATTAAAACATTGGGATAATAATAATAATAATAATAATAATAATAATAATAATAATAATAAATTTTATTTATATCCCGCCCTCCCCAGCCGAAGCCGGGCTCAGGGCGGCTAACAACAATCAAATAATCAAACAATCAAATAAACCAACATTCTAAAAATATTTCATTATAAAAATTAATTAAAATCAAGTTAATGGCAACCATTAAGCAAAACTCTGTGCAGGTTGCCAGAGGAGGGAGTCAGGCTGCGCCCTGACCAAAGGCCTGGTGGAACAACTCTGTCTTGCAGGCCCTGCGGAAAGATGTCAAGTCCCGCAGGGCCCTAGTCTCTTCTGACAGAGCGTTCCACCAGATTGGAGCCGCAGCCGAGAAGGCCCTGGCTCTAGTTGAGGCCAGCCTAACCTCTCTGAGGCCTGGGACCTTCAGGATGTTTTTATTTGCAGACCGTAGGTTTCTTTGTGGGGCATACCAGGAGAGGCGGTCCCGTAGGTACGAGGGTCCTTGGCCATATAGGGCTTTAAAGGTTAAAACCAGCACCTTAAACCTGATCCTGTACTCCACCGGGAGCCAGTGCAGCTGATATAGCACCGGATGAATGTGGTCTCGCAGCGAAGATCCCATAAGGAGTCTCGCCGCGGCATTCTGCACCCGCTGGAGTTTCTGGGTCAGTCTCAAGGGCAGCCCCACGTAGAGCGAGTTACAATAATCCAGTCTGGAGGTGACCGTCGCATGGATCACAGTGGCTAGGTCAGGGCGAGAGAGATAAGGGGCCAACTGCTTAGCTTGGCGGAGATGAAAAAATGCCGCCTTTGTTATAGCTGTAATCTGCGCCTCCATAGAGAGGGAGGTATCGAAGATTACACCCAAACTCTTAACGGACGGTGCTGGCACTAACTGCACCCCCGCAAGAGATGGGAGTTGCCCCCTCAATCCCATATCGTCCCGTCCCAGCCAGAGGACCTCTGTCTTCGAAGGATTTAACTTCAACCGGCTCCCACGTAACCATCCAGCCACAGCCTCCAGGCATCTGGTCAGTGTGTCTGGGGCCAAGTCAGGATGGCCATCCATCAACAGATAGAGTTGGGTGTCATCGGCATACTGATGGCAACCCAGCCCAAAACTCCGAACAAGCTGGGCGAGGGGGCGCATAAAGATGTTAAAAAGCATCGGGGAGAGAATCGCACCCTGAGGCACTCCACACACCAAGGAGTGGCGCGATGACAATTCCCCCCCAAGCGCCACCCTCTGTCCCCGACCAGAGAGAAACGAGCGCAGCCATTGGAGGACTGTGCCCTGGATCCCCACGTCGGCAAGGCGGTGGTCTAGGAGTTCGTGATCGACCATGTCGAAGGCTGCTGACAGGTCTAGAAGAATCAGCAGCCCTGACCCGCCTCGATCCAGCTGCCTGCGGAGATCATCTGTTAGGGCGGCCAGAGCCGTCTCGGTCCCATGACCAGCGCGGAAGCTGGACTGGAATGGATCGAGAGCCAATGTTTCATCCAGAAACCTACCAAGCTGTTCAGCAACCGCTCTCTCAATCACCTTACCCAGGAATGGGAGATTCGAAACCGGGCGGTAATTGGACAGATCTAAGGGATCTAATGATGTTTTCTTTAAGAGCGGACGCACCACAGCCTCCTTCAGTTCCCCTGGGAATATCCCGGTGCCAAGGGACAAATTGATGATATCCCCCAGGGGGGGCCGCACCTCATCTGGACACGCTCTAATCAGCCATGACGGGCACGGGTCAAGAGGACAGGTGGTGGGCTTTCCAGCTTGGAGGAGTCTGTCCACATCGGCTGGAGATATCCCGTCAAAGTGGTCCAATACTGGACCCGAGGACAGTCGAGGGGCCTCCAGTTCATTTATTGTGTCCAAATTGGCAGGAAGGTCATGGCGGAGCAACAGGACCTTCTCCGCAAAAAAGCTCGCAAATGCCTCACAGCTGTGTGTCAGATTGTTATTTAAATTTGGCTGTCCTTCAAGGGACGTTAAAGACCTAATTATACTAAATAATTGCACCGGGCGAGAGCTAGCGGATGCAATGGAGGCCGAGAAGTAAGACTTCTTAGCGGCCTTCACTGCCATCTCATAGGTTTTCATAAAAACCCTATAAGATGTTCTTGAGGCTCCGTCACGAGCACCCCGCCATACTCGCTCTAGCCGTCTGAGATCCCGCTTCATTTTCCGAAGCTCCTCGGTAAACCAGGGAGCCCGGTTTCTGTGGGGTCGCAGAGGGCGCTTAGGTGCGATCTCATCGATGGCTGCCAGGAGCTGGGTATTCCAGCCCTCAACAAGCTCAGTCAATGAGTCGCCAGGGGGAGCAAGGTCCCGCAAGGCCTGACGGAATCTATCAGGGTCCATCAGCCTCTGCGGGCGAGCCCAAATCGGCTCGCCACCTAAGCAGGGTGGGGGTGGAAAGTCAATCCTGGCTTTCAGAGCGTAGTGATCAGACCATGGCACTTTCATCAAAGGAGACATGATCACATCTATACCGGCGCCAAAGATCAAATCCAGCGTGTGGCCTGCTTGATGTGTGGGGCCCGAAACAAACTGGGAGAGCCCTAGTGTTGCCATGGAAGACACCAGGTCCAGAGCCTGTGAGGAGGGAGTGGCATCAGCATGGATGTTGAAGTCCCCCAATACCAATAGGTTAGGGAACTCCAAGGCCCAGCCAGCCACCGCCTCCAGCAGGCCTGACAGGGTGGCTGCTGGTGCGCTAGGTGGCCGGTACACCAGCCAGACAGCCAAGCTCACCTCAGAGCCCCACACTAGGCCAACACATTCAATGCCGGGGATCAGTGGCAATGGTAGAGCCCTGAAAGAACAATCTTCCCGGATTAATAATGCCACCCCTCCCCCCCGGCCCACAGTCCGTGACTGGTGGAGGACGGAGAAACCCGGGGGCGCCATCTCTCGTAAGGTAACTGTTGCCCCTTCGCGCACCCAGGTCTCCGTCACACAAGCCAGATCGACCCCCTGCGAGGTAAAGAAATCTCGCAGGGTGGCGGTTTTGTTGCCTATAGACCTGGCATTGCACAACACCAGTGACGGAGGTGAGTAATCCTTGCTCACCCTACCCTCGTCCCTCGGGATGGGGCGCAGATTGGAAGGGGTACGAGCATATCTGTATCTCGATCCCTTTCGCCTATAACATCTGCCCCCACCGCCATAAGATCGGAACACATTTTCATGGGCACCCCAGCATAGGTGTTCGGATTTTAAATGCATGGTGCAAGGTTCGTTATGCCATGGGCTCTTTATCACCAAAAAATATCTCCATGGCTTCATTGCCAACACAACCTTCAGCTTCTTTAATTCAGCCTGCTGTCCTGCCATGTGTTCCAGCACTTGCTTTGCCAGCAGCCCCAGACCCCAAACCTCCGGACTACAGTTCCTCACCAGAGAACCTAATCCTGCAAAAATACCGTGGTCTGGCTGGAAATGACCCTACTCTTTCAGCGGCAGACCCAGCTACCCCTTTTCAATGTGCAGTCCTTGCCTGTTCCTTAATTCAGGATACTATGGCATTCCCTGTTATTGTGCCCCCTGCTGGTGCTCCAGCAGGAACTCAAGCCCAGCACCAACCTTTTGACTTTAAAATCTTGAAAGAGCTGCAATTGTCAGTAAGGACAAATGGACTGCAAGCTCCATTTACACAGGCTCTTTTGGAAACCACATTAGCCCAGCTTTTGGTTCCAGATGACATCAAGCTTTTGGCACGTACAGTGTTACCCCCGTCAGCTGGTGTATTGTTTGCCCACGAATGGGAAACTGCCTGCCGTGTTTATGCCCCGGCTTTGTTGCAACAAATCAGAGGGAATAATCCAAATATTACCCTCGCAGACGTCCTAGACGCCATGATGGGGCGTGGTCCCTTCGCTCAGGCCTCAGTACAAGCCACACTGCTGCAAATCTTATTGAGGGACACTGCTCTTGCTGCTAAACAAGCAATGAGAAAAATTCCAGAACCCACCATTGTTCAGTCTAGATGGGGGTCGATCAGGCAAGAGGCAAGAGAATCATATTCCTCCATGGACAGGCTGCTTACAGCAGTGAGTCGCCAAATTGAAAATCCTGAAGCCAAACAAATAATTATCAAACAATTGGCCTTTGAAAATGCCAATGAGGATTGTAAGGTTGCGTTAAGACCAATAATACACAATCCTGCCACAGACACAGCAGCCATGCTTCGCATTTGTCAGTCTGTTGGTACAGCCACCCACAAGGCTCATCTGCTGGCAGCAGCGCTAAATAAAAACCAGCCTGTAGCCACCGATAAAACTTGTTTCCAGTGTGGCAAACCAGGACACTTTAAGGCGCAATGTAGATCCACGCAACAGCCTAGGCGTCCTTCTACCAAATGTCCAATCTGCAAAAAAGGCTTTCATTGGGCCAATCAATGCAGATCGCTTCCTCAAAACCAACAGCAGGGTCAGCACACTGCCCGAAATCAGCAAGGACAACAGCAGGGAAACTGGCAGCAGGGCCCACCCCGGGCCCAGACAAATCAATAGGGGACCCCCCGGAGTCCAGGGAAACAGCACCACAACTTCGCCTGACTCAGGACGTGGAATTCCATTTGCCTTTCTGCCCTTTAAAGACTCATGTTCTCACTGAAGCAGGGTTAGACAATCATGCCACTTGTCTGGTATTGCCTTTATTATCTGCACAAGCAGCAGGAATTCATGCGGTACCAATGTTAACACACGGACCATATGTGAATTTCCCTGAGATCACGCTATATACGGATCATCCATGCAGAATACAGTCAAATACTTCAGTGGCGAAGATTATCATTTCCCCCCCATCCGAACAACTACCCCTCATTGCAGCAGCCATGAACATTACAGCCTCACGCCCTTCCGTGTCTTTGACAGTGGGAGGTCGGCGCATTGTGGGAGTAGTGGACACAGGAGCGGATGTAACAGTTATAGCAAAATCTGCTTGGCCATCCAGTTGGCCCACCTGTCCAGCCACACAAGTTATTGGTGTGGGAGGTGAATCACAGGCACGGCGCAGTCTCCACCCAATACTCATCCAAAGCGATAGCGGGGTTCAGATCACCCTCTATCCATTAATAATGGACATTCCAGTCTCCTTATGGGGGCGCGATATTTTGGCTATTGCAGACACCAAATTGGAGTCAAATTTATTCTAAGGGCCGCCCCTGCACTTCCACGCACCACACTGCCGTTACGATGGATCACCACTACCCCAGTATGGGTAGAACAATGGCCTCTACCAAAAGAAAAATTAGCAGCGGCGGCCCAGCTTATTTCTGAACAATTGACCCTTGGCCACATTGAACCGTCCTCATCTCCCTGGAACTCCCCAATTTTCGTTATTAAGAAAAAATCAGGCAGATGGCGTCTTTTACAGGATATGATGCGGCAAAACAGGACCTTCTGCTCCTGGTTATTTCACTGTTCAGTGACGCCCTTTAGAGCAGGGGAGAAGGGGCTGAATCTGACTGATGGGCCAATTGCTTTCCTCTCCTGTAATAGTAAAAGTTCCTCTCATGTTAAGGACTTGGCAATAGGAGGACTTGCCCCGAGTCACATAACCTTGGTAGTTGTCCAGGCCAGTTCTTGCAGAGAGTTTTGGAAGCTCCTCCGATTCAAGCTCCTTTTACAAAGCTACCCTTCATTCTTGGTTCTTGTTGCTGGACCCAGAAACACGATATGGTGTCAGAAGCGGAGAATGTTGCATTAAGGGACTGCAGGGCTGCAGGTGGAAGATAAGAAGTCATGGGAGCCGCGCCCAAAGAAAGCAACGTCGGGGCTGTGAAGTCTTTGCAAAAAATTGAAATAAATGCTGCAGCTCCCATCAAGCATGCAATTCTTGGGGGATATTGCAGAGAACTGGAGGAGGTTTGGACAAAGGTTTGAGCTGTAGCTGGCAGCAACAGAGGCAGATCAAATCCTCCATTTTATTTCATGCTGTGGGGAAGGAGACATTTATAATCACTTGGGGCTGGATGAAAAGGAGAATACAAGACTGCCAAGTTTGACTGATTTTCATTTGACTGAGTTTACTTATATGCCACTTTTTCACCATGACTTGTGCGCATAGCGGCTTGCAACAAACATTCAAAACATCAAAAAGCAAAGCACTGGATATAAAAAAAATATACAAAATACAGAGCATGCCAGCAAATTAGAAAACGACAAAAATCAGCAACTTGGCAAACACAGAATAAACTAAATACTGCACACAAGAAACCAACCTAGAATTAAGTATATAAATACAAATCGAAATGAGAGTTAACTGACAAAAGGTGAGGCCGCCCACCTGTCAATCACCTGGCATGACATCCAGTCACTCATTTTCAAGCAGCGCTTCACACAGAGAGCTGCCACCCACTGCAATCAGCCAGCCAGCTGGCAGGGCTTGCAAAGTATGGAGCACACAAGCCCTGTTACCTGAGAAGCCATAGAGGGGTTTGGGTTTTTGTACTGAGTGGTTTATACATTTGATCAAACAAACAGCAAAATCCCATACATGTAACTTTGACTGACTTCAATGGGACCCAGTCTCCGTCATGGGAGTATAAGGCTGCAGCCTGAACTGAACTCTTGGGCTGGCTGCAGCAGCAGCCTTATTGCAGAAGCACCCCCACTCCCACCCCCCCCCAAGAAAATCACGTTTTTGTCACCTGAGCAACCAAAAGGCAGCCTGCTCTCCTTTTAGCAGGCTGCCATCTGCTGGGGAGAGTTTGAGAAGCACCAGCCGGCAGCAGGGGGGCGAGCGCTGCCCTTATGCAATAGGCAGCTTCAAAGCAGAACAGGAGAAGGTCCTGTTGGATCGGGCCAATGATGCACCCAGTCCAGCCAACCAGACACTCCAGTGGGAAACCCACAAGCAGGATCCAAGCACAAGAGCAACTGGGATTCAGAAGCATCGCTGCCTCTAACCGTGGTGGGAGAGCATCGTCACCGTGGCTGGGAGCTGTCGAAAGCCCTCTCTCTCCTCCATGGTTTTTCTTAGATTGTAATTCTGCAGGCAGGAGCTGTCTTGGTCTGATTGTATAATGTGAGCCACTCCAAGAGGCTTTTGGGCTGAAGATCAGGATGCAAAAAAGCAAACAAATAAATAACCTAACCCTCTTTTAAAGTCTTCTAGGTTGGTGGTCACCAGTGCCTTTTGTGGGAGGGAGTTCCACAGTCTGTGCTGCATGAAGAACATACCCTCCAACATTTTTCTGATGAAAAGAGAGACATTCCCTCCAACATTTCTCCCATGAAAACAGGGACATCCTATTCCATACTCTCCAACATTTCTCAGATGAAAGGACAGGTGTTCCCTCCAACAGTTCTCTGATGAAAATGGGACATCCTATTCTTCCTTTTATCTGTCCTAAATCTTCCAACATTCAGCTTTCTTGGGTGTCTATGAGTTCTAGGAGGTCTGCATTTGTAACAGAACGAATGGAGAATTGATCCAGACGGGACCCATCCAGTTCACTGCTCATTTGTTCTGGATCAAATGCATTGAACACTTGCATGGCGACAAATGAGTTAGGTCTTCATTCATGGTTTACTTTCATTCACTGATGATGATGACAACAGAACTGATTTATTTTCTCAGAATGTCCCCGCCTGCTGCAGAGTGGGACATTCTGGTGGGGAACAGCAGCCACCAGCAAGTTTCCATTCAGTGGTGGTGGCCTCCATTTTTCTTCGTAGCTCCTTGGAATGACATCAAGGCATTTTGGGAACAGCCATGGAGCTTAGTTCTGCTGCTAGGCATTGGCTAGGAGAAGTGAATGTAACAAAACAAATGTGTAGTTGAAAAAATGAATGGCTTTCCCTCCCGAATGAATCATTACTGAGCAGATGAATGAAGCAACACAATCTAGCAGGAGAAGGCACTATATAGAAGAAGATGGATTTCTAAGTTCTCTCTAGCTTTTGGCTATTCATCAGTCTTGGGTTCCTTCATTACTTTGTTAGAGCACCAGGCTGGGCCCTGGCTGGGCCCCTGGCTCCTTTGTCACCATTTCCGATAAGGTTCTGGATCTGAAAAATGGGAATTAAATATAACACTCCTTACAGACTTCATGCAGTAATATGTCAGTGAATTGTAAAGGAGACTAATAAAGGGATATTTGGATGAGCCTTGCCTGAAAACACATCAGAGGCTAGACTGCAGGAATGGGACAGAGGGGTCCACGCTAAAAGTACCATCTGTTCTGCCTTGGTCAGAACCCACCTGAAGTCCTGTGTCCAATTGTGGGCATCACAATTTAAGAAGGATGTTGAGAAGCTGTTGAGAAGATGACCAGGATAATCAAGGTTCTGGAAACCAAGCCTTATGAGGAATGGTTGAAGGAGCTGGGTATGTTTAGCCTGGATAAGGGGAGACTAAGAGGAGATATGAGAGCCACCTTCAAATATCTCAAGGGCTGTCACATGGAAGAGGGAGCAAGCTTGTTTTCTCCTGCTCTGGAGGGTAGGACCTGAACCAATGGTTTAAAATGATATGAAAGAGATACTGACTAAACATCAGGAAGCATTTTCTGACAGGAGGAGCAGTTTGACAGTGGAACAGACTCCCTTGGGAGGTGATGGACTCTCCTTCCTTGGAGGTTTTTAAGCAGAGGCTGGAAGGCCACCTGGCAGGGATTCCTTAGCTATATTTCCTGTATTTATGATGTGATTTGGGTCAGTGGGTTGTCCAATGTCTCTAATCTTCCCCTCTTTTATCAACTCCATTCTGTAACCTGTTCCACACCCCAGTTATCACTGGAACTCCACAGAATTGAAAAGCAAAAGGTGATCTTATTTGGGGACTCACTGAAACTGGGGTCCAGGGGTTTCACTTTACACGCATTTTGTACACAGATGCCTTGAGCGCAATTTTGCAACACTCTGTAGAAACAAGCTGTCATTTCTTGGCCAAATGGTGGTGCCAATTTATACAATCCCTCTTTTTGCTGAGGGCACACACTCTGGAGAACGAAGTCCTGGGCAAGAGATTCTCTGTGTCATCCTGGGGGTGCCAGATAAACCTCCACAGCCTTGGCAATTATATCTTTGCAGAAAACCTTTCAAAGAACAGCTTAGGGGGAGGTGACCTTCTCAGCGTTGGAGATTTCAGTTAAAAGTTAGGAGGAACTTTTCGGATAGTAAGAGCTGTTCGACATTGGAATGGACAACCTCAGAAGGTGATGGACCCGCCTTCCTCAGAGGTTTTTAAAGAGTGGCCATCTGTCAGGGATTCCTTAGCTAGAAATCCTTCATTGCAGAGGGTTGGGCTAGATTACCTTTGGGGTTTCCTTCCAGCTCTACAGTTCTATGATTCCAAGGAGCTGGAAACTAGTGAGCATCGTTTGGTGATCAGAGAACAGAGAAGAAAACAAGGGTGGGGAGACCTCCAGCCAGAACTTGCTGCCTTTCTTCTCCCTGGGCACCTTCATGTCTTCAGCATTTCTCAGTGTTTGGGAAATTAAATATTTACCGAACACTTTCAGGTCTTTAAAGTTGTTTCCCTGCTCCTGTAAGTGAGGATGAAAGGAGGAATCCAAGTCGCACGTTCCCTTCTGTCATTGCTGCTTCCCCTTGCTTTGCCCTCTTATCTTCCGAGTGTGGCGGCAAAGGGAAGCCTCAGGGCCCCCGTTCTTAAAAGGCTGCATCTTTGCCTCTGAGCAAGTTAGTGCTTCAAAATACTCAAGGAGCCTGGAGAAAATTACCAGTTGCAAGCAAAAGAGGTGGGGTTTTTTGGGGGGGGTGTAATCCTCTCTCATGCCAACAGAGATAGAACAGGTGTCGGGTGCTCAGTGCTCCAAGGATATCAGCGATGTAGTGTGGAGCAACACTCAGAGAGTTCTTGCTTTTTTCCCCTTTTCCTGAAGACGGCACAATATTTGAGGCCTTTGACTATGATTCAGCTCTTTGGGCATCTGCCACAAGGCTCGCATTTCCCCAGAACATTCCAGAACATTCCTTATCCCTGGATCTGAGACATCAGCATGCTGGGGACAGAAGCGACAAAAAGAAGGAGCAGAAGCAGCTGGGCCTCGCCTCTTCGCCATTGGGATCCAGCACCCCAGGGACGTGAGGGCAGCCCCTGCAGAGAGATCATCTCCATTGCATTGCCAGCAGCTCCCGCAGGCAGTGGGCCAGAGCTGCTGCTTCTAGTGCCTCGCTTGGGGCTGGGCTTCTGCAGAAGCAGCCTCTCCTCTCCCTCCTTCTCTCCAGCAGTTGCTATGAGATGCCAGGCGGAGGAGGCCGGCCAGCTCAATCTCCTCCCCAAGCTCTGTAGCAGCGGTTCTGGAGGGGGAAAGAGGAACCTTCTTTGAATCTGGGAAGTCCTGCTAAAAACAGGGCGGTTGGAGGGTATGTGTTTAGTACTCCTTGCAGTCCCTTAGGGAACATTGTTTGAAATATGGCAGCCCTAATGTAGTCTGAGGGATGTAGTCTTGAGCTTGCCCATTGGAAGGTTGGCGGTTCGAATCCCCACGACAGGGTGAGCTCCCTGCTCGGTCCCAGCTCCTGCCAACCTAGCAGTTCAAAAGCACCCCAAAAAGTAGAAAAGGAGGTACCGTTCTGGCGCTTCCATGCGCTGCTCTGGTCTCGCCAGAAGCGGCTTAGTCCTGCTGGCCACATGACCCGGAAGCTGTCTGCGGACAAACGCCGGCTCCCTTGGCCAATAAAGCGAGATGAGCGCCGCAACCCCAGAGTCATTCACAACTGGACTAAATTGTCAGGGGTCCCTTTACCTTTACCTTTAATGTAGTCCAGCATTATGTTCTCACAGTGGCCACCTAGATACCTGCAGACTCTCTCCACAACACCTCAAGGACTGCCTCTCCACATAGGAACTGACTCTTCTTATGGTTCCTCTTATGGTCAGGCTTCAGGGAATCAGCTCCCTCCCACGGGGCAGCCCAGAAATGATAAGAGTTCTTACCAAGCAATTTATTCAATAATTCGCAGAGAATGACGAAGGAATGCAACCTTCCCTAATAATGGTGTTGCTCCAGGTAAAGTCCCACCACCTACAACCCCCTTATTTGATGTCACTCCTGTTGGGATACTGCCGGGGAGACGGGGGCATTAGGCAGGCCCCCAGGTGGCTCCAGCCACCGGCCGGCAGCCGGACAATCACCGGTCTCCCTTGGAACAGCATCAATCAATGACACGAGCCTCAGATAATAATAATAATAATAATAATAATAATAATAATAATAATAATAATAATAATAATAATATCTTTATTGTCATTGCCCCCTCTCAGGGACAACGAAATTACATTTAGAGACCTGTGCACAGTCTATCAGCAGAGTGAATAAATCTTTGCAGCAGAAGAGGCGGGCAGAGACATGTGTAAGCAGTATTTTACAGCGTTTTATTCAGCAGCAGGAACAAAGGAAAAAACATGTCTGCTTCCCTTCGTCTCCAGCAAAACAGCACAAAGCAAAAGCTATAGACAAACGGAAGTTCCCAGCAGATCTGTGCTGGAAGTAAACAGGCATGTGACACACAAGAGTCATGCCTGCTCCTTTTAAGGTGGAACGGAACTATATCCTAACAATTCCTGCGTCGGTTAATCTGAGCTTTCCACCTCTGAGCTCTCTTTTCTAATACCCGCAATGCCCACCTGGTCCTGGAAGGGGGGGTCAGGAGTGCTTTCCAAGGACACTGAGTCTGCCAGCTGTCTCTCCCCTGGTGCTGCTTCATCTTCCTGCTCTTCCTCTTCCAATATTCCCCAACTTCTGCCTTCTGCAGCCTCTGAACTGTGCCCTTCTGCAAACCACTGTTCTCAATCTATACTGTCCTCCTGTTCTCAGGAAGGGTCAGGAGTAGGGGGGGTGCCATTCCCCCTCAGTCCAACCCCCAGGCACTTATGTTCTTAACCCACATGATGCTCCTTGGAGAACTTTCCTCCATTTACTAATTCATGACACGCACCATGGAGTTTTAATTCTATTTAATTCTCACTTCTGATAGGTTGGGCAGAACTTTCTCAGTCTTGACCAGAACTTCATTATTCCTCCTCTCCACCCCTTTTGCCTTCAATTAAAGACGGAGAAAGGAAATCAGATGAAAATCCTTTCCTCTCCTTTCCCTACTCTCAGCATCAAGTCCTCATGTTTAATGCGCAAGGAGGGAAGCCTTTGTTCTGGTAAGGGAGAGTTTGTTCTGAGCACTACAGTTGGACCTGCTTTGCCTTCAATGGCGCCGCCTGCTTTCAAGGGCCCTCAGAAGAGCAGCGGCAATGTGAATTTAAATGGTCTTTAATGAATCCGCAAGAGCAACAGGATTCCACAACAGGGTTATCCTTCCCCCCCGAGAAGCTGAAAAGGACCTGCTCCCCAGGAGCATTTCTGATTTAAAGGCAGTGCCCCAATGCAAAATGCATTAAAAACAAGAAAAAAGGACCCTCCTTCCTTCAAGCTCTGTCCTATTGCATGTTCATATCTTGATTGTTCTCAAAAGTTGAAAAAGCTATATCTGGAACTGGTGATGAAGTCTCAGAAATGACAGTGGTGATCCAAAAAGTGACCCATGGGATCCTTTTCGTTCCATCTTGGCTGGGATTCCTGGAAGAGCCAATCCCTGCCCTGCTGGCCTTTTTCCACCTGGCCTGAGAGGGTGGGGCCCGGACTGACTCCAGCTGCAAAAACTGTTAATTTGATGTTAATTTTTTGTATCATTATTTTGAATGCTATAAAACATTGGTTTTGTTCATTTCTGATGTGTTTCGTTTATTGTTTTAGAACTACTTTCATTGCACTTGGTAATTATGTAAATCTGGAAGGGTGGCATGCAAATTAAATGAGGATGATGACTCCAATCAAACTGGGCACCAACCCAGAAGGTTTGCAAAGGAGGGTGACAAGATGAGGAAGGGTCTGGAAGGCAAGTCTAATGAGGAATGGTTGAGGGAATTGGGTATAATTAGAGAAGGCTGAGAGGTGAGATGGTGGCCATCTTCAAATATCTGGAGGGCTGACACATGGAAGATGAAACAAGCTTGTCTTACGCTGCTCCAGAAGAGAAGACCCAAACCATGACCAAAAAAAGAGAGAGAGTTTCCAGCTTGATGCTAGGAAGAACTTTTGGTGTCAAGAGCCATTTGACAGTGGAACAGGCTACCTCAGAAGGGGATGGACTCTCCTTCACTGAAGGTTCCTGCGCTGCGGGGGGTTGGACTAGAGGACCTCTGGGGTCCCAACTCTACAACCCTATGATTCTGTGAATGGTCAGGGGACGAGATCTGTTGGAGTGTTAATACTGTGAACTTTCCATCTTATTCCATCAGCCTGTATCTAAGCCTTACATCTCTGAAACACCTTGACGCTGCAGGGACTTTCTTTCCAAGGAAGCCAAGCCAAAGGGAAGCACTGGGGCACCTCAAACCTCTCGCTGCTCAGAGCTGGGTGGGTGTGCGCACAATACAGCCCAGCACTTGCAACTCCACCAAGCCTCTGACAAACTGCCGGCGAGGTCACCGTGGCTCCAAGCCATGAATAAACCCAGAGGGCTTTGCTGAATCGAAACACCTTTATGAAGAGTGGAGGAGCCGGGAGATGGAATTTGTCACGGCAAACCAGTTAGGCATGCCCATTGTGCGGCAATAACTCATCTTCCTATTTACTTAGAGGAGCCTGGGACGGCTCCTTTGTGCAAATACACCCATTTATCTTCCTTCCTTGGACATGTGCAGTAATGAGGAGAGTTCGCTGCTCCAGGTTGCCAAATCGACCCTTTTGACTGCCTCATAAAGACCTGGCAACTCCGTCCTTCTTTTATTAAGATTTAGGGTCGGCCACAATCTTTTCATTAGCGCCGCAGACAGGAAGCTCATCGCAGGGCCTTCCAGAGCCTCTTCGAGCTGAACGACACTTCTCTTGCCAACTCCCCACTGGTCGCCCTTTTCAAATCTGCGTCTAGCAGGGAGGCATCTCTGGCTGACACGGAGGAGCGGGCAGGAGGCAACCTCCGTGCTGACTCTGGCGCACTCAGTGGAAATGGAGGTAATAGCCCGGAAAGGAAGCTGGGAGACCCCGGACAGCGCAGGCAGATTTTGACAGATCACACGTCTCCAAGATCATGCATCTCTTTTCCTTACTGCTTGCAAGGTTTGAGTCAGTTGTGGCCACGTTTTTTGGGAAACCTCAAATGGTCTTGCAGATCCATGCTCTGTGCCATGAGCATTTCAACGCTACATTAGGCCCCCCAAAAAATGTGTGTGTGTGTCATTTGTGTCTCACGTGGGTCACAGAAGAACAGGCTTTTGTCACGGACTGGCTGGATGCAGAGGAGGGGGGCACCAGCTGAGGAACCCCCAAGGGCAGAAGGCTCAGAGCCAGCGGACGGGTGGTGGGACAACAAGGACCGCTGAGAGCGAGAAGAGGGAGTCAACTGGGAGGAGGAGGTATCAGAAGTTGAAGAGGCAACAGAGCTTAGTGAGCGGGAAGAGGCTGGGGCAGAGAGCAGTCCAGAATCAAAGGAAGAAGCAGAGGCTGGAGAGGAGGGGGTCAAGAGACAGAGATGGGACAGGATGTCAGTATTTTCACCGCGCTATTGCAGAGGGTCACATGACCGGATGTTTTCATTTCTTATCACTGTGTGTGTATAAGCGGAAGTCGGGCTTACAATTTCTGCTCTTTGTTCTCTCTCTCTCCATACTGAGAGGCTGTGTGAGAAGATGCTCTCACAGCACGCCATGATTCTTTTGTTTTATTTGCTGTAAATAAATCATTCTTGATGCCACAAAATCTTGCTTTTGCTGACTCTGCTAATGCGTGCACATATCTTTCGGATGTGTGGCGATGTTTATGGGATCCGTACAACGGATGATCCTGTTACAGGCTGCTGAAGAAGTCTTTCCCTCCAGCTGTGACTAGCTCCACCCCCCCATCCCCCATCCCCGATCTCCCAGAACCTGAAGAGGTATGAAGTGGGCAGAGCAAAGACGGACATGGTGGAGAAGCTGTGGGAATGTTCAGGGAGGCAGGAGAGGATATATTGTTTAATTATATCCTTCCCAACTTGGGTTAACAAGTTCTACAATTTAGCAGAGTAACATTCCCCTTTTAAACTTACACAGCGGATAACGTCTTTGCCAGGCTTGTTTAAGCCTCTAAAATAAGTTTCCTGGTAATTACTATTTATTCCCTCTTAAAAAGAATAGACATGACACAGTCTTGTATAAAAGAGTTTAATCACAATCTGTTCACAGGTGGATCCCAGAAGGCAGACTTAAGTTACAATATATATACACGTGGAATCTATTTTGTTACCTGTGCAGGTGAGGTCATGCCCATCTCTGGTCACATGTAGAGGAAGTTTGTCCCAGCCCCGGAGGAAACAGGAAGTTCCAACTGGCTGGTCCAGTTTTATGTCCACTCTAGGAATGTTGTATTTGACTGTCCAGTGCTTCACATCTCACAGAAATCACCATTAAGGGGGGGAGGGACACAAAAAACAAAAGCCCTGGAGAGAGGGGACTCTTTGCAGCTCTCCTTGCGACCTTATTGAACCTGAGACCTTTTGTCCATGGGCGTATGTGGAGGAGGGCAACCCAGACGACCAAGGGTCTGGAAACCAAGCCTTATGAGGAATGGTTGAAGAAGCTGGGGATGTTTAGCCTGGAAAAGAGGAGACTGAGACGAGATGTGAGAGCCATCTTCAGAGATATCTCAAGGGCTGTCACATGGAAGAGGGAGCATGCTTGTTTTCTCTTGCTCTGGATGGTAGGACTCGAACCAATGGCTTCAGGTTACAAGAAAGGAGATCCCACTAAACATCAGGAAAAAACTTTCTGGCAGTAAGAGCTGTTCGACAGTGGAAGTCTCCCTCAGGAGGTGGTGGATTCTCCTCAAATTGAGGTTTCTAAGCAGAGGTTGGATGACCATCTGTCATGGATGCTTGAGCTGAGAGTCCTGCATTTCAGGGGGTTGGACTAAATGACCCTCAGGGTCCCTTCAAACTCTACAGTTCTATGACATCCTCAAAATTCAGAAGTGCCCAGGGGCCCAAGTCAGGTGGGGGTCCCTGAGCTCACTGGACCAACAGCCTCACTCAGAACAAAACTGCTTTCCATGTTTCTCCTATGGTTGAGTTTGGGGAGCCTCAGATGGTACCCCTCAAAAGGGAGAGAAGAAGGGGGGATCAGGAGGGCCCTCATTGGCAGAGAGATTGAGCCAAAAAACATCTCCCCACCTACTGCAGGAGTCTTACCACTGGGTAGATTCCGGCTGGAGCCTCTCTCGCTGTGCTTTCCCTCCCTTTCTGTTTTGCAGCGAATCCTCCTCTGGTTTTTCTCTGTAGTTTTAAATGAAAGGAAATAGCTTTGTCCCCTGGAAGAGAGCGAATTGTTATTGAGGTCTCTGGGAGCGCAGCGGGGCGCTCTGTCAAAACTCGGCATCTGAGCCTGAGACGGAGCGCGAACGCTGGGCGAGTAATAAGCTAAATTAATTTCCACCAAATGAGCTGGTGGCAGGATTTCCATAACTCATTATACGTTGATGCCACACCTGCTGCTTTCGCACACGTGGTCCGCCCGCTCGGCCGCTGAGCTGGAAATGAGGGCTTTTGAGCGCAGAGAGCGCTGCCGGGTTTGCTCCGAGATCTTGGCAGAGATGCCACTTGTGGAGGAAGGCAGGGAAGCACCCGAGGAAGGGCCAGCTGAAAGGTGCCAGTCTTGACCTACCCTAGGAACCTGGCTCGAGGAGAGGGAAGCACTTTGCACATGCTCAGAGGAACCCCCACCCATAAGGAACCTTCTGGCGGTTCCCTCACTGCGAGAAGCAAAATTACAGGGAACCAGGCAGAGGGCCTTCTAGGTGTGGCACCTGCCCTATGGAACTCCCTCCCACCAGATGTCAAAGAAATAAACAACTACCAGACTTTTAGAAGACACCTGAAGGCAGCCCTGTTCAGGGAAGCTTTTAATGTTTGATGGATTACTGTATTTTAATATGGCTGGGGGAAACCCAGCCAGATGGGTGGGGTGTAAATAATAAATGAGGAGGAGGAGGAGGATGTCAGTGCAGAAAGAGGCCCAGCATAAAGGGACCCAGCTGCCCCCAGGACCTTAGGGAGACGGACAGGTAGATATTTGTCCTATATCACAATATGGGAAATTTTCATGCAGAGTTATCAGCCAAACCGCAGTGTTCTTGGCCAAGTTGTAGGGTGGAAAGGATAAGGAATAATAGAGTTGTAGAGTTGGAAGGGACCCCACAGTCATCTAGTCCGACCCCCAGCAACGCAGGAATCACAGCCCAATAAACACTGGCAGATGGTCTCCTTAAAAACCTCCAGTGGAGGAGAGCTCACCACTGTCAAAGGGCTCTTTCCAGGAGAAAGTTCTTCCTAATGTCCCTCAATGCCATTCTACTACATTCATCACACAGAAGAAGCCAAAGCTCTGTGCTTTCCCCCCATCCAGTTTCACGACTGCTAGTCCCTTTTATTTTCTCCCCCCCCCCCACACACACACCTCCATGACCTCCAGCCAGAGGAGGGGCAAGAAAGATGTTTCCCTTCTAGAAGAGTCTCCAGTTATTCCCTCCTATGTAAACAAATCACCTGTACAGTGGTACCTCTAGATACCTCTAGATACGAACGGAATCCATTCTGGAGCCCTGTTCACATCTAGAGGTAAACATAACTAGTGACGGCACGTCTGCGCACGCGCACATCGCTTTTCGCCGCTTCTGCGCATGCACGTGACGTCATTTTGAGCGTCTGCACATGCGCAAGCGGCGAAACCCGGAAGTAACGCACCGAGGAGCACAACTTGAACACACTGAACTCGAAGCATATTTAACCTAAGGTATGACTGTACTTGGCCAACTTTTGCAAAGGTCAGCCATCCTCCCAACAGAAGGAAATGTGCCAGGCTATCGAATAAATGTCCGTTTCCTTTTTAATCGTCCTCTGCTGCAGAGTCAGTTATTGCAAAATCACAAGGCTGGAAGGGACTCCAAGAAGACATCTGGCCCAACCCCATTCCTGCAACACTACGTCTTCCTAACTCCTGCCTCTTCCTAACTTCCTAATTTCTTGACTGATGGACTTGACTCATCCAGGCACCTAGCTCAGGGTGCGATACTCTCCCCAATGCTTTTCAACTCCTCGCCCAGCTTGTCCAGAGTTTTGGGCTGGGCTGCCATCAGTATGCTGATGACACCCAACTCTATCTGTTGATGGATGGCCATCCTGACTCGGCCCCAGACACACTGACCAGATGCTCGGAAGCTGTGGCTGGATGGTTACGTGGGAGCTGGTTGAAGTTAAATCCTGGGAAGACAGAGGTCCTTTGGCTGGGTCGGGACGATATGGGATTGGGGGGCAACTCCCATCTCTTGCGGTGGCGCAATTAGTGCCAGCACCATCCGTTAAGAGTTTGGGTGTAATCTTTAACACCTCCCTTTCCATGGAGGCGCAGATTGCAGCTATAACAAAGGCGGCATTTTTCCATCTCCGCCAAGCTAAGCAGTTGGCTCCTTACCTCTCTCGCCCTGACCTAGCCACTGTGATCCACGCGACGGTCACCTCCAGACTGGATTATTGTAACTCACTCTACGTGGGGCTGCCCTTGAGACTGACCCAGAAACTCCAGCGGGTGCAGAATGCCGTGGCAAGTCTCCTTACAGGGTCCTCGCTGCGGGATCACATTCACCCGGTGCTATACCAGCTGCACTGGCTCCCGGTGGGGTACAGGATCAGGTTTAAGGTGCTGGTTTTAACCTTTAAAGCCCTATGCGGCCTAGGACCCTCGTACCTACGGGACCGCCTCTCCTGGTATGTCCCACAGAGGAACTTACGGTTTTCAAACAAAAACATCTTGGAGGTCCCAGGCCACAGAGAAGTTAGGCTGGCCTCAACCAGAGCCAGGGCTTTTCCGGCTGTGGCCCCGATCTGGTGGAATGCTCTGTCCCAAGAGACTAGGGCCCTGCAGGACTTGACATCTTTCCACAGGGCCCGCAAGACAGAGCTGTTCCACCAGGCCTTTGGCCAGGGCGCAGCCTGACTCCCTCCTTTGGCAATCTTCACAGAACTCTAGCCCAATGGTTGCCATCAATTTGATTGGAATTAATTTTATAATGAATGATTTTAGAATGTTGTACTATTTTATTGTTGTTAGCCACTCTGAGCCCGGCTTTGGCTGGGGAGGGCAGGATATAAATAAAAAATTTATTATTATTGTTATTATTATTATTATTAGGTCAGTGCCACCAACTCTGACTGGCAGCATCTCTCTGAGGTTTGGGGCAGGGCTCTCTCCCGGTCCTCCCTGCAGATGCAGAGAACGTAACTCAGAGAGACGTGGCAAGAGATAACTGCTGAAAGTGTGAAGTGGCTCACAAAAGTTGTCAGCTGCCTCTTCACAACAGACTTTCCTTTTTAGATGTGGAGTCTGGTAATGGAATCGAAAGCTTGCTGTATAATTCCCAAAGTCTTGCCTGATGACATTAAAGAAGGAAATAATTGTTTTGCCACTTAAGATTCCGATTTAGTAAGACAGGTCTGAGCAGCATCTGAAGGTCCCTAAATAATTAGATTCTGAGCTCAATATATGGAAAATTGGATGAGGAATTTTTTGCTTGCAAGGGAGCAAAATCAGCAAGGAGAGTCCTGAAAACTTTAATCAAAATGGGGGGGTACGTGTTGATGTGATTCAGAGACTCTCTCTGTGAAGATGTTAATTCCGCGATCAGCGAGCATGAAGAGAGGGTGGGGAAGCCGGGATGAACTCGCACCTCCTCTGAAACCATCCCATATCCCGTTGCCAAGTATTCTGACGGCAATGATTTGTCAAAGCTTTACTATCTGTGACCAACATTTGATATATTCAGGATTTAATCTCCGATGTTATCATGTTTGATCAAATGACATTCCTCATCCAAAGCACTGCAATCATCATCACAGTCGGTTTCTGAATGCACCACATTTCCCCACAAATCTAAAGTGATGGGACAGGCGTATAAAGTATAAAGTCACACATCACTCCAGCAAAAACACGAAGAATTCAAAAGTATTTGACAGTGGACCGGTCTCCCTCGGGAGGTGGTGGACTCTCCTTCCTTGGAGATTTTTAAGCAGAGGTTGGATGGCCATCTGTCAGGGATGCTTGAGCTAAGATTCCTGCATTGCAGGGGGTTGGACTAGATGACCCTTGGGGTCCCTTCCAGCTCTACAATACTATAAAATCACAGAGTTGTAGAGTTGGAAGGGATCCCCAAGGGTCATCTAGTATGCCCCGCGGAGGACCTTAAGGTCCACAAATGACAACACTTTGGAGGTCCCAAGTCGCAAGGTGGTTAGATTGGCCTCAACTAGGGCCAGGGCCTTTTCAGCACTGGCCCCGATGTGGTGGAACGCTCTGTCCCAAGAGACCAGGGCCCTGCTTGATATCTTTCTGCAGGGCCTGCATGACAGAGCTGTTCCGCCTGGCCTTTGGTTTGGACTCAGTCTGACCCTTATGTTTCCCTCTTCTTGTGGTTTTGATCTATGGGCTACTATTAAAATGAGGCTGCATTTTAAATTGCATTTTAACCTGAATTTTAAATTGGGTTCCCCCCCTCCCCTATTATATTTTTATTGTGATTTTACTGGTGTTAGCCGCCCTGAGCCCGGCTTTGGCCAGGGAGGGCGGGGTATAAAGAAAAAATTATTATTATTATTATTATTATTATTATTATTATTATTATTATTATTAGTCCGACTCCCTGCAATGCAAGAATGAATTGAAACACATCACTGGATCATTTGAAATAAATCGAAAGGGGAGCGTGAAGCTTTCCAATGGGTCAAATAACAATGTTCAACTTTGCTCCGTGCTCCCTCAATCTCCAAGTGGTGTGGGGTCCCAGGGCTCCCAGGGTTTGTGTTCCCTTTGGTGAATGAGGCATAGTGGAGACCGCAGTGTCTTTATGATATATGGTTTATTTGCACATATGTACAACCTGAGCCTACCATGGAGGGGTTTACAGCACCAACACCCCAAAAGTCACAGCCCTGGATTTGTGCAGAAATCAGCCATGGAGGAAGACCCCCACCCACTCCATGCTTGCCAGCAAGGGTTGCTGGGAACTCCCACGTTCGGATTTTGCATTTGAGAGCTGATAACTGGCTGTTATTCCCAGGGTTCCTCCCCTCTCCGCAACACCACCAGTCTTAGGAACGTACGAAGGACAGAGGGAGCTGCCTTGGTCCATCAAGGTCAGCAGCTTCTGCACTGACTAGCAACCATTCTCTGGGGTTTCAGGTGAGGGTCTTCCCCAGCCATACCTGGAGATGCTGGAGACCAAAGCTGGACCTTCTGCATGCAAAGCAGGTAGAATCGTAGTGTTGGATGGGACCCCGAGCGACATCTAGCCAACCACTAACAAAACAGGAATGACAGCTAAAGAATCCCTCACAGATGGCCACCCACCCTCCTTCCCTGCTGCCCCCATCACCCTCACGTCACTTCTCAGATGTAGAAGAAACAGAGAGGACATGATTCATTTGGAATAGGTCCAGGGTTTGGCAACATGTCCATGCTGTCTTGGAGCACCCAGTGTCGTCACCAGGCAGACATCTGGTGGTACCAAGACAGAGACCTTAGAGTCTATGGAGCCAGTGTGGTGTAGTGGTTAAGAGCGGTAGTCTTGTAATCTGGGGAACCGGGTTCGAGTCTCCGCTCCTCCACATGCAGCTGCTGGGTGACCTTGGGCCAGTCACACTTCTTTGAAGTCTCTCAGCCCCACTTACCTCACAGAGTGTTTATTGTGGGGGAGGAAGGGAAAGGAGAATGTCAGCCGCTTTGAGACTCCTGAAGGGGAGTGAAAGGCGGGATATCAAATCCAAACTCTTCTCTTCTTCTTCTATGGGGTGAAAAGCTCCGTCCTCAAACCCTGATGAATGGCTCTGTGGGAGTTTTGGAGCAGCAGGAAGGTCTGGCGTATCCACACATGGTAATCCTGCTCAGTCCATCAATTGCACAGTGACATTCTTGCAATGGCACTTCGCCTTTTACAGTCCCAAATGCCTGCAGGGTTCTTTGTTTTGTATTTTAGGGGCCCAGGGGAGAAAGAATACAACTTAAGCATCATCCTTAATTTAGAAAATGCCCACAGCTACCAGGTGTCACACAACTGCCTTTGAACCCTCAGGGTCTGCCCGGAGGCTTCTAGCGTGTCCTGGTTGGATCACCCGAAAGAACCTTTCGCCCCCTTCTCTCCCAAAGCATCAAAATTTGAGCCAACAGTCGAAAGGGAGGAAGTGCATTTTTAAAGTCTGAGGTCTTTAAAAAGCAAGTGGCTGCTTTGAACCAGCAGCAGGTCAGCAAAAGCGCAGAATCTTCAAATAGCAGCTCCAGAATTTCTGAGAGGGATGTTCCAGGATCCCTTTTAACTTCCCCACAGCCTGCAGGTCCCTGAAAGAAGCTCGGGGTAGCCTATCGGGGAGAGGGGGGGGGAGCTCAGCCCAAAATAATATCCTTTCAGGTGCTTTCAAAGTGGAGGGTGATGGGGAACATAATTGCACAGAGAGCTCTGCAGCTGGATCAGGCCAAGGCAGGTCCATCTGCTCCAGCATCCTGTTCTCACAGGGACCAGACAGATGCCTTCAGGAAGCCTGTAGGCAGGATCTGAGCACAGCAGCACTCTGGCCCACTTCTGATTCAGTGGGGGAAATTCCCCTTAGGGGGTTCAAGTACAGAGGCTCAGGCCAAACTCTCAATCAGTCAGCAATGCATTACTGGGCAGAGTCTACAGAGTCCAAAGGGGCATTTCCATTAGGACACATGCTACCGTATTTTTCGCTCTATAGGACACACGTTGTTTTAGAGGGGGAGAACAAGAAGAAGAAAAATCTCCCCCTTTCTGCGCAGTGCCCCTTCAGCGAAGCGGCAAGAGAAACGGAGCCCCTTCCATTTCTCCTCCCGCTTAGCTGAAGGGGTGCTGCGCCTTAGCTGAAGGGGCACCTACCCTTCAGCGAAAGGAACCCGAAGCCTCCGGAGCGCAGCGAGAGCTCCCACTGCGCTCCGGAGGCTTCAGGCAGCTACCGCTGACGCCTGGAGAGCGAGAGGGGTCGGTGCGCGGTGGGAGTGCTCCCTCTGTGCTTCGGAGGCTTCGCGTTGCTATCGCTGAAGCCAAGGAGCCTGCATTCGCTCTATAGGATGCACACACATTTCCCCTTAATTTTTGGAGGGGGAAAAGTGCGTCCTATAGAGCGAAAAATACGGTATATGGTCAAATATATATCCTCTTAGCTGCTCATCTTCTACCACCTCAGAGTTTCACCATCTCTCACCCAGCCACGGTCCACGACATCCAACTTACTCAACCAGTTTGTACATCCATGTCAGAACCCTCCATGTACCTTACCCAAAGGGAGACCCAGGCGCCTCCCACACCCTTTTCCAGGTGGGAGTCAGGGTCACCCTGGAACATTTGGCTCATGCAATGGATGTGGATCTGGTCCTCTTGCAACATCAACCCACTTCCAAAAGTGGGTCATATGGGGAGAGGCGGTCCTGGAGGTCTTGTGGACCAGAGCCATTCAAGGCTTCATGGATCAAAAACAGCACTTTGAACTGGACCCTGTAACAAATTGTTAGCCAGTGTAGTTGGGCCAGGAACCGTTTCTGAACTGTCTTCAGAGGCAGCCCCACGTATAATGTGTCACAGTAGTCAAGCCTTGGGTTTACCAGAGCCTAGACAAGCGTGTTTAGGCTATCCCTGTCCAGATATGGGTGCAGTTGGGCCACCAGCCGAAGCTGACAGAAGGCAGTGAAATGATTACCAAATTTGGTGGCTTTAAGAGGGCCTTAGAAGAGTGTTGTCATGCCCATGTCCTGCTTGGGGACTTCCAATGAAGATATTTTGGGAATGTTCAGGGATGCAGGAGAGGATATATTGTTTGATTATAGCCTTTCCAACTTGTGTAAACAAGTTCACAATTTAGCAGAGTAACATTCCTCTTTTTAAACTTGCAGCTGATGCATTTGCTCAGACTCGCTAAAGCCTCTGTAATAACTCTTCTGGTAAAAAGGTAAAAGTACCCCTGCCCGTACGGGCCAGTCGTATCCGACTCTAGGGTTGTGCGCCCATCTCGCTTAAGAGGCTGGGAGCCAGCGCTGTCCGGAGACACTTCCGGGTCACGTGGCCAGCGTGACAAAGCTGCTCTGGCGAGCCAGCACCAGCGCAGCACACGGAAACGCCGTTTACCTTCCCACTATAAAGCGGTACCTATTTATCTACTTGCACTTAAGGGTGCTTTCGAACTGCTAGGTGGGCAGGAGCTGGGACTGAAAGATAGGAGCTCACCCCGCCGTGGGGATTCGAACCGCCGACCATGCGATCGGCAAGTCCTAGGCACTGAGGTTTTACCCACAGCGCCACCCACGTCCCTAAATGTTCTGGTATTTCCCCCTTATTCCCTCATAAAAGATAAGACACGACACAGTCTTCTACAAAAGTATAAAAAGAGTTTACTCACACATCATTCTGTTCACAATCGGATCCCAGAAGGCAGACTTAGCTTAGAAAAGGAACATACACCTGGAAACTATCCCATAAAGAGACAGTCCCTTTGGCTGGAGGCCAAGAGAGCATCTTTGGCTAAGCAGATGTTGCTTCTTTGATGTATGACTGCTCTTCTGTTTCACATCCCACAGGTATCTGGTTGGCCACTGTCAGAACCGGATGCTGGACTAGATCTTTGGCCTCATCCAGCAACTGGACTCTTCTTAGGTCCTTGTGGTTACTGTGAGGAGGGGAAATGGGACGACCCTCTGCATTCCCTTGAGCTCTTTGGCAGGATGGCAGGGTTTTTGAAATGTAAGAAATGAAAAATACCAAGCTTCCACCCAAAGGCAAGTTAGCTGCTCCCCCACAGGCTACCTGCCACTGTAAAGAGGCTGAAACACTTGCTTGAGAGCCCCAGTCCCAGATGGCCCACGCCATTGAGCCAAGCTACACACGGCCGTCTCGGTCATTTCAATGTTCTTCCTTTAAACTATTGCTCTTTCCTTCCAAAGGACATCCTGGCGTCCACCTCCAACAAAATATATGTCATTTGGATACCAACAAAATTGGCCCCTCTTTAGGCATTTATAAAGGCACTAAATTAACTCGGGTAGAGGAGATCGTTAAAATTTATGCAGCTTAAAATGCAAAGCCATAGGAACTAGTTATTCTTACTCCATAAACTTTAACAATGGCTGAGGTTCATTTATGGAAGAGGCTGCATTTGTGGGGGGGGCACATCTGTCTGGACCCCTTCGCCCATTGCAAAGCTGCGTTTCAATTCCAGCAGAGTGGATCGTGATGGGAGAGGGGTCATTAGATGGCAGGGATCATCTTGCGCCATTTCTTTTACTGCATCTGGTGGGTCCCTTACTGGTCCTCACTCTTGCTACTCACTCAGTGTTCGGGGCATTTTTGTTGGGACAAAAGGAGAGTAAGAGGGGACATGAAAGAAGTTTGGAAAGATTATGCATAGCGTGGAGAAAGTGGGTGGAAAAAGGTTTTTCTTCCTCTCTTGTAACACTAGAACCCTACCTGCCTGCGCATTGTCTCGCCCGAGTGGTGCATGCTCTGGACTATTGCCATGCACTCTACATGGGGCTAACTTTGAAGGTGACCCAGAAACTGCAACTAATCCAGAATGCGGCAGCTAGACTGGTGACTGGGAGCGGCTGCCGAGACCACATAACGGTCCCAGCCCAGAAGGAAACAGGAAGTTTACCTGCTGGCTGGACAAACATTCCTCTCCATGTGTAAACATGTTCACTCTAGGAATGTTGTACTTGACTGCTCTTGTGTTTCACATCCCACAGATTGCACACAATTGTTTGAGTTCCACTTTCCCAAATGCATTTCCCAACACGGCACTTGATGCCGAGATCTGCTGAGGAGCCTTTGCAAAGGTCTCTCCTTCCCAACGGAAGAACATGGGAAGATCTCTGCTGGATTAAGCCAATGGCCCATCTAGGCCAACATCCTGCTCTCACACTGGCCAACCAGATGCCCATTATGTGAAGCCCATGAGCAGGATTCGAGGACTTGAGCCTTGCAAAGGGGTGAGGAAGCAGGATGGGAATCCAGAGGACAGGATTCCCGTGAAACATTGCACATTTCTCAATGTGCTCCCCCCACCCCAACTCCTAGATCTCATTTGAGGAGGGCTGAGCAACAGGTTGCTGCAGGGCAGAGAAAGGTTTGGGGTTGTTTTCTGAAGGGTGATAAAATCAAGGGAAAGGCATCTGAATGATTGCAAGAAAGGAAATTCCAACTAAACATTAGAAAGAGCTTTCTGACAGGAAGAGTCATTTGAAATTTGGAATGTTCTCCTTCAGGAGGTGGTGGACTCTTCATTCTTGGAGGTTTCTAAGCAGAGGTTGGATGGCCGTCTGTCAGGGACGTTTTAACTTAGATAACTGCATTACAGGGGGCTGGACTAGATGACCCTCGGGCTCCCTTCCCACTCTACCACACTATGATTCTGTGATGATGATGATGATGATGATGATGATGATGATGATGATGATTACCCTGCCCATCTGGCTGGGTTTCTCCAGCCACTCTGGGCGGCTTCCAACAGAATATTAAAATACAATAACCTATTAAACATTAAAAGCTTCCCTAAACAGGGCTGCCTTCAGATGTCTTCTAAAAGTCAGATAGTTGTTTATTTCCTTGACATCTGGTGGGAGGGTGTTTCACAGGGTGGGGTCCACTACCAAGAAGGCCCTCTGCCTGGTTCTCTGTAACCTTGCTTCTCAGAGGGAGGGAACCACCAGAAGGCCCTCAGCGCTCAACCTCAGTGTCTGGGCAGAATGATGGGGGTGGAGATGCTCCTTCAGGTCTACTGGGCCAAGGCCGTTTAGGCCTTTAAAGGTCAGCACCAACACTTTGAATTGTGCTCGGAAACGTACTGGGACAATATCCACAGGTTCAAAAGGAGCCAGAATGATTCTCTCTGCTCTCCAAGGAGACCGATTGCACTGTCTGCAGCTGCCTTTTTGTTTCCTGCCTTATTGCTTTGTGTGACTGAGTTGGGGACGGGATTCTCATTTCCTCCAAGAAGGATTAACTGGGCAGGAACAATTGCAGGTATTCTCTCTTTGCACATGAAGAGGAGGAGAAGGAGGACGGCAGCTGTGGGCAAGGAGAAGCATCCTTCCCAAGGAGCTTGGATTAGAGCCAGTGATAATCTCATCACACCTAAGAGGATCAGCAGCTTTGTTGGAAGATGCCTCTTGGAGACTCTTTCTTTCTTTCTTTCTTTCTTTCTTTCTTTCTTTCTTTCTTTCTTTCTTTCTTTCTTTCTCCCCTCCCTTTTCCTTCCTTCCACACTGAGAGCCAGTGTGGTGTAGTGGTTAAGAGTGGCAGTCTTGCAATCTGGGGAACCGGGTTCGCTTCCCCGCTCCTCCACCTGCAGCTGCTGGGTGACCTTGGGCCAGTCACACTTCTCTGAAGTCTCTCAGCCCCACTCACCTCACAGAGTGTTTGTTGTGGGGGAGGAAGGGAAAGGAGAATGTTAGCCGCTTGGAGACTCCTTCGGGTAGTGATAAAGCGGGATATCAAATCCAAACTCCTCTTCTTCTTCCTTCCTTCTCAGTGCTTGTTCCCAGACAACTTTGGAACTCCCTTCCTAGGGAAGGCAGACTGCCTTCTTCCTTGCTGTCCTTCCTTCTTGTTCCAACAGGCTTTGGGGAACTGACTGTTTTTAATGATACTGCTGTGCTGTTTCTGTTATAATTATGGGTATGGTTTTAATAGATTTTTAATATGCATATTTAATTGTGTGGGGGGTTTTCATTATGGCTTTTGCTATGTTTTTAGCCATTCTTATTTATATCTATAAGTCGCCTTGAGTCCCATCAGCGGGAAAGACAAGTTATAAATGAGTTTATTACTATTACTATTACTACTAATAATAATAATAATAAAAAAATTGTATATTGCTTTTTATCCAACAATAACAGGGCAGCTCACAACATAAGAGTACAAAATGAGACTATTGTATTTTAATATTCGGTTGGAAGCCACCCAGAGTGGCTGGGGAACTCCAGCCAGATGGGTGGGGTATAAATAAATTATTATTATTATTATTATTATTATTATTATTATTATTATTATTAAAATAAGAACAAAACAAATAACACCTTTCCCACAAACACATATAATAAGCCATTGTTGAGAAGAAATATTTTTGCCTAGCACCAGGTGCCCCTACCTGGGGAGAGCTTTCCACTAATAATAGATGGGAAAATGCAGCAGCAACAACAGATCCCTCTGCCTATACGATACGATAATCTTTATTGTCATTGTCCCATACAGAACAACGAAATTGAGAAAACCTACATCAGACATTCAGAAACCAACAAGCCTGCTATCCCAGCTTTCCCAGCCTGGTTAACCCCCTAGCAACTCTGAAAGCCCACAATTAAATACAATATACCATATTTTTCACTCGATAACACGCACCTGACCATAACACGCACATAGTTTTTAGAGGAGGAAAACAAGAAAAAAAAATTCTGAATGAAACAGTGGGTGTATCATTTTTGTGCTTCATGCTGCGGCCACAGACATGTGATTTGACGGTGAGTTTGGGGTAGCCCAATGCAAAGATCCTGAGGATCCATGTGGATCCATGCTTTGTAACCACGTTTTTGCACCATTGCAGCCCCAGGCAACAGTGGGTGCGTGATTTTTTTGGTGCAGGCTGTAGCCATGGACATGCTATGTGATCTGATGGTGAATTTGGGGTGACCCAATGCAAAGATCCTGAGGATCCATGTGGATCCGTGCTTTGTAACCACGTTTTTGCACCATTGCAGCCCCAGGCAACAGTGGGTGCGTGATTTTTTTGGTGCAGGCTGTAGCCATGGACATGCTATGTGATCTGATGGTGAATTTGGGGTGACCCAATGCAAAGATCCTGAGGATCCATGTGGATCCATGCTTTGTAACCACGTTTTTGTACCATTGCAGCCCCAGGCAACAGTGGGTGCGTGATTTTTTTGGTGCAGGCTGTAGCCATGGACATGCTATGTGATCTGATGGTGAATTTGGGGTGACCCAATGCAAAGATCCTGAGGATCCATGTGGATCCGTGCTTTGTAACCATGTTTTTGCACCATTGCAGCCCTGTTTTTGCATCAGATCATTGCTATGTGATCTGATGGTGAATTTGGGGTGACTCAATGCAAAGATCCTGAGGATCCATGTGGATCCGTGATTGGAACCACGTTTTAAGTAGGGAGGGAAGGAAAAACATAGAAGCGACAAGGAGAGGGGTGTGCAGAGAAGCAGCTGGCTAAGAATGCAGGAGAGGGGTTTTACCGGAGGGAGGAAAAGAAGGCAAAAGTCCCCCCCCCACAAGCCAACCAGCTCTCTCTCTCTCCCCCCCCCCCAACCTGCATGTTGCCTTCGAGTCCCAGACGCACGGAGAGGAATTAGAAGGAAGGACGCTCTGCTTTCCACTCTGCTTGCCTGGAGGGGAGGGGTTTTCTCTGCTCTTTGTTCCGTTTGAGCAAACACAGTAAGGAAACAGAAGCGGGTGGGCAGTAAGACCCTGAGGCAGAGCTTCCTCCTTTCAAGGCTTCCCTTCTCCGGACGATTTGATATTTGCCTGATTTTTGCCTTCACTCGCGCTTGTCAGCTCCAGGGACCACACATTCGCTCAATAACACGCACAGACATTTCCCCTTACTTTTTAGGAGACAAAATCTGCGTGTAATAGAGGGAAAAATACGGTACTCCCACAGAGACTACCTTACACTGCGTTTAAAACCAAAATTGCTTTTGGATAGAAACTGTTTCTCAGGTGGCTGGTCCTAGTCTTTATAACCCTGGACCTTCTTCCAGAAGGCAGAAGCTGAAAGAGATCATTTCCAGGGTGCGCACTATCCTGCGCTGTCTCTGCAGCTTTCTTATGGCACCCATGAGAGGGTCAGGGGAAGGAAGGGATAAGAAGTGTAGAATGGGGGAGATGGAAGGGACCCCAAGGCTTTCTGCCCTGTCTCGCCCAGCCCTAGAACTCCTGGGCATCGAATGAAGCTGAAAGTGAGGAGAGGCAGGGCCACTGGAGGCAGCCATGCTTCTGAACCCCTGTGGCTGGAAGCCACAGGAGGGAACAGCTGCTCCTGCACTTGAATCCTGCTTGCTGGTTTCCCACTGTGAGAACAGGATCCTTCCTGCATCTACATCAGACTCAACAGCATCCCAGGTGAGGGGCTTGTGCCCTCACAGCCACCCACAAAACGTTGGGGGAAACCTCTCCCTCTTTGAAGTGCCTATCACTGTTTCCCAGTTGCTCCTCTCCTTCCATAGAGAACATGAGCTAATCTGAGCAATTGGACACAGCTGCTGCCTGACGGCGGCGGATTTCGCTCCAGCCTCCGCATGGCTCTGTGGAAGTCACCTTGTCTCTGTCCTCCATTCAAATGAAGCGCTGGGGACAAGCGGTGCTGCCTCCTTCGCTCGGAGCTTCAGTTCCCGTGGCATTTCTTTGCTTCTGCCCAGCTTGGAAGGTCAGTGCTTAGGCCTCCTCCTGCTGACCTTCCATTCTCAACCTGCTCCCTGCTGCCATCCTCTCCTGCTGGAGAATTTTATTAAGAGGTCTGTTGAGAGATTTCTGTATGGCTCCTGTCAAAAGCTTGTCCTACACTCGAGTAGGACCCTGGCAGAGACACATGCCCGATTGGCATGTTCTCTCCCTCCTGGTCAATCGTTCAGGAGCTTCAAAAGCTTTCTTCAGCCTGAACATCACAGCGACCGATGCCAACCAACAGTGGCACACTTAGGGATCCGCAGAGTTTGCGCAACTTGCGTAACAGACCTCAGCAACTCAGCATTTTGGCTAATCTACTTTATTTACATCTAAACACACACGGAGCACTGCAACGTGGCTCCCTCTCTCTCTCTAGCATCAGTAAGCAAAGAGAACGAACAAAGGACGATAGTCCTACTTCACAGAACACAGTAACACAAACATCCTGTCCCCGTCACTTCCTACACTGTGGAGTCAAAACATACACCATTATGTGATAGACAACAATGCCATGACTGCAATCATGGAGCAGGAATTCTAACAGCCCCTTCACCAGAAACAGACATGGGAGCAGAATGTTCCTCTGCACACATTTCAACTTGTCAACATCCTTTTCAAATTGTGGTGCCCAGAACAGGACACAACACTCTAGGTGGGCTCTGACCAAGGAGGAAGAAAGCAGGACTATGCCAGGGACCGTTCTGAGGAGGGCTGCACAGATGAGGAATGGTGGGAGCATCGCCCTCCCCCTGCTCCTGATCAGGATCCTGAATCTTCCCAGGAGCAGAGGGACAGTATAGATTTGGAACAGTGGTTCACAGAGGGACATAGTTAAGAAGACAAAAGTTGGGAAGAACTGGGTGGTGAACAGCTCGGAGAGAAAGAGAGTTAACAGACTCCGGTTTGCTGCAAAGTGTCCAGCCAATCAATTATGGTGGTGGAGGAGACTCTTGAGAGTCCCATGGACTGCAAGAAGATCAAACGCATCCATTCTGAAGGAAATCAGCCATGAGTGATCACTGGAAGGACAGATCCTGAAGCTGAGGCTCCAAGACTTTGGCCACCTCACGAGAAGAGGAGACTCCCTGGAAAAGACCGTGATGTTGGGAAAGATGGAGGGCAGAAGGAGAAGTGGACGACAGAGGATGAGATGGTGGGACAGTGTTCTCAAAGCTACCAGCATGAGTTTGACCAAACTGCGGGAGGCAGTGGAAGACAGGAGTGCCTGGTGTGCTCTGGTCCAGGGGGTCACGAAGAGTTGGACACGACTAAATGACTAAACAACAACATCCAGCCAATCAGTCCAAGGTCACGGAGATTAGATAAGGCAGCTGCCCAGAAGGCACAGTGGTTGCGAGATCAGGTTGCAAGACGAGGAAGTGACAAGGGTGACTTAGAATCATAGAGTTGGAAGAGACCACAAGGGCCATCGAGTCCAACCCCCTGCCAAGCAGGAAACACCATCAGAGCACTCCTGACATATGGTTGTCAAGCCTCTGCTTAAAGACCTCCAAAGAAGGAGACTCCACCACACTCCTTGGCAGCAAATTCCACTGTCAAACAGCTCTTACTGTCAGGAAGTTCTTCCTAATGTTTAGGTGGAATCTTCTTTCTTGTAGTTTGGATCCATTGCTCCGTGTCCGCTTCTCTGGAGCAGCAGAAAACAACCTTTCTCCCTCCTCTATGTGACATCCTTTTATATATTGGAACATGGCTATCATATCACCCCTTATGGGGGGGGAAACATTAACTGGGAGCACCTTTACTCTGTGAATGCACTCTTTGTTCTTCCGCTGTGATCATTAAAATCTATTTAAATGGTAAAATACTATTTTTGCTTATCGACGGCCAAAGGGAGGGAGGAAGCCGCTTCCCCCAGGACTTCCCTTGATCTGGACCCTGGTCTTCTGTTGATGCAGCTGAGGAACGCATTCCCTTTTTTTTTGGACTGTGTCCATGAGTGGTGCCTGCCTGCCTACTTACCTGCCTGAGACACAACTGCTTGCTGGTTTCTGATTGGCCACCTTGAGGACAGGAGGCTGGACCAGATGAGGCAATGGGCTGGCCCGGCTGCAGGGCTCTTATTGTGTTGGAGTTCCCTTTCAACTGTACCGTTTTATGGCTCTTTGATTCTAAGTTTGGGAAACGCTGCCCTGAGGGAAATGAATCATTCCTTCTCCCCACTGGCTGTGATTTAATACTTATCTTTATTTAGGCTCACCGCGGACTCTCTTTTCCATCTCGCTTTTTATTCATAACTGTTTATGGCTTTAATACACCGTGCGCACTTTGGAAATCATCAAGTATTGCCATCTTTGAATCAATATTGCTTTATTGGGCTCCGCTCTCTGTGTAGTCTCAGCGTTCTCATTCTGATTTAGTTTTCTCATATTATGCAAGGAAATTGGTTAAAAAAAATCCATCCCTTTGTTTACATTTTTTCTAAATGAGAAATATTGCCGTGGAAAATGTGCCCTGGAAATTGAGCATGAGAAATGTAAGAACATAAGAGGAGCGTTGCTGGATGAGGCCAATGGCCCGTCTAGTTCATCATCCGCTTCTCACTGTGGCCAAACGGGAAACCTGCGAGCAGGATCCGAGCTGAAGAGCACCCTCCTCTTTTGCAGCTTCCAGCAAGCGGAATTTATTTCTTGATTTCAAATGTTCTCCTGCCCTTCATCTGAGGATCACCACGTGGTTTATAATACAAAAACATAAATATACCTAACATAATAACAAACGAACAAAAACACCACCACCTAGTTTAAAAGGCCATAGATTCATAGATTCATACATTTGGAAGGGACCCTGCAAGTCATCTATCCAACCACCGGTTATGCAGAAATCACAACTGAAGCATTTATGAGAGATACATGCATACATACATACTTCATTTTATTTGTCTGTCACCTTTCCACAGTTAAAACCATGCTCAAGGAAGCTTACAACATGAAAAAAAAAAACACAATTACAAATATACCAAAAATAGTCATAAACAACAAATAAAACACATCAAGAACACAACAGAACCGCACAATTTCCATATTAAATCATAATAAGAACATCACCTTGCCAACAAAGGTCCGTATAGTAAAAGCTATGGTTTTCCCAGTAGTGATGTATGGAAGTGAGAGCTGGACCATAAAGAAGGCTGATCGCTGAAGAATTGATGCTTTTGAATTATGGTGCTGGAGGAGACTCTTGAGAGTCCCATGGACTGCAAGAAGATCAAACCTCTCCATTCTGAAGGAAATCAGCCCTGAGTGCTCACTGGAAGGACAGATCGTGAAGCTGAGGCTCCAATACTTTGGCCACCTCATGAGAAGAGAAGACTCCCTGGAGAAGACACTGATGTTGGGAAAGATGGAGGGCACAAGGAGAAGGGGACGACAGAGGACGAGATGGTTGGACAGTGTTCTTGAAGCCACAAACATGAGTCTGACCAAACTGCGGGAGGCAGTGGAAGACAGGAGTGCCTGGCGTGCGCTGGTCCATGGGGTCACGAAGAGGCGGACACGACTAAATGACTAAACAACAACAACAACAAAGAACTTAAAATAAAGAGCACAAAAGTTAATATCAATAGCAGCCTGGAACAAAACCGCATCTTCTTGGAATCTTCTTTCTTGTAACTTGAAGCCATTGGTTTGTGTCCAATGGATTGTTTAATTAGTCAAAGGCTAATGGAGGCAAAGAGCAGCCATCATGGTTTGTAGCCATCAATAGCCCTCTCCTCCTCCTCCGTGGATTTTTCTAATCCTCTTTTAAGGCCATCCAAGTTGGACTTTCTTTTATCTGTCCCAATTCCTCTGACATTCAGCTTCATTGGATGACCATGAGTTCTAGAGCAATGAGAGAGGGAGGCAAACTTTCCTGAAGAGCTTCTGTGAGCAGGGAAACTCTGGCACCTGCAACCCTTCAGCCCTGACCATGCTGCCTCCATGTTCCATACGTGTATCACTAGACCACGTGTTTTGTGGGAATGTTCTGGGGTGCAGGAGAGGATATATTGTGAGATTATATCCTAATCCAACTTGTGCTAACAAGTTCCCAAAATATCAGCAGAGTTTATAGACATTCCCCTTTAAGATTGCAACGGTAACGTGTGCACAGGTTCGCTAGAACCTCTATAATAATTACTCTGGTAATTTCCCCTTTGTTCCCTCTTAAAATACAAGACACAACACAGTCTTCATAAAAGTATAAAAGTGTTTACTCACGTTCTGTTCACAATATGATCCCAGAAGGCAGACAGGCTTAAAAAGGTAAAATACATTTAGAATCTACCTTGTAGCAAGATAGTCCTTATCTCCTCTCTTGGCTGGGAGCCAAGAGAGCATCCTTAGATGTTTCCTCATCGAAAGAAGATGGCAGAGAGAGAGAGTGACTGCCTGCCCTGTGCTTTTGTCATTACCTGCACAGGTGAGGCCACACCCACCTCTGGTCACATGCGGAGGAAGTCCGTCCCCAGGAAGTTTACCTGCTTGCTAGACAGACATCCCTCCCCATGTTCTAACATGTACACTCTAGGAATGTTGTCATTGACTGCTCCTGTGTTTACATCCCACATGTTTTTGGATAGAGTTCCAAGATTGGTGGATCGCAGGGATGCTGTGGACATAGTGTATCTTGATTTCAGTAAGGCTTTTGACAAAGTCCCCCATGATATACTCATGAGGAAGCTGGTAAAATGTGAGTTGAACGAGGTAACTGTTAGGTGGATTTGTAGCTGGTTGACTGATGAAATCCACAGAGTGCTCATTAATGGCTCCTCATCATCCTGGGAAAAAGTGACAAGTGGGGTGTCGCAGGGTTCTCTGTCCTCGGCTTGTTGCTGTTCAGCGTCTTTATAGATGACTTGGATGAAGGAATTGAGGGGATGCTCAGCAAATCTGCAGGTGACACCAAACTGGGAGGGATAGCTAATGCTGCAGAAGATGGAATCAGGATTCAAAATGACCTTAACAGATTGGAGAACTGGGCGCAAGCCAACAAAATGAATTTCAATAGGGACAAATGCCAGGTTTTGCACTTAGGCAGGAAGAACCAGATACACAAATATAGGATGGGGGGCACTTGGCTTATTAGCAGTACATGTGAAAAGGATCTGGGGGTCTTGGTGGACCACAAGCTGAACATGAGTCCACAGTGTGATGCAGAAGCAAAAGAAGTGAATGCTATTCTAGGCTGCATCAACAGAAGTCTAGTGTCCAGATCAAGGGAAGTAATATCCCCATTCTTTTCTGCCTTAGTCAGACCACGTCTGGAATACTGTGTCCATTTCTGGGAACCACAATTTAGGAGGATGTTGACAAGCTGGAATGTGTGCAGAGGAGGGTGACCAAGATGATAAAATGAATAAATGAAGTTTGCCCCCAATGTGCTAAATTTTGCTGCAGGTTCGTCGTCAGGGGCAGTCCAAGGTTGACTGAAAAGACACAAAAATAATATTCAGATGTCAAATGCTGCCATTAAATATAAGAAATTTGCTGAATATTCATGTAGCTGGAGGCTTTTGAAGAACATATGCTGTGAATTTTGCAGGGCAAATCTGGTTTGTCTACTCACTTTGCCCCTGAAATGCAGAGCTCTGATTTCCCCAGGACCCCATTGAGAACGAAATGGCGGGTGCTGGCAGAGGGACGCAGCGAGGTCTGCTCTTCATCCCAGCGCGAAGCCCTTTGATCTCTCCCTGCATTCATTTCCATACCTGATGAGTACACAGCTATCTTGTTTTGCAATCCCGCTGCTCAGCCAGGGCTGTGGGTGCAGAGGAGACTGTAATTATTCCAGGAAAGCGGCTTCATAATGGAGGTGTCTGAATTCTGAGCAGCTCCAAGGTGCGGCCTGCAGGATAATTCAGATGATTGTCGGAAGGGAAGAGAGGCCTCTTCTTGACCACATTCTGGATTAAGTCCGTCTCAGAAAGGCAAGTGGGCTTGGATCTCTCCTGCCACCTTCTTGCTAAGCAAAATGCCATGTTGAATCAACACTTCTTCTTTGGCGATCATCTCCCATGAAACCAGGCCAGTTTCAGAGTCTTCTCAGTGGAGACTGTAGCGTCTTCAGGATATATGGTTTTGTTGACACATATATACAACTTGATATGGAACAACTGATTGGTTCAAAATTGGGAAAGGAGTACGACAAGGCTGTATATTGTCTCCCTGGCTATTTAACTTATATGCAGAATTCATCATGCGAAAGGCTGGGCTGGATGAATCCCAAGCCAGAATTAAGATTGCTGGAAGAAATATCAACAACCTCAGATATGCAGATGACACAACCTTGATGGCAGAAAGTGAGGAGGAATTAAAGAACCTTTTAATGAAAGTGAAAGAGGAGAGCGCAAAATATGGTCTGAGGCTCAACATCAAAAAAACGAAGATCATGGCCACTGGTCCCATCCCATCACCTCCTGGCAAATAGAAGGGGAAGAAATGGAGGCAGTGAGAGATTTTACTTTCTTGGGCTCCATGATCACTGCAGATGGTGACAGCAGCCACGAAATTAAGAGACGCCTGCTTCTTGGGAGGAAAGCAATGACCAACCTAGACAGCATCTTAAAAAGTAGAGACATCACCTTGCCAACAAAGGTCCGTATAGTTAAAGCTATGGTTTTCCCAGTAGTGATGTATGGAAGTGAGAGCTGGACCATAAAGAAGGCTGATCGCCAAAGAATTGATGCTTTTGAATTATGGTGCTGGAGGAGACTCTTGAGAGTTCCATGGACTGCAAGAAGATCAAACGCATCCATTCTGAAGGAAATCAGCCCTGAGTGCTCACTGGAAGGACAGATCCTGAAGCTGAGGCTCCAGTACTTTGGCCACCTCATGAGAAGAGAAGACTCCCTGGAAAAGACCCTGATGTTGGGAAAGATGGAGGGCGCAAGGAGAAGGGGACGACAGAGGACGAGATGGTGGGACAGTGTTCTCGAAGCTACCAGCATGAGTTTGATCAAACTGCGGGAGGCAGTGGAGGACAGAAGTGCCTGGCGTGCTCTGGTCCAGGGGGTCACGAAGAGTCGGACACAACTAAACGACTAAACAACAAATATACAACCTGAGCATAGGATGCTGGGGCTCACAGCATCAACACCCAAGCAGATCTTGATTCTCCATTTGTTGCAGCAATGGATCCAGCACCAGAGAGGAAGGTCTCTGTGCCTCCAGCTTGCAGCCTGCTTTCCAGCTAAGTTCACACTCCAAAGCTCTGCCTCTTTTACCCAGCAACTGGGTTCTCCTACCTAGCAGCTAGGTGAAGGGTGGGGAGGAAAGGTCCACCCATTTGCCTGGGGGGGGGTATCACTTGGTTATAGCCAGGGATGGCCAACTCCCAAGAGACTGCGATCTACTTTCAGAATTAAAATCTGGCAGTGATCTACCCCGTTATTAAAGGGGTTCAGCTCAAAGTTGTTGAGTTTTTGGGGCAGGAGGAAAGCCCCATTTGGGGGGGTTAAGGTGCAGGCTTTTTTGGGGGGAAGGCAAGGCAAGTTGGGGTTAAGTCACTCACAAAAACATCGCTATGGATGGAAACAGCCACACAGAGGGAGCGCCATCTTCCCTTCCCCAGTTCAAACAGCAATGGAGGGAGTCAGCTTTACCAACGCAGAGGAAAGGGAGCCAGAGATCGATCGCAATCTACCAAAACATCGTGGAGATCTACTAGTAGATCACGATCAACCTGCTGGACATCCCTGGTTACAGCTCTAGCAACCTGGCTCATTCTTTTGGGAGGACACATAAGTGCCTAGCTAAGGTCATTGTCCTACAAATGAACTTGTCAGACTAGTTCAGCGATGGAATCCTCTCTGAGATCCTGACCCTCACTGGTAGAGAACCCTCAGAACTGGAAGGCACTCAGTCCCTCAAACCCACAACTTTACACGTTTTAGAGAGTTTGAGTGACTTCTGTGAGTTCCAGGAGCCCCAGATATCCTGAGAAAAGAGTGTGTGAGGTTTTCTTCTTGAGATGCTTCCAAAGACGCTTCAACTGCCCAACCCCCGCCCAGGAGAATGTTTTTTGCTATATGGGGCCATGATTTGGAGCCAGGGGCGTTGATGGAGATTACTTCTGAGTGCTGTTCCTTCCCATGCTGTGATTCAAGGCGTAATCGGTGCTCTGGAGACGCCGCAGAAATCAATATAGATTTATTGCCAAAGCCGTGCAAATGCAAAGGGGTTTTGTCTGCTCCTCTTGAGCGAGAGCTGATTTGGCAACCAGCCAGCGGCAACTTCCTGTCAGCTCGTGTCCCTGAACCTGCTCCTCTGCCCATCTCTCTGGTGCCTTTTTGGAGAGGGAGCTCCCCCTCTTCCCCTTCAATTATTCATTTGGAAAATCGCTCCCTGCAAAGTTCCTTAAAACGTGGCGGTGGTTCCAGCCAGATGTCTGGAAGCGACGCCGCTTTCAAACATGCATTTCGACAGGCTGGGAAGAAAGAGGTGTTATTTGTCTGCAAATAAATTATACCTCTAGATAAATTATATATAAGGCCTTATGCTGGGCTTTTAAAAAAGAACACATGTTATTATTTTTTCTGCTGCAGAAAGGAATCACAACTTAACAGCTGTCCCCGTCGCTTCAGAAAATGCCTGTTTTTGGAAAGCTGGCCAACTTTGCAGCCAAACCTTGTTCTAGGTGCTGTTACTACTGTTCCATCCCTGGTCTTGAGGACAGACATAGTGATCCATGTTGTTGTTTAGTCGTTTAGTTGTGTCTGACTCTTCGTGACCCCCTGGACCAGAGCACGCCAGGCACTCCTGTCTTCCACTGCCTCCCGCAGTTTGGTCAGACTCATGTTTGTAGCTTCGAGAACAATGTCCCACCATCTCGTCCTCTGTCGTCCCCTTCTCCTTGTGCCCTCCATCTTTCCCAACATCAGGGTCTTTTCCTGGGAGCCTTCTCTTCTCATGAGGTGGCCAAAGTCTTGGAGCCTCAGCTTCAGGATCTGTCCTTCCAGTGAGCACTCAGGGCTGATTTCCTTCAGAATGGAGAGGTTTGATCTTCTTGCAGTCCATGGGACTCTCAAGAGTCTCCTCCAGCACCAGAATTCAAAAGCATCCATTCTTCGGCGATCAGCCTTCTTTATGGTCCAGCTCTCACTTCCATACATCACTACTGGGAAAACCATAGCTTTTAATATAAGAACCTTTGTTGGCAAGGTGATGTGTCTGCTTTTTAAGATGCTGTCTAGGTTTGTCATTGCTTTTCTCCCAAGAAGCAGGCGTCTTTTAATTTCGTGACTGCTGTCTGGGAAGTTCCTGGTTGGAGCAAAGCTTTATAGCTGGGGAGGCGGGGTGCCCTTAAAGATTTCCTGGAAGCTTCCGTTAATGCAGAACTCAACTTCTGGAATCCTGATGGGAACCATCAGAGGTTTTGATGCATGGCATCTGGTACAAATATCTGTTGGAAATGTAAAGAAAAAGATGGCACCTTTTACCATATGTGGTGGACGTGTAAAGAAATAAAAGCATTCTGGGAAATGATATATAATGAATTGAAAAAATGTTTAAAATAACTTTTAAAAAAAAAACCAGAAGCCTTTTTATTAGGAATTGTATGTACTGAGATTCCAAAGGAGCAGAAAAGACTTTTCATGTATGCAATGACAGCCGCATGGATGTTACTGGCCCAGAGAGGGAAGAAGACAAAGTCGTTACCGGAGAAAATTGGCAAATTAAGCTGATTATGCTGAAATGACAAAACTGACCGGAAAGCTCAGGAACCAAGAAGACCAAAACTTCAATAAAGAATGGGGGGGAATTATAATTTACTTGAGAGAGCATTGTAAGCAGATGAGAACATTAGCAGGATTGCGATGACACTTATAACGTAATATTATGGACAAAATAGAGAGATATAAAATTTGGATCATGAAATAATATGCAGTTGAAATGGTTCATAATAGGACCTGTGGAGGGGAAGGTGGGAAGTCTAGAGATTCGTATAAATCTCTAAATATGGATATGTATTTTGTATCATTATAACTCTACACTTGTAAAATCAAATAAAATTTGTTTCAAAAAAAAGAAAGAAAGATACATGGTGTCTGTATTGAAAGATCTACAGTGGCTGCCTATGGGTTCCCTTTTCTAAACTTCCCCCCAATTTTACAACATCCTTTTTTGAAGTGAGGCAACCAGAATCTTACAGATGTGGCCCTCAAGCTCCCTAGCATGGAGTCTTCCACAACTGCCGCATCCTGGGCCAATGTCTGTCCACTGTCACCTCCAGATCCATCAGCGCCAATTCAGACACCGTGATCATATTTGCAAAGTTAAGGGATCATGCTCCAATGTGTGTTGCTTTGCACCTGCTAACACGTTCCATTTCAGGAACTAGGTAGAGATGTGGAGAGCAGGGACAGAGGGGCTGAAACCCCTTATTCCAGGGCAAAGAGACCAAGCCCTAGTTACCTTCTACTTCCTTGGGTTGGTCTTCAACCTGATGCCAGGTTTGCCTAGGACTAGGATTGTGGAAAAATCAGAGACATCACCTTGCCAACAAAGGTCCGTATAGTAAAAGCTATGGTTTTCCCAGTAGTGATGTATGGAAGTGAGAGCTGGACTGATCGCCGAAGGCTGATCGCAGAAGGCTGATTGCTGAAGAATTGATGCTTTTGAATTATGGTGCTGGAGGAGTCCCATGGACTGCAAGAAGATCAAACCTCTCCATTCTTAAGGAAATCAGCCCTGAGTGCTCACTGGAAGGACAGATCCTGAAGCTGAGGCTCCAATACTTTGGGCACCTCATGAGAAGAGAAGACTCCCTGGAAAAGACCCTGATGTTGGGAAAGATGGAGGGCACAAGGAGATGGGGACGACAGAGGATGAGATGGTGGGACAGTGTTCTCGAAGCTACCAGCATGAGTTTGGCCAAACTGCGGGAAGCACTGGAAGACAGGAGTGCCTGGCATGCTCTGGTCCAGCGGGTCACGAAGAGGCAGACACGACTAAATGACTAAACAACAACAACAAGGATTGTGGATAGGCACCCTTCTGGGCATATCCAGGGAGTCAGCCCAATTGCATTTCTAAGGATGCCTGAAGGGTCTAGCAAAGCAGGAGGCTAGTGGAGGTGAGGGATGTCTAAACAGCCTTTCTTTTTAGCCAACAAGCTAAAACTCTGCCCAGACCCTGAGGTGGGTGTTCTTGATTCAGCAGGAGAGAGGAAGGAGAGGACCCTCCATCAGCTGAATGATGAATATTGCTTTGGCCGAGACCACATAACACCGGTCTTGAAAGACCTACATTGGCTCCCAGTACATTTCTGAGCACAATTCAAAGTGTTGGTGCTGACCTTGAAAGCCCTAAACGGCCTCAAAGGCCCAGTATACCCGAAGGAGCGTCTCCACCCCCATAGTTCTGCCCAGACACTGAGATCCAGTGCCGAGGGCCTTCTGGTGGTTCCCTCACTGTGAGAAGCAAAGCTACAGGGAACCAGAGGGCCTTCTCGGTAGTGGCGCCCGCCCTGTGGAACGCCCTCCCATCAGATGTCAAAGAAATTAACAACTATCTGGCGTTTAGAAGACATCCGAAGGCAACCCTGTTTAGGGAAGTTTTTAATGATTGATGTTTTAATGTATTTTTACTCTTTTGTTGGAAGATGCCCAGGGTGGCTGGGGAAACCCAGCCAGATGGGTGGGCGGGGTATAAATAAATTATTATTATTATTATTAGCCATCTTGGGGCACCTTCTTGGTGAACCTGTAGAAGGTTGACCTTAGCTCTGCCCGAATCTGTGCCCAGCTGTTTCCAGATGGATTTTATCGGAGAGAAACAGCATCTGTTCAACAAGCAGCTCCTGAAGGGTTAACGGCGGGCAGAGGCATCTAAGCAAATAGCAGGAAAGCCAGAACAATAATGTGTTGACATGTGTCAGGCTGAGAGTCCTGTAAAACACCTTCCAAGTGCATAAGGGAAATGCATTATTTACGGTCACAGCACAGAAAAAGCTCTGTGTATCTGCTCAATGTCAGTCAAGGAGGACTCAGCTGCAGGGACATCATCAGAGAGACTTTCTGCCACGAGAGAATTGCGGTCAAAGATGTGTCTGATAGTGAGTTCAAATGTGCATGTGAAATTCTGTCCCTCCTCCACCCCTTTGGGCCCTGAAACCCAAGGGGATCTAGACCAGGCATAGGCAAACTCGGCCCGCCAGATGTTTGGGGACTACAATTCCCTTCTTCCCTGACCATTGGTCCTGTTAGCTAGGGATGATGGGAGTTGTGGTCCCAAAAACATCTGGAGGGCCGAGTTTGCCTATGCCTGGTCTAGAAAGCAGTGAAGAAGGAGGTCTGGGCTTCCCTTCAAGAAGGCCCCCAACTGTGGGTTTTTTTGTTTGTTTGTTTTTGTCCTCCCAGACTGCTCCAGAGGAGCCACGGTGTGCACTGTAGAAGGGAAATGGGGCAGGATCATCCCTCCATCCTGATTTAGCTGCATCTGCAATGGGTGTGCCCTCTGGAGGACAGGGGAGAGATTGCAGCTGGGCTTACTGTGTCCCCTGTTGGTACACTTATGAACTTGGTTGGTACACTTATGAACATTTAACATATATCTAAGACCTCAAAATTCCTATCACACACCCAGACAAAGGGTGCCAGAAAATGACTGGGAATACAAAGAGCAGAGGGCCTTCTTGGTAGTGGCGCCCACCCTGTGGAATGCCCTCCCACCAGATGTCAAAGAGAAAAATAACTACCAAACTTTTAGAAGACATCTGAAGGCAGCCCTGTTTAGGGAAGTTTTTAATGTTTAATAGGTTATTGTATTTTAGTGTTTTGTTGGAAGCTGCCCAGAGTGGCTAGGGAAACCCAGCCAGATGGGCGGGGTATAAATAATAAATTATATTATTATTATTATTATTATTATTATTATTATTATTATTATTATTATCTGCTGGATGAGGCGAGTGGCCCAGTGAGTCCAGCACCCTGTTCTCGCTGATGCCCTAAAGGGAAACCCAGAAGCAGAACCTGAGCAAGAGAGCAACTCTCCCCTCCTGTGGTTCCCAGCACTAAGAAGCATCGCTGAGTCCAGCTGTGGAGGCAGAGCGGCGCCATCCTGCCTCGGAGCCCTTTCCTCCTGTCTAATCCTCTAGGCTGATGGCCATCCTTGTCTCCTGCAGTTTAACTCTGCGCTGTGCAAAGAAGGGCTTTCATCTGTTCTGAAACGTCCGACATTCAGCCTCACGGGATGTCCACAGCTTCTAGTAATACGGGAGAGGGAGATAAGCTTTCCTCTATCCGCTTTCTCCATTCCATGCATAATTTTATCAGTTTCCGTCGCATCACCTCTTACTCGCCTTTTCTCTGAAAAGGTCCCGATCCCCGCAACCTTTCCTCGCAACACAGTCTCTCCGTCCCCTTGATCATCACTTAACCGAGCAACACCCATTTCAGCAAACAGCAACAATTATAATTCCATATATATGTATGAGTGTGGGGACTTTTGATCTCGGCACACACGGTTTGTGGCCAATGAATATTCAGCAATAACTGTTCTGGAGACCTGCCGGAGCCGGAGGAGTTTCCGCAAGCCCTCGTCCTCCTCGTCTGACACCGCCTTTCGCCTGCAACATCCTGGAGGAAGCCTTTGCTGCCGACTTTGATTCGGGGCGCTGCCAAGGGCTGACGATTGCGTCTCGCTCTTGATCTCCTTTTCCCCCTTTTCCCCCACGTTTGACGGCTGGGCCCCGAAGTTCAAAGGGTGGCACGCTTTGCACGCTGCAGCCGCTGCTGCGCAGAAAAGGTTTCATCTCGATTCTGCCTCTCTCTCCACTCGGGGCTGCCTGCCATCGCCGCTCTTGCCGGCAAATCCTTTCCAGAAGTGATTGCAATTAAAAAATGTGATTAACATCGATGCGCCCAGCCTCTCCAAGGCACTCGAGGACTCTGCAAGCACCTCTCGGCGCAGAGCTGCTCTTATCACGGGTGGCTGCCGGTAAATAGTGATTTCACCTGTTCTCCACCCCACCCCAAATCCTAGGCTGGAGATGAAGAGTATAGCTGATGAGCTGGAGGTCCTTGCAGAAGCAGGGGGGAATATTTGGCTCTCCTTCCCCTTCCGCTTTATGTGGGAAGCCATGGCTTCTGCTGCTGCTTCCTCCAGTTTCATTTATCCTCCCTGCAGTGCTTTGAGGCAGAAATTCTGCAAAACTCATTATCAGTGAGGCCGGCATCATGTCTGCAAGAGTCCTGCATGACCACAAAACTGATAAGAACCGGTAATGCAGCAACCTAATAAATGAATGGACGTGGGTGGCGCTGTGGGTTCAACCACAGAGCCTAGGGCTTGCCGATCAGAAGGTCGGTGGTTCGAATCCCCGCGACGGGGTGAGCTCCCGTTGCTCAGTCCCTGGTCCTGCCAACCTAGCAGTTCGAAAGCACGTCAAAGTGCAAGTAGATAAATAGGTACCGCTTCGGCGGGAAGGTAAACAGTGTTTCCGTGCACTGCTCTGGTTCGCCAGAAGTGGCTTAGTCATGCTGGCCACATGACCTGGAAGCTGTATGCCGGCCCCCTCGGCCAATAAAGCGAGATGAGCGCTGCAACCCCAGAGTTGGCCACGACTGGACCCAATGATCAGGGGTTCCTTTGCCCTTTACCTTTAATAAATGAATGCTAGAAAACAGCTCCAGATAAGGTACAAGGAGGGCTCAATGTGTACAGTAAATAAAAAGGGTTGAGTAGACGTTGGCCACGTCTGACCAATGAATGCCCTCTCTGTGCTTGTATGAAGGGAAGCACCTTTGCCTAGGGAATTCCATTAATTTAAAATCTCTACATGAATCATGCCATATCATCCACTGACGACCACTGTTCTGCATTGCTTGAAGACTTTCCAGTGGACCCGACAAACTTATAAGATTATTATTGCTCCATGGCTGATTTTTACTCATGAGCAGGGAATTGGCAAGGTCGGAATTCTGCAAAACTCATAAAGGTAGAAATTCTGTAAAACTCATTATCAGAAAGACACAAAACTGGTAAGAACCAGTTTAGCAGGAACCTAACAGCTGACAGCTAGAGTCAAAAACAACTCAAACTAAGGTGCAAGGAGAGCTCTGCATATAAAGTATTTTTAAAAAATGGTTTGAGTAACTGCTTTCAAAGACTGTGGTTGGATGAGAGATAGAATCAAAGAACTGTCTTCTTCTTTGGTGATCACTCATAGCCAAGTAAGATGGTCTTCCATGAACATGGTCTTAACCGTGTGTGTGTCTGTAAGTGACTGTGGAGGTCAATTCTGGATCCACACGTCCTTTCACAATGGGGACATAGGTTTCCAGGTGGGAGTTGATCACAGTGAGGGTTTGCCAAGCATGCCTTCCTCTTAGCACGTTTCTCCCTTGCGTCCTGAGTTCGAGTGTCTTCAAAGCCCATGACACCTTTGGTAAAGGCTTTCTCCAACTGGAGTGCTCACAGGCCAGTGTTTCCCAGTTGTCAGTGTTTATACTACTTTTTTTAATTATTTGCCTTGAGAGAGTCTTTAAACCTATTTTGTTGAACACCAGCATGACGCTTTCCATTTTTAAGTTTGGAATAGAGTAGTTGCTTTGGAAGAACTGTAAAGTTGGAAGGGACCCTGAAGGCCATCTGGTCAAACGCCTTGCAATGCTGGAATCTCAGCTAAAGCATCCATTACTGATGGCCATCCAACCTCTGCTTAAAAACCTCCAGGGAAGGAGAGCCCACCACCTCCCAAGGGAGACCGTTCCACTGCCAAACAGCTCTTACCACCAGAAAGTTCTTCTTGGTGTTTAGTCAGAATCTCCTTTCATGTCATTTGAATCCATTGGTTTGGGTCCCGATCTCCATAACAAATGGTGAGGTGCCGGGATGGCAGAAGGTGGCCAAAAGTGGTTGGCTATAGAATAAAGAGCCAAGATGACATATATTTTGCCTATATAGGAGGGATGCTAATGGATGTACTTTCACAGGTGCTTTTGAACTCTGTCTGGTAATGCATTTCTGAATAAACTCAGGCTAACAGGGAATCTGGTGTGAGGTTCCATACTTGAACCCCGAAGGAGAATTTTCTCCCACGGCATCCAATGAAAGTGCCGGGGGGGGTCACACTCTGGAGCCCTTCCAGGTGGGCCTCCTCCAGGCCTCATGGCACCTGCTGCTCTTCTGCTCAAATCCTGCTGGAGGACTTCCCATTGGGGCACCTGGTTGGCCACTATGCAAACAGGAAGCTGGACTGGATGGGCCCGATCCAGCAAGTGCTTCTTATTTTCTCATGGCTTTGTACATCCCTCCTCCTCACACCCTGGCAAGGGAGAGTTGCATGCTTATGAACTGTTCTTCTTCTTCTGCAGTCCCACCACCTCCACCACCAGTGGTTCTTCAGCCCCAGGCAGGAGACCTCCCTGCCTCCTCCCTCAGGGGCACATCCATGAAGGGCTGGGCTCTCCAGGGTGCTCAGCCATTGATATGCACAATTGATTCCCCCGGCTAGTTTTATCTCTCCGCACCAACAAGCAGCTGCAATACCCAAGCAAGCTCCTGCTTGGTAATTTGGAGTTTTACTAGACATTATATTGTGCAACACAAAGTCATTGCCTCCCTTGGGCTGATCTAAACAGGTTCTTAAATCATAGTCAAATAGCATCCCCCCTCCCCCGTTGCAAAAAAACCCCAGACAGTGCCAAAGCAAACGAATCAGATGTTGTTTTTAAGAGTCTGCAACATCTGTGCCTAGCAGGGGACCAGGGACTCGACATCCTCAGAGGCAGGAGACGAGGGAATTCATACATTTGAGGACGTCCCCTCCTTCAAGAACATTTAATGTTACTGTCGCCAGCCTTGTTGCTGCCGTTTAGCACATAGTTAAGCTACAGAAGTCCTCCTGGGAGAAGCAGGGGTGGCCACCCACTTGGATGGCATTAAAGGAGGATTGGAGAAATTCATGGAGGAGGAGAGGGCCATTGATGGCTACTAGCCAGGGTGGCTGTGCTCTGCCTCTGTGGTCGGAGGCAGCAATGCTTCTGAAGGGCAGTTTCTGGAAACCACGGGAAAGGAGAATGTTGCTCTTCTGCTTGAGTCATACTTCCAGGTTTCCAAATAGGGCAGCTCCTTGGCCACTGGGGGAACAGGCTGCTGGCCTGGAGGGACACTGGCCTGGTCCAGCAGGCTCTTCTTATCTTCTTAGAAGCTGACTCTTAGGCATGATCTTGTCTATGATCATTGACTTGTAGAGTTGGGAGGGAACCCAGGGGTCCTCTAGTCCAACCCCTTGCAATGCAGGAATCTCAACTAAAGCATCCATGACAGATGGCCATCAAAGCTCTGCTTAAAAACCTCCAAGCCCTTCCTCTCAGAAAGCTTTTCCTGATGTTTAGCCACAATCAATTGGTTTGAATCCTTCTCTCCAGAAAAGGAAAAAAACAAGATTTCTCCATCTTCCATGTGACAGCCCTTGAGATATTTGAAGGTCACTATCGTATCTTCTCTCAGTTTCCTCTTTTCCAGGCTAAACATACCCAGCTCCTTCAACCGTTCCTCATCAGGCTTGGTTTCCAGACCCTTGATCATCTTGGTCACCCGCCTCTGCCCACCTTCCACCTTGTCAATATCCTTCTTAAAATGTGGTGCCCAGAATTGGGCACAGGATTCCAGGTGTGGCCCACTCTGATTCAGGATCATTTGCCACCAGCAGAAGACTCTCCCTAGGATGCTTGAGGAGGCTCAACTGGTCAACTTCTCCCTGGAATATCAGCAGTTTGGACCAGTCCCAGATGGGCAAACTTTATGCCAACTGGATGGCTGAAGATTTACAACTCGCCCACGAATCCTTCTTTCTTTCCCTTGGCATGGCCCATCCTGTTTCCCTTTATTTATGAATGTGACCTTCCTCCCTGCACTCCTGGCATGGGCTTGATAAATTAGACTCGTCCGCTCCACTCACACACCTATGCCAAGCATATTTCACTCTTTAAAGATTAACCGGGAAGCCTCTGGAAGAGCCTCACCTGCCAGGGGCTTAAAATATCCCTTTCCCTTTGATTCTTCACACTGCAGGAAAGTCCCTCCGGGACCAATAAGGCAGGCGAGCTGGAGAGAGCTGAACTCCTCTGCGTCAGAAGAAGAACCAGGACAAGGTTTCTCACAGCTCATCCCCTCCACGTCCCCCTCCCTAACTGCATGGCTTCCGCCCGGCAGAGGAGCGCAGGGGGAGACAGCTGGAGGGAGATCCTCTGTCGCCAGAGCACGTCCACTTTTCCCAGGACGGCCTGCGCTGCTCACCTTCCAATGAGTCTTCATCCAAATAAGTGGAAGACGCCTCTGTGCTGCCAAATACAGCAGTTCTTTCCCATAATATCAGGACAAAAGGAATGAGGAGGTGGAAGGGGAATCAAAACAGTTTTATTAACATATAAACAGCAGGCATGCAAAGCATAAAATAAAACATACCCAACAGGGGCTACCCAATCTCCCCTTCAGCTGCCCGGAGCCCCAGGTATAGCAGCAGGAGAACGACCCCAACCGTCGGTCTCCCAGCATCAGGTGGTGAGAGCCAGTGTGGTGTAGTGGTTAAGAGCGGTGGACCCGTAATCTGGTGAACTGGGTTCGATCCCCTGCTCCTCCACATGCATCTGCTGGGTGACGTTGGGCCAGTCACACTTCTCTGAAGTCTCTCAGCCCCACTCACCTCACAGAGTGTTTGTTGTGGGGGAGGAAGGGAAAGGAGAATCTTAGCCGCTTTGAGACTCCTTTGCTAGAGATAAAGCGGGATATCAAATCCAAACTCCTCTTCTTCTTCTTCCTTCCTTCTCAGTGCTTGTTCCCAGACAACTTTGGAACTCCCTTCCTAGGGAAGCCAGACTGCCTTCTTCCTTGCTGTCCTTCCTTCTTGTTCCAACAGGCTTTGGGGAACTGACTGTTTTTAATGATAGTGCTGTGCTGTTCTTCTTCTTCTTCTTCAGTCATACCTCTTGTTACGTTTGCTTTATGATACATTTTTTCAGATTGTGTCCCATGGTGACCCAGAAGTACCGGAGAGGGTTATTTCCGGGTTTCACCACTCGCGCAAGTGCAGATGTGCAAAATGACATCACGCGCATGCGCAGAAGCGGCAAATAATGATCCACACATGCGCAGACACTGGTTGCATTCCTTTCAGGTTGCGAATGGGGAGAGAGAGACCAAACTTTGGAAGCAGAGCAAGTTCAAAGGCTACAGGGACCAGGGACCATGAGTAGGCAAACTAAGGCCCGGGGGCCGGATATGGCCCAATCACCTTCTAAATCCGGCCCCCGGACGGTCTGGGAATCAGCGTGTTTTTACATGAGTAGAATGTGTCCTTTTATTTAAACTGCATCTCTGGGTTATTTGTGGAGCATAGGAATTCCTTCATTCCCCCCCCCCAAATATATAGTCTGGCCCCCCACAAGGTCTGAGGGACGGTGGACCGGCCCCCTGCTGAAAAAGTTTGCTGGCCCCTGTCTTAGGCCTTGCTAAGCCTCCATCCTCTTCCCCTGTGGGAGCTTCATCTGCAGTGGCTGAACTTTGGCAGGACCTGAAGGGGGCATCTGCCCCAGGAGCCCATTTGCCGCACTATAAACCAGTCACCTCTTTTGTTTTGCTGAGTGTGGAAGGTCCTCTTCTCCACTTGTCAGGCCCAGACAGACGACTGGCTTACCAGAATGGTTATACAACCCGGTTGTTCTACAGCCTGGTTGTATACCAGGGTACTGTTGTGGGTTTGGAGGGGGTCAGTCTGGATGACCACCCCCCCCGAGTCCCTTCCAATTCTTGGGCTCCAGCGAGGGCTGGAATCTCAGAGAGGAGTCTATGGCTGAACTAGTCAGACAAGCTCTTTGGCAAGACAATGACCTCAGCTGACCACTCAACTCTGCATCCCAAAAGATGGGCTGGGCGTTTTCTCTAACTCCCAGCTGCTAGGTAGGAGATCAAGACCCAGTCTGTGCATGAGGCCGGAAGATGGAGAGACAGAGACCTGCTTGCTCTGTGCTGGATCCATTGCTATCACCAATAGAGAAGCAAGGATCTAGGAGTCTTGGTTGACCACAAACTTGACATGAGCCAACAGTGTGACGCGGCAGCTAAAAAAGCCAATGCAATTCTGGGCTGCATCAATAGGAGTATAGCATCTAGATCAAGGGAAGTAATAGTGCCACTGTATTCTGCTCTGGTCAGACCTCACCTGGAGTACTGTGTCCAGTTCTGGGCGCCACAGTTCAAGAAGGACACTGACAAACTGGAATGTGTCCAGAGGAGGGCAACCAAAATGGTCAAAGGCCTAGAAACGATGCCTTATGAGGAACGGCTAAGGGAGCTGGGCATGTTTAGCCTGGAGAAAAGGAGGTTAAGGGGTGATATGATAGCCATGTTCAAATATATAAAAGGATGTCACATAGAGGAGGGAGAAAGGTTGTTTTCTGCTGCTCCAGAGAAGCGGACACGGAGCAATGGATCCAAACTGCAGGAAAGAAGATTCCACCTAAGCATTAGGAAGAACTTCCTGACAGTAAGAGCTGTTTGACAGTGGAATTTGCTGCCAAGGAGTGTGGTGGAGTCTCCTTCTTTGGAGGTCTTTAAGCAGAGGCTTGACAACCATATGTCAGGAGTGCTCTGATGGTGTTTCCTGCTTGGCAGGGGGTTGGACTCGATGGCCCTTGTGGTCTCTTCCAACTCTATGATTCTATGATTCTATGATTCTAAGATCTGCTGAGGTGTTGATCCTGTGAGCCCTTGCATCCTATGCTCTGGTTGGATCAATGTGAACATAAAGCCATATCTCCTCAAGACTCCATGGTCTTCGCTGACCTTCATTCCAAGAAAAGCAAACCTAGGGGACCTGCATAACACCCCTCTAGGAAGGAAAGTGTGCAAAAAACAACAATACCACCCACTGCCAGAAACTAGAGTGTGCAAGCCACTTGGTGTCAAAACCCAAGCCTGTGCCTCTGGAGGACTCAGCTTGGTTCCTCTGAGTGCGTGCAGAGTGCCTCCCTTCCCCAGTGGATAGCCACAGGCTGCCTGCACAGGGACTGGCGGGAACTTTGTCGTCCATAAGAGTCTGCCCTTCTCTTTTTAGAACAGACCTCTTCATTACTTCATTGCATTGCGTTTACAAGATTTCCGAGGATACGGTCCACTTGCAGCCGGGCTGGGCTACTGCAGAGAGCACTTTCCTCTGCCAAACAGCTGTCAGTTAATAGAGTTTCGGAATAAACATCATTAACTGGCCTGGTTCTGAAATCAATCTGTCCCGTGTGCCCCCCCAAATGGAAATAAATGCTGATGCCTCGGTTTCTTTGTCCGTTTCCTATTGTTTTATTTAGATTCACTATCCCTCCTGGTATTTCTGGTTGCCTTGATCATGCAGATCAAGGATGGTTCAAGCAATTATTCCATCTGGACCTTTTCCAAGGAAACAAAAGTAAGAGTCTTTATGTAACAGCCCCAAACGCGACGCGGCTTGCATTGAAATCAGGGACTCCGCTCACGTCTCTTTACAGTCTGGAGAAAGAGGTTGGGCAGCGAGCCCTTGTGATGCTTGCGTAATAGCACTGACCTATAGAATTGCGGCACTTGAAGGGACCCCAAGGGTCATCTAGTCCCACCCCCTGCAATGCAGGAATCAGAGTTAATATGGGACCAAAGGAAATGAACTCGTACCAACTTAGACCATCAGTCCACCTTGCTGGCTTCTGTTTATTTTGACTAGTGGCTGCTGTCTGAGATTTCATGCAGAGAGCCTCTCCTAAGCCTTACTTGCTGTTTGAAGAAAGACTTCCTTTTACCCGTCCTCAGTTTCACTTGTCTAATCCTCTTTTAAATCTGCCACTGGAAGGAGTTCCATTGTTTATGCGCTGCATGAAGAAGTATTTTCTTTATGGGAACGAGCTTGTTTTCTCTTGCTCTTGAGGGCAGGGCTCAAAATTACAAGAAGGAGAAAGTTACAAGAAAGAGATTCCGACTAAACATCAGGAAGAACTTTCTGACAGCAGGAGCTGTTCCATAGTGGAACGGTCTCCCTCTGGAGGTGGTGGACTCTCCTCCCTTGGAGGTTTTTAAGCAGAGGTTGGATGGACATCTGTCAGGGATGCCTTAGCTGATTCCTGCATTGCAGGGGGCTGGACTAGATGGCCCTCAGGGTCCCTTCCAATGACTCTATGGAACAGGCACCTCACCATGAAGAGGCATGAAGTCCAAAATCAGCACTTGGAAAAATTGCAGATAAGGGAGAAGGCTTCAGACTTCCTCTGGGAAATGTTTGATTGCAGGTCTGGGGCAGACAAACACTCAGAAACATGGTCTCTCAACAGTTAATCATAGAAATGTAGCCTTGGAACCTGGGACCCTGAGCGCCGTTGACTCCATCTCCCTGCAGTACACAAAATCTCATTTCTTGTCATTTGAACCCACTGATTTAGGTCCTCCCCTCCAGAGAAGGAGAAAACAAGCTTGCTCCCTCCAGCCTACAAGATATTTGAAGGTGGCTCTCATGTCCCCTCTCAGTTTCCTCTTCTCCAGGCTAAACACACCCAACTCCCTCCACCTCACATGGCTTGCTTCCTAGACCCTTCATCTTCTTGGTCGCCCATCATCTTGGGTGAAGCAGCAACTGGTCCCAATCCCCTTGCCTGCCTGTTCAAAGGGCTCTCCCCAGGTTGAATGGCTTCTGAATTTGATTAAACACTAGGAAGAACTTTCTGATGGAAAGTGGTGCACTCTCCTTCCTTGGAGGTTTTTAAGCAGAGGTTGGACAGCCATCTGTCAGGGATGCTTTAGCTGAAATTCCTGCATTGCAGGGGGTTGGACTAGATGACCACCAGGGTCCCTTCCAACTCTAGGATTCTACAATTCCATGATTCTTTAATGTGGCCTGGACCTTCCAATATCCACCTTCATTGGATGGCTATGACTTCCAGTGTTATGAGAGAGGGAGGAAAATCTTTCCTCTGTTTCCTATCATGCCCCCTCTTCTTCTCCTTTTCTCCGAAGCCAAAAGCTCCAAACGCTGCAACCTTTCCTCATCGGGGAGTCCCTCCTTCCCTTCGAACGTTCTGGTTGCCCTCCTCTGAAACTTCTCCAGCTCTGAAACACCCTTTTTGAGGTGGAAATGCGGAAGACAATTGTATTTCGAGGAGTTAGGTGTCATGTCCCTTTCCCTTTAACATCCCCAGTTAGAGGTCTGCTGGATTCTTGTGTTTCACACACCTGTCGGGAGTTTCTTGGGTTCTTCTGTCTTGCAAGTGCTGGCTGGATGCCAGCTGCAGGTAGTGGGAGACTCTCAGCTCCTCTGTATTGGTTCCATCCCAGGGTCCTGGGCTAGTCATGAGTAATGCCAGGTGCAGGCTATAAAAGCCATAGGTGGGAGGAGCCCAGTGAGCTTCTACCCAGATCAAAGGACCTGAAGAAGAAGAAAAGAAGAGTTTGGATTTGATACCCCACTTTATCACTACCCTAAGGAGTCTCAAAGCGGCTAACATTCTCCTTTCCCTTCCTCCCCCACAACAAATACTCTGTGAGGTGAGTGGGGCTGAGAGACTTCAGAGAAATGTGACTGCATGTGGAGGAGCGGGGAAGCGAACCCGGTTCACCAGATTACGAGTCCACCGCTCTTAACCGCTACACCACACTGGTAAGCCAGTCATCTGTCTGGGCCTGACAAGTGGAGAAGAGGACCTTCCACACTCAGCAAAACAAAAGAGGTGACTGGTTTATAGTGCGGCAAATGGGCTCCTGGGGCAGATGCCCCCTTCAGGTCCTGCCAAAGTTCAGCCACTGCAGATGAAGCTCCCACAGGGGAAGAGGATGAAGGCTTAGCGAGGCCCAAGAAGATGCTGCCCTGCTCCCTCTAGCCTTTGAACTTGCTCTGCTTCCAAAGGGTGACCTCCCTCTCTCCCTTCATACTGTTGGGATACTGCCAGGGAGATAAAGTCCATCTGAGCCCCCAAGCTCGGTGCCGGACGATCCATCAACCTCCCGTAGTCAGGCAATATCAGCAATTCAGCGACACTAAGCCTCAGGCTAAGTGCACACTATAACAGCAGAATTCACACAGCAAAAAGTTGCACAAGCATGAGAGCAGGACATGCATATTTACAGTTTTATTCAGCGTTGGTCAGAACAAAGAAGGCATGACCGTCTGCTCCGACTGCTCAGGCAAAAACAGCCAAAAACGAAAACGAACTTACAACATAAACATCCTGTGAGACAGGAACTTACGCAGGCTGTTATACAAACATCCTGCTCCCTTTTAAGGTGGAACGGAAATATCCTAACATCCTCCCCCTTTCCGTGTAACCTGTAGTACCTGTGGTTCAACCCAATTGCAACCTTTGTGCGTAAACCTTCAGTTGTTCTCTGTTAACAACCTTAGACAACAGATCAGCAGGAATTTCATTTCCTGGCATGTAGGACACCTGAATGAGTCCTTTCTGAATACACTCTCTTGCACGATGTAGCTTAATCTGCAAGTACTTGGTTCTTTGCTTGCAACTCTCTGAGTTCAGCAAAGCCAAACAAGATCTATTGTCTTGATACACTTGTATAGGACATTTCACAGAAACCCCAATGTCCTTAAACAGTTGCATCAACCATTCACAATCCATGAGTGAAAATGACAGAGCATTGAGTTCTGCTTCACAGGAACTTAGGCTAACTGTTGTCTGCTTTTTGCACAACCAGTCAAACAGGCAGTGGTTGTACATGTAGCATACTCCAGAAGTGCTTGTACCATCCGTGGTGTCACTTCCAAAACTTGCATCTGCAAAGATTTCAAGACCTCCAGTCTTCTGACTGGTGAACCTCAGCCTGTAGTGCATAGTCCCTTTCAAATACCGGGCTATGCGCTTCAGAGCTTTCCAATCCTGAACAGTAGGATTGTTAGCATGTCTGCTCAGCAGGTTTGTGCTTACAGCAATGTCAGGTCTTGAACATCTAGCAATGAAATTCAACTTGCCTAGAATGCATCTGTACAGCGTTGTGTCAGAAAACGCTTCAGCAGTACTATCTACCTGGTAACCTGTCACCATCGGTGTGTCTGCTGGGTTTGCATCAACCAAATTCAACCTGGTTAATACATCAGTAATTTTCTGTGTTTGGTGTACCAGAAAATTACCTGCTTGGTCCCTCTCCACCTGCAGAGAAAGATAGTTGGATACCTCACCAAGATCCTTCATGTCAAAGTGCTCCTTCAGCTGAGCTAGGGTGCTTTGGTAAAAAGCCTGATTCTTCCAAAACATCAGAAGATCATCAACAAAACATAAACAATACAGTTTGTTTTGCCCCTCCTCCTTGACAAACACACAAGGATCAGCTTTGCCCTGGTGAAAACCTAGAGAAAGCAACGTCTCAGTGAGTTTTGTGTTCCAACACCTGGCACTCTGCTTGAGACCATATAAGGATTTCCGCAGTTTACAGACCATTCCCTTCTGTATCTGCATTCCATCAGGTGGAAGCATGTACAGCTCCTCCCCCAAAATCCCGTACAAAAAAGCTGTATTAATGTCATGATGGGAAACATGCAGTTTCTCCTCCGCAGCGATCTTGAGCATCAGCCGAATGCTCTCATATTTGACCGTGGGTGAGTAGGTCTCGTGGTAATCCTGCCCTGGTACCTGTGAAAAACCTCTGGCAACCAATCTGGCTTTGTGTCTGACAACCTTGCCATTCTGGTCTGTCTTGGCCTTGAAGACCCATTTGCTGCCAACCAGTCTCATTCCTGGGACTACCGGTACCAGTTCCCAAGTCTGGTTCCTGTTTAAGGAATCAACTTCAGCCTTCATGGCATTAAGCCAAGGCTCAGCATCTTTAGAGGTTAACTCCTGGACCTCTTTGAAGCTTGAAGGTTCCCACACCTTCTCTGAGCTACTAAGAACAGCAGTTGCCGTCTTAGCAAACTCATCAGCAAATCTCTTTGGAGGTTTGCCTTTGGTCGCCCTTTCAGACCTGCGAACCAGACGCAAGTCTTCTGGACTCATCTCCTCTTTCTTAGGAGAAAAATGACCAATGGTGAACAGTGGTTCTTCCAGTTCATTATCAGACTCATCAGATGGTCTGACTGAGGCCTTTGCGCTCTTGTAGTCTGCTGTGTCATCACTGTCACTGACACCAGCAGCAGCGCCGCCCACTGAACTGGAATCCGAACTCTGATCATCATCATCATCATCATCATCCTCAGTTTCCTCAGCTTTCTCAGCATGATCTGCTTTCTTCACATCACCTACATCTTCCTCTGGGTAACTCTGGAAAATTCCCACATTTTCCCCCCACTTAGGATTGTACTCAACACTCCTTGTGAACTTTATGGATTTAGAGTTAGTCATCCATACCCTGTATGCACCTTTTTCGTACCCCATGAACAAACCATGTGCCCCACGCTTCCCAAGCTTGTTGCTTTGTGGGGTGTGTACCCACATGTCAGAACCAAAGATTCTCTTTTTTTTTTATAATATTTTTATTAGACAATTTTTATATTAATATAGACAAAACATACATAAACAAACAACAAACAATAACAGAACAAAGAACAGGTACCATTTCATATCCTAATTTCTTTAGCCTTTCTTCCTCGACTTCCCCTTGCCTCCCGTTTCTGTATTCCAAATTCTTATAATTATTCAGCGAATCTTCCCTTATTTTACTATAAATTTATGTTAATCATCCTTATTCTCTTTATCTTAACCATTACTAATAGTAACCATTTATTTTAATCCAACATCATTTCAACTGTCATTAATTTTGTAATATTTCTTTAAATAGTCCTTGAACTTTTTCCATTCTTCTTCCGCCGCTTCTCTTCCCTGGTTTCGGATTCTGCTCGTCATTTCTGCCAAGCCCATGTAGTCCATCACCTTCATCTGCCATTCTTCCAGTGTGGGTAGATCCTGTGTCTTCCAGTACTTTGCAATAAGTATTCTAGCTGCTGTTGTGGCATACATAAAAAAAGTTGCATCTGTCTTTAACACCCCCTGGCCGACAATACCCAAGAGAAAGGCCTCTGGTTTCTTGGGGAAAGTATATTTAAATACCTTTTTCAGTTCATTATAGATCATTTCCCAGAATGCTTTAATCTTCGGGCACGTCCACCAGAGGTGAAAAAATGTACCTTCCTTTTCTTTACATTTCCAACATTTATTATCAGGCAAATGGTAAATCTTTGCAAGCTTGACTGGGGTTATGTACCACCTATAAATCATTTTCATAATATTTTCTCTTAAGGCATTACATGCCGTGAATTTCATCCCGGTGGTCCACAACTTTTCCCAATCAGCAAACAAAATATTATGACCAATGTCCTGAGCCCATTTAATCATACTTGATTTTACCATTTCATCTTGTGTATTCCATTTCAGCAGCAGATCATACATTTTTGACAAATTCTTAGTACTGGATTCTAACAGTTCAGTCTCTAATTTTGATTTTTCCTCCTGGAAGCCTATTTTACTGTCTAATTTAAACACTTCATTTATTTGATGATAATGTAACCAATCTCTCACCTTCCCTTTTAGTTTTTCAAAACTCTGCAATCTCAATTTGTCCCCTTCCTTTTCCAAAATTTCCCAATATCTTGGCCATTTCGACTCCATATTTAGCTTTTTAACTGCCTTAGCTTCCATTGGTGATAGCCATCTTGGAGTCTTATTTTCCAGCAAGTCCTTATATCTAACCCAGACATTTAATAGTGCTTTCCTGACAATATGATTTTTGAAACTTTTATGCGCTTTAACCTTGTCATACCACAAATATGCATGCCACCCAAAAATATTGTTAAATCCTTCCAAATCCAAAATGTCTGTGTTTTCAAGAAGCAGCCATTCTTTTAGCCAGCAGAAAGCTGCCGCTTCATAGTACAATTTAAAGTCTGGCAGGGCAAACCCCCCTCTTTCCTTTGAATCCGTTAATATCTTAAATTTTATTCTGGGCTTCTTGCCCTGCCAGACAAATTTAGATATATCTTTCTGCCACTTCTTGAAACAGTCCATTTTATCCATTATTTGTAATGCTTGAAACAAAAACAACATTCTTGGCAATACATTCATTTTTATAACTGCAATTCGACCTAACAAGGAAAGCTTCAAATTTGACCAGATCTCCAGATCTTTTTTCACTTCTGTCCAAGTTTTTTCATAATTATCTTTGAATAGGTTCACATTCTTAGCTGTCATATTCACACCCAGATATTTCACTTTTTTAACCACAGTCAACCCCGTCTCATTCTGAAACCTTTCTTTTTCAATCTGTGTTAAATTTTTCTCCAATACCTTAGTCTTTGACTTATTCAGTTTAAATCCTGCCAATTGGCCAAACTCTTGAATTATCTCTAAAACTCTTTTCGTACTAGCTTCTGGCTCCTGTAAGGTAAGTACTAGATCATCTGCAAATGCTCTCAGTTTATATTGTTTAACTCCGACCTGAACCCCTTTCACCAACTGGTCCTTCCTTATCATATTGAGCAAAACCTCCAGGACCGAAATAAAAAGTAATGGGGAGATAGGGCACCCCTGACGTGTCCCTTTTTCAATCTTAAACTCTTCTGTTACCACATTATTTACAATTAATTTTGCTTTCTGTTCAGAATATATTGCACCTATACCATTTTCAAACCCTTGGCCTACCCCCATCCCCCGGAGGTTCTTCAACATGAAACTCCAAGATATATTGTCAAAGGCTTTCTCAGCGTCCACAAATATCAAAACAGCCTTAGTGTTTATATTCACTTCCAACTTCTCCAAAATGTCAATTATATTCCTTACATTGTCCGACAAATGCCTTTTCGGGAGAAAGCCCGCCTGGTCCCCATGAATCTCCTCCATCAAAACTCTTTTCAGTCTCTTTGCTAAAACATCAGCAAAGATTTTGTAATCCACATTTAGTAAGGAGATGGGTCGGTAGTTCTTAAGTTGGGTCTTTTCAGTCTCTGTCTTTGGTATAAGTGTAATGTAGGCCTCTCTCCACGTATCGGGTGCCCTTCTCCCCTCCATGATCTCGTTGCAGACTTCCTTCAAAGGTTGTATAAGGCCTTCCTTCAAAACTTTGTAGTATTTGGAAGTCAATCCATCCGGTCCAGGTGATTTGCCCAACGTCATGTTTTGAATGGCATCTTCTATTTCCTGTGCTGATATCTCCTGGTTCAAAATTGTCTTACTTTCCTGAGAAATCTTTTTCAGCCCATTTTTCTCGAGGAATTGTTGTATGTCTTTATCTTTCTGCGGCCCTTGTGTATACAATTGTCTAAAGTAGCTCTGGAAACAATTCCTAATTTCCACTGGGTTGCATATGTTCTTTCCCTCCACTTCTAAATTTGTTACCGTGTTGAGTTTTTGTCTCTTCTTTATTTGCCAAGCCAGTAACTTGCCACATTTATTTGCAGATTCAAAGGTCTTTTGTCTCATTTGTTTAATTTTCCATTCTATTTCTTGATTCATCAGTTCCATATATTGTGTTTGGTACAGTTTAATTTCTCTTAAAACCACTTGCGATTTTGGCTTCAATCTTAGTTTCCTTTCCCCTTCCTTTATCTTTTCCAAAATTTTCTCTTTCCTCTCATTTTGCTTTCTTTTCTTTAATGTATTTTGTTGTATCAAAAACCCTCTCATCACGGCTTTACTTGCGTCCCATATTATTCTTTTTTCTACTTTAGATCTTAGATTAATTTCAAAATAATCCTTCAAAGTTTTTTGGGCCTTTTTGCAGATCTCCTCGTCTCTGAATAAGGTGTCATTCATTCTCCATCTGAAGGAACCAGTTGTTGTTTGCTTCATCACCATCTTTACTGCGTTATGGTCGGAGAGAGTTTTTGGGCAGATTTCCACTTTCTTTATATTCGACGCCATGTTGCTAGTCACCCAAATTTGGTCAATCCGAGTCCATGTCATTTTGGCTTCAGAAAAGAAGGTTCCCTCTCTCTCTAATGGGTGTTTTGTTCTCCAGATGTCTATCAAATCCATATTGTCAGTCATTTCAAAAAAAGTCTTTGGTAGTCTTCCATCTTTTGTAACTACCAGAACCAAAGATTCTCAAGTGTTTGACATTAGGTTGCTTACCAAACATTTTCTCATAGGGAGTGCAGCCAATAGGTGATGACAGTCTCCTGTTAAAAGTATAAACAAAATTTGCCAAAGCCTCCCCCCAAAACTTCTCAGGGAGATTGGCATCATGCAACAAGGTTTTTATGCCTTGCAGCAACGTTTGATTTGCTCTCTCCGCAAGCCCATTCATCCATGGCGACCTAGGCGTTGACAAGTCATGCTGGATTCCCTTCTCAGTCAGGAAAGCTTCAAACTGCTGAGAAGTGAACTCCCCGCCCCGATCAGTAAACAGACAACCAATACGTTTACCGTGAGCATTCTCCAACCAAGCACAGAATGCCTTGAACTTAGGAAATGCTTGCGATTTCTGCTCGAGCATAAACACATGAATGTACCTGGAAAAAGAATCAATTAGAACCATGAAGTACCTTGCTCTTCCCAAAGAGGGCGCTAGAGGACCTACCAGGTCTGCGTGAACTAGCTGGTAGGGTTTGGAAGCCTGCCTGCTAGACTCCTTGCCTTTTGGAGCAACCTTCACCTTGTTCTCTGCACAAGAGACACATTTCATGTGAAACTTACAGGGTTTGATGTCCAAACCTTCAACCAACCCAGGCATCTTGGCTAGCGCTTGCCAAGAGAGGTGACAAAATCTGCGATGTGCATCATGAATGCATCCTGCATGAAGAACCTTGTTAGTTTGTGCAACACAACAAGTATCAGCATTAGATATAACAGCATTGTCATCATAAGTTAGACAGAACAAACCATCCATCAACTTTGCATGCAAAATGTCCTCTTTGCCTTTTCTGATGACACAGACAGTCCTCTTGAAGGAAACCTCAAAACCACGCCCAGTCAGCTGTGGTACACTAATCAAATTGTCCGCAGCTCCTGGAACAAAAAGTACATTACTAATGGTAGTATGCAGACTTTCAAGCTTCACAGTCCCAACTCCTGTAGCTTGCAAAGTCCTTCCATCAGCCAGCTGGACCTCTCCATCTTGAGGTGTGAAGGAGATGAACAGATGGCGGTCTTTGCTGAGATGGCGCGTGCAACCTGAGTCAATTACAAACCTGGCCTTGGCCTTGTTTCCCACTGGCGTGGGCTTTTGCAGCTTGCCTTTAGCCTTTGGTGAAGCTGTGCCAGCAAACATTGCCTTGTTTTCCACTGGCGAGGGCTTTTGCAACTTGCCCCCCTGCTCCTGGCCATCAGACGTGCCTTTAGCCTTTGGTGGAGCTGTGCCAGCAAACATAGCCTTGTTTTCCACTGGCGTGGGCTTTTGCAACTTGCCCCCCTGCTCCTGGCCACCTGCAAGCATCTTGCTCTGTTTACATCTGGTCTTCCGGCCTCTGCAAAGGCTCTGACCTTGGTTCTCACGAGAAACAGAGCTCTCAGCTGCCGACTCCTTGGCTCCCCCTGGAGGCTGGAATGCTGCCTGGGATGACGTGGCAGTCTTCTCCCCCTGCAGCTTGCAACCGGTGCCCTCAGCATCCCTGCATTCACTAGCATTCTGGGAAACAGCCAGGACCTCCGATGCATTCAAACACTGGGCTGGGATTATTGGCTGGTGGGCCTTTTTCAAAGCATCCCACATGTCACATGCCGTGAGATTTCCAGCAAGCGTCTTTATTTCCTCCAGAGAGACGGATAAGACAATAATATCCACGGCCTTCAAATTCTGGCCCTGCCATTTCTCTGTCCGAGGAACTGGAGTGGCTTGAGATACAGTATGCCAGACTCCAAACTGACGCAGCAAACTCTCACACCATTTTGCCCAGGTCTGATAGTTGTGCCGATTTAACTTTGGGCACTCAGTGGCCTCTGAAGCTTGGAAAAACTCCATTCCAGCTTTTTACGTGAGCCGTTAGCCTTTATTGCCTTCTAAGACTTCTTATCTCGGCAGCTCATTAATCACGATGCCTCTGGCTCGGCTCCCAGGCCAATTAGTTTTGCCGGACATCAAAGACTTCTTCCGCGGCAGAAAAGCCTCTGCTTTCACTTTCCCAGCACATACCTTTCAGCAGCCTGTCGCTGTCTTACTCCTGCAAGTGCCGTGAATCTGGGCCCGAAACCTGTTGTTGGGATACTGCCAGGGAGATAAAGTCCATCTGAGCCCCCAAGCTCGGTGCCGGACGATCCATCAACCTCCCGTAGTCAGGCAATATCAGCAATTCAGCGACACTAAGCCTCAGGCTAAGTGCACACTATAACAGCAGAATTCACACAGCAAAAAGTTGCACAAGCATGAGAGCAGGACATGCATATTTACAGTTTTATTCAGCGTTGGTCAGAACAAAGAAGGCATGACCGTCTGCTCCGACTGCTCAGGCAAAAACAGCCAAAAACGAAAACGAACTTACAACATAAACATCCTGTGAGACAGGAACTTACGCAGGCTGTTATACAAACATCCTGCTCCCTTTTAAGGTGGAACGGAAATATCCTAACACATACATCCCTTTGCCACTGCCTCCTTCAGAATACCAAGGCTTTGCATTTGGGATTGTCAGCAATGTTCCACATAAAACACCCCGGGAACCGGAGGTCACTCGGGGGTTTTATGGGGGGGGGTCTAAGTTGAGCACAATGCCACCCCCCCAAAAAAAAAAAAAACCCCACAGCTATGCCCAACTGGGTGGTCTCAGCTGACAGACTGAGTGTGTGTTGACTCATTCATTGGCATTTTAGTGCGAATTTCTCCCAATACACATATTTCTGTATGGAATTTTTGCAACGTGATCTTCCCCTAATACAATGCATCTGATATGTTATTTTCACTAATATATCCCATTTTTGTGCACAATTTGCCCGAGCGCTGTGGTGAGCAAAAGATCGTAATTCAGCCCATGAATTATTTTGTAAAGTTCAAATCAGGTAGAATCTCCACTGAAATCTCTTTTCTCCCCTGCCTCTCTTTATCATAGCCTCCCCAACTTGCTTTGCTTCCCAGCAGCTTTTATGGGGAATCCAGCTTTGAAAGGTGTCGTTTCTCATATTTGCAGATGTTCACGTGGTCCACTCCTAAAAAATCTGCCTCAAGGAACAATTACAGCTCCATGAATCCCATGGCATTTGACAATATTGCAGGTAGTTTAAAAAGAAAAGTTTTCCCTAGAAAATGGCTGTTTCCTAAACCATCAATCTGCCCACAAAGGGAAGAGGCTGACAGACTGTCGCCTGGAATTGCAGGGAAGCAGAGCGCCTGCCACAACCAACAATTGTAGAGTTGGGGGAGCTTGAGAAAAGGGCAACAACCATCATGATCAGAGGGAGGGAGGTTGTGGCGTTTGCGCTGCTTTAATTTAGACGAAAGGTGAGTGAGAGTGAGGAAAGTTTTCCTCCCTCTCGCAACACACACAAGAACTCAGGGCCATCCAATGAAGCAGGTTGGAGGGAGACTGAGGGAGACTCGGGACAGATAAAAGGCAGTCCTTCTTCACACAGGTGCATAGATAAACTGTGGAACTCCCTCCCACAGGAAGCAATGATGACCACCAATTTGGATGGCTTTAAAAGAGGATTGGGGACGTGGGTGGCACTGTGGGTTAAACCACAGAGTTGCCAATCGGAAGGTTGGCCGTTCGAATCCCCGTGACGGGGTGAGCTCCCGTTGCTTGGTCCCTGCTCCTGCCAACCTAGCAGTTCGAAAGCACCTCAAAGTGCAAGTAGATAAATAGGCACCGCTCTGGCGGGAAGGTAAACGGTGTTTCTGTGCGCTGCTCTGGTTCACCAGAAGCGGCTTAGTCATGCTGGCCACATGACCCGGAAGCTGTACGCCGGCTCCCTCGGCCAATAAAGCGAGATGAGTGCCGCAACCCCAGAGTCGGTCACGGTAAAGGTCCCTTTACCTTTACTAAAAGAGGATTAGACAGATTCATGGAGGAGGAGAGGGCGATTGACAGCTCCTAGCCAGGATGGCTCTGCTCTGCCTCCACAGTCGGAGGCAGGTAGGTAGCCATGTTGGTCTGATGCTGCCGAAATAAAAATAAAAAATTGTCTAGTAGCACCTTAGAGAGCAACTGAGTTTGTTCTGGGTACAAGCGTTTGTGTGCATGCGCACTTCTTCAGATACACTGAAGCAGAAGTCACCAGACCCTTCTATATAGTGGGAGGGTGGGATGGTGTTTTTCTCAGGAGGGGAGTAGGAGACTAGTGGTTGGCTCAATGGGTAGGGTCAACCTGTTAACTACTGTTAACGACTGCAATTAGTCCTACAGGAAAAAGCAAGGGACATTATGCAGATGACCAAAAATAGCTTTAGCATGTGTCATGAGACAAGAATCCAATATCTCCATTCAGACCAGGTTTCTCCATAGTTTTCAGTTTGGTCATAAGTTGTAATTCAGCAACTTCTCTTTCAAGTCTATTTCTGAAATTCTTTTGTAATAAGACAGCTGCTTGGAGGTCCTGTATTGAATGTCCTGGGAGGTTGAAGTGTTCTCCTACTGGAGGCAGCAATGCTTCTGAATGACAGTTGCTGGAAGCTCTTGTGCTCAGATCCTGCTTGCAGGCTTCCCACAATGGGCAACTGTTCAGCCACTGTGAGAACAGGATGCTAGACTAGATGGGCCATTGGCCTGGTCCGGCCAGCTCTTCTTACGTTCTTAACCCACAAGGGTACTTTTGCAAAAGAGTTTTCTTGATGCTCTTTGAAGAACTCTCCCCTATTTACTCATTCGTGACACATACCATAGAGTTTGCTTTGTTGTTGTTGTTGTTTAGTTGTTTAGTTGTGTCCGCCTCTTTGTGACCCCCTGGACCAGAGCACACCAGGCACTTCTGTCTTCCACTGCCTCCCGCAGTTTGGTCAAACTCATGCTGGTAGCTTCGAGAACACCGTCCCACCATCTCGTCCTCTGTCGTCCCCTTCTCCTTGTGCCCTCCATCTTTCCCAACATCAGGGTCTTTTCCAGGGAGTCTTCTCTTCTCATGAGACGGCCAAAGTCTTGGAGCCTCAGCTTCACAAGAGTTTGCTTTAACTGTATTTAATTTTGACTTCTGATAGGTTGGGTAGAACTTACTCAGTCTTGACCAGAACTTCACTGTTCCTCCTCCCCACCCCTTTTGCCTTCAATTAAAGATGGAGAAAGGAAATCAGAAGAAAACCCTTTCTGCTCTGCCTCCACGGTCAGAAGCAGCGATGCTTCTGAATTCCAGTTACTGGAAACCCCAGGAGGGGAGAGGGATGCTCTTGTGCTTGAATCTTGCTTGTGGCTTTCCCACAATGGGCACCTGGTTGGCCACTGTGAGAAGAAGGTCCTGGACTAGACGAGCCATTGGCCAAAAGGCAAGGAAAGTTACAAAAACCAAGACTTTTTTTAATGTTGTGAATCACCCTGAGCTCTGCAGATGAATGGTGGTATACAAATGTAATATATATATCACCTTGCCAACAAAGGTCCGTATAGTTAAAGCCATGGTTTTCCCAGAAGTGATGTATGGAAGTGAGAGCGGGACCATAAAGAAGGTTGATCGCCGAAAAATTGATGCTTTTGAATTCTGGTGCTGGAGGAGACTCTTGAGAGTCCCATGGACTGCAAGAAGATCAAACCTCTCCATTCTGACGGAAATCAGCCCTGAGTGCTCACTGGAAGGACAGATCCTGAAGCTGAGGCTCCAAGACTTTGGCCACCTCATGAGAGGAGAAGACTCCCTGGAGAAGACCCTGATGTTGGGAAAGATGGAGGGCACAAGGAGAAGGGGACGACAGAGGACGAGATGGTTGGACAGTGTTCTTGAAGCTGCAAACATGAGTCTGACCAAACTGAGGGAGGCAGTGGAAGACAGAAGTGCCTGGCGTGCTCTGATCCAGGGGGGTCACGAAGAGTCGGACACAACTAAACGACTAAACAACAACAACAACAAATATATATATATATAATGTTGTTTGATGCTGAATGCTCTGTCTCATATATTCTCGTCTGCCCATCTTTTCTCACCATCCTGGAAAAAGGTCTTGAATAATCTTTAAATGGAGGTCTGGTGGCAACACCTTAGACAGGAGCTCTTTAGCAATGCGAGCTCCCCAGGGCTTGCTTTAATCAACGGGCAAAGAGGCTTAAGATATCACCATGGCTTCACCTGAAGGAAGCAATTAATGGCGCAGGAGGTCTGCCAGGGAAAACAGAGATGGCAAGTCGTCATTTCATTTCATTTCACAACCTACTATCGCTAATATTTTCAGACTCCAGAGGAATATGCCACTTTTCTGTCCTCAGAATGTAGCATTTGCCATGATAATAGTTTGACAGTGGTTTCCCTGCCAGAAAATGTTAGAAGGCCCCTGGTGGAGAAAAATGTCAATCGCTGGGCCATCTGGACGGATGGACCCTGAGCTCTGCTTTGGGGAAATTTTATTTTGTGAAGGATGTGGTTATTGTAAGGAGCTGCCGAGAGGTGACTCCAGCCCTCAGCCTTCTCTGACCACCTAAGAACATAAGAAGTGCCCTGCAGAATTAGGCCCATGGCCCACCTAGTCCAGCACCCTGTTCTCACAGTGGCCAAATACCCCACAGAACCTAGGAATCTAGACAGACTGCCTTTGGACCTGGAAGCTACAAAAGAGGAGCCTGGCAGCAGGATCAGGCCAAAGGGGGCCCATCGGGTCCAGCATCCTCCTGATCTCACAGTGGCCAGCCAGATGTATGCCCCAATAGGAAGCACGCAAGCAGCAGCAACTCTCCAGTTGTCATTCTCCATCAGCTGGTATCCACAGGTAGACTGCTCTTGGGTATGGAGGACCTGCTAATGCAGAACACCTCCTTAAAGAGAGCCTGGCTGCAAGATCAGGCCAATGACCAGCATCCTGTTCTCACAGGGGCCAACCAGATGCCTCTATGGGAAGCCCCTCCCCACTTGCATTGTGGGCAAGAATAGACACAGGAGCAGTTGCACTGAGGTCCAGGTTGGGAGCGTCACAGAAAAGGCTTCTGCCGGCCTCTGTGAGAAGAGCAGGGCGCTGGGCTAGACAATCCCAAGCAGATTTACCCTGTAGATTTTCGTGGAACTTATTCCCGAGGATCTGCGTTGAGGAATGCAGGCTCTGCGATGCGTCAGATAATGTTCTGTTGTCATGGCAGTGACGGACGGCCAAATATTTGCAAAATGCAAAGAGAGCAGGAGAACAAGGCGAGCTTCCATTTCCCTTTTTTAAATAAAGTAACAATAATTATATTTTCAGCAGGTGGCTCTCTGTTCTTTTCCCGCAATAAAGAAAATGAAATATACCTTTCTGGCACATTAATAGGATGTGAGTCGCCTTGTTGCAGCCTGCCTAACTGGCTCAGCTTGTAATTCTGGGCCTAATAACATGAAAGATTAATTACAGCTCAAAATAGTAATAGCAAGAAATATTACAGCTTTGCAATAAAGTGGAACATTTATATATGGATTTACCTAAATGGAATTTAAAATTAAATTAGCCTTTAGATCAGGTCGGACTGGCGCAGTTGGAACAAAAGGCACCACTCAGAGCTTCCCCGTCTGCTTGATAACATCCGCCAGGAATATCTCTGGTGCACAAGCTCCTTGAGATGAAGGCAGGGGGCTCTCCTCTCCAAGAACCCCGGACAGTTTGGCAAGGGGTGCAAAGGGGTTTGCCAGGGAGCCAGAGTCAGAGCCCTCCTCTTCAGGTGATGAGGTCGAGGTCTCCAAGCCAGGAGAGAAAGACACACAGGACCAGCCCCCAAAACTCTGCCACCCAATGACCCTGTGGGAATAGTGGCCCTCTGGCCAAGGGGGTGGCAATGCCATGCTCAGACTCAGAGGACTCCACTGCAGAAGACCCAGGAGAACCAGAAGCTCCTGCACACTGGCACAGCCAGAAGCTAGCTGAGATGCCTTCATGAAGAATGTAAGGACATAGGAAAAGCCTTCTGGATCAGACCAATGGACCATCTAGTCCAGCTTCCTCTTCTCATAGTGGGCAACCAGGTGCCTCCATAGGAAGCCCACAAGCAGGATCTGGACACACTTGCACTCCCCACATACCTGTGGTTTCCAACAACCAACGTTCAGGTGCATTGTTGCCTCCAACTGTGGAGGCAAAGCAAAGCAAACATGGCTAGCACTCATCAATAGGCCTCCCCTCCTCCGTGAATTTGCCTGATCTGAGTGGGTGGAGATCACTGCCTCCTGCAGGAAGGAGTTTCACAATTTAATTCTGCATGAAGGACTTCCTTTATCTGTCCAAAATCTCATAGCATTCAGCTTTGCTGGACGTACGTGAGATCTGGTGTCATGAGAGAAGCCAACGGAGACCTCGCCTTGGCCTCGTGGCAAATTCAGGACAGACAAAGGAATTCATCTGCTAGTTGTCAAGGCAACCAGGCAAGTGCTTCTCATCTCAACCCAGAGAGGTGGAGCTCCCAGTCCAGCTGAGGAGATGAGCCTCAGGAAGGAGACATCTTTCCAGGCACCTCTCTCTTCTGAAAGCAGAAAGCACTGGACAAATGGGAATGTGTTGTCCATCTGCCTCATGTTGCTTTTGGAAGGATAAGAATATGCAACGAATCCTGATGGACCAGACCAATGGTCCATCTAGTCTAGCATCTCCATTCTCACAGTGACCAACCAGATGGGCCCCCAATGGGAAACCAGCAAGCAGGATCCGAGCCCAAGAACCTTCTCTTCTCCTGTGGTTTCCCGCAACTGACCTTCAGAAGGACTGCTGCCTCCAACCATGAAGAAAGAGAGCAGCCATCACAGCTAGCAGCCCCAGCACATGGTGGGTTGAGGACCTGGGTGGCACCAACTGTGCACCCAATGGAAAGCTATGCCTTGCAGCTTTTTATTTACCCCACTTGCATGGGAACAGGCAGGATTGCTCTCATGGTCAGCAAGTTCACAGCTGGGGGCACTTTTCAATGCACGACAGGTGCAAGTCACAGGATCCGGAGATCTCCTGAGGTTCCATTTAAGGGCCTGGTGAGCCCTCTCTCTGAAGTGCTGGCAGAGGACAGCTCTCAGTTTGCAATGCTGAACAGGCTGAGTCCAGAGTAAAGAAAAGTAGCTCTCAGAAATAGGGGTGGATCCGCTATAAAACTAATGAAGCTTCGGCTTTGGGGGCCCTAATCTCAGAGGGGGCCCAGAAGCAACCTTTGTTTAAACCTTTGGTGTCTCGTAAACCCAATTTCATCCATCTATGATGCATCAGGCATGTATATAACATTTCTCTAATTTTCATCCCCCGCCCCCTAACACAAAAACTATAAGGAAATTTTTATTCACACCAGTGACTTTGACATATGAGATAATCTGGCACAGCAATTTTAATCAAAATCTGAGATGTAGTAGTTAATTAAAAGTAAAATAAAATGGTGTGATCTCTTGTGGAACAACCACATTGAAGAAGATAAGAGTGGTTACCCAGATCTCGTGGCTGCTTGCGAAGGGGCCCCATAACAGTACAAGCTTCGGAGACCCAAAAATGTAGGTCCATCGCAGCTCAGAGGGAAAGAGGCAGGGCTAGAGAAAAGTTTTTCTCCCTCTCACATAACATTAGAACCTGTGGGATGTAACATCACTGTAGCAGTCAAGTAAACACTTCCTGTTTGCCCAGAGTGGACACCCAGGGGGATGTTACTGCAGCCAGGAAGACTTCCTGCCACACCTGTCTGGAGCATCCTCCCCCTGCGTGTGAACAGGTAGGTGGGCATGACCCTGGCAGACCCCGTCAAAGGACTGGTCACACAGCCATCTTCCTCTTTGATGCCATGCTCTCCTGATCTCTTGATCTCTTTTTTCTGTCTGCTGGATCTCAGCCAGCAGCACATGGGCTCGTTCCCATATGGGATGAACCCAAACTCTCTTCTGTAACTACAAGCGAAAGTCTGTCTTCAGGATCATACGTGAACTGAATGTAAGTAAACTTCTCATTACTTTTAAGAGAAGACTGTTGTGTCTTTATTCTTTTTAAGAGGGATTAAAGGGGAATTTTGGGACGTGGGTTAAACCTCAGAGCCTAGGACTTCCTGATCAGAAGGTCGGCATTTCGAATCCCCGTGACGGTGTGAGCTCCCGTTGCTCCGTCCCTGCTCCTGCCAACCTAGCAGTTCGAAAGCACGTCAAAGTGCAAGTAGATAAATAGGTACTGCTCCGACGGGAAGGTAAACGGCGTTTCCGTGCGCTGCTCTGGTTTGCCAGAAGCGGCTTAGTCATGATGGCCACATGACCCGGAAGCTGTACGCCGGCTCCCTTGGCCAATAAAGCGAGATGAGTGCCGCAGCCCCAGAGTCGGTCATGACTGGACCTAATGGTCAGGGGTCCCTTTACCTTTGACTTAGGTAATTTACCAGGAATAATCCAATCTGGACAAGCCAGACTGGATTGCTTAACTCAAGAGAGTCATAGGAATCTACCAACTAGCTTCCTGCAATATACAGGGGAATGTACTATGCTACCAGCTCACTAGCGTGAGGGAGGAAGGATAATATTTAATCAATATATTCTCTCCTACTATCCACAAGATTCCCACAGAACTGATAGACATCCATCAAAACTGAATGTCAGAAGATTCAGAACAGATAAAGGCCTAGAAGCAACGTACCTACGGGACCGCCTCTCCTGGTATGTCCCATGGAGGACCTTAAGGTCCACAAATGACAACACTTTGGAGGTCCCGAAGCTCAAGGAGGTTAGATTGGTTTCAACTAGGGCCAGGGCCTTTTCAGCACTGTCCCCGCCTTGGTGGACCGTTCTGTCGCAAGAGACCAGGGCCCTGCGGGACTTGACATCTTTCTGCAGGGCCTGCAAGACAGAGCTGTTCCTCCTGGCCTTTGGTTTGGACTCGGTCTGACCCTTATGTTTCCCTCCCCTTATGGTCTTGATTTATGGGCTACTTTTAAAATGAGGCTGCATTTTAAATTGCATTTTAACCTGTATTTTAAATTGTTTTTTCTCCCTTCCCCTATTTTTCTTTTTATTGTGATTTTATTGGTGTTAGCCGCCTTGAGCCCAGCTCTGGCCGGGGAGGGCGGGATATAAATAAAAATTATTATTATTAATTATTATTATTATTATTATTATTATTATTGGGATACTGCCAGGGAGACAGTCCATCATGGCCCCTTGTCGTCTCCGGACGTCCATCAATCTCCCGTAGATACAGTATCAGCAATTAGCGACACGAGCTCCAGAAAATCGCTTGTGACATTCCAGAGCTGAAGCACGCTATATCAGCAGAATTCGCACAGCGAAAGATGCACGCAGGAGAGCATATTTACAAGTTTATTCAGCATTGGTCAGAACAAAGAAAAAACATGACTGCCTGCTTCGGTCTGCTCAGGCACAGAGAGAAACGAAAGCATAGACACAACAGAAACATCCTGTGAACAGGAAATACACAGACTCTGTGACTCACAAAGCCTGCTCCCTTTTAAGGTGGAACGGAAATATCCTAACAATAATTATTATTATTATTATTATTATTATTATTATTATTATTATTTCTTACTTAAACTATGGAACTACTTCTCACAGGAAGCAGAGATGGCCACCAATTGGATGACTTTAGAAGATTAGACAAATTCATGTAGGAGAAGAAGGCTATTGACGGCTACTAGCCAAGACGGCCATTGCTACAGGCGGAGGCAGCCGTGCTTCTGAATCCAGTTCCTGGAGGGGAGAGCGTCGTCTCATGCTCAGCTCCTGCACACAGGTTTCCCTGAAGAGGCACCTGGTTGGCCACTGTGAGATGGGGCTGCTGGACCAGGTGGGCCGCTGGGCTGATCCAGAAGACTCTTCTGATATTCCGAAGTTCTCTTGAAGTTGCCCGTGCAAAGTGGGCAGCATCTGGAGAGGAATCTGAGCTGGCACGCAGGTCACTCCATCACTGTTCCCAAGGTGGCGTGATGAATTGCATCTCTAATTAATTGTAGCAATTATTTCTGTATTTGTACCTGTACAGATAAATCGCCATGTGCAAATTCTATGCAAACCGGTGCTCTCTTTTGTCATTTTTTTTTTGGGGGGGTGCATAAGTGACCCTCCAAATTTCAGTGTCCCACCCCCCACCCCCAGCACAGGAAGATGAGAATGTGTTGGTCTGGTTGCTTCAGCCACAGAAAAATGCATTTTTTCCTCCAATTGCACCCGAAAAATTTCACGTTCATTTCCATACACCTTGTTGCAAACATGGTGAAATGGGGGCATTTTCTGAACACTCATTAAATTTGCCATTTTGGATTGGCTTTATCAGAAAGCGCATAGAATCACGGAGCCATAAAAATGTAGAGGGGACCCTAAGGGCCATCTAGTCCAACCCCCTGCGATGCTGGGATCACGGCTAATGATAATGGGAACCAAACTGCAGGTCTGGCAGCTTGTCTGTCTCGCTGTTTATTGCCTGCTCTAGGCAGGCTGGCCAGAACTGGAAGTTTGTAGCCTCAAGTCTGAAGCAGCAGAGGAAAACAGCTCAGGAACCATTTTGACACCCAAACTGACCAAATGTTTTCTCTGCAAGGTCAAGGAAAATGGAAAAGCCTCCCCATTGTCTTTTCATCCACAAATCCTGTCTGAAGGGTATGTCTGTGTATGAATAGGGAGAGCCTGTGACCTGGCTCAGGAACTAAGTATTTGTCATTACAAAAGACTGGCCAGGATCCCCAGGGTATCCAATCAAGTGACCATTAATAGGTCTGCCGGAAAGGAGATAAACAACGCACTCAGATTTCTGTTGTAGACTGCCCTTTCTGTGATGTAGGGATGATGTTTCTGGGGGTGGTCTTGGACTCCAGGGTGGGCAATTTAAAATGTCTATATAAGTGTGGACACACCTGGGTTCTGGGTCCTCCTTCTCCTGCATGTGAAGGGGGCTCCCTGTTGCAACAGTTCAATAAAGATCGGGCTTACTAGCTGCTTTGCTTCTCAAAAAAAACCCCAACACCTGGAAGGCAGTTGGGGGGGCAGGGTCTGGCCTCTCCTGATGCATAGCTGCTTTCCTGGGTCCCAGCCAGGCAGGGAAAGGTCTTTCTCATCCCCTTGCTACCTGAGCATTTTAACGGGAGATGCTGAGAGATGAAGCCAGGTATGTCTACCTGCAGTGAAGGTGCTCTGTCACTCACTGAGAGATGCTTTGACAAACATAGATGCTCTAGTTTCCCTAAGGTGACAGATAGCCACACAACTCTGTGGGAGGGGTAGGCTGGGCAGAGAGAGAGCCCCCTCCCACCAAGATCCAGTCCTTAGGCAGGATGGGGCAAAGGGGAAGGGCCTCACATCAAATTAGCAATGAATCTCCTACTGTGGATTTGCGTGTTTATTATTGATTTATTTTTATTTTTTTTAAAAAAAGATATTTATTAAGATTTTCAATTTTTTATACAAACAAAAAACAAACAAAAATAAAATAAAAAGACATATAGTTCATCATACAGTCTTTTCAGTAACATATTTCTCTGAGCTCCTCATACCTCCCCTTCTTGTATTCCCTTTTAAATTCTTTGTTCAGCAAATCCTTAACTTAAAGCATTACAGCTTATAATATCACCTTATTTTCTATCCAAACCCTTTTTTTATCCATGTTCCTTTATATCATTACAGCTAGAAACCACTCAATTTCAATCCAACATCATTCAACATTCCTTAATTTTACAATATTTCTGTAAATAGTCCTTAAATTTTTTCCAATCTTCTTCTGCCGACTCTTCTCCCTGGTCATGGATTCTGCTCGTCATTTCTGCCAATCCCATACAGTCAATCACCTTCATCTGCCATTCTTCCAGAGTGGGTAGATCTTGCGTCTTCCAATACTTTGCGATGAGTATTCTTGCTGCTGTTGTAGCATACATTAAAAAAGTTCTGTCCTTCTTTGCCACCACTTGGTTTATTATTGATTTATTTCATACACACACTGCTTGATTGCCAAAATAAAAAAATCCTCAAAGCTGTTTACAAAGAGAATAAAGGCAATAAAATTAATAGGGGAAATAACTCTTTAAAACATCAGAAAGATCAAATCAGCAATAAACTAAAACCACAGCAAGACACACACCAACTTTTTAAGCATCTGGGTGGGCTTGTCTAAAAGGGAAGACAGCCTGCCTGATGTCAAGTGGCAGGAAGTTCCACAGTGCAGGTGCTGCCACACGAACCCAAAGGGTGCTCATCAATGGTTCCTCTTCATCCTGGAGAAGAGTGACTAGTGGGGTGCCACAGGGTTTTGTCTTGGGCCCAGTCTTATTCAACATCTTTATCAACGACTTGGATGATGGAGTCAGGGGCATCCTGATCAAATTTGCAGATGACACCAAACTGGGAGGAGTGGCTAACACCCCAGAGGACAGGATCACACTTCAAAACGACCTTGACAGATTAGAGAACTGGGCCAAAACAAACAAGATGAATTTTAACAGGGAGAAATGTAAAGTATTGCACTTGGGCAAAAAAAATGAGAGGCACAAATACAAGATGGGTGACACCTGGCTTGAGAAAAGGATCTAGGAGTCTTGGCTGACCACAAACTTGACATGAGCCAACAGTGTGATGCGGCAGCTAAAAAAGCCAATGCAATTCTGGGCTGCATCAATAGGAGTATAGCATCTAGATCAAGGGAAGTAATAGTGCCACTGTATTCTGCTCTGGTCAGACCTCACCTGGAGTACTGTGTCCAGTTCTGGGCACCACAGTTCAAGAAGGACACTGACAAACTGGAACGTGTCCAGAGGAGGGCAACCAAAATGGTCAAAGGCCTGGAAACGATGCCTTATGAGGAACGGCTAAGGGAGCTGGGCATGTTTAGCCTGGAGAAGAGGAAGTTAAGGGGTGATATGATAGCCATGTTCAAATATATAAAAGGATGTCACATAGAGGAGGGAGAAAGGTTGTTTTCTGCTGTTCCAGAGAAGCGGACACGGAGCAATGGATCCAAACTACAAGAAAGAAGATTCCACCTAAGCATTAGGAAGAACTTCCTGACAGTAAGAGCTGTTTGACAGTGGAATTTGCTGCCAAGGAGTGTGGTGGAGTCTCCTTCTTTGGAGGTCTTTAAGCAGAGGCTTGACAACCATATGTCAGGAGTGCTCTGATGGTGTTTCCTGCTTGGCAGGGGTTGGAGTCGATGGCCCTTGTGGTCTCTTCCAACTCTATGATTCTATGATTCTATGAAAAGGTCAAGTTCTTACAGAAGTAGAACAGGGATTATGTGGCACCTGCAGCCGTGCCAGTTCTGCCGATCAAAGTGGCTGTGGAGGTTTGCTAAACATTTCACACTATAAATTTCTTCCACTCTTATGCTTCCGTTAGTAAGAATATGTAAAAATGTTTTTCATGCGATGTTGCTGGCCTTATAGTCTTTTTTTAGCAATGAGGTTAAATCAGAACATGTATTTATTTTTGTTTTTATTTTATTTAGTCTTGGAATAAACGTGCAATTAATTGTTCCTGTTTTGAATTTCATTGTGTTATTATCTTCCAGAGCAGGCTGTGCAAACCGCTGTTTTGAACAATGCTTTTTATAGGGTTGGGTAATGGGCACTGGGAATGTGTTTATGGAACCAAGGGGATGGGGACCCAAAAAAATCAGGAATCACTGAGTGGAAAGTATTGGGTAGCTGACAAGGAGGACCTCCTGCAGGCACTGCTGGATTAGAAACAGCTTTCTCTGTGCAGTGCCTTGTTGTTGTTTAGTTGTTTAGTCGTGTCCGCCTCTTCGTGACCTGGGAGCTGAGGCTCCAAGACTTTGGCCGTCTCATGAGAAGAGAAGACTCCCTGGAAAAGACCCTGATGTTGGGAAAGATGGAGGGCCCAAGGAGAAGGGGACGACGGAGGACGAGATGGCTGGACAGTGTTCTTGAAGCTACGAACATGAGTTTGACCAAACTGCGGGAGGCAGTGGAAGACAGGAGTGCCTGGCGTGCTCTGGTCCAGGGGGTCATGAAGAGTCAGACACAACTAAACGACAAAACAACAACAACAAATGCTTTTTATATATGTTGGAAGCTGCCCAGAGTGGTTGGGGCAACCCAGTAACATGAGCAGGGTACAAATGGAGCAACCCAATGGCAGAATGTTAAAGTGGAAAACACCTCTGAATAAGGTTCCAGTAAGTACGGTAAAAATAGGGTGGTTGCGAAAGTGTTTCCAAGGACTGTGCTTGGACTGAGAGGTGGTTGGGTGGCAGGAAGTGGTTTTGGAAAGAATGAACAGCCAAGGTGGCATATATTTTGCCTCTATAGGGTCCTAATTGAAGTGTTCTTGGGGGCTGCGAGACGGCTGCATACTCAACTCTGTGCTCCCCAAGAGTAAGAAAGACTCTTCCGTGATATCTACAACCTCATTGATTCTGCTTTTTGAACAATTTTACATCAAAGGGAATGCTACCAGGCATTGAGGCAAGCAAAGAAGGCACCCTAACTGAATATTTCAATTTTTAAAGTTTTAATGGAAATGTTCCTGCAGACTCTCTGGACTCTTTCCTGCAATGCATTACTGAATAAAATCTGACGAAGTGGAAATTTGCTCTGAGCCGCAGTACTGGAACACACACACACACACACACACCCCACAAGGGGAATTTCCTCCACAGCACCGAACTTTTAGGCCCCAAAATTTAAGAGGTGTCTTGCAGTTGAGCTTGGAGGGTCTTTTCAGGGCATTGGTGCCCACCTTAAGGCTGGGGTCGGGATGAAAATCAAACTGAAGTGAAGCATCGCAGCTATTGGGGCATGGTTGGGAACACACCCAGTGGGATCTTGCATGTGTTGGGATCTCTGCTCGGCCAAGCTGATAAAGCTCATCTTCCGGAATCGCCCTCCTAACGAATAATTAACGACCTGAGCCTTTGATGAGGCTCCAAGGCACGTTCCCATCCATTAAGCAGAGTTTCCAGCACAGGAAAGAGATGAGAGGTTTGGGCTACATTGTTATGCTTTATTTCTAAGCTACGCAGACAGCAAGGAAATCCTCTATGAAAGCAGAGGGCAACAGAACAAAGGAACAAAGGAACAAGAAACCACTAACGTGACATCCCATCTCCCTTCTCCCATGAGACTTCCAACAGTCTGGAAGGTCTCTGGAATGTAAACAGAGTCCTGTGACTCCAAGCAGCTGCTCAGTGGCAAACAGAAACTAACCGCATGTTCCTGCACAAACTGGAAGTTGCTGGACGGATGAACTTGGGGAAGCAGTCGGTTTGGAAGCGCTCTGGAGTGCTGCGTCGGATTATTTCCCTTTGCCTACCAGCTGTCCGCCGGCTTCCTCCACGCACCCTCGCCTTCTTCGGAATTCCCCACGCGAAAGGTTGTGTGCATATTGCTTGGAGGAGTGAGCATGTTTGCTGCGCTGTTGACTGTGCAGGAATTAATAGGAACATGTTGAGGAAGCAGAGAACCAGAAATGCAAGGGAGCGGAGCCAGTCCTGGGGAGGCAGCCACCGAGTCTGACTCTCCCTCTGCAATAGCCAGAGGGGCTCCTTCCCTGCAGACTTGGCTGTTGAGATTGGCAGAGGGAGACCCTTTTGGGAGCCCCGCAGCCCTCAGATTTGGGGGGCGGAGAGAAGGCATTCTCTATGGCAACCCCAACATTGTGGTGTTAGGATATTTCCGTTCCACCTTAAAAGGGAGCAGGCTTTGTGAGTCACAGAGTCTGCGTATTTCCTGTTCACAGGATGTTTATGTTTTCAGTTGCTTTCGTTTCCTTCTTGTTGCCTGAGCAGACCGATGCAGGCGGTCATGGTTTCTTTGTTCTGACCAACGCTGAATAAACTGTAAATATGCTCTCCTGCTGTGCATCTCTCGCTGTGTGATTTCTGCTGATAGAGTGTGCACCAGCCTAAGAATGTGGCAATCTATTTCTGAGGCTTCGTGTCGCTATTTGCTGATACTGCGTGACTACCAAAGGTCGATGGATCGTCCGGCAGCCGGCTTGAGGGCTATGATGGACTTTGTCTCCCTGGCAGTATCCCAACATTCTGTGCCTGGCACCTTCACAAAAGAGTTTTTGCCATATGGTGAATTAATAATAATAATAATAAATTTTATTTATACCCCGCCCTCCCCGGCCAGAGCCAGGCTCAGGGCTGCTAACACCGGTAAAATTACAGTAAAAATATAATGGGTGGGGACAATTTAAAATACGGGTTAAAATGCAATTTAAAATGCAGCCTCATTTTAATAGTAGCCCATAGATCAAAACCCTAAGGGGCGGGAAACATAAGGGTCAGGCGGAACAGCTCTGTCTTGCAGGCCCTGCGGAAAGATGTCCACTCCCGCAGGTCCCTGGTCTCTTGGGACAGAGTGTTCCACCAAGTCGGGGCCAGTACTGAAAAGGCCCTGACCCTAGTTGAGACCTACCTATCCACCTTGCGACTTGGGACCTCCAAAGTGTTGTTATTTGTAGACCTTAAGGTCCTCCACAGGGCATACCAGGAGAGGCGGTTCTGTAGAGTCAGGAGAGTCCTGAAGGGTGATCCATGCAGTCCAACACCCTACAATGCAGGAATCACTCTAAAGATGCCCCACCTTACCCTGGCCTGTGATGCTGAGGGTGCATAATTGTGGAACCCACCCAGTACGTTTCCGAGCACAATTCAAAGTGTTGGTGCTGACCTTTAAAGCCCTTAATGGCCTCAGCCCGGTATATCTGAAGGAGCGTCTCCACCCCCATTGTTCTGCCCGGACGCTGAGGTCCAGCGCCAAGGGCCTTCTGGCGATTCCCTCATTGTGAGAAGCAAATCTACAGGGAACCAGGCAGAGGGCCTTCTCGGTGGTGGCGCCCGCCCTGTAGAATGCCCTCCCATCAGATGTCAAAGAGATAAACAACTACCTGACATTCAGAAGACATCTTAAGGCAGCCCTGTTCAGGGAAGTTTTTAATGTGTGACATCTTAGTGTATTTTTGGTCTTTGTGGAAGCCGCCCAGAGTGGCTGGGGAAACCCAGCCGGATGGGCAGGGTACAAATAATAAATTATTATTATTATTACATTCAGTGCTGGATTTATGTACAAGCTAAACAAGCTATAGCTTAGGGACCCATTTTCTTGGGGACCCACAAAAAATGTAAAGGGGGAAAAACTGGATGTGCATTTCCAAAATATAAGACAAAAAACCAATAAAATAAAACCGACACACAGCAACAGTGTTGTGTGTTGTGTAGGCTCCTATGATGTAAGTCATGGGCCCCGCCTGCTCACCTGCTCCCTAAAATACCACTGGTTTGCTCCTTTCTATATATAGGGTGCCTACATTCTGCATGGACTGGTTGCATGGCAATATGTGCAAATGGCTTGAGATACCTATGAGGTCCATAAATTACCATATAGCATATATTCAACACACAAAAACAGCGACAATTTGTTGTGGACAAAGGACAGCTGGGCATATAAAGGGCCCCATGACCTTCAGGAGCTGAGGGCCTCATCAAACCTCAATCCGGCCCTGCCCACATTTGTGTGTGACTGTATTCTTTCCGACTAAACTCTTTTGAAACTGTGCTTGACTTTGCATTTCGAATTGCTGTCGCCCACCCGGGATTCTGGGGGTGAAGGGCAGGTCATAAATTAAAAGAATAATCCTTGTGGTCATAACAAGATGGGGGAATCCTCCGTCCGGTGAAGCGGGTGCAGGGTGGGAACTATGATTCCCAGGGTTCCTACAGGGGCGTCTGGACCGGTTAAACCCGTCTCAGACAAATAAATTTAAATGTGTGCAGTGCATCTGTGCCCTTAAACTCCCCGCTAATAGAGCCAGCTTTGGGTTCTCCCCCCCTCGGCTTTTAGCAGTCTCGATAAAAACTCTCTCACTGGATCAACGAGGGAAAACAAATGGAATCCGTTCGCTGTCGGATGTCAGGAATTTGCAGAAATGATGGTTGCCATGGCAATAAGATATGAATCTGTGTGCGCGTGTGCGTGTGCGGTGAACATTGCAGATGTGAGCAGTGCAGCTGTGTGCACAGCCAGGGTTTGCCTCGGACCCCCTCAGCTATTCTCCGCTCTCCTTGCCCTGCCATCACCCCCAGCTTCCAGCTCCACCACCGCAGAAGAAAGAAAAATGAGTCGCTCTCGCTCCATCTGTTAATCGGAAAAGAGGGCTTTGGGGGAGAGGTTTAGCCAACCGATTTTACTTGCCTTCCGGAATAAAATATGCAAATATTCCATACATTCCTACTCAAAGGCCAATTAGCCAAAGTCAGGCGCAGTGCGGGCAATGCCCGCCTTCCCGATCTGCTCAAAAACAGCAGTGCTTTAGCTGGGCTTTGGAGAGTGTTTGTTCTGCAAGCCTCGTGCTGCAGAAGGCTTCCCATCTCCTTTCGAGGATTCTTGTATTTTGGTTTTTTTTCCAGAGGGCTAAGCTGGCTGCCCACACTGGTCTGCTGCTGCAAAAAATATAATTCAGAGGCCTGCGGCTTTTTAAAGGCGAACAAATTTATTAGGGCATTAAAAGCTTTCCTGTGGATGAGGTGGGCCATTAGATGCGAGGAGCGCTATCCTGGGTTAAAAGGCATGTTATACACATTTTGGCAGGGATGTAAACACAGCAGCCGAATGTCAATGAAACGCAAAGCACACACGGAAAGATGCTGTACCATGAGAGCTCAAAGTCTGGATACTGACCCACCAGTCGTAATAATAATTGATCGTAGCGCATTCCCTCCAACATTTCTCCATCGAAAATAGGGAAATCTCTTCTATATCAGGAGCTTCTCCTGCATCTGTTCTTGCTGCACATCAACATGGGCCACCTTGAGCCAAGGGCAACCTCCCCGCCTCACCTACCTTGCAGGGATGTTGTAAAGGAAAAATGTGTGATGGAAGGGATCGTATACAACACCTTCCACAGATAAATGGAATGAAATCAAATTGTAGCTGTAAGCTGCCTTGAGACCCCATTAGGAAAAAGGCAGAACAACAACAATTTATTATTTATACCCCACCCATCTGGCTGGGCTTCCCCAGCCACTCTGGGCGGCTTCCAACAAAATATTAAAATAATGCATCAAACATTAAAAGCTTCCCTAAACAGCTCTGCCTTCAGATGTCTTCTAAAAGTCTGGTAGTTGTTCTTCTCCTTGACATCAGATGGGAGGGCGTTCCACAGGGCGGGTGCCACCACCGAGAAGGCCCTCTGCCTGTTCCCTGTAACTTGGCTTCTCGTAATAAGGGAACCGCCAGAAGGCCCTCGGAGCTGGACCTCAGTGTCCAGGCAGAACCCCGGGTAGAACAACAACAACAGAAATTGTGAGAATGATCAGGAAAATACCAGAGAGTAAATCCTACTGAACTCAGTGGGACTTAGTTCGGGGGGGGGGAATGCTTAGGATTTCAATGGAAGGCTGCCCAGTTACCTGGGAGTAAGCTCCATTGAATATATTAGGACTTACTTCTCAGTAAAAGGGGCTCCATTTACAAGAAAGGAATCACCACTCCATGTGTTTCCTAAGAAATGGCTGGCTGCGATAATATAATATTGGATAAGACATGATGTTGCATAAATATCTGGTACTTTTAATTTTTTCTTTTTTCTTTCTTCTTGTTACTTTTAAACTTTTTGATGTGGATAATTCCTTTTTTTTCTTTTTTTTTTCTTTACTTTTCTGTGCTTAACTTTGTTGTATTTACCTTGATTGTAAGATTGTATTTTAAACCAATAAAGATGTATTTAAAAAAAGAAATGGCTGGCTGCGGAAGCACTGCAATGAAAGGATTGTAAGTGACCTTTTCCTCCAAAATTATAGGAAGGGCTTCGTATGCCAGCTTCACCATTTCCTTCATTTGGTATAAGGGTTTTACTAAACGTATAAACCGGACCTGCATACACAAACCCCTTTTAATTGTTCTCAGAGATGTGGAGGGGAGGGAAAGGGAAAAGCAGGACATTCCAGGATTAAATCAGAAACCGGGATGGCTTCTGGAAAATCAGAACAGTTGGAGGGGATGTTAGCATTCTGGCTGAATGGTTCAGGACCAGGATCTTTCGAGGGCCATATTCTCGCATCCCAATTTCCCCAGGCACTAAGATCTTCTCCCAGTCCTGCCAGCCTTGGTGGGGACACAGGGGAGGGTCTTCTCGGTGGTGGCTTCTCCTAGGCAGAATTGGAAATTCCAGCCTAAAGAGGCCAGACTGGCTCCCTGCTGCTGCTGGCAGGTGAAGACCTTCTTGTTCCAACAAGCTTTCGGGAACTAACTATTCTTTAAGGAAAGGGTGTTTAATAGTGTCGTGCTTGATAAGTTGTGGGTGAACATATCAGATGACACAGCGATTCTTCAGACAGCTCTTGTTTATTCACAGGCCCAGAACAGAACTGAGCTGAAAGGTTCAGCCAACCTGCTTATATAAAGCTCCACTACAAAGCAACAGTAACAACTTTCTGTAACTATCCAATCACTGAATGTCACTTTCAATTCCTTATTTGCATATGTGGACCTGAGTGAAAACCATCTACAGTATTCCCCTGCTGGCCCAGGGTGAGAACTTCAGTACATAACAGTGCTGTCTTTCCTGCATTTTTAGAAGATTTGGTCTCTACTTCATTTTAATTCCTTTATAGTTGAATTATGTCTTAATAGCTTTTCCGTATTTTCAGTTGTCTGTTTGTATTAAACTGCGGGACTTATTCCCACAGAAGGCAGGGATGGCCACAAACCAAAAAGTCCCAAACGCTGAGATCTTTCTTTTTAGGGGAGTCTTCCACCCGTTGATCATCTCACTTGCCCTTTCCTAAACCATTTGCAACTCCGCAATGTCCTTTCTGAGGAGAGGTGACATAGCACATGAAATCTACTCGGAGTCAAGAGTGGATTTCATGCTCTTTATTCATCTCATAGTGGTGAGGAGGAATGGAAATTCCCCCAGAATGTCTGCTTTATATACGTTATTTACACAATGGGCCCCACGTCATTGGCTAATTCCAGGATTCTCCTGTAGGCCAATCAGGTTGCGGATTCACTTCCACCTGGAGCTGGATTGGGTGGCTCCTGTTCTAGGACCAATCAGACTGCTGCATTCTGGATCCTATTGTTCTAGGGCCAATCAGACTGCTGCATTCTGGATCCGATTGTTCTAGGACCAATCAGACTGCTGCATTCTGAATCCTATTGTTCTAGGACCAATCAGACTGTTGCATTTTGGACCCTATTGTTCTAGGACCAATCAGACTGCTGCATTCTGAATCCTATTGTTCTAGGGCCAATCAGACTGCTGCATTCTGAATCCTATTGTTCTAGAGGCAATCAGACTGCTGCATTCTGAATCCTATTGTTCTAGGACCAATCAGACGGCTGCATTCTGGATCCTATTGTTCTAGGACCAATCAGACTGCTGCATTCTGGATCCGATTGTTTTAGGACCAATCAGATTGCTGCATTCTGGACCCTATTGTTCTAGGACCAATCAGACTGCTGCATTCTGGATCCTATTGTTCTAGGGCCAATCAGACTGCTGCATTCTGGATCCTATTGTTCTAGGGCCAATCAGACTGCTGCATTCTGGATCCTATTCAACTCAGTACATAACAATACACCACCCTGATATTTGGCGATACGGCGGCACAGAAAATACTTTTCTAAATAAATAAATAAAAATTCTCAGTCCCTTTCCTGGCAAATGGCCGCAGTTAGCAACAGTTTGAAACGTCACGAGGCAGCAGCGGTTTCCCAATGAAGTCTGAAGAATGCAAAGGGGTAAACGCGGCCTGGCTAATGACAGCAAATTTGTTTGATTTATATTATATGCTGCTCTGTTTTCTTATAAAACGCTGGAGTGGAAAGCAGATTATTCTTGTTTGTCATTTTGAATTTGAGTCTCGGCAGGGGTCCGTTTGTGTACGAGATAGCTGGAGAAATGCCATTATTCCGGAAAAAAGGCCCTTTCTCCGTCGTTGCATTTCAGGCTCCCCCCCGCCCCGCCCTCCCTCTCTTGCTTTGACATGAAAGAAGCTTTGTGTAGCCAACTTAATTACGTAAAGGTTAGCGGGCAAACAATGTAATGTTGTGCCTAATGGCTCTAACCTTTAAACGGTGCCTACAAGCGCAGAGACATTTTTGCAAAGGTGACTTCCAGGACTAAAACACCGTATTCTGGAAACTTTACAAGGGGAGTGCCAGAAGCCGTCTGTACCCACATTAAAATGGGGCTGCGGGCAACTCGTATCTCTGTGACGTTACAAGGTCCGTCCTTGTATCTGGAGGAGGGAAGAAGAGCAGGGAGGCCTTGGGGAGGGGGGCAGAATTACTGCCTCCAATGTGGAATGCAAGAAGATCAAACCTCTCCCTTCTGAAGGAAATCAGCCCTGAGTGCTCACTGGAAGGACAGATCCTGAAGCTGAGGCTCCAAGACTTGGGCCACCTTATGAGAAGAGAAGACTCCCTGGAGAAGACCCTGATGTTGGGAAAGATGGAGGGCACAAGGAGAAGGGGACGACAGAGGACGAGATGGTGGGACAGTGTTCTCAAAGCTACCAGCATGAGTTTGACCAAACTGCGGGAGGCAGTGGAAGACAGGAGGGCCTGGCGTGCTGTGGTCCAGGGGGTCACGAAGAGGCGGACACGACTAAACGACTAAACTACAACGACAAATGTGGACGCAAAGCATGCTCCTCCTGACTACCAGTTTTTGATAGCCCTCTCCCGAATGAAGTCATCTGATCCTCTCTGGTGGTCCTCCAAGTTGGCAGCTGTCCTTGCCTCCTAAATGCCATAGTTTAACTACGTGCAAAAGCTAGAAGACCACTCTTTCAGCTGTCCTAACTCTTCCAACGCTCAGCTTCCCTAAATGTTCCCCCCGCCCCGTCCATTTTCTCCATGTCTTGCCTAATTCTATCACCCTTCCTTGCCTTTCCTCTGAAGCTCCACCTGGTATGCAGGATGAGACCCTCCCTGCCCGCAGACTGTCTTGCCAGAGTGGTGCATGCTCTGGTTATCTCCTGCTTGGACTACTGCAATGCACTCTAAGTGGGGCTACCTTTGAAGGTGACCCGGAAACTCCAGAATGCAGCAGCTAGACTGGTGACTGGGAGCAGCCACCAAGACCACATAGCACCGGTCCTGAAAGATCTGCATTGGCTCCCAGTACGTTTCTGGGCACAATTCAAAGTGTTGGTGCTGACCTTGAAAGCCCTAAATGGCCTCAGTCCAGTATATCTGAAGGAGCGTCTCCACCCTCATCGTTCTGCCCAGACACCGAGGTCCAGCTCCGAGGGTCTTCTGGCGGTTCCCTCGCTGCGAGAAGCCAAGTTACAGGGAACCAGGCAGAGGGCCTTTTCAGTAGTGGCACCCGCCCTGTGGAACGCCCTCCCATCAGATGTCAAGGAAATAAGCAGCTATCTTATCTTTAAAAAAATCTGAAGGCAGCCCTGTTTAGGGAAGTTTTTAGTATTTAATGCTGTGTTGTTTTTAACATTAGATTGGGAGCTGCCCAGTGGCTGGGAAAACTCAGCCAGATGGGCGGGGTATAAATAATAATAAATTATTATTATTATTATTATTATTATTATTATTATTATTATTATACAGTGGTACCTCGGGTTACATACACTTCAGGTTACATACGCTTCAGGTTACAGACTCCGCTAACCCAGAAATAGTGCTTCAGGATAAGAACAGAAATCGTGTTCCGGCAGTGCGACAGCAGTGGGAGGCCCCATTAGCTAAAGTGGTGCTTCAGGTCAAGAACAGTTTCAGGTTAAGAACGGACCTCTGGAACGAATTAAGATCTTAACCCGAGGTACCACTGTATAAGGAAAAAGTGCCAAACGCTGCCACTTTTCTTGGTAGGAGAGTCGGTCATTTGGGGAAGGGTTGAGGAAGAAGGAGTGCAGAAATGGTCCCTCTTGCTTTTGCCAAAGACGGAAATGTCCTGCCTTGGAAGAGAGACTAGAGTAGAAACGGGTTTTCCACCCAGCCAAGATATAAGAGGCTCTCGCTGCAAAGTGGCACGAAGATGGCCTTATACTCTTGCTTCATCGCCCTGAAATAAAACACCTCCATTTGAGAAAACAAGGTATGCGGAAGAGTATTTAGGGCTATGCATAGTGCAATTGATTGGTTTGATGGACCGTGGCGTTTCCTGAGCAGTCACTGCCTGGCCTGCCTGGCAGATATACGGTCCTAGGCATACTAAGCAGCTGAGGTCTTGCTTTATGGCCTTCTGGAACTGCTGCCGTCTTTAGCGTAAATCTGCATTTAGAGACACTGATCAGGAGGCGCACGGTGCCAGGCCCAGCTCGGGCCCAGCCTTGCTGAAAGAACTCGGCTTGCACGACCGGCTGGGTCGCCACCTCCTCCACGTCCCGCAGTCAATCACAATGAGGCCTGTTGATGAACGCTTTCGGCTGATGGCTTTTCGACACGTCAGATGCTAATGCCGCCAGAGGAGCCGTTTGCAGCCCGCCGTATGATTGCGGCAGATGTGCCCAAACATCAGAGAGCGGGAGCTGGAAATCCTCGCCCGCTTTTTATTGCTGGGGAATGGTCCGTGCGTGCACCGCGACAGCTCTCTTTCTAAAATGCGCTCCCCCCTCCCGCTAGGAGAACGGCCGGCTCTGGGGGCCCAGAGAAAATGCAGTGGTTGTATGTGCAGAGCAACCGCCATCGGATTTTGGCTCAGAAGAGTGAAAGCAAACTTGGAGAGTCTCAGTGCTTGGAAATCCAGCCGTTTTAAAAGGAAGCCGTTCAAGTTCATCCAACTGAACCTTTTGGTTCACCCAAAGTTTGTTCTCGTGAAGGAAGCAGTGCTTGAGAATAGCAGTTGCTGGAAGCCACGGGAGGGGAGAGGGCTCTGGGTTCAAATCGTGTTTGCAGGCTTCCCACAGGTCACTGTGATAAAGCGTGTTCTCCATAATAGAGAGCATGTGTTGCGGTGGGGGCCTAAAGGCCCCCCCACTGTTGTTGGGCAAATTGGCCACATGCTGTGATTGGGCAAGGAGTTTTGTGGGGAAGAATGTTATGTTGCTAAAGTGTGGGAGGGGTCAGAGGTCTTCAATACAGGGCTTGCAGCCTGGGGCCTTCTCTTGGGCTGCGTGCACCGGATCACCCGTCCCCCCTCCCTGAAAAGGGGGGGTTCGTTGTCCTCTGACCTTGCTAGGCCTGTCATGGGGTCGTCTGCCTTGGGGCAGGGGCCTGGTAGGAATTTTGTCCATTTGGCTGATTGGCTGTTGCCATTTGGTTTTTGCCTACTGCGTAGCAAATCGTCACATCTTGTAAGGTTGGCGGTTAGGCATTGGTTAAAATTGGTTGGTGGAGGGGTTAAGGATTGGCAGTGCCTGCCCCTCCAATGGTGGTGCAGAAAGGGAATTCCGTTAAAGGAATCCAGGGGCTTGCCATTCTTTTCATCCTGGTCCCTGGCATCGGACTTGGGCCGTGCCACAGGAGCATGAGGGTGAGAAGTGAGGGACTGAGGCCCAGCTTCATTTTCTCCCCAAAAATTGTTTCCCTCACTGGCTTCCGCTGGAATCTGGAGGTCAGTTCTGTCCCTGGGGCAAGGGCAGATAGTCATAACCAATGCCTAAGCAACCACTCATGTGTGTGTATTTAAATAAAGTTGTGGCCAAATTCATGCCAAAAACCTTAAACAAAAATTGATGTGTGAAGTGTGAGTTAATGGGGTGGCCTGGGGGACCTCGACGCGCAACAGGATGCTGGACTAGATGGGCCATTGGCCTGATCCATAAGGCTTTTCTTAAAAAATTCTCTATTCAGAAAGTTGCATGTTGCTGTGTTGAGGAATAGGGTCCAAACGTAAGTCAGGGACCACACTCAATATGTCTTACAGACAGAAAGTCAACAGGTGATGCTTTCCCCATGTTTCTGTTTCCATACTAGGAAGGGTTTTTGCCTGTTTGACTTGTTCCTGTAAAAGGCACAAGGCATCCTTTGTTTTGTTCCTGAACTTCTTCCTGCAAGCTGCTCCTGTCTCATGTTCTGATTCCTTCGCAGCACTGAGAAAGTGACTTGCCATTCTTAGCAACTGCAGCACCTCCATATCTGCCTAATAAGCCTCAGAACATTGACTCCACATTTTTCTTTCTAACTTGATTTACACATGTCTAGTTGACTTCACTTTCCTTTTGTTTGTTTGCTTGTTTTAAAGCAAGAGCTCAGGCCTGAGCATGAATATGAACTTGAAATTGTTCACTGTTCTACAAGAAAATTACCCTATTTTTTGCACCATAACACTCACTTTTTTCCTCCTAAAAAGTAAGGGGAAATGTCTGTGCGTGTTATGGAGGGAATGCCTACGGGTTGCATGCCTACGGACTTTCCTCCTCTAAAAACTACGTGCGTGTTATGGTCAGGTGCGTGTTATAGAGCGAAAAATACGGCAGCTTAGTTCTGGCACTTATGGGAACTGCTTTCTGATGTTGTTCAGAGATTGTTTCGAACTTGTTCAGTGAATGTCATTCAACTGAAGTACAGTTGTACCTTGGAAGCTGAACGGAATCTGTTCCGGAAGTCCGTTCAACTTCCAAAATGTTTGGAAACCAAAGCGCGGCTTCTGATTGGCTGCAGGAAGCTCCGGCAGCCAATCAGAAGCTGAGGAAGCCCCGTTGGACGTTTGGCTTCCAAAAACAGTTTGCAAACCAGAACACTCACTTCCAGGTTTGAGGTGCTCAGGAGCCAAAATGTTTGCAAAGTAAGCTATTCGAAAACCAAGGTATGACTGTAGTTCATTCCTAGCCCTGGGCAAAACTAACACCCAGCTCACATCTCCTCCATAATAGTTCTCAAACATGGTTTTATGAGAGTGATTGTTGTGGGCTGAGATATCATGATGGTGCCTAGGGCTAGCCAAAGACATTTTGATGCAACAAGTGATGTGGCTGTGTGTGTTGCTCCAGAGGCTCTCAAAGGAGCAAGTCGGCACAGAATTGCACATAGAGCACCAGCAGCAAGGACACATGTGTGGTCTCTCTCACACCCACACTTCCTTGCTCTTTCTTAAGGAGGCCAACAGTCACTCTCCTCCACTCCTGCTGCCTGTACTCCTGTTTTTCTGCCCACCTTCTAACATAAGAGGATAAGAAGAGGCTTCTGGATCAGGTCAACGGCACAGGGATGCTTGCATGAGATCTTGCAGGAACTCGGATTACCTTGAGAGCCTCCCAGAACCAGCACACTGATCGGGCCTTGACCCCACCCCTTCAAGCAAGACAGACAGCTTAGAAGCTCTTTCTGTGGGAATGTTCAGGGTCGCAGGAGAGGATATATTGTTTATTAATACCCTTCCTAACTTGCGCTAGCAAGATCCTTTACTTAGCAGAGTTCACATTCCCCTTTACACAGCAGAAAAGTAGTTGCAAACTCATGTTGCAAACTCATGTTTGCGAGAAGCAAAGCTACAGGGAACCAGGCAGAGGGCCTTCTCGGTAGTGGCGCCCGCCCTGTGGAACGCCCTTCCAGCAGATGTCAAAGCGATAAACAACTACCTGACATTCAGAAGACATCTTAAGGCAGCCCTGTTCAGGGAAGTTTTTAACGTGTGCTATTTTAGTGTATTTTTTGTTTCTATGGAAGCCGCCCAGAGTGGCTGGGGAGGCCCAGCCAGATGGGCGGGGTATAAATAATAAATTATTATTATTATTATTATTATTATTATTATTATTATTATTATTACATGTGAGTTTCTTAAGACAATACGCAATTCCAGCTGGCTTGTCCAGATTGAGATGTGTTCTAATATTTTCCTGGTGAGACCCCTTGAATCCCTCCTAAAAGAATAAAGACTCCCCAGTCTTATTCATAAGCAATAAAAAGAAAGTTTACTCAGGATCAGGCAGAGCAGAGTGTGATCCCTGAAGGCAGGATTAAGGCTTAAAGTTACAAGAGTATAAAAACAGGTTTACCCCGTAAGGGAGATGACCTGGGGGACTGCTTGGCTGGCAGCCAGCAGTTCATTCCAGGAAGTTCAAAGGACGAAAAGAAGATAGAGGAAAAGAGGGAGAGTGGCAGCAGGCCTTGGCCTTTGACCAGGTCTGGAAAGGTCATGCCCACCCACTAGTCCCATGCAATGAAGGATGCTCCAGGCCAGGAGGAACAGGAAGTTTCGACTGGCTGGACCAAACATCCCCTTGCATGTCCGCTCTAGGAAAACAAGGAATGTTGTACTTGACTGCTCCCAGTGGATTACATCCCACACTTTCTGCACTGGGGAAGTCCAAGCAGACCCAGCTCAGAAAGAGTTTAGAAGCTCACTGCCTTGCTTGGGTTCAAGTTGCACCATTTAAACTAGCTGCCTTCAACCGCGTATGGCTGAACTTGTGACAGTTAAATGCATGTAAGATGAGACTCTACCATGGTTAGCTCCAACCTGGCATGGATGTTCTTAGCATGACATGGGAATCAGGGAGTCATGAATGCATTTATTCTAAGGTTGTCCTATGTCTGGAATTTCCCGGACATAGCCAGTATTCAGCCCTCCTAAACAGCGTCAACATTTTTTTAAAAATGGTTGTTCTTGCTCTTAATTAAATTTGTATAGTGCCTTTCATCTGTAGATCGCAAGGTTTTTACAAGGTAAAAACAAAAAATACATAACAAAAACAAGAGGGGGGAAAACCCAATAGCTCCTCCCGCCTATTTATAGGGTTTAAGGAAGCAGTAGCTTTGGGAGAAACTAATAATCAAATCTCCAAGCTGCAGGAACTGCCATTAATAGGACCACAAACATTTCTAGGAAATTCAGGCTCCTTAGCAATCTGGTTCGGTGGTTGTGTCCCTGCTTATCCTCATGGAGCAATGATTTCATCATACAACAGAATACTTTCCATAATAAGAACATTGATCTTTAAATAAACCATTTAAAGTTATATTGGATGGGGGAAAACAAGGTGTGCTAGCTGCGCATCTCTTGACAGTTTATTACACATGCCTTGCTTAATCGTTCTTCTCCTTTGCAAAGATGGGGAGACAATTAGTTCCATTAGCGCTCAGAGCCTGGCAGAGATGATTCATTTTTCATTTCTCCTTCAGTGAAATATATCTGGGGCAATAAGGCTGGACACTGAATTATGCTCATGGCACTCCCCCGGCCGTAAATTTGACTTTTTAAGAATCACCTGCCTTATCAACAAAAAGGATTCTGGTGGCCTTCAAGCTCTGCGGTTCAGCCCTTCTCATCATGAGAAACGGTGGCTCATTACTTCATCTAATTAATATTTCCTGCCTGTCCATGTCTAAGCACATGGTGATCCTGTCATTTCAGTAGCCTGGGCAAGTCCATCAGATCTGCCCCTTCAGAACTGATGGCGGGAGTGGGAGAGGCAACTTCAAGGCAATTAATAGATAGGAAAATGATGTCCTAATAATGTTGTTATTGTTTAGTCGTTTCCGACTCTTCATGACCCCATGGACCAGAGCATGCCAGGCCCTCCTGTCTTCCACTGCCTCCTGCAGTTTGGTCAGACTCATGTTGGTAGCTTCAAGAACACTGTCCCACCAAAAAACCTGAGGCTTTTTTGTTGGGGATTGTGGGGAAAGACCTGCCAAAAAAGTTGAAAAACATCTTCATGTATGCGACAATGGCCGTGAGAGTTCTGGTAGCACAAGGATGGAAGACTGAAGAAACCCCAACTAAAGAATCATGGCAAGAAAAATTGATGGACTATGCAGAACTGGCAAAATTGACATATAGGTTACGGGACAAGGATAACTGTGACTTTAAGGATGAATGGGAACCTTTTACAAAGTATTTGAAGACGCAACAAAGCGAACTGGACTCCTTGGCAGGTTTTGAATAAACATTCACAATTTTTTTTACTGATAATAATTAGCTAAACTGTGGTAAACCTTCACCTCCAGCCACTCGCCCCTCCCTCACCTGTCTTTGCTCTCCGGCCAGTCCAGGCTTCTTGAGCAGGGCTGGTAGGCGTGTTTACGTTTTACAGAAACAAGACCAAGTAAACCCGGTAGGGCTGCCACCACTCCCTCTGTTCCCGGGGACCCAGAACCACAACCCAGGGAGAAGGCTGTGACCCGTTATCACTGGCTATCCCCACTCTACAAGTTGCATCCACAGACTTGCAGACAGAAATTCTACGGTAGAGCGTAACCAAGCGTAAGGCTAGGACTTAGCTATTCCCTCGGAAAGGCACATAAACCAAACAGTTTCTTCTTTAAAAATTTATTTTAAAAGAACAACAGAAAAACATGCTAAAATAGCAGGCACTTCTTTGGCAAGTTACAAGCAAGCAAAATAAAGACATTGTAAAATCTAACTGGCTTACATACTCACAACTAAGAGACAGATAGAATAGTTAAAGTCCTTCCAGAGTTCCGCATTCAAAGTCTTTTCCGATTCTCCATCACAAAGGATGAAAGGACGGTTACTAGGTGGAACATCAGCAGCCGGGCGGTTTGCGGATTGCAGAGCACGCTTTCTCAGCCATTTCCAAGACCTTTTATCCCCAATTTGCAAGTAGCATCGGAACCCCAAAACCAATCATAACTCCTGATTATTTTTTGAATTCGCCAATGACGAGCTTGCGGACTAATCAATCTAACTCCTGGCAGCTGGACTCATTAAGAACCCAGAGCCTAAATCAAAGGGTTCCTCCCTTCCCGTGAAACTTATGTAGATTCACATTCTCAGGCAATCAAGGCCAGATAACATCACTGAGGGAATGCACTTAACTTCGGACCCAGGTGTCAAAGCTTTCATTAAATCAAGGGGTTTCCTTTCCCATAGTAAATCTCTCACACCCCGGGAGCCTGCTAGTCTGAGGTTAAAGGGACAGAACTTATATCCCATGGTCCTTGTGGCTTGCTGGTTACCCACAAGGCCTCACTCTTGCTGCTTGACCAAGGAATAGCTTCTAACCAAACACTAACTTTACTACATAAACAGTTTGAAGATCTACACAATTCTGTAATATGCAGAAAATAGCGTTATTGGAGAAACCAAAGACTGGAACTGAGGGAAGTCGGGGGGTGGGGTGGGTTTTGTGGGGGGCAGGGAGGAAAAACGGGGGGGAAATAAGGATATGTTTTTGGAAAATATGTTTTGTTATAACTTTGAATAAATAAATTAAAAAAACAACAACAAGAACACTGTCCCACCATCTCGTCCTCTGTCGTCCCCTTCTCCTTGTGCCCTCCATCTTTCCCAACATCAGGGTCTTTTCCAGGGAGTCTTCTCTTCTCATGAGGTGGCCAAAGTATTGGAGCCTCAGCTTCAGGATCTGTCATTCCAGTGAGCACTTGGGGCTGATTTCCTTCAGAATGATCAATTTGATCTTCTTGCAGTCTATGGGACTCCCAAGAGTCTCCTCCAGCACCATAATTCAAAAGCATCCATTCTTCGGCGATCAGCCTTCTTTATGGTCCAGCTCTCACTTCCATACATTACTACTGGGAAAACCAGAGCTTTAACTATACGGACCTTTGTTGGCAAGGTGATGTCTCTGCTTTTTAAGATGCTGTCTAGGTTTGTCATTGCTTTCCTCCCAAGAAGCAGGTGTCTTTTAATTTCGTGGCTGCTGTCACCATCTGCAGTGATCATGGAGCCCAAAAAAGTAAAATCTCTCACTGCCTCCATTTCTTCCTATTCTATTTGCCAGGAGGTGATGGGACCAGTGGCCACGATCTGCCAACGTCCAGCTTCTCCAGGTGCCCACAAGTTCTAAGAGAGGGTGGAGGATTTTTCCTCTCTCCGCTTTCTCCCTGCCAGCCATCGTTTGATAATCTTCCATCCTGTCACCTCTTACTTGCCTTTTCTCCAAACTAAAAAGCCCCCCATGCTGCAATCTTTCTTCCTCGTCTCCTTCTCCATTTGGCTTCATTGCTTGGGTCCACAACTTCTGGCGTCATGAGAAAGGGGAAAGAATTTCTCTCCACCCACTTTCTCCACGCAATAGCATGATTTTATAAACTTCTATCATGCCGTAAAACAGTCTTCCATTCTGGTTTTGTGCTTTCCCACAGGGTGCGCTTGCTGAAAAAGCACAACCACAAGGATTGGAGGGTAGAAAATGGTGTAGGAATGGATTGAGACGCTAGGAGAGGATATATTGTTTGGTTATTATCCTTCCTTCCTCAACTTAGTGACTTCAGCAGAGTACGGTTCTTTGCAGCTTAAACTTAGAAGCTAAGACAAGGTTGATTTAACCTTCTAGAAACAGTAATCCAGGATGCTGTAAGGCAGACAGGATTTTCCTGGTATTACCCCTTTTCTCCCTCTATTTTTAACAATTGCACACAGATTGTTTTGCGAAGACATAAAAGTAGTATTTACTTGCATAATCTAGGTCTTAACAAGCAATTACAGGAGCAAAATGAAGGCAGGCTTATAACCACTATCTAAGATACAAAAGTACAAAATGTAAGTTCAAAAATGGTGTCTGAGCTGTAGAGCAGGGGTCAGCAACCGAAGGCCCATGGGCCACAAGCCGCCCACGGGGGTCGTTTAACCGATCCATGGACCCCCGCCACCTGATCAGCCAGCTCCCGTGCACCAAGCTAAATCAGCGCAGAGCAGAGCGGGGACCGCCTTCCGCGATGCTAGCCAGCTTCCCATTGGCTCCTGCAGCTCCTGCAGCCAATGGGAAACTGCACACACCTCCTCCATGCTGGAAGGAGCGCCGGAAATAGCATTTGCACATGCATGTGCGCGCACATACTCCAGCCCAGGCAGGAAGGAAGTAGGTGGCGTTACAACTCTCAAGAGTCTCCTCCAGCATCACTACCTTGCCGTGGCGAAGGGGCTTGAATAACTCAGAGAAGCTATGAGCTATGCCGTGCAGGGCCACCGAACATGGACAGATCATAGTGGAGAGTTTTGACCAAACGTGATCCACCTGGAGCAGGAACTGGCAAGCCACTCCAGTATCCCTGCCAAGAAAACTCCATGGACAAAGACAACCACAAACTAGATGATGGCAAAAACACCAGGCACTCTTATAAATAAGAGCCTCCAGCCCACCTGTTACGGACATTCTTCTGGTGAACTTGCAAAGCCATTCCCAAAACCTGCAGCCTGTTTCTCGACTCTCAAGCAAGGATGCAGGCATTGGGAAAGAGCAGCATGCCTCTGAGCAGGTGCAGAGTGCTGAGCAGTACCAGCACCTTTTTTCTAGGAAAAACACACACACTACTACAAGACACTCCAGTCTCCAAGGAGTTCCAGGACCTCCCCAGATTCAGCTTCCTTGGAATGAAGGTTCTTTACACATCAGAAGCAGTAAAGCATTCTCTCTTTTTTTTTACATGGAACAGTCTCCTGGCGTGTGTTTCACTCAACTCACAGGCTTTTTTGCATCCTTATACATAGCCTGCAGTTTGCTCCCCAGCTCCAGCTCGATGCAGCATGTTGCCGTTTAACCCCGGGCCAGAACACTCCGCGAAAGGCTTCTTCTTCTTCTTCTTGAGCAGAGCTGGTCCTTTAGTGCTTGGATCCCCCTTGCGCCAGAGAGATAAGGCGGGCTTGAAGGCGCCTGCGCTTGGGGGGATGCCCAGGCTCTGCTCACCCATCAAAGCGTCGCCATAATATCCCTTTTAAACCCCCCACATTTTTTTATTTATTGATCACACATAGCAAAGAAAGAAGAGGCATTAAATACTCATGGCCAGTTCTCAAAGGTTTTCTTGGCAGGAAATTAAAGCTGAAATTCTACGCCTGCTTACCAAGTCAATCGGCAAGCATAGGATTGGGTTGCAGGCTTCTGAAGAAAACCATCTCCCAGGCTCATTACCTCATTCCATTTGCATCCCACTCCCTTTCCTCCAAGAAGCTCAGAGCAGAATTCGTGGATCTGCCTTCTCCCTGCCTTTTGCAACACAACTCTAGGCAGGCGAAGAGGACCAAGAGAGGCGTAGGGCAGGATTCAACTACTAAGGCCCAGCAGTGAAAGAAGCCCTCCTCAATGACTTCTTTGGTGCTGAAGGGGTCAAAAGAACCCCCAGACCAGCACATGGGGGGGAGATTATTCCCTCTGACAAACCAAAATGGGTGATCCAATGGAACAATCACCTTGAGGACGTTGCCTCTACCTGCCCAGTGAGGGGTACAAGGTTACCCCTGGTGAGTTTCACAGCTGAGAGGAGATCTGGACCTGGTCTTCTCAGTCAGAGCCTTACATAGAGTCAGTGTTGGAAGAGACCCCCTGGGATCATCTGGTCCACCCTTTGCAATGCAGGAAAAACAACTAAAGCATCCTTGACAGGCGGCCATCCAAACTCTGCTTTAAAACCTCCACACAATGAGAGTCCACCACCTTCCGAAGGATTTCTTTCTACTGCCACACAGCTCTTGCCGTCAGAAAGTTCTTCCTGGTGTTTAGTCAGAATCTCCTTTCTGAATGGAGTCCTCCCCTCCAGATCAGGAGAGAGCAAGCTTGCTCCATCTTCCATGTGACAGCCCTTAAGTTATTTGAAGATGGCTCTCAGATCTCCTCTCTGTCTCCTTTTTACCAGGCTAAGCGTCCTCAACACCCCCAACAGTTCCTTATAGGGTTTGGTTTCCAGACCCTTGAGCATCTTGTTCTCCCTCCTCCACACACCTTTCAGCTTGTTAGCATCCTTCTTAAATCATGGCATGAGAACTGGACACAGGACTCCAGGTGTGGTCTGACCAAGGCAGAATAGAGTGGGACTATGACTTCCCTTGATCTGGACTCTAGACTTCTGCTGATGCAGCCTAGAAGAGCATTCACTTCTTTTGTGGACTCATGTTAAGCTTGTGGTCCACCAAGACCCCCAGATCCTTTACACATGTACTGCTATTAAGCTAGGTGCCCCCCATCCTATATTTGTGCATCTGGTTCTTCATGCCTAAGAGCAGAACCTGACATTTGTCCCCACCGAAATTCATTTTGTTAGTTTTGGCCCAGTTTTCCAGTCTGAAGCCAGCAAAGATAAGGATGTGAGGGCTACAACTGGAGGTTTAGATGCTATCAAGAGATTAGCAAGGCAGTGGACTGATGCACTCCACAAGCAAAAGCCTGGATTTTCTTTGAGATCACATCTGTGCTGGCTCTGCTTTAGTGTAATTGCTCTTCTCTGGCTTGGTTTTCCTTTATTTTAGAGCAAAGTCTGGGCTGGCCTTTGGTTTCCCCCCTTTTCAATACAGTTGCCTCAACACTCTCTCAAATCCTGAGGAACAAAAGCTCAAGGGTCCCCTCGTGGCATTGGGGAATTGCTCGTTGCATCTCTGCACTGCGGCTGCTCTCTTGCCTCTCTTGCTCTCTGCCTTACTGTGAGGGCTCCTGCTTGGAGGCAGCTGTGAGATAGAAATTCACCAAAGCCCATTGTCCGTAGGGCCAGTTTAGTGGGAACTTAACTGACTACTAGAATGTATAGGTGTTGAGCAAGGAAGGCTCTGCAGGTAGAGCAAAAAAAAAAAAACTAGGGGTTGAGTAAGTTGTATTTCAAGGACTGTGGTTGGACGAAAGGTTTTGGGGAGATGAGGTGGCAGAAGGTGGTTGAGGAGAAGATGCAACAGCCCAGATGGTGCATATTCCCCCTACGCTGGGTGTACATTAATGGAAATGCTCCCCCAGACTCCTTTGGACTCTGTCTGGGAATGCATTGCTGAATAAAATTCTCACTCATGGGGAATCTGGTTTGAGCCTCTGTACTGAGCCCCTTGGGGAATTTTCTCCTACAGCTGGAACCTACAAGGCTAGAGGGAATGCAGGTGGTGCTGTGATCTAACCATCAAGCCTCTTGGGCTTGCTGATCGGAAGGTCAGCGATTTGAATCTGCATGACGGGGTAGGGAGCTCCTGTTACTCCGTCCCAGCTCCTGCCAACCTAGCAGTTCGAAAGCACGCCAGTGCAAGTAGATAAATAGGGACGGCTGCAGCAGGCAGAGGTGGACCAGCCTAGAAAGGCAGATATTGTGGCCAAACCTTCTCCCCACCTTCCCATGTCTCCTCCAAGACATGGGACACGTAAATGGCCAAGCAAGGCCATTGTCTTGCAAAGAAACTTGCCTAACTAGCTCAGCAACCTCCTCTCTTTGACTCTAACCCTCATTAGCAGAGCAGTCTTTCCCATAGGGCTTAGGGGTGCAGCGCGCCAGGGCGCCTGCCTCTCAGGGGCGCCCCAGCAAGGGGGGGAGCTGCGCTGCTTCCCTGGCGGCCTCCCCTTTTCCTACACACCCGCCAGCTGTGCCCTGCCAACCATAAGGCCGGCAGGCGTGCAGCTTCCCTCCCAAGCCTCTGCGGGGATCGCTCTCCTCCCGAGGAGGCTTAGGAGGGAAGCTGCGCTCTCCTCCCACGGAGGCTTGGGAGGGGCACAACTTCACTCCCAGGCCTCTGCGAGGATCGCTCTCCTGCAGCAGCATGGGGGAGAGCCCCCCCCCGGGATGGCTGGCCGTGTGCAGCTACAGCCACCCCAAGACTATCCATGGTAATTTGGGGGTGCTGAGCGGATATTTGCACCATGGCTCCACATCTGCTAATGACGGCCCTACTCAATAGGTACAGGACCTCAAGAATTGGAGGGGACTCAGGGCATCATCCGGACTGGACCTCTTCAAACCCTCGACAACACTCACCCAGGCACCCTGTAGGGTTGCACCGCAGAGAGGAGACCCCCTGCCCCTCGACCCGCCTTCCTCGCCTGAATCTCCTGGTAAAAGAAAATGCAGGGGAGGAAGGGGAGGAGAACCCTCAGCAGACAGCACTGCTCACATCTGCGTCTTTCATTTCTTTTTTCCCCTAATCACTGTGTGCTCTGCAGAGTAATATTAAAGCTCTTGGAGTTTCTGTCCGCTCTGGGAGGAGGGATGCCTGTTTAAGAACGTGAGCTGGAGTGCTTCCCCTTTCTTCTCCTCCTTGCATTTGGAAAGTCGATTTGTCAGCACATCAGTCACACGGCGGGTTTTGCATCTTAAAGCTTCACAGCTATCAAACTGGGAAAATCCTGCCTGAGCAGGAGAAAGTGGGCGGGGGAGGGAGAGCGAGAGGGGAAAGATGCCTTCATGTGCCAATTAAGCACTTGCAGGTGCGCACGTCTTGGTGAACAGGCTCGGATGATGCATTTCTCAACTTTGCAAATTGACCTTAGATCTCAAATAAAATGATGGGGAAGCAGAGAGCCAAGACCAGGCCACAGATGTTGATGTTTATAGATGAATTAATTACATGGCAAAAATAAAATAAAAAATCGAGAACAATCACACGAGGCTTTAAAAACTTTATCCGAGCAAAATAATAAAATGCCGAGCTAATGATTGATCATGAATAATGGATGGGGTGTGTTGCTGCCTCATTTGCATTCACAAGCTGTCTCCGAACAGATCGCAGGTTCTCAAGTTTGTCCATTGCAAAGTATTTTTGGCTCAATCTATGATGCCTCCTAGGGCAGCAAGAAGCCTCTGAATGTTCCTTTGGCAAAAAAGAGTTGTTAATGTCCCAGGAGGGTGACAGCTAAGTTGTGATTCACCAACAGCCAAGAGGCACTGAGCTCAGGAAGACTTTAATACTGTAGTGCCAATTGAAACAAGAGTTTCGGTTCTTCTGGCTTACAAGATCTAACCAAGGCAGTGCAACTTTCTGGGAAGACAAGATGTTGTTGTGGGGTTGGAGGGGGTCAGTCTGAATCAGGGGGTCAGCAAACTTTTTCAGCTGCGGGCCGGTCCACCGTCCCTCAGACCATGTGGTGGGCAGGACTATAACCCAGAGATGCATTTTAAATAAAAGGACACATTCTACTCATGTAAAAACACGCTGATTCCTGGACTGTCCATGGGTCAGATTTAGAAGGCGATTGAGCCAGATCTGGCCCCCGGGCCTTAGGTTGCCTACCTCTGGTCTGGATAATGCCCCAAAACCCTCCCCATTCTTGAAGTCCTGTATCCTGGCAGGGTTAGAATTGGATAGAGGATTCAATTGCTGAACTAGCCAAACAAGTTGTTTTGCAAGACAATGATCTTAGCTGGCCATTTAAGTGACTTCATCAGCATCCCAAGTTGCAAGAGCTACAGCTAATGGATGGAGCCCCCCCCCCCAGGTTAATAGAAAGGCCTTCCATCCACCTTCCTCAATGGACATATAGGTAGGAGAACAAGAGGCGGGGGGGGGGGTGTTGTTGATGTTGTGAGCCTTTCCATCCTATGCTCAGGAAGAAGCAAAGATCACCAGTGTTGAAGCAATGATTCTTCAACATCAACTTCGTCGGACTGGTCATGTTGTGCGGATGCCTGATGATCGTCTTCCAAAGCAACTGCTATATTCCAAACTTAAAAATGGAAAGCGTAATGCTGGTGGTCAACAAAAGAGGTTTAAAGACTCTCAAGGCAAATCTAAAATAATGTAGTATAAACACCGACAATTGGGAAACACTGGCCTGCGAGAGCTCCAGTTGGAGAACAGCCTTGACCAAAGGTGTCATGGGCTTTGAAGACACCCGAACTCAGGACGCAAGGGAGAAACGTGCTGAGAGGAAGGCACGCTTGGCAAATCCACACCGTGATCAACTCCCACCTGGAAACCAAGGTCCCCACTGTGGAAGGACGTGTGGATCCAGAATTGGCCTCCACAGTCACTTACAGACTCATTGTTAAGAAGACTGTGTTTATGGAAGGCAATCTTACTCGGCTACGAGGGAGCGCCGAAGAAGAAGAGGAAGAGGAAGAGGGAGGAGGAGGAGGAGGAGGAGGAGGAGGAGGAGGAGGAGGAGGAGGAGGAGGAGATGCTCAGGCTGTATATATGTGCAAAAAAGCAACAACCCCCAAATCTGGGCAAGTGCCTGGAACCTTTGGAGTCTCTCATCGCTCTGAGAGTGTTTTGCTATGCAGCCGCCTCTTTTCCACACTCCTTTAAAGAAAGATTCCAAAAGTGCTGGGTGCTTGCCTTGGAGGGAGCTGTGAGAAACGAGCCAATTTAAATCGGGATTATGTTCTGTTTGTAATGGAGATGTCTAATTGGATGCTGTGGGACCCTTAGCGTGGATTTGGAGTAGCTGCCTGGTCCATAAATCCCTGGGACGCCTCCCAATCCCTTCCTCCATCGCTCTGTAGAAGCACCGAAGGCTTTGCCAGGGATGCAGCTGTGCGTTCAGGTGGGAGCTATAATGCCCAATCATTGCCAGTCTGGGGATCCCAGGCTCTGCCAGTCTGACGGCGGGGATCCACACACCCTTCCACTCCTCACGAGCAAATCCATATGGAGGAATGGCAGGTGATGTCTGCGCTGAGCGCTTACTTTGGAAAAGGTCGCAGCGCAGCTTATACCACTTGCTCCCTGGGACACCAGAAGGTAAATTACCTTTCCTGGGAGATGCTACTCCAAATAACAAAAAGTTAATTTATTTTTTTTCCCTCCCCTCTACAAACATTAAAAATTCAGCTCATACAGAGAACGTCCAAAGAAAATACCTTCCTTTCCCAGATCCCGAGATCAATGATTTTATTGACTGGACTTTGCGAATTTACATTTTTCTTTAGTCTCTTCTCAGGTTTATAAGCTAAAAGACAGTGACAAATGTTCCCCGGGCATCCAGGGCCGGGACACAAGAGATGTAAGCATCTCTCTTCTGATTCTCCTCCTTGGATGCTGTAACACTGAAAGATGGTTAAATGCAGCTTGTAGGAAATTATTTTGTTCTCCAAGCGCACTGGAGCCATAAGATGGTTGCACAAGGACGTGAGAACCTAGGAAGAGGCTGCTGGAACAGACCAGTGGCCCTTCTTGACCAGCATTTTGTTCTCACAGTGGCCAACTGGACGCCTGAAGGAAACCAGAAAGAAGAACAACGGCACGAGAGCAACTCTCCTCTCCTGGGGTCTCCAGCAACTAGGATTTAGAAGCATCGCTGCCTCCGACCGTGGAGACAGAACACAGCCATCCTGACTAGTGTGATAGGAATTTTGAGGTCTTAGATATATGTTAAATGTTCATAAATGTACAAACCAAAAGCACGTACATAGATCAGTACAGGAAGACCGACCTGAAACCATTTTTGATTCCCAAACGGACCAAATGTTTTCTCTGCAAGGTCAAAGGAAAATGGAAAAGCCTCCCCATTGCCTTTTCCTTCACAAATCCTGTCTTAAGGGCACATTTAAGATATGAATAGGGTGTCAGCCTGTGACTTGGCCCAGGAACTAAGTATTGATCATTACAAAAGATTGGCCAGGCTCCCCAGTCAAGTAAGCATTAAATGGTAACCTGGCAGACAGGAGGTAAACAAAGCACTCAGATTTCTGCTGTAGACCGCCCTTTCTGTCATGTAGGTATGATGTGTCTGGGGGTGGTCTTGGACTCCAGGGAGGGAATTTAAAATATCTATATAAGGGCAGGCACACTTTTGTTCGGGCTCCCTCCTCCCTCCAGCGTGTGGTGAATGAGGACCCTGTCACAACAGATCAATAAAGATCAGGCTTACTAGCTGCTTTGCTTCTCAATATTCTCTGGTTGGCCTCTGTTATTTTCTTCTACCAACAGGGAACCTACATAAGGACTCTATATGGGCTCTTGGGTTTTGTTTACAACAAAAGATTTTTGTTTACAACACTGGGAGACATCAATAGCCCTCTCCTCCCCCATGTATTTGTCTAATCCTCTTCCAAATCCATCCAAGTTGGTGGCCATCATTGCCCCTTGTGGGAGGGAGTTCCAAAGTCTAACTGTGCCCTGTGTGAAAAAGTCATTTCTTTTCTCTGGATCTTCCGACATTCAGCTTCATTGGACGTCCAGGAATTCTTGTGTTGTGAGAGCGGAAGGAAGCATTTTCTCTCTCCGGTTTCTGCTACACGCCATGCTTAATTTCACGCACTTCTCTCATGTTGCTTCTTACTCAACTTTTCTTAAAACTAAAAAGTCCCGGATACTGCAACCTTTCTTCTTCATAGAGGAGTCTCTCCATCCTCTTCATTCTCTGGGTTGCCCATTTCTGAACCTTTTTCTACTCTCCAGTCTCCTACGCATTGTGACCGCCCCCCCTTCGTTGTTGCTTTCAAGGATGAATACTATCAGTTGTGACATGGATTTGCATTTGCGTGCTCTGGGGGCTCCAGGAGGGATGCAGACCAGAAGGCCTAGCATGACTCTGGCTCCCCAAACAGGTATGCAGAGAGCAGCTCCCTTTGTCAGCCGTGGCTGAAAGCCAAGTGTAAAAATAAACCTGCCACGGTTCCCCCAGCTTTGCTTTCTCAGCCTCACTATCCGTTTGCTGTGGCTCAACATTCAGATGGGTGTATAAGTAGATCTGAAGCCCCTTTGAAATGTTGTTATCCTGAAACAAATGTGGATCGAGAACATCCCTGGGAGAAAATTTCAGCATTTAAGGCATGATTTCACCAGAGGGCAAAAGGCAGCTACAGTGTTATGGTAAAGGTAAAGGGACTCCTGACCATTAGGTCCAGTCGTGACCGACTCTGGGGTTGCGGCGCTCATCTCGCTTTATTGGCCGAGTAGAGCTTCTGGGTCATGTGGCCAGCATGACTAAGCCGCTTCTGGTGAACCAGAGCAGTGCACAGAAACGCCGTTTACCTTCCCGCCAGAGCGCTACCTATTTCTCTACTTGCACTTTGAAGTGCTTTCGAACTGCTAGGTTGGCAGGAGCAGGGACCGAGGAATGGGAGCTCACTCCGTCGCAGGGATTCGAACCGCCGACCTTCTGATCGGCAAGTCCTAGGCTCTGTGGTTTAACCCACAGCGCCACCCGCGGCCCATATAAGGGGGGGAAACTGCTCCCTTTCTCTTATGGGGTACCCAAGAGCCCATATAGAGTCCTTAGGTAGGTTCCCTATTGGTAGGAGAAAATAACAGAGGCCAGCCAGAGAATATTGAGAAGCAAAGCAGCTAGTAAGCCTGATCTTTATTAAACTGTTGCAACAGGGTCCTCACTCACCACACGCAGGAGGGAGGAGGAACCCAGAACAATGGTGTGCAAGCCCTTATATTGACTTTTTGAAATTGCCACCCTGTAAGCGTAAGACCACCCCCCTTCGCTTCCTATTGAACGTGTTCCCTTTGTAAATTGAGTCTCCCGCCGCTATGGGAAAGCACGCCTTGGTTTAAGAACGCTTTGGTTTAAGAATGGACTTTTGGAACAGATTAAGTTTATAAACCAAGGTACCACTGTATTTGTTTTTTATCAGCCCCGTGAGCACCAGCACCCAAGGGTGGCATACTGAGGAGCCGGCCAATCAGAGGAGTGGGATAAAAAGCTCTCGCTCTCTTTTCCTGCGCGGACAGCGTCTTTCCGCTCTCTTTGGTGGGGCTTCCACGTCAGCAGGTATCTCTCGTGCCATTTGTTTTTGTCTCCTTAAGCCACGTGATTTGGGGAACTCCAAGGTGTGCACTTAATGGGAGTGATATAGAGTTGTACTCCAAACAGCACACAGGCCAGCTGTCAAAACAAAAAGCTAAACTCTGAGTAATAAAATCCACCGGGTGATTGATCTCTTGTATTAAAGGGGGAACTGGAGGGGGGGAAGCAATTTTGTGTATGGGCAAACTTGTGTTTGGTGCATTTTTCATGTCACATAAAGATGGAAATTGCCTCTCCTGGCTGCGGATTACAGATATATTTCAGCTTCTGTAATTGTGGCAGGACACTTCTGTGCTTATAACAAGCGGATAATTCCCCAACTATTGGTGAAAACAATCAGCTTCCCGGCTCACGATTCCCCTCGGTCTTCCCCCAAAGGCCCACAAGTTCCCATTTGTTTGCCACACTGCGGTTGATGAATTGTAGGTTTTGGCCCTTCAATTGGGTGCAAATGCACAGAAACCACAATTAGGACAATTTGGGGTCTATTTCAAAGCTGTTACTTGGACGGGAAAGCAGAAGAAAGTTGGGGCACTGTTTTTAACATTACCTAATGTGGGGGCTCTTCCAGTTTCTCCTCTAGGTCTGCTGAAATTGTATCCGAGTGGAAGTTTCCCCCAGGCCAGTGCCATTTTCACCTGGTCATTCTCGGATCCAAATCTTGCACCCATTTTCTCAGTCCATAGGCTCTTGCAAGTGTCGTGTAGTGGTTAAGAGTGGTAGTCTCGTAATCTGGGGAACCGGGTTTGCTTCCCCGCTCCTCCACATGCAGCTGCTGGGTGACCTTGGGCTAGTCACACTTCTCTGAAGTCTCTCAGCCCCACTCACCTCACAGAGTGTTTGTTGTGGGGGAGGAAGGGAAAGGAGAATGTTAGCCGCTTTGAGACTCCTTCGGGTAGTGATAAAGCGGGATATCAAATCCAAACTCTTCTTCTTCTTCTTCATGCCTCAATCCAAATGACAACTGAACAGAATCTCCCATTCAGTCTCTTTCCTGCCTTCCTCATATTTTTCTATCAGGGAAAAAAAATAGCCCTAATGCAAACTTTTTAAATGATTCAGCGAACAGATTTTTCATTAATAAATCAAGGTCCCCTCTTTAACTTATCTGCCTGCTTGAAATGTTAATGAGACAGGCCATCCATTTCCCTGCCAAGGCTCCAGAAGAGACTCATATCGCTTCTGGGTGGGTGGAAAGAAAAAGAGACAGACTCCATCACCCACTTAGATGCCCCAAAGTTCAGCTTCTGCCATTTGGATTGTTCTGGCTTTGCTTTCTGAGGTCTCGTTCACACTTACGAGTTTCCCCCCGGAAAACACACTCTTTAGCGATAAATCGGAGCGAATGGAAATCTGCAGGAAACCTGATTGGCATGTGTCCCAAATCAGCCCTGAGCCCCAGGTTCTCCCAGGGGTATTAGTGGGGGGAAGGAAATGCGGATGGGGCCTGAGTGACACACGACAAACATCTGGAAACAATTATCCACTATTCGTTCCACTTCAGCTTCCCAGTGACATGGTTTCATTTTACTTATTGATTCGTTTGTCTTGTTTTGCAGTTGATCGGCCCTTTTCCTACCCAAAGGCTTTCAAAGCACCGGCGATATGACGCTGGTAAGAATAAAAGAAAATATTCTCAGTGCATAAAACTGAGCTGGGTGGCATCAGGGTGTTTAAAGGAACGTCTGGAGATTTTGGATTTAGGAAGAAGGCGAGTCAGAGGGGAGGTGACTGTAAACTGGTTTGTGGTGTGTGGAAATTGCACAGAGAAAGGTTTTCTTCCCTCTTCCATTACAGTAGAACTTGTGAAACGGAATGTTGGAAGGACAAAAGGACGGATGAAAACAAGGATTTCTTAACTCTGGAACTGATTCCTGCCAGAGGCAATGATGGCTACCAATTTGGATAATAATAATTTTATTATTTGTACCCCACCCATCTGACTTAGGGCCAGTCCCTGCCTTTCAGCCTAACCTACCCCACAGGGTTGTTGTGGGGGTTAAATGGGGGGGAGAGAACCATGGATGCCACCTCCTTGAAGAAAAAGGTGGGCTAAAAGAGGCAATTGAACAAAGCAAAATGGAAGTCTCTCCTGTTCCAACCCTGGAAGGTCAGGGTGGATCACGTGTGAACAAGGCTAAGGGCACCTTCTTTACTCCAGAGGAGGCAAGGAGCCCTCCCCCCATCACACAGGAGCCCTTGTTCCTTATTAGCAAGAAAACCACATCTCCTTTGCCTCCTCGGCTTTCCGCCGCCCGTCTGTCACAGAGCCCACTCAGTGCTAGTTAACGGAACAAGCAGTGACATTTCATACATTTTAAATGTAATTTGTGGGAAATGTTTGCAAATTGGAACCGCTGTGCAAGGAGGAAGTGCGGCACCGATTCCCCCCCTGGGCCCTCTTCATTGAAGCTGCAGATGCGGGAGGGCGGGGGGGCTGGCGGTCGGTTGCCAGGGCGGAGATGGGGGCCATGGGGGCTCCCGAGGTGGGACCGGGGGGCCGTTTGACAAATGAGGAGGGATGTCTTCTGGCCTCTGTGGCTGGAGGGGGGTGTCTTTCCTCTAGGGCTGCAGTGATTTTGCCACCACCACTGCCACCACCTCCCTCCTCTCATGGCCTGTGGGCAGCGGCAGGAGCAGCACACACACAAAACCCACATTTAGGTGCATGGCTAGGATTTGTGCAAGTGTCAGTCTAAAAGTGCAAGCTGTGAATGCAAGCAGTAAATATGACTGCATCGATAACCTGGGACTGCTGTTTTTTTTGGGGGGGTCCCACCAGCATCTGGTTGGCCACTGTGAGAAAAGGCAGCCGGAGCAAATGGACCATTGGCCTAATCAATCGGTGCTCGTCTGATGTTCTTATGCAGGGGTCGGCAAACTAAGGCCTGGGGGCCGGATCAGGCCCAATTGCCTTCAGAATCTGGCCCGCAGACTGTCCATGGATCGGTGTAGGGATTCTGATCGTTTAGGCTGCACCATTTCTCTCTCACACATGTACTGCGCTGCCGCCGCCTCCCTCCCTCCTCCTGGCTTCTCCTTGCCCTGCCTAGAGGAGGAAGGGGGCTGGGCTGGGCTGGCTGAGTGCCATTTTAAGCAGCCCCTCTCCGGAGCCAGCCCTTCATGCTCCTGTGGGCCAGAGAGCGGAGCGGACGAGCTCCCTCTGCCTCCCCAACTAAGTTTGTTATTAGTATGAGCTTTCATGTGCATGCACACTTCTTCAGATGCACTGAAACAGATCTCGCTGGTTCTGGATTCTTCGCGCCAGTTCCGCCAGTTCTGCAAAGTCCATCATCTTCATCTGCCACTCTTCTTTCGTTGGTACTTCATGTTGTTTCCATTTTGGGGCTAACAAAATTCTCGCCTCAGTTGTTGCAGAGAAGAACAATTTTTCATCTTGTCTCGGTATCTCTTTACCCACTATGCCCAGTAGAAAAGATCCTTGGGGGTTTTTATTAACAAAAGTGTTTTTAAACATTTTCTTTAACTCATTACAAATTGTTTCCCAGAAAGCCAGATTTATGGCTGGAGGACAAGGGAACGGGAGTGAGCAGAGTGCAGCTGCTGTCCTGCTTGTGGGCGCCCCAGAGGCATCTGTTTGGCCCCCGCAAGAATGAGAAAGTAGACTAGATGGCCCCCCATGGACTCAGGTTTCTGCATGGCCCATTGTGCCAGCAGAACATTGATGGGAGGGCAAATAACCAGAAGCCTTTTTATTAGGAATTATAGGTACCGATATTCCAAAGGACCAGAGAAGACTTTTTATGTATGTGACAAAGCCACTTCTGCCCTGCAGAGGAGGTGGGATTGTGGGAGCCCAGCCCCCGCACGATTGGGGAAATCCCTGGCCGCGTCACCCCCTGGCCAGCCAGTCGGCTGGCTCTGGAGGCGTGTCCTGCCCTATTTAAACCAGGACATGGCCAGGGATCTCCCTCTTTGCCACCTGCCAGCTGTTCCTGCTTTTCCCACCCTCCTGCCCTATAAGGTTTTCGTTCCTTGACCTTGCTATGGACCTTGGTTGGCCACTGTTGAGGGGCCAGGTAGGAATTTTCCCACTTGGCAAATTGGCACCAGCCACTTGGTGTTCGCCTACCTCGTAGCAAATCATCACAACTTTCTGTGTATTGGCAATTAGGCTTTGGTATAGTTCTGTAGATGGAAGAGGGGAGGTAGCGCCATCACCTGCCCCACATATTGAAGGGTAGTCCGATAAAGGATTCTGGGGGCATGGCCCTGTCTGAAGCCTGGGGAGGTGAGGGCCTAAGGCATGCCCCCGAGCGGTGACCCCGGGGGAGTTCCTAGTTGATGTGCATCAGCAGGACTCCCCCTACTGGTGGTTAACCCTTCCCGGACTTCAGGTGGACGGGCTGGAGTCGGATATAGTCGGTTAGGACCAATGCCCAAGCCAATACCGCTCATCACCTGTAACCAATAAAGTTGTGGCCTTATTTAGCCCATTAATCTTAATAATTGTGTCATGTGTCTTTATTTCCACTGGGGGGGCGGGAACTTGCCACGCAACAGCTGCACAGATGTTACTAGCCCAGAGATGGGAAGAAGACCATGTCCCTACCAGAGAGGAATGGCAAACCGAGCTATTTGGACTACATTGAAATGGCAAAACTGACCAGAAAGCTCAGGAACCAAGAAGACCAAAACTTCAAGAAAGAATGGGGAAAAATTTTAATTTATTTGGGAGACCACTGTAATGGAAACATTAGCAGGATTCTAACAACACTTGTAATGTAACAAATATTGTGGACAATATGGAGAGACATAAAATATGGACTGTGAAATAATACGCAGTTGAAAAGGATAATAATAGGACCCGTGGAGAGGGATGGTGGGAAGTCCAGAGATTCGGAGAAATCTCTAAATATGGATATGTAATTGGCATTGTTATAATTCTATATCTGTAAGATCAAATAAAAATTATTTTCAAAAAAGAAAGAAAGATGGGAGGGCACATTGAAGCACTTGATCCTCCAACATTTCTCCGATGAAAATAGGGATGTCTCGTTCCATAATACAGTCGTAC